>NW_012102031.1:841520-843298 GCF_000951045.1 Mandrillus leucophaeus
AAAAAAAAAAAAAAAAAAAAAGTAGAACATTTTGGTATAAATAGTGAAATTTGACTATTGACTACTATGGATTACATAGTATTATATACAATGTTAAATTTCTTGCTTTTGATCACTGTACTCTGATTATGTAAAAGAGAAAGTCCTAATTCTTAGGAAATACACATTGAAGGATTTATGAATAAAATGACTATCTGAAAATTATTTTCAAGTGGTTCAGAAAAAAAGAATATGGGGGTGGGGATGGGAAAAGAGAGAATGCAAATGAGATAAAAATAAACATTGGTGAATCTGGCTAATCGATATCTTTGAACTATTCTTGTAATTTTTTGTAAGGTGCAATTATATCAAAATAAAATTGACTAGAAAAATCAAGCTGTGATTCTATGTTGCCCTTTACATATTTACATTAAATTTTATCTTATTTTTTGAGACAAGGTCCTACTCTTGTCACCCAGGCTGGAGTGCAGTGGCATGAACGTGGCTCACAGCAGCCTCGACCTCTTGGGCTCAAGTAATCCTCCCGCCTCAGCCTTCCCAGTAGCTGGGACCACAGGTGCGCACCACCATGCCTGGCCAATTTTTAAAAATTTTCTGGCCGGGCACAGTGGCTCATGCCTGTAATCCCAGCACTTTGAAAGGCTAAGGCACGTGGATTGCCTGAGGTCAGGAGTTCGAGACCAGCCTGACCAACATGGTGAAAACCAGTCTCTACTAAAAATACAACAATTAGCTGGGCGTAGTGGCACATGCCTGCAATCCCACTGTAATCCCAGCTACTCAGAAGGCTGAGGCAGGAGAATTGCTTGAACCCGGGAGGCGGAGGTTGCAGTGAGCCGAGATGGTGCCACTGCACTCCAGCCAGGGAAACAAGAGCAAGACTCTTGGTTGTTCAATTGTTAGAGAACTTTTCGTTTAGAAGCAAAGGTTTCTCAGGTCATGAATATTATTAGTATTCTGAAAAAAAAAAATCAAGACTGAAGTTCAAGTAACTTTCTGTAGATCACACAGTTAACTGATCCGGGAGTCAGGACTCTAGCTCAGACTTGACTGACTCCTAAGGCTCATTCCTTAGTACCACCTCTGGTTGGTACAGGAGCAAAGAGCTCTGAGGTATTGGTATCTCCTTCTGGTAGCAGTTTATCAAAGAAAGTGGATTGCTGGGACTCAGATCATTGTTAGTCAGGCTATTGGATCACTTTCATGGTGGTTGTGTGTGGACAAGTTTTCTCTCTCCAGATTCTTTATAAACTCCTGGGATCAAGGGCCATGTCTGATTCATCACTGAACCTCTCACCTATGTCATAGAATATTGCTTCTGTTCCTTAGTGTGGATGCTTCAGCCTAAAGCTAAAGATACTGTTCCTTCATTGACTATTAATTTTGCCTCTTTTTGATTACTATTGAGGCAAATGTGATGCGAGTAGACCTGGTTTAATTTGAATGGAAACAGAAAGGCATAGTGGAAGTGAATGGGTTTTCAAGTAAGACATACCTGGGCACACAATGTCCTGTTGTCTTTCTCTTTGTGATAGTAGCAGCCACTGGTGATCACTGCCTAGATCCACTAATTAATTAGGGATTACAAAACAATAATATTCTAGTTCTGTCATTCTCTCTTTGTTTATTAACTTAAATACTTGTATAAAAGGAAACTCCTGGCTGGGCGTGGTGGCTCACGCCTGTAATCCCAGCACTTTGGGAGGCCGAGGCTGGCGGATCACGAGGTCAGGAGATGGAGACCATCCTGGCTAACACGATAAAACCCCGTCTCTACT
>NW_012102031.1:848393-858775 GCF_000951045.1 Mandrillus leucophaeus
AAAAAAAAAAAAAAAAAAAATTTAGCCATTTGTGGAGATGCATGCCTATAGTGCCAGCTACTTGGGAGGCTGAGATGGGAGGATTGCTAGAGCCCAGGAGGTTGAGGCTGCAGTGAGCCATGATTGTGCTACTGCATTTCAGCCTTGGTGAGACAGCAAGATACGAAAGGAAAGGAAGAGGAACGGGGAAGGGGAAGGTAAGGAAAAAGGGAGGGTAGAGTAGGGGAGGGGAGGGAAGAGGAAGGGAGGTGAAGGGAGAGGAGAGGAGGGGAGGGAATAGGGGAAAGGACAGGACAGGACAGGAATGGAAAGGAAGAAAGAAAAGAAAGCGAAAAGACAGCAAACAGGAGGCCAGGTGTGGTGGCTCATGCCCGTAATGGTAGCATTTGGGGAGGCTAAGGTGAGAGGATTGAGAATATACCCAAAAAGAATTAAAAACACTACTCAAACAAATACATGTACACACATGTTTACAACAGCACTATTCACAACAGCCAAAAGGTGGAAAGAGCCCAAATGTCCATCAATAGGTGAATAAAAGCAAATTATGGTGTATATATACAAAGGTATATTATTCAGCCATAAAAGGAATGAAGTACTGATACACGATACAAACATTATGCTCACTGGATGGACTTCTAAAATGTTATGCTAAGTGGAAGAAGCCAGACACAAAAAGTCACACTTTGTATGATTCCATCTATATGAAATATTCAGAATAGGTAAATCCAAAGAGTCAGAACAGATTGTTGGTTGCCAGGAGCTGGGGAGGGAGGAGGAATGGAAGTGACAGCTTTGCAGTGATGGAAATGTTCTAGAACTAGATGAAGGTGGTGGTTGCACATTTTAAATTAATACTAAATACCACTGAATTGTTCACTTTAAAATGGTCAAGCTTATGTTGTGTAAATTTTACCTCAATAATTTTTTTTTTTTTTTAAGACTGAGTCTCACTCTGTTGCCCAGGCTGGAGAGCAATGGCGAAATATTAGCTCACTGCAACCTCTGCCTCCCAAGTTCAAGTGATTCTCCTGCTTCAGCCTCCTGAATAGTTGGGATTACAGATGGTCGCCACCATGTCCGGCTAATTTTGTATTTTTAGTAGAGACAGGGTTTCACCATGGTGGTCAGGTTGGTCTTGAACTCCTGAACTCAGGTGATCCACCTACCTCGGCCTCCCAAAGTGCTGGGATTACAGGTGTAAGTCACCGTACCCGGCCAATAAATTATTATTATTAATTTATTAACTTATTTATTTTTTGGGACAGAGTATCACTCTGTTGCCCATGCTGGAGTGCAATGGCACGATCTCGGCTCACTGCAACTTCCCCCTCCTGGGTTCAAACAATTCTCCTGCCTCAGCCTCCCAAGTAGCTGGGATTACAGGCACCCACCACGATGCCCTTTTAGTAGAGATGGGGTTTCACCTTGTTGGTCAGGCTGGTCTCAAACTCCTGACCTCAGGTGATCCACCTGCCTCGGCCTCCCAAAGTGCTGTGATTACAGGTGTCAGCCACCGCGCCTAGCCCAATAAATTATTTCTTAAAGTTTAAGAAAGAACAGTCCTTTTATTTTTATATCCTTTTTGAGATGGAGTCTCACTCTGTCACCCAGGCTAGAGTGCAGTGGCATGATCTTGGCTCACTGCAACCTCTGCCTCCTGGGTTCAAGCAATTCTCCTGTCTCAGCCTCCGGAGTAGCTGGGATTGTAGGTGTGGACCACTACGACCAGCTAATTTTTGTATGTTTTGTGGAGACAGGGTTTCGCCGTGATGGCCAGGCTGGTCTCGAACTCCTGACCTCAAGTGATTGGCCCACCTTGGCCTCCCAAAGCACTGGGGTTACAGGCGTGAGCCACCATGCCCAGCCATGATTTTTAAAATGTAATAAATTGGATAGTAATGATTAAAACCAAAGTAAACTGAAGTTTTTTTTCTGTGCACAAACACCACCCTCAAGGATAGCAAGGAATACTCATTGGCTTTCCAGGCCTCTGTCTCTCAGCACAGTGTCTACCCACCTGTTCTAACCCCCTTCCAAGATACGAGCCTCTCAGGGACACAACCCATTTCTTACTTATCCCTGTGTCCCCAGTGCCCAGCATCAGGCTTGGAGGGATGCCTCTGTGAATACTGAACTGAACTGCTGATGAAGGTCCCAAGACCCACCACCAGCCATCACTTTTGTGCACTGACCTGTCCTCGTGGATGTAGGCCAAGTAGAAGAGTAGCAGGATGCAGTACTGTCTCTGGCGAGCAGCTCCCTCCATGTACTGGCGATCAGACAGGAAGGCAAGGCTTTCAGGGCTCCTGCTGCTTATCTGGGGCAGCCCGTGCTGTAGGAGCTCAGACACTGCAGAGAGTTCTAGGGAGGGAACAAGTAGAGGAAAGCCACACAGAGAACATAGGAGAACAGGTAATCAGCACATTAGTACCTACTACATGCAGAGTACTGCACAGGGCAGCAAGGGTAAATGCAGTATAGAAGGAAATAAGGAAATCAGAGGCTCCTCTTCCTTTGAGCAAGGTTCAGCCTACCAGGAAAGACTAAAGTTAACAAGAGGAAGGACATGGATATGTCTCAAAAATTAACATTCATTCTTTTTTATTTCCTTTTTTCTTTTGACAGAGTCTCACTCTGTTGCCCATGCTGGAGTGCAACGGCACGATCTCGGCTCACTGCAACCTCCCCCTTCTGGGTTCAAGCAATTCTCCTGCCTCAACCTCCCAAGTAGCTAGGATTACAGGCACCCACCACCATGCCCAGCTAATTTTTTGTATTTTTAGTAGAGATGGGGTTTCACCATGTTGGCCAGGCTAGTCTCGAACTCCTGACCTCAGGTGATCCACCCACCTCCACCTCCCAAAAACATTCATTCTTTCATTCATTTGACATATGTTCATTGAGTGGCTACTATTCTTAGGACAGACTGTGAGATCCAGGCCCTACCTCCAAGAACTGGCAGCTGATGGGAAGAGACATATAATGAGACAGGCAATTGCAGGACATGTGGTCAGCACCATATTGAGGAGGGAGTGACTCAGATAGCCTGGCATGGGGAAGGCAAGATCAAAGAGGAAGAAACTGTGGGCTGGGTGCCGTGGCTCACACCTATAATCCCAGCATTTTGGGAGGCTGAGAAGGGCAGATCACCTGAGGTCAGGAGTTCAAGACCAGCCTGGCCAACATAGTGAAACCCTGTCCCTACAAAAATACAAAAATTAGCCGGCCATGATGGCGGGTGCCTATAATCCCAGCTACTTGGGAGGCTGAGGTGGGAGAATCACTTGAACCCAGGAGGCAGAGGTTGCAGTGAGCCGAGATGGCACCATTGCACTCCAGCCTGGGTGACAAGTGCAAAACTCCATCTCAGAAAAAAGAAAGAAAGCTTTGGGAGGTCAAGGCGGGCGGATCACGAGGTCAGGATGGAGACCATCCTGGCTAACACAGTGAAACCCCTTCTCTACTAAAAATACAAAAAATTAGCCAGGCGAGGTAGCGGGCCCCTGTAGTCCCAGCTACTCGGGAGGCTGAGGCAGAAGAATGGCGTGAACTCGGTGGGGGCGGAGCCTGCAGTGAGCCAAGATCGCACAACTGCACTCCAGCCTGGGTGACAGAGCGAGACACCATCTCAAAAAAAAAAAAAGAAAAAGAAAGAAACAAACAAACAAGCTGTGGAGGGTGAGGAGAAAAGAGGCAGCGACAGGAGAAAAGAGAAAAGGAAGCGAGGTGTTCAGAGGCCCGAAGGCATGAGAAGACATGCCATGTTTCCATTCAGTGTGACTGGACAGTCAGTGAATAGATGTGGGGTGTCAGCAGCTGGGGAACTATGTGATGTAATCTGTAGCTGAACTGTGAAAGACCTTTAAGCAAATGCCACTTAAAGAAGTGGGACTTTATCCTGAGGGCAGAGATTTCTAGATTTCTTATGAAAACGGTTTCATAAAAGAAGGAATATTTTAATACCAAAAGAATAGGAAAGAAGAACAGGCATGGTGGCTCAAGCCAGTAATCCCAGCACTTTGGGAGACCAAGACAGGAAGGAAGGGAGGGAGGGAGGGAGGGAGGGAGGAAGCGAGCGAGGGAGGGAGGAAGGAAAGAAACACTACTTGAATGAATGAAGAAACAGAACACACTATTCATGCTATAGTGAACACTGGACTCCTGAGGCCTGGTGTGGGGATGTTGCAGAGGCGACTGTCAGGAAGAAGGAACTGGACTTGATGGACATGAGGATCCTTCTCAACTCTAAGGTGCCAGGAGCCTTGGGTTCCATCATTTTACAGTTCTATTATTTCACATCCCTAGGAATCAACCTATAATAGTATCACTCCGATTCCTCTGGACAGCCTCAAGCAAAGAAATCTCATGCCTGTACTAACTCACTATCTAGTCAATCAGCAAGGCACCCAGACTCTAAAGACCAGCACAGGCCACATGAGTGGTCAAATTGTAGCATCTTACCTTCTTCAGAAGGTGGTCCTGTCTTCTCTGGAGCTGAGAGAAGGTTGAGGCACATATAGTAGAGGAAATTGGAACACACCTGGTTTAGGGCTGAGTGACTTAGAGAGGGAGAAGAAGAAAGAACAGAAGAGAAGACATTGCTACTTTGACTGGGAGAGCATTATCCCTGCCATATGCCTGGGCACCACTGCTTTGTGCCAGAGGCTAGTGAAATTCTAGCCATGGCCATGGCAGAAGACGTCCTAAGGTGGCTATGAAAAGTAAATATGGGGCTGGGCACAGTGGCTTATGCCTGTAATTCTAGAACTTTGGGAAGCCAAGGTGGGTGGATCACCTAAGGTCAGGAGTTTGAGACCAGCCTGGCCAAAATGGTGAAACCCCATCTCTACTAAAAACACAAAAATTTGGCCAGGCACAGTGGCTCATGCCTGTAATCCCAGCACTTTGGAGGCTGAGGCAGGCAGATCACGAGGTCAGGAGTTCCAGACCAGCCTGACCAACGTGGTGAAACCCTGTCTCTACTAAAAATACAAAATTAGCCAGGCGTTGTGGCGCACGCCTGTAAACCCAGCTACTCAGGAGGCTGAGGCAGGAGAATCGCTTGAACTCAGAAGGCAGAGGTTGCAGTGAGCCAAGATAGCGCCATTGCACTCTAGCCTGGGCGACAGAGGGAGACTCGGTCTCAAATATAATAATACAAAAATTTGCTAGGCGTGGTGGCAGGTACCTGGAATTCCAGCTACTCGGGATGCTGAGGCAGGAGAATTGCTTGAACCCAGAAAGCAGAGGTTGCAGTGAGCCGAAATCGTGCCATTGCACTCCAGCCTGGGTGACAAGAGCAAGGCTTTGTCTTAAAAAAAAAAAAAAAAGTAAATATGGAACCTGCTGCTTCAGCTGTAACTTGGACACCTGGCCCATATATGCACTCACTAAAAATTTACTGAAAAAATATGAAGTGGGGGCTATAAGCTCCAATTTAATAAAACATACAAATAAAAAAGTGCCCCTAGGCCAGAAAAGGGCTGAGGAAGTACTAGAAAAAGCAGCAGCAGCTGAACCCCACATGGGCAGTCAAGGAGTACTTCCAAAATTTTGACTTTCAATGCAGGTGGGTCCTTGTATTCTCTCCTAAATGTTGGATGGTGTATTCAGTATTATGGAAGGAAAGCTGGGCACTGCATTGTAGCCAGCTTGTAGGCTGGGGGAAGTAACAAATTAATCTTCTTAGTAAATACAGAAACAGGGGGCAAATCATAAATGAGAAGGTACAGAGGCTGCTCTAGAAATCTAACAAGACAGAGACTGAGGCAGCAACCTCTACTTTAACAAGAGAGTTTCTCCTCTAGAATTGGAGAGCTGGTAGAAACTAGAACATGACAGGCACTGCATCCTTTCCCCTTTGAGGTCCTCAATTTCCTCAGTGGTCTCACTCTGTCGCTCCGGCTAGAGTGGGGTGAGATCATAGCTCACTGCAGCTTTTTTTTTTTTTTTTTTTTTTTTTTTTTTTTTTAAAGATGGAATCTCACTCTGTCACCCAGGCTGGAGTGCAGTGGTGCTATCTCGAGAAGCTCACTGCAACCTCCACCTCCCGGGTTCAAGCCAATCTTCTGCCTCAGCCGGAGTTTCCTGCTTAATCCATCCAGTTTCCTCATTTAAATGAGAGGTTAAACAAATGATCTCTGAAAGCCCTTCCAGTTTTGGGGGGCATTTTGGACAGAGAGAGACAAGGTCTCACTGCTGCTTTGACCTCCTAGGCTCAAGGATCCTCTCGCCTCAGCCTCCTGAGTATCTGAGACTAGAGGTGTGTACCACCAGGTCTAGCTAAAAAAAAAAAAAACTTTTGTGGCCAGCCATGGTGGCTCAAACCTGTAATCCCAGCACTTTGGGAGGCCAAGGCGGGCGGATCACCTGAGGTCAGGAGTTCGAGACCAGTCTGGCCAACATGGTGAAACCCCATTTCTACTAAAAATACAAAAATTAGCCAGATGTGGTGGCAGGCACCTATAATCCCAGCTACTGAGGTTCTGAGGCAGGAGAATTGCTTGAACCCAGGAGGTGGTTGTTGCAGTGAGCCAAGATTGTACCACTGTACTCCAGCCTGGGTGACACAGCAAGACTCCATCTCAAAAATATATATATATATTTATAGAGACTAGGGTCTTGCTATGCTGCTTAAGTTGATCTTGAACTGCTGTCTTCAAGCAATCCTCCCATCTTGGCCTCCCAAAGTGCTGGGATTACAGCCATGAGCCACTGTGCCAGGCCTCTCCCAGTTTTGATGTGACAGGTACCCATCCAAGTATCACCAGGCATAAGATCCTTACCAGGCAAGATTCAATACAACCTACAGAAGCATGTTCAGCTTATTGCACCAGATGCTGAGCAAGGCAGACACTATGTCAACACCACCATGAGCTCATGACTAAAACACACCAGCCAACAATTCCCACTTGTCCCGTCAAGAAGGACATTGGCCCCTTGGCCACTCAATCTTGCCTGGGACCACACATACCTCAGACCACTGCAAAACCTGGCCTTCAGCTCCAGGGTCAGTCGTATGAAGGATGAGGCAGCTTCGGAGAAGTGGGAATAAAGCAGAAGCAGTTTAAACCAGACTTGTCACAGAGAGTCCCAAGCCTGGGTGGTATCAAAAAGCTCTGGTTTTAGAGTTACACAGACCTGGTTCAAAATGTGCTCCATCTCTATCTGGCAGTTTCACTCTGGAAAGGTTTTTTAACTTCTCTGAGACTCAGTTTTGATATTTGTACCTCACAGGCTGCTATAAAGCTAAGTAAGATAAATGCATGGAGAACATCTAACAAGTACTTGACTCAAAGTAAGTGCTGCAATAAGTGCTCATTTTCTTCCATTCTGAATGATCCTCCATTACAATTTGGGACATTTGACAAGGACCTAGGAAGGGCACATCTGCTCCTTCTATCCCTTCTTCCAGTTTCATAGAAAACAATCCAGTTTCAGATGCAGAAAGAACAGGAGTAGTTATTATTTTATTCTCATCTCTAAACTGTCTGTTGAAAGCAATTGGTTCTCAGAACAGGGGTCCGATAACATTATCTTTCCTTTTTTTTTTTTTTTTTGAGATGGAGTCTCACTTTGTCGCCAGGCTGGAGTGCAGTGGCATGATATCGGCTCACTACAACCTCCGCCTCCCGGGTTCAAGCGATTATCCTGCTTCAGCCTCCCAAGTAACTGGGACTACAGGTGCGCACCACCACACCCAGCTTAGTATTTTTAGTAGAGACGGGGTTTCACCATGTTGGCCAGGATGGTCTCAATCTCTTGACCTCATGATCCGCCCACCTCGGCCTCCCAAAGTGCTGGATTACAGGTGTGAGCCACTGCGCCCAGCCTTTTTTTTTTTTTTTTTTTTTAAGATGGAGTTTCACTCTTATTGCCCAGGCTAGAGTGCCATGGCACGATCTTGGCTCACTGCAACCTGCATCTCCCAGGTTCAAGCAATTCTCCTGCCTCAGCCTCCTGGGTAGCTGGGATTACAGGCATGTGCCACCATGCCCAGCTAATTTTGTATTTTTAGTAAAGACAGGGTTTCTACATGTTGGTCAGGTTGGTATTGAACTCCGGACCTCAGGTGATCCGCCCACCTCGGCCTCCCAAAGTGCTGGGATTACAGGCGTGAGCCACTGTGGCCTGGCCAGCAGTTTCTGCCTTAGCTGTTGACCCTGGCCCAGGCCCTTGTGCTTCTGGCTCCTCCCAGTCTCCCCAGTAAGGCTTTCAGCCAATACTAAACTCTGTTCTGCCTTCCCTGGGCCACTGTAAAGCAGAATCCTAGATAAAGAAGACTCAGAAGCTCCCATTTCACCAGCCCCTGAGTTGGGAATAATCTGTATTTTATCCTGGGGCTAAAGCAGCTGATAGGGAATCCCTCAGGGTTTCACAGCAACTCTCTGGGGTAACAATTTAACCCATGACTTCCCCAGGGAAGGGGCACCAAGCTTCCCTTCCAGATGCGCTCCTCTTGGCCCAATCTCTCAGGGATCCAGAGTTTCTCCACCCTCCTACTCCAGGTCTCCATACCATTCCTGGCTGGCAGTGCCTGCTTCCCTCCTCCCTCTTGCAGGTTGAGCCTCTAATCCTGTGCTACCTGGCTTTATGCTGCACAGATCTCCCTATAGATCTCACAGCCTTTTTCTACATCCCCTATTCCCCACCACTGCCCCCAAGAGATCTACACTTGCCTCTCATCCAGCGCCCCAAGACTACCTCTTGGGTCCTGAAGTATGGCAGGCAGGAAGAATGTTAGAAGGAAGGGAAGAAGTGTGTATCAGTTATCACAATGGCTGAGGGATGCAGTCTTCAGGAAATCTATATAATCATCTCGTTTAATTCTCACTATTATCACCATGTTCTAGCTAAGGACACTGGAGATAAGAAAATTAATTTATGCAATCTCAATACACAAGTTAAGAGAGGTGAAAAGAATTTCAACTCATATGGGCTAACAACCACAGTCTCTCTACTGCTTCTTCCTATGAGCAGCTAATCAGATGTGTTTCCAATCCTAGGGGGTAGAAAAATCCTTCCTAATTCCATGTTCCCCTCTGCTCATACCCCTGTTTCTCACCTTCCCCTCACATGAAACTTGTCAAAAGAGTTGTGTATTCTGTCTCTACTGCCTCATCTTGCACTCATTCTTCAACTCACTCTGGTCTGTCTTCCATTCCAACCACTCCACAGAAACTGCTCTGGCCAATGTGGCCAAAAGCTGCCATGAAGCCAAGTCCAATGGACATTTTTAAACTTCATCTTACTTGACCTCTGCGATGCATTTCACACTCCTGACTACTCCCCAATCCACAAAACTCTCTTCATTTGGCTTTCTTAATGTCATACCCTTCTGGTTTCCTTCCTCCCTCTCCAAATGCTCGTACTTTCCTCCTCCTGACCATTAAATGCTTCTCTCTTAATTTTGTCTTGACTTCTTTCATCATTTCATTTTACACACTCAACTTTGAAGAATCTCACCTGATCCCCACTGAGGAGTCAGCCTCACAAGGACAGGGGTCTGTTTTGTTCACTGCTAAATCTCCAGCTGTAGCATGATATGTTGCATGCAGTAGGTGCCCAATATTTGTTGAATGAATGAAAGGCTGGATGCTGAAGATTTCTATACCTGTATCTAAATCCCAGATCTCTCCCTTGTCTTCAGACAATTACCCACCTAACATCTTCACTGGAACATCTCACATTCACCCTGACCCAAACTGACCGTATCCTCTACTGCCTCCCCAAACCAGATCCTCCTGCAGTGAGCCTTCTATCAGTTAACACACCACCATCCACATAGAAGGCAGCCAGAAGTCAGGCATTACCCTGCACTGTTCCCTCTCTTTCAAGCCCTACATCCAACTATTCCATGCCCCAACACTACCTTAGTTCCTACCACCAACCTGAGTTAATCCAAGAGGCTGAGATACATGCCTCCAATCTGCCTCCCTCTTAACTCATAGTCCACACAGCTCCAAGAAAGATCTTTCTGAAACAGAAATCTGAAATGTTGCTCCACTTCTTTAAAACTCAACAAAACTCCTAGGATAAAATCCAAATTCCAGGCCAGGTGTGGTGGCTCATGTCTGTAATGCCAACACTTTGGGAGGCCAAGGTGGCCAGATCACCTGAGGTTAGGAGATCGAGACCAGCCCGGCCAACATGGAGAAACCCCCATCTCTACTAAAAATACGAAATTAGCTGGGCATGGTGGCACATGCCTGTAATCTCAGCTACTCGGGAGGCTGATGCAGGAGAATCACTTGAACCCGGGAGACAGAGGCTGTGGTGAGCCGAGATTGTGCCATTGCACTCCAGTCTGGGCAACAAGAGCGAAACTCCGTCTCAAAAAAAAAAAAAAAAAAAAAGGCCAGGAACAGTGGTTCACACCT
>NW_012102031.1:859400-866047 GCF_000951045.1 Mandrillus leucophaeus
AGCCGAGTTCGTGCCACTGCACTCCAGCCTGGGCGACAGGGCAAGACTCCATCTCAGAAAAAAGAAAAGAAAAGAAAAGAAAGCATATTCTACAGCCAGATTCCCTGGGTTTGAATCCTGGGCATACCACTTATAGTGTGACCTTAGGCAAGTTACTTAACCTCTCTGAGATTCAGTTTGCTTATCAGTAGAATGAGTATAATCATAATAGAAAATTCCTAGGGTTTTTCTGAGGACTAAATGAGTCCATACATGCAAAGCACTTAAAACAGTGTCTCACATACTGTAAGAACTTAATTGTTAGTTATTATTAACAACTAGTCACTAACATTACTAAAAACTCTCAGCTAATTTTTCTTTAATCTTTTTGTAGAGATGGGGTCTCACTGTATTGTCCAAGCTGGTCTCAAACTCCTAGCCTCAGGTGATCCTCCCATCTGGGTCTCCTGAAGCACTGGGATTACAGGCATGAGCTACCACACCCAGCCCCTTTAATGACTTTTGATTGCTGCCTGTTACTTCCTTTCACTCAACAGTGGACAGAGGATACAGATTCTGAATGAATTAGTAAATGTGCACCCACAACTTATGCTCTCTTTGAATACTCTCTGAGCACTGCCTAAGGTGCTTGCCTCTCTCCCAACCTCCACATTTGCCTACTGCCTACCAAGCTTCTTGGAAAACTTCTCCTTCATGTGGGGAACGATGACAAAGAGGCTGTGTAGAATTGAGAGGAAAACTTCCATCAAAGCTGGGTGGGTGGTCTGCTCCAAATGTCTCTGCAAAGAACCAGGAGAGAGAACATAGCCCACCAGGATTGAGTCTCTGAAGAAGAAAAGGCATCAGAGAAAACTCTCATCAAATCTAGCAACAGTAGATTAACTCCTTTCACTTGAAAGACACAAGAAAAGCTAGGGAACTTAAAGTCCAAACCTACATCTAAGGCTTGGATCACCTAATAGATTGCACTAGATACTTTATCTCTTTGGGCCTCTGTTCCCAAAAGACTAAAATGAGAATAACAAGATATCCCTCCCAGAAACAAATGTGGTCTGGTGCATAAAAACTGCTTTCTAAACCATAATGCAGAGTGACTCTCATGTTTCTATTACTATAGTAATAATAATAATATAGTTAATAAGCTGCCTTCATATTTGTTATTTTTGGGGGGGGCGTTGTTTTTTGTTTGTTTGTTTTTTGTTTTTTGAGATGGAGTCTCTGTCACCCAGGCTGAAGATCAGTGGTGCGATCTTGGCTCACTGAAACCTCTGCCTCTCAGGTTCAAGCGATTAGCCTGCTCATGCTCCTGGGCAGCTGGGATTACAGGCACGCACCACCATGCCCGGCTAATTTTTGTATTTTTAGTAGAGACGGGGTTTCGCCATGTTGGCCAGGCTGGTCTTAAATTCCTGACTTCAAGTGATCCACCCGCCTCAGCCTCCCAAAGTGCTGGAATTACAGGCATGAGCCACTGCACCTGGCCTGTTATTATTATTTTTAAGGCTGGTCAAGTAAAGCAGGGGGAATGAAGAAGAAACAAAGAAATCTGTAACTGGTTGTGATCAATTAGTTGTAAATACCATTGCACTCAGACCAGCCTTCAGGTAATTCTCCAAGAGTCATGAGGCAGTCTTATGTGGTAGACACAGCTCTGAATTAGGAAAAAAAAAAAAACAACAGGGTTCTAGTTCAGGCTCTGTACATAGCCACCACAATGTGCCCCTGGGTAGTCAGTCACCTCCTCCCTTCCCTGAGTCTCAATTCCCTTTCTGTAAACAGCTGGGTCCTCAGAGGCATTGTTCTTGTTGACACCTTTCCTTTCATTTTTAGAGCAAGTTTGGTTTTTATTATTATAAAAGTAATATA
Organism: Mandrillus leucophaeus; assembly: GCF_000951045.1. Classification (NCBI taxonomy): domain Eukaryota; kingdom Metazoa; phylum Chordata; class Mammalia; order Primates; family Cercopithecidae; genus Mandrillus; species Mandrillus leucophaeus. Next base: position 861,267 of record NW_012102031.1, read on the forward strand.
TGCTCTTTAAAGAAAATGTGTAAAATACAGAAAAGTAGAAAGAAGGAATAATACAATAATTCTATGATCTTCTAGATTTAGCTCTAACACTTCAAAAATCTAGGAGGAAGGCAGGGCAGGTTAGTAAACTGCCATGAGTTGCCCAAGTCTTACTGTTAGTGGGTTAAGTCAGGGCCACAGTCCAGGGTTCCTGACCACTACCTCCTGCAGACTCCAGCTTAATGGCTTCTTCAAGGAAGAGAACCTCACTCGTGCAGAGCCAGAGGTGCCTCCCTGCTGCCACCTACTGTTCCCAGTAGATGGTTAGGAGTTGCCCTTTCCTGACTAACAGGTACTCCTCACAGGCTCACAGGATGCCCAAACCTCAAGCAGGAGAGGATTCATCCAAGGTTACCCAGAGTCAGCAGCTCTTGGCCCTGCTCTTCCCACCATCAACCTCAGGTCAATTCAGAATGAAGCTCTTCAGGATCAAGCCTCTCTTCAGAGTGGTCATCTCTCATTTTACAGAACACACATACATGTTCCTTATTAACACTTGGATAACAGACATTCACTGCTGCTCATTATTAAAGACACAAGAAGAGCTAGGGGACCTGAAGTAATAGGTTCAATCTCAGCACCATTATGGGCTTGCTTTATAACTATAGAAATATGACAACCTGGCCGGGCGCAGTGGCTCAAGCCTGTAATCCCAGCACTTTGGGAGGCCGAGACAGGCGGATCACGAGGTCAGGAGATCGAGACCATCCTGGCTAACACAGTGAAACCCCGTCTCTACTAAAAATACAAAAAACTAGCCAGGCGAGGTGGCGGGGGCCTGTAGTCCCAGCTACTCGGGAGGCTGAGGCAGGAGAATGGCGTAAACCCGGGAGGCGGAGCTTGCAGTGAGCTTAGATCCAGCCGCTGCACTCCAGCCTGGGCGACAGAGCGAGACTCCGTCTCAAAAAAAAAAAAAAAAAAAGAAATATGACAACTTTATCTGTAAATTAGGGCAAATTATAGCATCCATCTCCTAGGGCCATTGGGAGAACTAAATCCGGCAGTGAATATTAGGCACTTATTGCTCCATAAACTTACCAACTTATTATTTTATTATTACTGCTTTCTATTTTTTCTTAAGAGGAACCTGTTAGTTTCATAATGAAACACTACATTTTATTTTTAGAACAAAGGAAAGGTAGCAGCAAGAATCGCACTGCTGAGGCCCCCAGAGAGTTCCTTTGAGCAGTCACTGCCTTATGCCTCTGAGCCTGGCTCGCCTGCACATTCCTCTCTGCCCCAAGCTTCATGCTGCCCATGGCTCAGGAGAACGCACCATCACCATAGGGATACACAGCGAGTCACAGGCACAGAGAAGAAATTCTGAGAAGGCCTCCAAGGTGTCTTCCTTCTTGGCGCTGGGAGCTGTGAATGGATTCTCCTGGGCTGAAGGCTCACTCTGGAATTCTATAGCCAACCTAAGAAATCAATGTGTGAGTATATCCACTACCACCTATGCAACCTAAAGATTACAAACACCCTCCTGGGGGGTGGCGGGGAGTGCCTGTGCTCAGGGTCCAGGGAAAGTATCTCTATTATCAGATCAGGAGAAAGTTCAATAGACCACAATGAGGAGAGGACTTGATCCCTGGCTACATCTCCAGATTCTTGCTTCCTCCCCCTCCCCCAACTATGTGTACTTCCACCCCACTGTGTGTACTTCCCTGAATATGCTATGCTATTTGCTATTTCCCATTCATTTGCCTTTAAATATGCTGCTCTCTCCATCTGGAATACCTTCCCCAGGTTCTTGAAAACCTAACAAATCCCACACGTATATAAAAAAGCATCTCTTCCCCAAGAGACTGTGAGCTCCTTGCGGGCAGGAGTCATTCTGACTTTTTTTTCCAGCCCCACTGTCTAGCATCAGGCATGGCACACAGTAGATACAACAAACATTTGTTAATGTAAACTGAATTAATTCAACAACCATTCAGTGAATACTTATAGTGCTAGGCTAGTTGGGGGGTGGTGGGGAGCAAAGGTGAATAAGACACAACCTCATGGCACAGTAGCAAAACTCCATGAGGAAGGAATCTTTAGAAAGGTCCTACCCCTAGCTGCCTGCCCTCAAGCCTCCTCCACACCCCCGCAAATCCTACCCCAGCCAAAATCCTCTTTGCCATACAGCAGAGTATCAGAAATCAAGTATTGCCTCTAGAACTTCACCCATTGTCTGAATCCCTTCCACACCTACCTTCCATGCTATTACTTCATACCACAGAGGGCTCCTCACCTGCAGGCACTTCTAAATCCCTCCAGAGTGCTCAGGAGGAACTTTCCCCTTTGAAGAATGGCTTTCTCTGAATCTCTACTGGAGGCATGGCCCTGAGGTGGGAAGGAGAGAGAGGAACCTAGTGATCAAGTATATGCTGTGTCTCAGTCTATGCTTGGATGACTGTAGACCTCTTCTTCTCACACTGCAGTCTGACATTCCTGTACACCTAACTTTCCAAGAGATCTTGGCTATATCCTTGCAAATAGCTCCTTTAAAAAATCGTGGCAAAGCTGGGCGTGGTGGCTCACGCTTGTAATCCCAGCACTTTGGGAGTCCAAGGCGGGCAGATCACAAGGTCAGGAGATCGAGACCATTCTGGCTAACATGGTGAAACTCCGTCTCTACTAAAAATACAAAAAAAAAAAAAAAATTAGCCAGGCATGGTGGCAGGCACCTGTAGTCCCATCTACTAGGGTGGCTGTGGCAGGAGAATTGCTTGAACCCCGGAGGCAAATGTTGCAGTGAGCCGAGATCACACCACTGCACTCCAGCCTGGGCAACAAGAGCAAGATTCCATCTCAAAAAAAAAAAAAAAAAAAAAACTGGTAGCAGGGGCCTAGTGCGGTGGATCATGCCTGTAATCCCAGGACTTTAGGAGGCCGAGGTGGTCAGGAGTTCGAGACCAGCCAAGCCAACATCGTGAAACCCCGTCTCTACTAAAAATACAAAAATTAGCCAGGTGTGGTGGTGCATGCCTGTAATCCCAGCTACTCGGGAGGCTGAGGCAGGAGAATCGCTGGAACCCGGGAGGCGGAGGTTGCAGTGAGTCAAGATCGTGCCACTGCACTCCAGAGTGGGGCCACAGAGTGAGACTCTGTCTCAAAAAAAAAAAAAAAATGGTAGCAGTGTTGGAGGGACCTTAACCAACAGTCTCTCTGAACCGCAGGAATGGCTATTGGTCTATTATATGCAGAAAGCTGTCACAGGCTAGTGGGCATTAGCTTGACTGTAATGGCCCTGTTAGTTGCTCTAAAACACAAGACAATCTCCACTCCATCAGGTGTAAAGAGCTTAGTTTCCAAAGTTAATCCTGAAAGACACAATCAACATTCACACTGACAGTGTCTTACCTGATATCTTAAGTCTACAGGCTATTAAAAGTCAGCAACTACAACACATTGTATATGGTTCAGATTCTAAGACTCTAGTGAATCCAGACTTAAATAATTTTGTGAGTATGTTTACTCTGTCTGCTTATATGATATAAACGGAGAATGTATGTAATAGACTGGGGTAAAAACACCCTGGAATTTAGTATCTAGGCTTAGGTACTTTCTAGTTATAGACCTTGGAGAAAAATTATTTAACCCTCGTGGCTTTAGTTTCCCCATCTGTAAAAATGGGAATAATAATCCTTAAGCCTCATAGTAGCCATGTGTGCATGAGAAAAAGCCATGAAATAGCATACAAAAGTAAGGGAATATACTAATTATCTTTCTAAAAACACATTGCAGCATGATCTTCAGAAGCAGCAGGCTGCAGTACACTGACCAGGGGCCTCCTGTTCAGCAAGGTCTGGGAAAACTCCGCACACCGGTTTAGCATGGCTTCTAGCAAAGACTGCAGTTCCCGATACTGCACAGGTGGAGCACTCTGATGGTCCTTCCTGCATCCAGAGAGACAAAAGTAGGTTCATGGTAAGGCAAGGGTATTCCCAAGATAACCCCAGGTTTTTAGGCAACAAGAGGCAGTGCGGTTGGATCAGAACATGGATTTTAATCTGATAAAAATCCTTACTCCAGGCCAGGCATGGTGGCTCACGCCTGTAATTCCAGCACTTTGGGAGACTGAGATGAATAGATGTCTTGAGCCCAGCAGATGGAGACCAGCCTGGGCAACATGGTGAAACCCAGTCTCTACAAAAAATTAGCCGAGTGTGGTGGCACACACCTATAGTTTCAGTTACTCAAGAGGCAGAGGTGGGAGGATCACCTGAGCCCAAGAAGGTAGAAGCTGCAGTGAGCCGTGATCACACCGCTGCACTCCAGCCTGGGTGACAGAACAAGACCTTGTCTCAAAAAAATCCTTACTTCAATGCTTATCTAGCTGCACAACTTCTTGTACAGTCCTTGACCTCTCTAACCATCAATTTCCTCATCTATCAAATGAGGCTTAATAGTGCTTTCCTCATAGCCTTATCATGGGGATCAAATTCAATAATGTATGCCAAACACTTAGCATGATGCTTAATACATAAGTCCTTATAAATGTCAGCTGTGTCTATTATTGCTATTAAGGATACAAAGTTTTCTCACAGAGGAGAGCTTGCTGGTGAAAGAAGCACTACCTAGAATTGAACGTACATCAAGAGAGTAACCACCACTGTTTTCCATTAAGTAACAAGCTCTCCTGGGGAAGAGGGATCAAACTTTGTTAACTCAATGAGGAAAACCAGGATCAATAGGTAAATGTTACTAAGATCCAGAGATGGAGTCTCACTCTGTCACCCAGGCCAGACTGCAGT
>NW_012102031.1:867442-868804 GCF_000951045.1 Mandrillus leucophaeus
TGGTATTAAAAGACAAAGTGGAAGAATTATATATGAAAATCTGGATTCTTGTCTTTAAAAATCAGGCAGTCTATAAATGTCTCCTTCCAGAAAGAAAAAAAAAAAAAAAAAAACCATTGAGATTTATGTGTGGCCTTTTTTTTTTTTTTTTTTTTTTAAGCTCATCAGCTATCGTTAGTGTCAGCATATTTTAAGTGTGGGCCAAAACAATTCTTCCAGTGTGGCCCAGGGAAGCCAAAAGATTGGACATACCTGCAAAGGGTCTTGAGAAAAATCCTTCCTTGCCTCTTAGCTTGTGGTGGTGCCCACAATCCTTGGCATTCATTGGCTTGCAGCTGCATCACTCTAATTTCTGCCTGTCTTCACATGGCCACCTTCCCTCTGTGCATGTCCATATGTCACTGTATGTTCAAACAGCCCTCTCCTTACATAGAGACAAGTCACTGGATTTACAGCCTGAGCTGTATGACCTTATCTTAACCAGATTCAATGTACAAAGGCCCTATTTCCCAAATATTCACAGGTTCTTGGCAGATACCAATATTGGGGGGACACTATTTAACCCAGTACAGTAGCTAGGAAATAAAACCTATTAATCCTCATCCCTGGGCCTTTGTTGAGCACTAAGAGCAGTCTGTTGGGCCTTCTAGCAAGTTCTCAGTCAATTGCATATGGTTAAGGCTTGATTTCCCCTTTCCTTCTTCATCTCTGGGAGCTCCAAGTTTGATGATATTACACGATCATCAAGCCCTAGTTCCGCCATCTTTAAATTCTTGGGGTTTTTTTGTTTTGTTTTGTTTTGTTTTGTTTTGTTTTGAGACAGTGTCTCGCTCTGTTGCCCAGGCTGGAGTGCAGTGGCACAAACACAGCTCATAGCAGTCTCAACTTCCTGGGCTCAAGCAATCTTCCTACCTCAGCCTCTCAAGTAGCCAGGACTACAGGCATACACCACCACGCTTGGATAATTTTTGCAGAGACAGCATTTCCTCAGGTTATCCAGGCTAGTCTCAAACTCCTGAGCTGAAGCAATCCTCCCACCTCAGCCTCCCAAAGTGCTGGGATTACAGGTGTGAGCCACTGTACCTGGCCTCTTTAAATTCTTTTTAGCAGCTCTCACTCTTCATTCTTCCGTCTAGTTGTGCTTTCCAAAGACCCTCTGAACCACCCCACCTCAGAGGGACCACATCAGTAAACATTCTGGGAAGTTAAAGTCAAAAGTAAAATCATCCTTGGCCAGGCGCGGTGGCTCAAGCCTATAATCCCAGCACTCTGGGAGACTGAGGCGGGCAGATCACAAGGTCAGGAGTTCAACATCAGCCTGGCCAATATGGTGAAACTCCGTCTCTACTAAAAATACAAAAA
>NW_012102031.1:868854-870179 GCF_000951045.1 Mandrillus leucophaeus
GTATGATCTTGGCTCCCTGCAACCTCCACCTCCCAGTTTCAAGCAATTCTCCTGCCTCAGTCACCTGAGTAACTGGGACTACAGGCGCATACCACCACACCCAGCTAATTTTTGTATTTTTAGTAGAGATGGGGTTCCATCATGTTGGCCAGGCTGGTTTCAAACTCCTGACCTCAAGTTATCCACCCACCACAGCTTCTCAAAGTGCTGGGATTACAGTCATGAGCCACTGCAACCATTGTGAGAACTTACTTTTTTTTTTTCTTCTTCTTTTTGAGATGGAGTCTCGCTCTGTCACCAGGCTGGGGTACAGTGGCGCAATCTCAGCTCACTGCAACCTCTGCCTCCCAGGTTTAAGTGATTCTCCTGCCTCAGCCTCCCAAGTAGCTGGGACTACAGGTGCACGCCACTACACCCAGATAATTTTTGTATTTTTAGTAGAAACGGGGTTTCACCATGTTGGCCAGGATGGTCTCAATCTCTTGACCTCATGATCCACCCGCCTCAGCCTCTCAAAATGTTGGGATTACAGGCGTGAGCCACCGCACCCGGCATCAGTCTGAGAATTTTCTGAGTCGAAGTCTGTAGAAGTACAGGGGACCATCTCTAGGGAGAAGTGAGTTCCCCATTCTATAAGATTATATGCAGAGACTGGAAAAGTACTTTTGGAGATTCAATCATTATGAGTATGGGGTAAATGTAGACAGGTAACACTTAGGGCCATTTGAACTCTCAGATTCTATAGACTCAGATGAGCTAAGAGTCATTGACTAGTTTAATTGTGAGTTCCCAAGAGGAAAGGGACCAGTTCCATCTTTTCACTTTACCTAAACAGAGACAGGTGCATTATAAGTTGTTGATTAATAGAACAGATGTCAAATGGATGAATGACTATTTTACAAGGTATTGGTTTCCTAGGGCTGCTATAATAAATTACCACAAACTGGGTGGCTTAAAACAACAGTTTATCCTCTCACAGTTCTGGAGGCTAGAAATCTGAAATCGAGGTGCCGTCAGGGCCATGTCCCCTCTAAAGCAAGCGTGTCCCACCCACAGCCCACAGGCTGCATGCAGCCCAGGACAACTTCGAACGCAGCCTGACACAAATTTGTAAACTTTCTTAAAACATTGTGAGATGAAACCCCATCTCTACTAAAAATACAAAAATTAGCCGGGCATGGTGGCGCGTGCCTGTAATACCAGCTACTTGGGAGACTGAGGCAGGAGAATTGCTTGAACCAGGGAGTTGGAGGTTGCAGTGAGACAAGATCACAACACAGCCTGGCGACAGAGCAAGACTCTGTCTCAAAAAAAAAAAAAAAAAA
>NW_012102031.1:875384-886275 GCF_000951045.1 Mandrillus leucophaeus
CCCCTCTAGCAATGTCCTGCTGGGAGACTTCCAGCTCAGCATAGGTGCCTCTGATTGACACTGCTCTTACTTATGCTTTTGTTACCCTGTTGGTTTACTCATCCCACCCACTTTGGAATTCATGCCCTAGATTTAGAGATTCAAATTCAGGGAAGGACAAAGGAGGGAAGGAAACAGACTGAAGTCACTGTCATGTAAATGCTATTTTTTGTTTCAATTTTTAGAACCAACCTAGAGTCAAATTACAAAGATTTAAATATAGTTACAGAAGAGACTATAAATATTAACAACTTTCACAATGTAAAATTAAAGGTACAGCTGACTGGCCTTGAGAAATAGAAGTAGGGAAGAGAGGGGAAAAGAAGAAGAATTGGGGTGCTGTTAACCACGTAGGAACTCAGGAGACACTGCTTCAAGTTGAGGGAACAAGAAATATCAGTTTTAGGTACATTATTTAAAGGTTAAAAAACAAAATATTAAATAGCAAAAATGCCAAGGACATGTAGAGAAGACAAAAAATGTGAGCTAACTAAATCTTGATCTTTCTTACTGGCAAGTCAACGAATAATGGCTTAAATTTAAGATGGGGATTATAGGCACCCGCCAGCACACCCAGCTAATTTTTTTGTATTTTTAGTAGAGACAAAGTTTCACCATGTTGGCCAGGCTGGTCTTGAACTCCTCACCTCAGGTGATGCACCTGTCTCGGCCTCCCAAAGTGCTAGAATTACAGGCGTGATCCACTATGCCCAGCCTATTCCTTTTCATGATAAATCCTGTATAATTTATTTATTTATTTTCAAGAGAGGATCTCACTCTGTCACCCAGGCTGGAGAGCAGTGGCATGATCATAGCTCACTGTAACTTCAAACTCCCGGGCTCAAGCGATCCTCCTGCCTTACCTCCAGAGTAGCTGGGACTACAGGTGCATGCCACCACACCCAGCTTATTTTATTTTATTTATTTTATTTATTTATTTATTTATTTTGAGATGGAGTCTCGCTCTGTCACCAAGCTGGAGTGCAGCAGTGTGATCTTGGCTCACTGCAACCTCCAACTCCCTGGTTCAAGCGATTCTGCCTCAGCCTCCCAAGTAACTGGGATTACAGGCACGTGCCACCACATCCAGCTAATTTTTGTATTTTGGGTTTGGTTTGTTTGTTTGTTTGAGACAGTCTTGCTCTGTTGCCCAGGCTGGAATGCAGTGGCATGATCTCGGCTCACTGCAACCTCCATCTCCAAGGTTCAAGCGATTCTCCTGCCTTAGCCTCCTGAGTAGCTGGGACTACAGGCGCCCACCACCACGCTCGACTAATTTTTGTATTTTTAGTAAAGACAGGGATTCACCACATTGGTCAGGCTGTTCTCGAACTCCTGACCTGATGATCTGCCCACCTCGGCTTCCCAAAGTGCTGGGATTACAGGCGTGAGCCACTGTGTCTGGCCTATTTTATTTTACACTGTTTTGTAGGGATGGGGTGGCACTATGTTGTCCAGGCTAGTCTCAAACTCTTAGCCTCAAGCGATCCTCCTGCCTTGACTTCCCAAAGTGCTGGAATTGCAGGCGCGAGCTACCATGCCCAACCAATATCTTATTTTGTATTATTTGAATACATTACTTTGTTAGAAATTTAAAAGAGAAAATATGGTAACAAAATAAAAGTTACTCTATACATATGGGTTTCCTGGGTTATTTATTTATTTTTTTTTTAAGATTTCAAGCACCTTGCTAAGGAATAATTTCCCATTGTGGTGCTAGGATCCCTTAGTCTCACTGTCCATTTTAACATCCTTCATTCGCATATTGACTACCTACAAAGAGCCAGAGATACAGCAGTGAAAAAACTGACAAGGTCCTTGAGCTCCTGGAGCTTATATTTTAGTGAGGGGAGGGGAGATATAAAACAAATGAATAGGCTGGGTTCAGGGGCTCATGCCTGTAATCCCAGCTATTTGGAAGGCTGAGGCAGGAGAATTGCTTGAACCCAGAAGGCAGAGGTTGCAGTTAGCTAAGATCGCACAACTGCACTCCAGCCTGGGTGACACAGTGAGACTCTGATTAAAAAAAAAAAAAAGAGGCTGGGTGTGGTGGCTCACGCCTGTAATCCCAGCACTTTGGGAGGCCGAGGTGGGCAGATCACAAGGTCGGGAGATCGAGATCATCCCGGTTAACACAGTGAAACCCCGTCTCTACTAAAAATACAAAAAAAAATTAGCCAGGCCTGGTGGCAGGCGCCTGTAGTCCCAGTTACTTGGGAGGCTGAGGCAGGAGAATGGCGTGAACCCAGGAGGCGGAGCTTGCAGTGAGCGGAGATCGTGCCACTGCACTCCAGCCTGGGTGACAGAGCGAGACTCTGTCACAAAAAAAGAATAAACAAGAACTTTCAAATGTTTGATAGATGCTATAGCAGTCTGATAAGGTCAATTAGGAAAGGAAATTCTGAATGAGACTTGAATGACAAGACAAAAGCAGTCACAAAGATTTAAGGGAATGTTATTTTGGGCAGAGTTGGAATAATTAGTGGCAGGAATAAGTTTGATGTGTTCAAGAAACAGAAAGCAGATCAGAGGAATGAGCAAGAAGTGACTGAGTACTGCTTGTGGAGTTAGGGACCCAAATCTAATTCTTCAGATCCCAAATTGGGTGTTTTTATCTATATCCCAGTCGCATGGACAAATTGAGATTGAAGTTTCTGGAATAAAGCACCAGGCAGTTGGAAATGTCATCTGGAGTTCAGGAAAACACTATAGTGGGCTGAATGGTGGTACCCAAAGATGTCAGGTCCTAATCCCTGGAACCTATGAATGTTATTTTCTACAGTAAAGTTTTCACAGAGAATCTTGAGATAAAGCAGTTATCCTGGATTATTCAGGGGGTCCCCTACATGCCATCATAAGTATTCTTATAAGAGAGAGGCAGCCAGGCATAATAACTCATGACTGTAATCCCAGTACTTTGAGAGGTCAAAGTCGGAGGATCACTTGAGGCCTGAAGCTCAAGACCAGCCTGGGGAATATAGCAAGATCCCCATCTCTACAAAAAATAAGAAAAAATTTTTTGGCCAGGTGCGGTGGCTCACGCCTGTAATCCCAGCACTTTGGGAGGTGGAGGCAGGCAGATCACAAGCTCAGGAGATCGAGACCATCCTGGCTAACATGGTGAAACCCCATCTCTACTAAAAATACAAAAACAAGGCCGGGCGCGGTGGCTCAAGCCTGTAATCCCAGCACTTTGGGAGGCCGAGACGGGCGGATCACGAGGTCAGGAGATTGAGACCATCCTGGTTAACATGGTGAAACCCCGTCTCTACTAAAAAATACAAAAAACTAGCCGGGCGAGGTAGCGGACGCCTGTAGTCCCAGCTACTCGGGAGGCTGAGACAGGAGAATGGCGTGAACCCGGGAGGCGGAGCTTGCAGTGAGCTGAGATCCGGCCACTGCACTCCAGCCTGGGTGACAGAGCGAGACTCCGTCTCAAAAAAAAAAAAAAAATAAAAATAAAAAAAAATAAAAATAAAAATACAAAAACAAAATTAGCCAGAGATAGTGGCAGGCGCCTGTAGTTCCAGCTACTTGGGAGGCTGAGGCGGGAGAATGGTGTGAACCTGGAAGGCGGAGCTTGCAGTGAGCCGAGATCATGCCACTGCACTCCAGCCTGGGAGACAAAGCAACACTCCGTTTCAAAAAAAAAAGAAAAAGAAAAAAGAAAAAAAATGTTAAGAAAAGAGAGAAAGGCAGAGGGAGAGTATACATACAAAGAGAACAGAAGACAATGTGGTCACAGAGGCAGTGATTACAGTAATATGACCATAAGTTATGGAATGCCCACAGCCACCAGATGCTGGAAGAGGCAGGGAAGGGTTCCCTATTAGAGGCTCCAAAGGGAGTGTGGCCCTGCTGACACCTTGATTTCATCTCAGTGATACTGATTTTGGACTTCTGGCCCCTAGAACCATGAGAAGGTAAATATCTGTTGTTTTAAACCAATTTTGTGGTAATTTGGTCCTGCCGCAATAGGAAAGTAATACAGGCATTTTAGGCATGAACTATAGATTTGAGCATTATCAACATATAGCTATAGTAGCTGAAGCTCTGTGAGTGGCTGAGAGCATTCAAAGAGAAACTACAGTAAGAGAATCAGGGCTAGAGACTGGAGTTCATAGTTGTTAAAGAGCTGCCAGCTTCTGATTAAAGATGATGGAGTCAACAGATACATTTACCTCTGCTACTCCTTGCCAAAATGAAACAGAATTTTCTTTCAAGATGTAAATTCAAAACAACAGAGAAAATACAAAAGACATGATAATATAACACTTTGGAAGTATAATTTGGCCCTCTGTATTCTGGATTCTGCATCCATGGATTCAACCAACTATGGACCAAAAATATTTTTTAAAACTTATAAAAAATAACAATATGGCTGGGCACAGTGGCTCATGCCTGTAATCCCATCACTTTGGGAGGCCAAGATGGGCAGATCACCCGAGGTCAGCAGTTCAAGATCAGCCAGACCAACATGGAGAAACCCTATCTCTACTAAAAATACAAAATTAGCCGGGTGTGGTGGCGCATGCCTGTAATCCCAGCTATTCAGGAGGCTGCAGCAGGAGAGAATCACTTGAACCCAGGAGACAGAGGTTGTGGTGAGCCGAGATTATGCCATTGCACTCCAGCCTGGGCAACAAGAGCAAAACTGTCTCAAAAAAACAAAAAACAAAAACCAGCACTTTAGGAGGCCGAGGTGGGCAGATCACGAGGTCAGGAGATCGAGACCATCCTGGCTAACACAGTGAAACTCCGTCTCTACTAAAAATACAAAAGAATTAGCCAGGCGTGGTAGCACACACCTGTAGTCCCAGCTACTCGAGAGGCTGAGGCAGGAGAATGGCATGAACCCAGAAGGCAGAGGTTGTAGTGAGCCAAGATTGAGCCACTGCACCCCAGCCTGGGCAACAGAGTGAGACTCTGTCTCAAAAAAACAACAACAAAAAAAAAAACCCGATACAACAATAAAAAAATATATAAAATGTAAGCCAGGCACGGTGGATCATGCTTGTAATCCCAACAGTTTGGGAGGCCGACACAGGTGGATCACCTGAGGTCAGTAGTTCGAGACCAGCCTGGCCAACGTGGCAAAACCTCGTCTCTACAAAAATACAAAATTAGCTGGACATGGTGGCATGCACCTGTAGTCCCAGCTACTTGGGAGGCTGAGGCAGGAGACTTGCTTGAGCCTGGGAGGTGGCAGTTGCAGTGTGCCAAAATCAAGCCACTGCACTCCAGCCTGGACAACAGCAAAACTCAGTCTCAAAAAAATTTTAAAATACAGCATGACAACTATTTACATTGCATTAATTTGTTTGTTTGTTTGTTTTTTGAGATGGAATCTCACTCTGTGGCCCCAATCTGGAGTGCAGTGGCAAGATCTCAGATCACAGAAACCTCCGCATCCCGGGCTCAGACAATTCTCCTTCCTCGGCCTCCTGAGTAACTGGGATTACAGGCATGTGCCATCATGCCCACCTAATTTTTGTATTTTTAGTAGAGACAGGGTTTCACCATGTTGGCCAGGCTGGTCTTAAACTCCTGATTTCAGGTGATTGGCCCGCCTCAGCCTCCCAAAGTGCTGGGATTACAGGTGTGAGCCACCATGCCCCGTCTACATTGCATTGACATTGCATAGTTGTCCCTTAGTATCTGTGGGGAATTGGTTCTAGGACCTCTGAAGATGCCAAAACCAGGATGCTCAAGCTCCTTATATAAAATGGTATAGTATTTGCATATAACATATGCACATCCTCCAGCATACTTTATTTATTTTATTTTATTTTTTGAGACGAAATTTCGCTCTGTTGCCCAGGCTGGAGTATAATGGTGCGATCTCCACTCACTGCAACCTCCACCTCCCAGGTTCAAGCAACTGTCCTAGCTCAGCCTCCTGAGTAGCTGGGATTACAGGTGTGTGACACCACGTCCGGCTAATTTTTTATATTTTTAGTAGAGACGGGGTTTCTACTACATGTTGGCCAGGCTGGTCTCAAACTCCCGACTTCAGGTGATCCACCTACTTCGGCCTCCCGATGTACTGGGATTGTAGGCATAAGCCACCACACCCGGTCCTCCAGTATACTTTAAATCATCTCTAGATTACATATAATACCTAATACAATGCAAATGCCATATAAATAGTCATTATACTGTTTGGGTGTTCTTTTTTTTTTTTTTTTTTCCTGTGAGACAGAGCCTTGCTCTGTCACCCAGGCCAGAGTGCAGTGGCGCAATCTTGGCTTACTACAACCTCCACAGCAATTCTCGTGCCTCAGCCTCCTGAGTAGCTGGGACTATAGGCATGTGCCAACATGCCCAGCTAAGTTTTTGTAGAGAAGGGATTTTACCACATTGGCCAAGCTGGTCTTGAACTCCTGACTCCAGTGATCTGCCTGCCTTGACTTCTCAAAGTGTTGGGATTACAGGGATATGCCACTGTGCCTGACTGGGTTTCTTTTGTTTTTTTTTTTTTTCTTTTTTCTTTTAAGACAAGGTCTCACTCTGTTACCCAGGCTGGAGTGCAGTGGTGTGATCTCAGCTCACCTCAACCTCTGCTTCCCAGGTTCAAGCAATCCTTCCACCTCAGGCTTAGAGTAGCTGGAACTATAGGTGTGCACCACCACGCCTGGCTAATTTTTGGATTTTTAGTAGAGACAGGTTCTGTCATGTTGCCCAGGCTGGTCTTGAACTCCTGGGCTCAGGTGATCCAACCCACCTTGGCCTCCCAAAGTGCTGGGATTACCAGTGTGAGCCACCATACCCAGTGTGTACTGTATTGTTTAGGGAATAATAACAAGAAAAAAAGTCTATACACGTTCAGTACAGAGACAACCATCCATTCTTTAAAACTTTCAGCTGGGTGCGGTGACTCACGCCTGTAATCCCAGCACTTTGGGAGGTTGAGGCAGGTGAATCACCTGAGGTCACGCATTCGAGACCAGCCTGGCCACCATGGTGAAACCCCGTCTCTAACAATAATGCAAAAATTAGCCAGGCATGGTGGTGCACACCTGTAATCCCAGCTACTTGGGAAGCTGAGGCAGGAGAATCACTTGAACCCAGGAGGCACAGATGGTAGTGAGCTGAGATCGCACCATTACACTCCAGCCTAGGCAACAAGAGCAAAACTCCATCTCCAAAAAAAAAAAAAAAAATCAATCCATGGTTGGGTGATTCCATGGATGTGGAATCCACAATTATGAATAGTCAACTATATTAGGTATCATAAGTAATCATCAGCTGCCCTGGCCTCAACAGGCCCTTAGGTACATGCAGGGATGGAAAGTTTAGCCTGCCTGGGTCTCTCACCTCAGAAAAGCAGAAGTGGCCTTCACGGCCTCAGCAGCCACCTCCAGCACAGGGCTGCTAACTGCTTCTTGGAGGGCACGGCCAGCATCTCTGCACATGGCTGAGTTTGTGAACAGCTTGATCTCCTCTGGCTGCCTGAGAAATGGTAGATGAGAAATGAGTAGGTGAACTCTTATCACTGACCCCACCAGGAATGAAAGCCCACTTTTCTTTCTGCAGTCTGGCCCCTACAAGCCTCATGTTCTACCACTTTGCTCACCGGGTCAGGATTTCAGTGAAAAGTAACAGGCCCTGCTTGTGCAGCTCTGTGTTGTTCATCTCCAGGCTTCCCTGCAGGCTCCTCACCACTGCCTCGATCCCTACCACAGGATGACATGACAGAGGCCAGGGATCAGTGCTCTCTTGTTCCTTCAGTGCCCACCCAGGAGAGGTTACAGGCTCCAGACAGCATGTATCAGTTGGAGGCCGCTCGTGGAGGGACCCTGACAAGATTGAGCTCATGGGACCAGACTGTGAGATCTTTGAGGCTGGACCCTCATCTGATTCATCTCCCCAACACACAGTACAAGCCATAGCACAATCCCTGGCACTTGAGGTTTTCACTGAACACCTACTGACCAAGATGTATTTTCTCCACTTGGCATATTCCTGTTCCTCCTTGGAGAATCAGGTCAAAACCCCACTCCTCTAAAAAGCTTTCCCTGATCCACTCAGAGCTGTGACTCTCCCCTGTGACCCCACAGCTCCTGTGCTTCCCTCTAGCAGAGCTCTAATCAGCTCATAACGAAATTTCCCTTTGCATATCTCTCCCTTTTCTGAGGGCAAGGACCAATGTTATTTGTTATCTCTAAATTTCCAGGTTCCAGCCTGGTGCGTGGCTTATACTAGGAATATAAAATGAATGACTGAATGTGCCTACTCTAAAAATCTAGATGTGATATAATAAGTCCCAGACAGCGGGCTCACACCTGTAATCCCAGCACTTTGGGAGGCCGAGGCAGGCAGATCACCTGAGATAAGGAGTTCGAGACCAGTCTGGTCAACATGGTGAAACCCCATCTCTACTAAAAATATAAAAACATTAGCCAGGCATGGTGGCAGTCACCTCTAATTCCAGCTACTCGGTAGGCTGAGGCAAGATAATTGCTTGAACCCGGGAGGCAGAGGTTGCCGTGAGCCGAGATCGTGCCATTGCACTCCAGCCTGGGCAACAAAGCAGGACTCGGTCTCAAAAACAAAAAAAAGGTGCCCGACGTAGTGGCTCATGCCTGTAATCCCAGCACTTTGGGAGGCCAAGGTAAGTGGATCACAAGGTCAGGAGTTCGAGACCAGATTGGACAACATGGTAAAACCCCCATCTCTACTAAAGATACAAAAAATTTGCTGAGTGTGGTGGCACATGCCTGTAATCGCAGCTACTCAGGAGGCTGGGGCAAGAGAATTGCTTGAACCTGGGAGGCGGAGGTGGCAGTGAGTCGAGATCACGCCATTGCACTCCAGCCTGAGTGACAGGGTGAGACTCCATCTCAAAAAAAAAAAAAAAAAAGTCCCAGACAAGGAAGGATAGTTTCAAGAAACTTTGAAAGAATAAATTAGCAAAACTTAGAGACTACCTGGATGGTTAGAAATCTGGGGAAATAACTAAATCTAAGGTTGAGTAACACTGTTTAGAGTTGTTGTTAACATGCAACAGGAATTCATTTAGTGGCTAAGAGAAGTGTCCTTCTCTTGCTGAAGCGTCTAAACATATACACTTCTGATAATCAGTGAACAGCAGAACATTTGGATATCAATACTTGCATATGAAATCTGGTAATGAGTTTGGGCTGATGAAATGTCTAGACTCAGTGCTCCCCTCCAAGGTGGAGGCTTGCTGCTACCCAACTGTCTGTCTACCCAACTCAAAGGTAGTACAGGACCCTTACTACCAACCATACACCGTGTGGCACTTGGAAAAAAAGAGTGGCTCTTCTGTCAGGAGTGTCAAGCAGTTGTAGCTGGACGAGACGAGCATTTCACTGGAAGAAGAAAGATGCTCAAAGAGGAACTCTGACAAGGAAAAGGATGAGAAAACAATAAATGACAGTCATGTGATCACGATCCCTTAACTGATGCTAAGGCTTTGGATTTATTCAGCATCTTACTCTTGCTACTTCATCTGTTCACATATCCACCCCATGAGTCATGATCATTAATCCACTAATAAACCTGGAAAGTGCCCTTGGTTATGGTTTACCTCTTCTTTTTAACAGATGGGGAAACTGAGTCCCAGAGAAGAGGCACTATTAGTGGCAGAAGTAGGATTGGAACCTAAGTCTCCTAATTCTCAGAATGGGCAGTGGTGTGGATGAAGGGAAAAGAGTTTTTAAGAGTCAGAGGGGCTTGACTTTTTATCCCATCTCTGCCACTGACTAGGCCTGCCAATTATTTCATTTTCTGATCCTCAATTTCCTTATCTATAAAATAGCGAAGACGAAGACCTAAATGTGGTAACATTTGCAATGTACCTCATAACAGTCCCTGCTCATAACAGTCCCTTGAAAAATACTGTTTCCTGTTGCCTACCTGGTCCACAGGTCTTTCCACCACCCCACATTAGGGTTTTATTCATAGGTGACCAAATAAATGACAAAAATCAGTAACAAATTGCTCAAGGTCATACAAGAAATCTATAGCAATAGGATTCAGATGTTATGAGACATAGTTCATAGGGTCTGTTATACACAATAGAACCTGTCACCACCCCATCCTTCTAATATAGGGAGGAGAAGGTTAGAAGCATTCCCCTACCTGGGATGTCAGCATGGATGAAGGCCGGGGCATGCTTTGCTGGGGAGTGGACAAGCACCGCAGTTATACAGTGAGCACTGGCCACCTGCAGGGTTTCATCTCTAGAAAGGAGAAGCTGGAGAAACAGGCAGCGAAAAGTAACCCAGTCACACCACCAACAGGACCAGAAAAACTGGCCTAGGTGCCTCAGGGCAATAGCCTAATTCATTTCTGATCCTTCCTGTCCTACATGGCACCAGGCACAAGGATGGGGCTCAGGAGAGCCGTTACGGATTATGGGAAGGGGTCTCTGTGAACAGCAGCAGGTGAGAAAAATAAGGAAAGAACACAATGTAAAATCCACCAGGGGCACTCAAAGAACACTGTAACTGTCATCAACAATGAGTGCTCAAGCCTTCATTAACAAAAGTACTTTCAAAGTCCTCATCTGGTTTATTTATTTATGAAACAGGTCTCACTCTGTTGCCCAGGCTGGAGTGCAATGGCATGATCATGGCTCATGGCTCACTGTAACCTCTGCCTCCAAGGCTCCAGCGATCTTCTCATCTCAGCCTCCTGAGTAGCGGGGACTACAGGCACATGCTACCATGCCTGGTATCTTTTTTTTTTTTTTTTCCCCCCACAGATGGGGTCTCACTATGTTGCCCAGGCTGGTCTCAAATTCCTGAGCTTAAGCAATCCACCTGCCTTGGCCTCCCTGAGTGCTAGGATTACAGGCATGAGCCACCATGCTCAGCTCCAGCTC
>NW_012102031.1:886325-898132 GCF_000951045.1 Mandrillus leucophaeus
TTTAATTTTAATTTTTGTAGAGACAGAGTTTCACCATGTTGCCCAGACTGGTCTCAAATTCCTGAGCTTAAGCAATCCACCTGCCTTGGCCTCCCTGAGTGCTAGGATTACAGGCATGAGCCACCATGCTCAGCTCCAGCTCATTTTAAAATTTTTTATAGAGACAAGGTCTCAGTATATGGCCCAGGCTGGACTTGAACTCCTGGGCTCAAGTGATCCTCCCACCTTGGCCTCCCTAAGTGCTGGGATTACAGGCATGAGCCACTGCGCCCAGCTCTCCCTCATCTGGCTTTGATGTTTACAACAATTCTGTGACATAACAAGGAAAGGTTCTACTATAAACCTCAATTTACTGAGTGCACAGAAAAGATTTAACACAGTAGGCCGGAGGCTATTATACTTAGAAAACCCTATCAGCAAGGCTGACTCTTGGCTGGGTTTGGGAACTTGGATTTCAGGAGGGTTCCTACCAGAACTGAGAGAGTGGGCCGGGCGCGGTGGCTCAAGCCTGTAATCCCAGCACTTTGGGAGGCCGAGACGGGCGGATCACGAGGTCAGGAGATCGAGACCATCCTGGCTAACACGGTGAAACCCCGTCTCTACTAAAAAATACAAAAAACTAGCCGGGCGAGGTGGCGGCGCTCATAGTCCCAGCTACTCGGGAGGCTAAGGCAGGAGAATGGCGTAAACCCGGGAGGCGGAGCTTGCAGTGAGCTGAGATCCGGCCACTGCACTCCAGCCTGGGCGACAGAGAGAGACTCCGTCTCAAAAAAAAAAAAGAACTGAGAGAGTGGCTCATTGTGACTAAACTATTTGTACAATGAACAGTTGACCTTTGAACAACACAGGCTTGAACTGTATGGTTCTACTTATATGCGGCCTTTTTTCAACTGAACGCTGATGGAAAATGCAGTATTCACTAGATGTGAAACTGGCATATGCAGAAAGCCAGCTTACTGGGGTTTGCCAGGGCTGACTGTAGGACATGAGCATATGTGGTCTGCGTATATGCTGGCAGTCCTGCAACCAATCTCCCGTGTATACAAGGGACAACTGTAGTTTATGCTGAACACCTGTTTTCCTTCTGGGAGTCTGGAATTTTGGTATATGCTCAGCAGAGGATACCTACATGAACAGCCAGTCCCCCATAAAAACCTGGGGTGCTAAGGCTCTGATGAGCTTCTTCAGTAGGTAAGGTTTCACATGTCACAGTTCATTCCTGGGGAAATTAAGAAGTGCATCCCATGTGACCCCACCGGGAGAGGACTCTGGAAGCTTGTGCTGGTTCCACCAGACTTTGCCCCATGAACCTTTCCTTTTGCTGATATTGCTTTCCTTACACTGTCGTAAATCATAGCTATGAGTATGACTAGATGTTGAGTCCTATGAGTCCTCCTAGCAAATCATCAAACCTGGAGGTAGTCTTGGGCACCTTTAGCAAGGTTAGGTTACTTACTCTAGGCTACACAGCTGATAAGTGGCAAAGCTAAGGTGCAAACTCAGGTCAGTCAAGTCCAAATCTAGGAGTCTTCCCACAACTGTGATGCCTCCCCCATCAGAATTTTTAGATCAGGTATATTTGCTACTCCAAACATCTCAGTGAATTTCCATTGCACTCTGAATAATATGCAAACTCCTACCGGTCACCATAGCTATTAAGGATGCCTCTAACACTTTCAGAAATCAAAAAAGCGTTAACTGCAACCACAGATTTTAAGTATCATAGTAGCTGATTTGGGGGGAGAATAGTGCCAAACAGAATATACATCACCAGAAGAATGGAGGGCATGCCTGGTTTTACAGCTTTTAAGAAAAAGGACCAAGTAGACATGAGCCTATTCATGTCTGGTAAAGAGACATCTGAGGACTGAAAGCTTACCCCCTTCTCAGCCATATTGGACTTACAAGTGGACATATAAACAGACTCCCTGTTTGTCAGGAAAAGAAAAAAAAAAAGCCAGATTTTCTGATAGTATATAAAGGAGTTTAGAAAGTAATATTTATCTTGTTCCCTTTTATAAAATAAATGACATACTGTATTTTATTTTAAGATGCTAGTGATGTAAGACGAGCCATTATTTTATGTACCACTAAGAAAGAAAAAGTGCTACCAATTAAACTATGATGCACCATTGATGGTAAAATGTCTCCCAATTTCAGAGCAGTTAAAATGTGAAAAAAATGTATCTCAGAATCAAAGAAATATGATATGTATCCATTAAAACAATGATTCTTGGTTTAAAATATTCTTTTTTTGAAGTTTAATTGGTTAAATTTCATTACACTTCAATTTTGTGACTTGATAACACATTTTTAGGTTTCCCTGTTGTTGTTTATGTACCTATGTTTGAAAATGGCAACAGTAACTGCTTTTAAGTTAGTTATTACAGCTTAAAACTGCACTCAAACTTATGGAATACATGTATGATTCCTAAGTCAGAAAGCTGATCCTAGCTCATTATACTTGATGAGTGACATTTAAACTCTGAAATGGACTAAACTATTTTCTTTAGAAGTCAGTTCTTTTCTTTTCTTGCTATAGTCTCAGGACAAACCTTTTCTTGCTATATTCTCCTGCCTCAGCCTCCCGAATAGCTGGGATTACAGGCACATGCCACCACGCCCAGCTAATTTTTGTATTTTTAGTAGAGACAGAGTTTCACCATGTTGGCCAGGCTGGTCTCATACTCCTGACCTCATGATCCACCCGTCTCGGCCTCCCAAAGTGCTGGGATTACAGGCATAAGCCACTGCACCCGGCCTCCCTTCTCACTTCTAACCAGAGCTCCTTCTCCTCTTCCTTGCTGCAGAAAGAGCCCCAGAGTTTGGGCAATGAACCCCTGCTATCACATGAGGGTTTGCAGCTCTGCCAGTCCCTGTGCTGAGCACTGGGGAAAGATGCCAGACTCAGGTTTTGCCCTGAAGGAGCTCCCAGCCAGTCAACCACAATACGGTATAAGGTAAGCACTGTGACAGTGGGTCACATTCTGCCTAAAGGAGCCAGGGTGACAGGGAGCCCTATAGGCTTGAAGGCTGACTCAGATTAGCAGATAAAGAGAGGAGAAAGGCCCTATAGACAGAGGAAGAGCAACTGCACAGGCACTGAGACAGGATTACCTAGCATATGCAGGACTACGGAAAGATTGCATGTGGCTGGAGCACACATGGGGTAGAAGAGACAGGAAAGTGAGGCTGAAGGGATGAGCAGGATCCAGATAAAGAGGGTTCTCAGTACCAAGCTCAGAAGCTGATCCCTAAAGCAACTGAGGTGACTTTGTTTCTATTGCTGTAAGTATTCTCCATTTTCAGGCAGCCCAGATGTGAAGGGGAAGTGTAGAGGTAAGAATTTATGGCCAGGCATGGGGGCTCATGCCTGTAATCCCAGCATTTTGGGAGGCCGAGACAGGCAGATCACAAGGTCAGGAGTTCGAGACCAGCCTGGCCAGCATGGTGAAGCCCCATATCTTCTAAAAATGCAAAAAATTACCCGGGCATGGTGGCTTGGCGCCTGTAATCTCAACTACTCAGGAGGCTGAGGCAGGAGAATTGCTTGAGCCTGGGAGGCGGAGGTTGTAGTGAGCCAAGATCACGCCACTGCACACCAGCCTGGGCCTGGGCGACAGAGCGAGACTCCATCTCAAAAAAAAAAGAAGAATTTACAACTGAGGCTGGGTGCAGTGGCTCATACCTGTAATCCCAGAACTTTGGAGGCCAAGGTGGGAAGATCACTTGAGCCCAGGAGTTGAGACCAGCCCAGACAACACAGAAAGATCCTGTCTCTACAAAAAATTAAAAATTAGCCACGCCTCATGGCAAACACCTGTAGTCTCAACTACTCAGGAAGCTGAGACAAGAGGATCGCTTGAGCCCAGGAGGCTGAGGCTGCAGGGAGCTGTGACTGTGCCACTACATTGCAGCCTGAGTGGATAGAGTAAGACCTCGACACTTAAAAAAAAAAAGAATTTACAAATGAAAGAAAACCTACTTTCTATCACCCAGGGTGGAGTGTAGTAGCATGATCGTGGCTCACTGCAACCTCCGCCTCCTGGGTTCGAGCAATCCTCCCACCTCAGCCTCCTGAGTAGCTGGGATTACAGGTGCGCACCACCATGCCCAGCTAATTTTTTTTTTTTTTTTTTTTTTTGAGACGGAGTCTCGCTTTGTCACCAGGCTGGAGTGCAGTGGCGTGGTCTTGGCTTACTGCAACCTCCACCTCCCAGGTTCAAGGGATTCTCCTGCCTCAGTCTCCCGAGTAGCTGAAACTACAGGCGCATGCCACCATGCCCAGCTAATTTTTGTATTTTTAATAGAGACGGGGTTTCACTATGTGGGCCAGGATGGTCTCGATCTCTTGACCTTGTGATCCACCAGCCTTGGCCTCCCAAAGTGCTGGGATTACAGGCGTGAGCCACCACGCCCAAGTTTTTTGTATTTTTTATAGAGACAGGGTTTTGCCATGTTGCCCAAGCTGGTCTTGCACTCCTGGGCTCAAGCAATCCACCGACCTAGGCCTCCCAAAGTGCTGGGACTACAGACATGAGCCACCGCCCCCAGCCAGTATATTGTTTTGCGCAGTAAGAAAACACTTGGAAACCTGAGATAGGAGTGGTAGATGAAGATGAGGCCCAAGAAGCACTTGGGTCCCCTTGTTATTGAACCTAGAGACCAAGAATCACAAGACAATTACCTTTTTGAGCACCAAAGGCAGTGAGGTATCTCCTGATGACCCTTCAATATTCTTAGCACTTTCTCCCAGTTCATCCTTGTTCATGATCATGGACACAAAGAGATCATACTTCAACAGCTGCCTCAGTAAACCTAGGAAACAAAGGGATTGGGAAGTAAGGAGAGAGGAACACAGGCACCAGAGTCCTCCCAAGATAGCCCTTCAGACATCCCAAGAGAAATTTCTTCATGCCTCCATAAATACGAAGAATGGTTAGAATCCTTAAGTACCAATTTGCTTTTTGCACCCAGCTCTCTTCCATACAGATCTAGTGAGAGCCCACTAAGTGCTAGGCCTAAGGGTCTAGGGATTCAAAAGTAAGCAAGATAAACATAGCCCGACTGCTCCACTCAACTAAAAGTTTCATGAGGGCAGGAATAATGTGAATTTTTTCACCATAACATCACCTGGCACAGTTCCTGACACATAGCAGGAACTCAAGAAATATTTTTTGACTAACAAAGGGAGCATACACTCCTGTAGGAGAAACAAGCACAAAAACAAGTCAGACAAGGCCAGGCATGGTGGCTCACACCTGTAATCCCAGCACTTTGGGAGGCCGAGGCGGGTGTATCACTTGAGGTCAGGAGTTCAAGACCAGCCTGGCCAACATGGTGAAACCCCCTTTCTAGTAAAAAAATACAAAAAGTAGCCTGGCATGGTGGCACGTGCCTGTAGTTCCAACTACTCAGGAGGCTGAGGCAGGAGAATCACTTGAACCCAGCAGGCACAGGTTGCAGTGAACTGAGATCGCATCACTGCGCTCCATCCTGGATGACAGAGTGAAAGTCTGTCTCAAAAAAAAAAAAAAAAAAATTCAGACAAATGACCCTTATAATTGTGATAAATAATATAAATGAGAAGTACCCAAATACATGAAAATGTATATGAGGATTTTATATACATAAAATCCCCTAGTGTGGGGGATCAGTAAAGCCTTCCATCAGCAAGTACCATTTAAACTGAACCTGAAAGATAAGTAGGTAAAACTAGGTGAAGTAAGGAGAAGTATTCTAGGCATAGAGAACAACATTCCAGAAAGTGAAAGAAAGCCAGAATGGTTGGGGGTAAAAAAAAGTCCAGAAATTATGTTTGAGAAGTAGTCACAAAAACCACATAAGCTATGTTAAGGATTCTGGTCCCTATGCTGGGATTCATGGTAAGTCACTAAAGTGTTCCAAATAATACATACTTTAACAAGTAAAGAAATGCTTGTCAGAATATTAAATATTAAAATTAAATAATGTGGAAAAAAGCCCAGAGGACCATGGGAAATCAAATGAAGCATCTAATCTAGCCTGGAGGCTCAGGGAAGGCTTCTGTAAGAAGGTATTTGAACCAAATCTTGAAGGATGAGAAGTTGGATGCGAGCCAACTTCTGGGCAGAGGAGTATATAAAGGCAGGAGAGCATGGTGTGTTCCTGGAGATGCATTTGGTTCAGTAAGGCTGAGTTAGGGTGGGGACAGATAGAGAAGTGAGAGATGAGGCTTGAGAGGTTAATAAGGATTAGACCATAAACAGTTTATGAGCATAGTGGGACACCATCTCTACATACACACAAAAAAATTAAAATGCCTGGCAAGGTGGCGTGCCCCTGTCATACCAGCTACTTGGGAGATTAAGGTGGAAGGATCACTTGAGGCCAGGAGTTCGAGGCTGCAGTGAGCTATGAACATGCTACTGTACTTCAGCCTGGGCAACAGAACAAGGTCCCATCTTTAAAAATAAGTAAATTAAATAAAATAAGAACTTATGAGGATCTTGGGTTGTAAAGTAAGTGAATAAGATGATATAAGACAGAATATAAGACCCATAGTGCTTCAAGTGTCCAAAGGATGTGACTACACCCCTGGCTAAGGGGAGAGGGTGGGAAGGCAAGGCTCCAGAGAAGAGGTGGCCTTTAAAGTGTTGTCTGAAAGGAGAGAAAGTTAGCACTCCCCTTGACCAGGATAAATGAGGCCCTCGGGTCTGACAAACATGCATAGGGTGAATTTTTTTTATTATTTAAAAAAAAAAAAAAAAAAAAAGAGGCTGGGCGCGGTGGCTCATGCCTGTAATCCCAATACTTTGGGAGGCCAAAGCAGGCGGATCACGAGGTCAAGAAATTGAGACCATCCTGGACAACATGGTGAAACCCCATTTCTACTAAAAATACAAAAATTAGCTGGGCATGGTGGCACACGCCTGTAGTCCCAGCTACTCGGGAGGCCATGGCAGAAGAATCACTTAAATCTGGGAGGTGGAGGTTGCAGTGAGCTGAGATCATGCTACTGCATTCCAGCCTGGTGACAGAGCGAGACTTCATCTCAAAAAAAAAATAAAAAAAAAAAAGAAGTAGCATTTAAAAACAGGAATTCTGGCTGGGTGTGGTGGCTCATGCCTGTAATCCTAGCACTTGAGAAGTCCAAGGCACGTGGATCTCTTGAGCCCAGCAGTTCGAGACCAGCCTGGGCAATCTAATGAGACCCAGACTTTACAAAATTTTTTTTAATTAGCCAGGCATGGGCTGGGTGCGGTGGCTCACACCTGTAATCCCAGCACTTTGGGAGGCCAAGGCGGAAGAATCACAAGGTCAGGAGATGGAGACTGTTCTGGCTAACACGGTGAAACCCCACCTCTTCTAAAAATACAAAAAATTAGCCGGGTGTGGTGGCAGGCACCTGTAGTCCTAGCTACTCAGGGGGCTGAGGTAGGAGAATCGCTTGAACCTGGGAGGCAGAGGTTGCAGTGAGCCGAGATTGCACCATTGCACTCCAGCCTGGGCAACAGAGCAAGACTGTGTCTCAAAAAAAAAAAAAAAAAAAAAGAATGGGTGTGGTGGCTAATGTGCCACCTGTGGCTAACGGTGGCTCCCAGCTCAGTGGCTAAGGCAGTGGCTCCCAGCACTTTGGGAGGCCGAGGCGGGCATATCCTGGGGAGGCCGAGGCGGGTGGATCATGAGTTCAGTAGATCGAGACCATCCTAGCTAACATGATGAAACCCCGTCTCTACTAAAAATACAAAAAAAAAAAAAAAAGAGACAGGTGTGGTGGCCGACACCTGTAGTCCCAGTTACTCTGGAGACTGAGGCAGGAGAATGGTGTGAACCCGGGAGGCGGAGCTTGCAGTGAGCTGAGATCGTGCCACTGCATTCCAGCCTGGGTGACAGAGCTGGAGTCAAAAAAAAAAAATTAGCCAGGCATGGTAGTGCAGGTTTGTGGTCCCAGCTACTTGGTAGGCTGAGGTGGGAAGATCATTTAAGCCCTGGAGGTCAAGGATGCAGTGAGCTGTGATCCTACCACTGCACTCCAGCCTGGGTGACAGAACAAGACCCCGTCTCAAAATAAATAAGTAAATAAAAATTTTAAAAAATAAAAGTGGGAATTCCCAGCATTACCAGTTGAGATTTCTCTCTACTATGGTCAGGTGAGCTGTAGGACTGCCCAGGGCCTCACCTTACGGCCTGTACTTGCACCCTTTTGTTCTATATGCACTAACTCCAATACTGCCCTGTTGCAAGTTACCGCAGATACAGGTTGCTTCATACCTTGTGCTCTGGTCCATGCTCCTGCCTTCCTCCTTTCCCCACAATTTAGGACTCAGTCCAGGCATCCTTTTCTTTAGGAAGCTTCTCCTGTCCCCTGCTCCCATCCTCTTCTGTGCACCTCCAAGACAGCACTCATCACACTAGACTCTAGTTGTCCATGTGTGTCTTCTACACTGGCCTTTGAGCTCCCCCAAGATAAAGCTTGAATTTGATCATCTCTGTGACCTCAGAGCCCAGCACAAGGCCTGGTATAGAATGAATGCTCACTATGTATGGCTAGATTATTCATAACAGCTCCTGATCCAAATTTTGAAAAGAAGCTGTTGTCACGCATAGACTGTGCTTTTCTCTACAGCTTTTACCTGAGAACAGGCCCTCACCCAGGCACCAATCACAGTGCCCATCTGTTCTGTCCAAAATAAGAAATCTGCCTGCTCAGAACGGTTGAGAGACCTTATGTATTTATGCAAAAAAATAGGAGAGGATGCTAAAAGTATATGTTGGGTCTTCTAAAGAGCCTCAAGTAACAAGCAGGGAAACCTAGTGCCATGGTTTGAATATGTTCCCCAAAGTCCATGTGTTGGAAACTTAATCCCCAATGCAGCCATATTGGGAGCTGGGGCCTAGGGATGGTGTTTGGGTCATGAGTTTGGGGTTTGGGTTTGGACCCTCATGAATGAATTAATGCCATCACCATGGGAGTGGGTTTGTTATCATGAGAGTGGACTCCTCATAAAAGGACAAGTTCAGGCTAGGCGCAGCGGCTTGCGCCTATAATCCCAGCACTTGGGGAAGGCGAGGTGGGCAGATCACCTGAGGTCAGGAGTTCGAGACCAGCCTGGCCAACGTGGTAAAACCCCATTTCCACTAAAAATACAAAAATTGGCCGGATGTGGTGGTGGGCACCTGTAATCCTAGCTACTCAGGAGGCTGAGGCAGAAGAATCACTTGAATCCGGGAGGCAGAGGTTGCAGTGAGCTGAGAACGCACCACTGGACTCAAGCTGGACAACAGAGCAAGGCTCTGTCTCAAAAAATAAAAATAAAAAAAGGAAAAAAGAAAAAAAGGGACAAGTTCAGTCCCCTCTAGCTTTTTCTCTTGCCCTCTCTTTGCCCTTCCACCATGGGATGACAGAGCAAGAGGGGATTCACCAAATGCCAGCCTCTTGATCTTGGACTTCCTAGGCTCCAGAACTGCAAACCAATAAATTTTTGAACCAATAAGTTTTTCATTATAAATTACCTAGTCTGTAGTATCCTGTTATAGCAGCATAAAATGCACTAAGACACATGGGCTTTACCCTGGAGGCCAGAGGGAACCATGGAAGAATTTCTGACTTAAGAAAATGACAGGATGTGAGCTGTACAATGTAAAGATTAACTTGCCAGCAAATACAGGATGCACCAGGGCAGACAATAAAGGCAGAAAAAATTGCTGTCCCACTTTCCTTCCTATTTTCCTCCAAAGGCAACATTCTTAAGATATCATACTAACTCTAGGCATCTTTCACACAGTGTGCCTCTTATCTCTCAAACCTTGTGGCTTCTACCTTTTGCAAAACATCTAACTTTCCCACTACTAGAGAACTCAATATCTCAAGTCTTCTAGCAAAATGTCAAAAACGTATTCTCCCTTTTTCTCCAGCCTCATGTCTTACCCAAGCAGTTAATCTGCAGCTCCTTTGTCTGGGCACCATCCAGGATGGAAAGGAAGAGGGGAAAAAGCTTCTCCCGGAAGTGTCCTGAAAGCATCTCAGCTGCCACGGGTGAGGAGTATAGCTTCCCATAAAGGTAACAGACAGAAGCTTGTATGCCCTCACTGGGGTATACTAAGCCTCTCAACAGATGCTCCATCAGGTTTCCTGTTCAGAAAACAACCAAGGAGCCAGGGGAAATTTCACAATGTCAACTGCTATATGAAACTCCAATCTATTATTCCCAATGGGGTAGTAATGGTAAGTCCCTATAATCCCCCACAATAAATGCTTTCTGCATACTTAATCTAAAGGGAAAACCAACTGGGCACAGTGGCTCACACCTGTAATCCCAGCACTTGGGAAGGCCAAGGCGGAAGGATCACCTGAGTTCAGGAGTTCGAAACCAGCCTGGCCAACAAGGCAAGACCCTGCATCTACTAAAAATACAAAAATTAGCCGGGCGTGGTGGCAGGCACCTGTAGTCCCAGCTACTCAGGAGGCTGAGGCAGAAGAATGGCGTGAACCCGGGAGGTGGAGCTTGCAGTGAGCCGAGATCGCGCCACTGCACTCCAGCCTGGGCGACAGAGCGAGACTCGTATGGAAGGCCGGGTGCGGTGGCTCATGCCTGTAATCCCAGCACTTTGGGAGGTTGTGGCTGGTGGATCACCTGAGGTCGGGAGATCGAGATCAGCCTGATCAACATGGAGAAACCCTGTCTGTACTGAAAATACAAAATTAGCCGGGTGTGGTGGCACAGGCCTGTAATCCCAGCTACTCGGGAGGCTGAGGCAGGAGAATCGCTTGAACCCAGGAGGTAGAGGTTGCGGTGAGTCGAGATTGCACCATTGCACTCCAGCCTGGGCAACAAAAGAGAGACTCTGTCTCAAAAAAAAAAAAAAGAATGAATGGAAATAGTCCAAGAATAGAGTCAAGAAAATGACCTTTTTCAAATTGACCAACATACAGTACATTTTGCAGATGGGGAAACTGAAGACTAGAGCAGGAAAGTAATGACTTCCCAGGTGTACAGAGTAAATGGGGTACCCAGATGGCAGTATGATAAAAGCAGGTAAAAGGGTAGTGGCAGCTCCTCCCACAGGTCACTCACCGTGCTCCATTACAAGCTCATCTGCCAGAGCAGGGATGGCATCCACCAACTTGCCAAGAAGGGTCAGGGTGGCCAGGCTGCCTCGCATGGAGGGCATGTTACACAGCTACAGAAAATGAATATGCCCCATTCTGTCAATTAGGATCAGGACAGATCTTCCACCAAAACTCATCTTGCCCTACCCACACCAATGCCTGAATTGCATGTGTCTCTCACCACAGTCAGCAATCAGCTTTTTTAGCTTAGTGTCCAACTTCCCCATTGGACTGCAAACTCCTGGAGGAAAGGGACTGAGTCCTCTCAGAGTCCTCAGTACCTAGCTCAGTGCATGTTTGTTAAACTGAATTAACATTTGCATAGTTTGCCCCCATAGAACCAGAAGTTGGAGGACAAAAGTTTGAAATGTCATAAAGGCAGAACACTGACTCAATGTGAAAAAAAAATTATTGTTATTATAGTTATTATAGCTACTATTACTAAACATTCTCTGTATACCAGGCACTATGCTTCATGCTTTACAGGGAGAGTCAATAATCCATATTTTACCTTTCCTTTTTTTTTTTGAGATGGAGTCTCGCTGTGTCTCCTAGGCTGGAGTGCAGTGGTGCGATCTCGGCTCACTGCAAGCTCCGCCTCCTGAGTTCATGCCATTCTCCCACCTCAGCCTCCGAGTAGCTGGGACTACAGGCACCCACCACCTCGCCTGGCTAGTTTTTTTTTTTTTTTTGTATTTTTAGTAGAGACGGGGTT
>NW_012102031.1:899297-900749 GCF_000951045.1 Mandrillus leucophaeus
TGGGATTACAGGCATGCACCACCATGCCCAGCTAATTTTTTTTTTTTTTTTTATTTTTAGTAGAGATGGGGTTTCACCATATTGGCCAGGCTGACCTCGAACTCCTGACCTCAAGTGATCCACCCACCTCAGCCTCCCAAAGTGCTGGGATTATAGGCGTAAGCCATCACACCTGGCTAACTGATTTCTTTGACTACACTGAAGAAAGCAGATTAAATATACCATATCCACTCAATGCTTACCTCAGATAGAAGCAAACGCCTTCAGTACAAAGTAAGCTGATAGAACCAAACACCTTCAGTACTAAGTAATGTATACAATTTAAAATAAAATAAAACCACCAAACCGAGACACAGAGAACATATTTCCTTGATAAATTCATCAAAGAAATCTGTATTATAATCAGGAAGTCACAGAAAATGGACCATGGGATGATTATGCCAGAAAGATGGCACTTCACTGCATGGAGGTAACATTTGGGAGACTGAAAGGGGAAAGAAGAAAGCTGTAAAGAACACTAGAGCAGGATCAGTGGACCCAGGCCTTAGCTCTGACTCTGCCACCAACTCGGTGACCTCAGGAAAGTTCCTTTTCCTCCCTGGACTTCAAGCTCTCATTTGTTCAAAGAAGGGTTGACCCAGCTCTGACATCTGAGGATTCTGAGACCTCAAGAACCCATGGCTATTTACCGACCTCTTTGTGGCACTCATCCAGCAGGCAACGGGTGGTCTGCTCCAGCTTCAGCTGCGTTGTGAGCTGAATAATGACTGAACAGACACAATAGTATTACTAATCAGGAGCCACCCCCAACCCAGACTCCACCTTCCGTGGCCCTTCTACTCAGTCAGTGCAGGTAGTAATTTGCATGGGCTAATTGGAATTATTCTTTTCTATTTCTTCCATTTAATTATGTGTGCACAGGCTGGGCACAGTGGCTCACATCTGTAATCCCAGCACTTTGGGAGGCTGAGGCAGCCGCATCACCTGAGATCAGGAGTTCGAGACCAGCCTGACCAACATGGAGAAATCCTGTCTCTACTAGAAATACGAAATTAGCCGGGCATGGAGGCGCATGCCTGTAATCCCAGCTACTCAGGAGGCTGAGGCAGGAGAATTGCTTGAATCCGGGAGGTGGAGGTTGCAGTGGGCTGAGATTGTGCCATTGCACTCCAGCATGGGCAATGAGAAAACTCCGTCTCAAAAAAAAAACAAAAACAAAAAAAACAACCGTGTGCACATCCAAACTAAAGGAGTTCTGGTTTCTTTGTTTTTTGTTTTTTTCTTTTGATTTTGTTTTTGTTTTGTTTAGAGACAGGGTCATCCGGGCTAAAGTGCAGTGGTGTGATCATAGCTCACTGCAGCCTTCAACTCTTGGGCTCAAGCAATCCTCCCACTCAGCCTCTTGAGTAGCTGGGACTACAGGTACATGCCACCACGCCTGGCTAATTTTTT
>NW_012102031.1:902024-906067 GCF_000951045.1 Mandrillus leucophaeus
TCTCACTGCAAACTCTGCCTCCTGGGTTCACACCATTCTCCTGCCTCAGCCTCCCGAGTAGCTGGGACTACAGGCACCCGCCACCACGCCCAGCTAATTTTTTGTATTTTTTTTTTTCAGTAGAGACGGGGTTTCACCGTGTTAGCCAGGATGATCTCGATATCCTGGCCTCGTGATTTGCCCGCCTCGGCCTCCCAAAGTGCTCAGATTACAGGCGTGTTTTTTGTTTTTTGGGTTTTTTTTCTTTTTGAGACGGAGTCTCGCTGTGTTGCCCAGGCTGGGGTGCAGTGGCCGGATCTCGGCTCACTGCAAGCTCCGCCTCCCGAGTTTAGGCCATTCTCCTGCCTCAGCCTCCAGAGTAGCTGGGACTACAGGCACCTGCCACCATGCCCGGCTAATTTTTTGTACTTTTAGTAGAGACGGGGTTTCATCATGTTGGCCAGGCTGGTCTCCAACTCCTAACCTCAGGTGATCCACCTGCCTCGGCCTCCTAAAGTGCAGGGATTAGAGGCGTGAGCCACTGCACCTGGCTGAAAACCACTATTTTATATTATCTCTACTTTTTCCTTCCTCAGTTTGCTCCTTTACATATACTAAAAAAAAGAATTAAAGGCAAGTTCCTGTGCCAATTATTACAACATTATCTCTCAGCTCCAAACCCACCCTTCTCTACACTCATTTGTGGTACTTCTGCTGGTGGCTTTGAGGAGAGATTCTGTAGGGTTGGAAAAGCTGCAAACTAAATTCAGCAACTGCTGTGAGAAGGTTCTGTCACTGCAGGGTCAAGAAGCATTCTAGGCTAACAGGACAGAAACAAGAAGCAGGCAGAAAGCAAACAGGAACCATGAGGAAGAAGCAAGTCCTTCTTGCCTGACCCTTAGTCTTCCTCTAGTGCTCTCCAACTGGGTGAAGTTCCTGAGGTCTGATGATGGTTCTGCAAGCTACACTAGTACCAACGAGAAGTGAATGGCTGTAGGATTGTAGCCCCACTCAAGGGTGGCCTAGAAGGAAAATGATGAAGGGAAATACCCTGGGTGGTCAGAACTTCAAGTGGTACATTGTCTGCATTAGCTAGACTGAGAGATGGTCAGAAGTACATACAGATATTGACTTACGAGCAGCTGCTAACTCTTTGGCTTGATGGTCACAGACTTGAGAAAGACACAATTGAAAGACTGGTGACTAGGCCAGGCATGGTGGCTTATGCCTGTAATCCCAACACTTTGGGAGGCCAAGATGGGCGGATCATTAGGTCAGGAGGTCGAGACCATCCTGGCTAACACGGTGAAACCCTGTCTCTACTAAAAATACAAAAAAAAAATTAGCCAGGCGTGATGGCGGGCACCTGTAGTCCCAGCTACTTGGGAGGCTGAGGCAGAAGAATGGCGCGAACTTGCGAGGCGGAGCTTGCAGTAAGCCAAGATTGTGCCACTGCACTCCAGCCTGGGCAACAGAGTGAGACTCCATTTCAAAAAAAAAAAAAAAAAATTAGTCAGGCATGGTGGCGCACATCTGTAATCCCAGCTACTCCGGAGGCTGAGGCAGGAGAATCACTTGAACCTGGGAGGCAGAGGCTGTAGGGAGCCAAGATTGCACTACTACACTCCAGCCTGGGCAACAGAGTGAGGCTCTGTCTCAAAAAAGAGAAAAAAAAGAAAGATTGGTGACAATGAGGCCTGGAGAAGAAGACGGGCCTTTCAGAGGGAGCATAAAGTGGGAAGATATTTGTCTCTTGTGTGAATGCTCCCTAAAGAACATCTATTATAGAAAAGATTCTCAATAACCAGGTAGTCAAAATGGCACATTTTGTGAATGTTAATCCACCTCTTTCCCTAGCCATCAAGTACTTATTCAGTGGATCCAAGTACAAGGTGGCTATGGTGGCAGAGCTGGAGGCTATGCACTGGGCTCAACAACATGGACTTTCCCTTGTCAAGGCTAAATTGATTACTGCCACCACTGAGTGCCTAACCTGCCAAAAGCAGAGACCAACACTAAGACCCCAGCATGGCACCATTCCTGAAGGCACCAGCCAATTATATGGTGTCACATGGATTACACTATACTCCCTCCATCATGGAGAGGCAAAGATTTGTCCTCACTGGAATAAACATGTATTCTGAATATGGACTTGCCTTCCCAAACCATAACACTTCTGCCAAAAACACATCTGTAAGCTTATAGAATGGCTTATTCAATATCATGGTATTCTGCACAACATCACCTGGATCAAGGAACTCATTTCACAAGAGAAGCGAGGCAATGGGCTCATGCCCATAAAATTCACTGCTCTTTTCCCATACTCTATCACCTGGAATCACCTGACCTAACAGAATGTGGAATGGCCTATGAAGACTCAGTTATTCCACCACCTGAAAGACACCACTCTGAAAGGTATGGTTCTATCTTACATGTGGTATATATTTTGATGCGGTGATCAACATTAGGTGCTGTCTTACCCACAGTGGAATACATGGGTCAGGGAATCAAGGGGTAAAGTGGGAGTCATTTCCCTATTACACTTACTAACCCACTTGCAGAATTTTTGTATACTATAATAGCTCACTAGGGCTTCCATAATAAAATACCACAGACCTGATGGCTTAAACAACAGAAATTTATTTTCTCACAGTTCTTGAGGTTGAAAGCCCAAGATCAAAGTGTCAGCAGATTTGGTTTCTTCTGAGGCCTCTCTTTCTAGCTTGTAGATGGCTACCTTCTCACTGTGCCCTCACATGGTCTTTGCTTGGTGTATACACACCCCTGGTGTCTGTGTGTGTTCAAATTTCCTCTTCTTATAAGGATACTAGTCAGATTGGATTAGGGTCCATCCTAATTGCCTCATTTTAGCTTAATCACCTCTTTAAAGGCCCTATCCCCAAGTACACTCACATTGAGAGGTTCTGAGAGTTAGGGCTTCAACATATAAATTTGCTGGGGGCAGGGGGTACATATAAATTCAGCCCACAATATATCCTATCCTGCAACTTTGGGCTCTGCTAAAGATCTTAGTTCCTAAGGAAAGAATGCTTCCATGAAAGGTCACACAATGGTTTCATTGAATTAGAAGTTGTGACTATCATCTGGCCATTTTGAGTGCCTCGTGTCATTCAACCAATAGGAAAATAAGGAATTATTCTACTACCTGGAATGATTGATCCCAATATCCAGGGGAAACTCAGTTGCCACTAACAATAATAGCAAGGAGGACTATGTCTGGAACCAGGTATTCTCCGGGGCTCTTCTTACTAGTCTCATATTCAATAGTAAAAGTTAATGAAAAACATCAGCAACCAAAAAAAAGGAAGAGCACTAAAGATTCAGACCTTTTGGAAGAAGAAGAGGTAAGGACAACCCCTAGACCGGCCAAAGCCCGTGCACCGCTGCATCCCGCGCACAGCGCCTACAACCCGCCACCGTCGCTGCTACCACTATGCCCAAGAGAAAGGCTGAAGGGGACGCTAAATGAGATAACGCCAAGGTGAAGGACGAACCACAAAGACCGCAAGGTTATCTGCAAAATCTGCTCCTCCAAAGCCAGAGCTCAAGCCTAAAAAGGCCCCTGCAAAGAAGAGAGAGAAGGTACCCAAAGGGAAAAAGGGAAAAGCGGATGCTGGCAAGGAGGGGAAAAACCCTGCAGAAAATGGAGATGCCAAAACAGACCAGGCACAGAAAGCTGAAGGTACTGGAGATGCCAACTGAAGTGTGTGCATTTTTGATAACTGTGTACTTCTGGTGACTATACAGTTTGAAATACTATTTTTCATCAAGTTTTATAAAAATGCAGAATTTTTTTTAAGGTATGTTGTCAGCACACAGAACACTGCAAGGTTATATTTTTGGGGAAGAGGCATATGTCACTAATAGAAAGTCTGCAAAGCTGGATTGATGTGAGGAAAACATCTTTCCCTTCTAGTTTTGAGAGACTTCCTCTTGGTTCCCAGTAGGAGGGATTCCCTGAGTTTGACACACATGGCCACCTAGGCACAAAAGCCTTGTGGTATGGAAAAACAAATTCATTTTTTTTTTCTTTTTTTTTTTTT
>NW_012102031.1:906352-909347 GCF_000951045.1 Mandrillus leucophaeus
AGGATGGTCTCGATCTCCTGACCTCGTGATCCGCCCGTCTCGGCCTCCCAAAGTGCTGGGATTACAGGCTTGAGCCACCGCGCCCGGCCAACAAATTCATTTTTATGTCCTCTTCTCCCTTTCCACCTTTCAGCATAGACTTAACTCCCTTAAGACCCAGACATCTGTTGGGACCTGACCCCTAGTCATTGGCTACCAGTGTGTCAGACAATCTGGACTTTCCAGTGATGCCACTGAGATTGCACCTGTCAAAAGAGCAGTGGCTCCATTTTTAGATTGTGGATCTTCAGATAAATTCTGCCATTTTCATTTCACTTCCTGAAAGCCAGGGTTGGCTTGTGAAAAGTTGTTAAACAACATGTTAAATGTGAAATGTCAACCCTCACTCTAAACTTTCCCTGTTCAAAGCATCAGATGAAGACTTCATTGGGTTTTATAGTGGCTTTCTGATTTTTGGTAGTCCATTGAAGAAGGGAGTTTGAAAGTTGTTGTATACTGTTAATGACTGTCTGCCCATGTCCTGCCTGAAATACCATGACTGTTTATGGAAAGTATCTTTAATAAAGCTGGATACAGTTTGGCTTGGGGAAAAAAAAAAGATTCAGACCTTTCAGGAATGAAGGTGTGAGACACCCTACCAGGTAAAAACCCTGACCAGTTGAGACCCTGGTTGAGGGCAAAGGATACATAGAACAAACCCATTAAGAAGGAAATGATAAATATCAACTATATCCTTGTGACCAGTTATGAAAATGAAGATTGTAATATATTTCTGTATATTAACTATTTTCTTCTCTCTCCTTTTTTCCTTACTGTTTGAACAAGTTTTGGTGGAGGTTAGCTTTAAAATTTAGTCTTTAGGTAACAGAATATTCATATAGGACTGTGATTGAATTTAAAAATAAATTATCAACCCCCTTATGTTGTGGACAAATTGACAATGGCTTAGTCTGTATGAAGTATATGAATGAAGGACAGTTACATCTTGTTAGGTAAAAACCAAGTTGTTTTTGTTCTATGGGAGTTCAAATATGTGGAGAAGGGTATCTGGACACCAAGTAGCCAAAGGAATGGACCAAACCAGTTATTACACTATTGTCTTTGAGCTCCAAAACCCACCCTCTACTTTGCCTTAGAATACTAAGACTAGACTCTGCAGATCACATTTTTGCTTTGCTAGCTGAACTCCATTAAGTTCTGCCAATAATGAGCACTAGAAAGAGATGGTGAGGCTGTAGGAAGAAGGGAGTTGCCCTTCCTCTTAGTTTCCTATGGGTTTCCTGTCTGTTTGCCATTCATATAAGTCTGCCCATTCATATAAGTATCTCCTTAACCCTTTTTTTTTTTTTTTTTAAGAGACAATCTTGCTATGTTGCCCATGTTGGACTTGAACTCCTAAGCTCAAGTGATCCTCTCAACTCAATCTCCTGAGTAGCCAGGACTACAGACCTACACAATTAAGGTGCCTGGCACCTTAGCACTTCTTTATCCTGGCAGTGGCAGTGCCACTCTATGACAGCAGCTGAATCCAGCCTGCAGTTTTTCCAGAACCAGCTTTATTGCATCTCTCCTCCTCCAGAGACAACAGTATTATCTAGTCAGTGCCACTCAGAGGTCTGAGTTTCATTAAGTAGGCCCTTCCTCAAAACTTCTAAGTTTTAACCATTTCAGCCTCTTTCCTTTGTTTCCCCAGCCCCAGTGGGGGAGTTGTTTTCTATAATTGCTATCTCCATGAAAATTTGGTGGTTCTCTTTTTCTTCAGTTACCTACTTAACCAACATTATTTTTTCAATTGAAATGGGGTCTCACTGTATCACCCCAGGCTGGAGTGCAGTGGTGCAATCTCAGCTCACTGCAACCTCCACCTCCCGGGTTCAAGTGATTCTCCTGCCTCAGCCTCCCAAGTAGCTGGGATTACAGGTGCCCACCACCATGCCTGGCCTTTTTTTTTTTTTTTTTTAATTTTTGGTAGAGATGGGGTTTCACCATGTTGGCCAGGCTGGTCTCGAACTCCTGCCTTCCAGTGATCCACTGGCCTAAGCTTCCCGAAGTGCTAGGATTACAGGCATGAGCCACTGCACCCAGCCTACTTGACCATTCTTTAAAGATTTTCTATTCAAATAATTGGTGTAGCTTCTATTTCCTGACTGGATCCTAACTAGTACAATTCCCACTCTCTCTGCAAGAATCCTCGCTTACCAGGGCTCTTACCTTCTTTCTCTACAAACCCTTTATAGGTAAACCCATGCACTTCGACAATTTTTGTTTTTTGTTTTTTGTTTTTTGTTTTTTTAGAGAAGGGGGTCTCACTTTGTCATCCAGGCTAGAGTGCAGTGGGCCAATCATAGCTCACTGTCACCTCAAACTCCTGGACTCAAGGGATCCTCCCACCTCAGCCTCTCAAGTAGCTGGGACTACAGGCCTGTGGTAACACGCTCTGTCCACTTCAACAGTTTTAACCACCACCTGTGTGCATACAACTTTCAACGAACCAATATGAGATGTAATAAAAAAGAGTTTTGTATGTGCCTTCGTAACATCACTCATCAACTCTAGTTATTTACCTGTCAGTCAATCTCTTCTCCAGATTGTAAGCTCCTAGAAGACAGGGACCATGTCTTATCTATCTATGTATCTATAGTGCCTGATCCAGTATCTAGCACAGAGTAGATACCCAAGGAAAAAATGTAAGGCCAGGAATGGTGACTCATGCCTATAATCCCAGCAATTTGGGAGGCCAAGGCGGGAGGACAGTTTGAGAATAGCCGTTTGAGATCAGCCTGGTCAATATGGTAAGTCCCCGTCTCAACGAAAAGAAATTTTTTTAGCCAGTCATGGTAGTGCACACCTGTAGTCCCAGCTACTTGGGAGGCTGAGGCGGGAAGACTGCTTGAACTCAGGAGTTCAAGACTGCAGTCAGCTATGATTGTACCACTGCACTCCAGCCTGGGCGACAGAATGAGGCCCTGTCTCAACAGAAGAAAAAAAAAAAAAA
>NW_012102031.1:910002-911816 GCF_000951045.1 Mandrillus leucophaeus
GGAGGCAGAGTTTGCAGTGAGCCGAGATCAGGCCACTGCACTCTAGCCTGGGCGACAGAGACTCTGTCTCAGAAAAAAAAGAAAAAACAACAACAACAAAGAAACAAATGTTGAATTAGTGATTGAAAACTAATGGAGTTCCTCTTAATTTCACCAAGGTCTCAGGTAACCAGAGCTGCAATTCAGACTAATACTGTCATCTTCAAGTGCTAGATACAATGGTTTCAACTTACCTTCAATACAGAGGTCTGTCACACTCCCATCTTCCACGCTGTGTAACAGTCCTTGGAGCAGAGGGAGGTAAGAAAGGGGTGGTTAGGCAGGGCACTGTGGCACATACCTGTATCCCAGCAATTTGGGAGGCCAAGGTGGCAGATTACCTGAGGTCAGGAGTTCAACAAAAGCCTGACCAGTATGGCGAAACCCCGTTTCTACTAAAAATACAAAAATTAGCCAGGAGTAGTGGCCTGTGCCTATAGTCCCAGCTACTCGGGAGGCTGAGGTAGGAGAATTGCTTGAACCCAGGAGACAGAGATTCCAGTGAACTGAGCCTGGGCAACAGAGCGAGACTGTCTCCAAAAAAAAAAAAAAAAAAGGAGTGGTTAACAGTTCTCTTCAAAGAGAAATAGACCCATGCAGGCACACTGTAATTTGTAAGTCTAAAAGCAGCTATAAACAATGTTCCAACTAAATTCTACTCTCAGCACCAAACACTTTGACTTTCAATGACCTGCCCAGGCTTTAAAAAGATAATTGGCCAGGCTGGACTTTAGAGTCCTATACTGGACTCTTTGAAGATTTTTTTTTGAGATGGAGTCTTGCTCTGTCGCCCAGATGAGTGCAGTGGCACGAACTAGTCTCACTGCAACCTCCGCCTCCAGGGTTCAAGCAATTCTCATGCCTCAGCCTCCTGAGTAGCTGGGACTACAGCCACATGCCACCACATGGAGCTAATTTTTGTATTTTTAGTAGAGACAGGGGTTTTACCATGTTGACCAGGCTGGTCTCTAACTCCTGACCTCAAGTGATCTACCCGCCTCAGCCTCCCAAAGTGTTGCGACTACAGGCATGAGCCACCATGCCTGGCCAACATTTCCCATTTTCATCTTCTTACTTTTACTAAGTTCTTGGCTCTAGTAAAGTCAGTTACTGTAAAATGCATCTTGGATCTTAGAAAAGGGGCCATTTCCACATCATTATGACAAAACAATTTGCTAATAAAGTTTTACAATACAAAAAATCTAAATCATTTAGGATCATTTTTCCAAGACCTCCAAAAGCAGATATACATACTATACATTCAAAACTCATATCAAATTTCCCTCCTAATCTTACCAAAAAGCACGCTTATGAAGCGGATGCAGACTCTCTGATCCTGAGACACCAGTTGCGTGACCAGGGAGGTGTGCCTCACGAGGGCATCTTGGAAGCAAGACAACATGTGCTTCTTGCGCAACAACTTGAAGCAAATGAAGAAAAATATTCAATAGTAACCAAATCTTGGCTATTCTGAATCCAACAACCATAATTTCCAAATACAATTACAGGATGATACCGGAGAGATCATTTAAACTATGGCAAGACCCATACTCCTTCAAGGGAGGTTGGAAAAGGGTATCATTTACACAGAGGAATCCATGTGTTCATACAGAAGATTATACATGAGCTAAGGTTCCTAATGCCCTACATTTACATAGCAATTTATTTTTCACAAATCACTTTCGTCCACCAGCTCATTTAAGCCTAACATGTTGGTGAAGAAAGCAAAAACAGGCCAGGCGCAGTGGCTCACGCCTGTAATCCCAGCACTTTGG
>NW_012102031.1:912187-914001 GCF_000951045.1 Mandrillus leucophaeus
GCGATCTCGGCTCACCGCAACCTCCGCCTCCCGGGTTCAAGCGATTCTCCTGCCTCAGCCTCCCGAGTAGCTGGGATTACAGGCATGTGAAGTGTGGCTTTTCAAAGGCCGGGCATGGTGGCTTAGGCCTGTAATCCCAACATTTTGGGAGGCCGAGGTGGGCGGATCACCTAAGGTTGGGAGTTCAAAACCAGCCTGACCAACGTGGAGAAACCTGATCTCTACTAAAAGTACAAAATTAGCCGGGCGTGGTGGCGTATGCCTATACTCCCAACTAATTGGGAGGCTGAGGCAGGAGAATCGCTTGAATCCAGGAGGGGAGGTTGTGGTGAGCAAAGATCGCGCACCACTGCACCCCAGCCTGGACAACAAGAGCAAAACTCCATCTAAAAAAAAAAAGAAAGAAAGAAAGAAAAAGAAAAGTGTGTTCAAGCCAGGTGTGGTGGCTCACACCTGTAATCCCAGCACTTTGGGAGGCCAAGGTGGGTGGCTCACCTGAGGTCAGGCATTCAAGACCAGCCTGGCCAACATGGTGAAACCTCTTCTCTACTAAAAATACAAAAATTAGCTGTGCGTGGTGGCAGGCGCCTATAATCCCAGCTACTCAGGAGGCTGAGGCAGAAGAATCACTTGAACCCGGGAGGCGGAGGTTGCGGTGATCCAAGATTGCGCCATTGCACTCCAGCCTGGGCAACAAGAGTGAAACTCCATCTCAAAAGAAAAGTGTGCTCAATAAAAGGTAGAAGTTGCATCTCTTATTGCTTCTCATCTGTGCTACTGTAAGGCTCCTGTTTTTCCTTCACCAATTCATCCTACATAATAGATTAAGGTAGTGATCTATGAGCTACTCAAAAAATCCTAATAACTCCCCTTCATCTGACAGATTATGTTCAAGCTCCTTAGCTGGGTTTCAAACTCTTCAAATAACTGTCCTCAACCTGTCTCTCCAATCTCATCTCTTTCAATTTCCCTTCAAACACTCTGATTATCCCCAAAACCCATCCTTATAATACCTACCTCCTGGGATAATCAGCCTCCCACTTCCTCTGGTCCAAATCTCACCCATCTTCTTAAACCTAATTTGAATGCTTCCTCCTGTAAGAACTCTTTCCTAATTCCTCTCCTTACCCTGAACAGCACTTGACCACAAACATGTTCATTCTTCTAAGTTCCAAATAACATGTTATCTTATTTTCTCCCCGCTGCACTGTCTTACTCATCTCTGATTTACTGTCCAAGAAAAGCAGCCTCAGAATTTCCATCCTTAATGAAAATTCAGAGGTTATTAGCTAGTTTCCGAGTTCCCAGAGCACAGTGTGGGGATTCCTAAGGGTGCCTAAAACACTTTCCAGGGGTCCACAATAACAAAAATATTTTCATATAATATTAAAATGTTCTTAGTCTTCCTCATTTTTTTTCCATGTTGGCCAGGCTGCTCTTGACTCCTGGCCTCGTGATCCAACCACCTCGGCCTCCCAAAGTGCTGGGATTACAGGTGTGAGTCACTGGACCTGGCCCAGTCTTTCTCATTCTTATTCTCCCACAGTGTACAGTGGAGTTTTTGAGACTACATGACATGACATCACAACAGACTGAATTCAGAAATAGATAAAAATCCAGCTGTTTGGCTGGGTGTGGTGGCTCACATCAGTAATCCCAGCACTTTGGGAGGTCGAGGCAGGCAGATCACCTGAGGTTGTGAGTTCAAGACCAATCTGACCAACATGGAGAAACCCAATCTCTACTAAAAATACAAAATTAGCCAGGTGTGGTGGCGCATGCCTGTAATCCCAGCTACTTGGGAGGCTGAGGCA
>NW_012102031.1:915557-917045 GCF_000951045.1 Mandrillus leucophaeus
TCAAAATCAGCCAGGCACAGTGGCTCATGCCTGTAATCCCAGCACTTTGGGAGGCCGAGGCGGGTGGATCACCTGAGGTCGGGAGTTCAAGACCAGCCTAAGATGGGGAAACTCTTTATCTACTAAAAATACAAAATTAGCCACGTGTAGTAACGCATGCCTGTAATCCCAGTACTTGGGAGGCTGAGGCAGGAGAATCGCTTGAACCCGGGAGGCCGAGGTTGCAGTGAGCAGAGATGGCGCCACTGCACTCCAGCCTGGGCTATAGAGTGAAACTCCATCTCAAGACAAACAAACAAAACAACTTCATTGCAAACACGGGTAGCGTTCACCCCACTTCTGCCCGGCTGTAACCTGTCACTCCTGTCCCCTCGGAGCCCAGACGGCCCCTCCTCCGATTCACACCCCGACAGCTGAAGAGAATGAGGAGCAGCCGTCGCGCGCGCGCCTGGCCCGCAGGTGAGCGGGGGCTGAAATGGCGGGAGCCTGAGCTAAGGCCGAATCCCCAGGAAATGGAGGCAGGGGCAGCAAAGGGAAGGAGCCAGAAGGCAGAAGGTGGGAAGGCGTGTCCCTGAGGCTGGGTGAGGTTCTGGGGGATCCGGATTCCCGCCCTTTCAGGCGCAGAGCCGGGTGGGCGGGGCTCCCCCGAGGCCAGCAGACCCGCCTGGGGCTGAGGCGCCCGCGAAGCCACTGTGGCTGGGTCCCGGATGGGCTAACTGAGAGGAGAGTGAACACAGCGCGGGGGCTCGGTTTCGCGTCGGGTTCACCAGAGCGGGTCTGGCGAGGGCCCGGCGGCGTTTGCTGAGGGAAATGCCCAAACCCAGGTCTTCCGAAGGAAAGGCTCCATCCGCACCGACACGCCGGGCTCCGGCAGCAGCTCTAGCGCGCAGGCCAGGCACAGGCGGGGGGTCACGGGCAGCAGCCAGCGCGGGTCGTGCCGGTAATGGACCCTCTGGAAGAGCAGCGCCGCCTCTTCCTCCCTCCTGGGCCCGGGAGTGCCCACCGTCGCCGCCTCCCTCACAGCCATCTCCTCGCCTGCGCTCAACTGAGGCGGCACTTTTTCCCGCGCAGACTGCACGCATGCGCACTTGGAGGACAGACCTGCGTCGGTGTGGAGTGCGCCTGCACGGACCCAGGGCGCTGCAGTGTCAGGCAAGCAGCCCCTGAGGGCGAGTGGTGGACACAAGGGCTCTGGATCGTGTCTAACTAAGCCAAAAGCAGTTTGTGCTTAGAACCCTGCAGGAATGTCTTTACCACACCCAAAGTTGAAAAGCAATTATAAAGTAGGGGACATTTGTCTTGAAAAAGGAAGGAAAGGAAGCTATTTCTACTATTTTTTATTTATTTATTTTTTTATTTTACTTTATTTTATTTTTTTGAGACGGAGTCTCGCTCTGTCGCCCAGGCTGGAGTGCAGTGGCCGGATCTCAGCTCACTGCACGCTCTGCCTTCCGGGTTTACGCCATTCTCCTGCCTCAGCCTCCCGAG
>NW_012102031.1:918130-926175 GCF_000951045.1 Mandrillus leucophaeus
GACTCCATCTCAAAAAAAAAAAAAAAAAAAAGGGTCCCATGCAGAGGACCACCCCTCCCCATAAGCAGCTGAAGCTTTTGGAGTATCCTGCCTCAATCAGGATTAGCCTGGGGACAGGGCAGGACAGAACCTCAGTGGACTCTACTGTGAGGAGCTGGGAGGGGAGGTGTTTAGGAGATAACCCTGGGTTGATCCACATTCCCTAAACCTTCACAACCACAGAGTGGAAGTGGCTTCTACCCCACCCACAAAGTATCTGAAACCCCAAAAGGGGGCGCTTGGAAAATGTGCCAGAGAAATCAGAACACCACAGGACCCAAATGACCAATTTATTAGAGGTTTTGCGGGGATCAGGACACTCTCAAAGCTTTTCTGATGTGTCCTGAGGACTCTGGGCCTGAGTCTGCTTTTTAAAGCCATGCTGGAAGAGAAAAAAACTCAGATGCTTCATAGTACTAAACTTTTTGGAGGCTGGTGTATTCTGTGGAGCCCCATTTGGGTTCCCAGGTGCTCCCTGGCCCTGGGGACTCTCTGTCTTAGGAAGGGTGGCCCCAGTACAGCAGTGACCTTGCGGCTGAAGATCCCTCTGTGAAGCAGTGTGGTCTCCGATGCTGTCCTCCCCTGCACGTGGATCACCTACTTTGGGAAGCAGAGTAGAATCAGGTTCCCTCAGGCCCAGGTTAGGGGCCAAGTGCTGGCACTTGGTGAGCTGTGGGGACCAGGACATCTTGTTCAGAAGGGTCAGGCTCAGCTTTGCCACCGCAGAGTGGAGCCTCCCTTTGAAGCTGACAGGTTCTGCACAATGGTAGGAAGGCTGCTGCCCAGCCCCTCCGCACCCTGTAGATTCCAGGCTTCCTCTTCTCCTGTATGTGGGCTGCTGGCATTTGAGTCTGGGGGGCTTGGGGGGCTTAGAGGGCTCCCAGGATATACGTTCCTTCTTCCAGTGGGCGAGGTCTGCCCTGGAGGATGAGGTCCTCATTCTACTGGGAGCCCTTTCTGCCACCTGGGAGACCCTTGACCTGATCATTTTCCTGCCCCTGCTGTTCTCATTGGGAGGCTCTTCCACCCTTTGTAGGCCACACCAGCTCCTGGAGTCCGCTGCCGGCCTGGGGATCCTGGGATCCTGGAGCTTGGTCCTAGCAGGTGCTTCCT
The DNA here is from genome assembly GCF_000951045.1 of Mandrillus leucophaeus. Lineage (NCBI taxonomy): Eukaryota > Metazoa > Chordata > Mammalia > Primates > Cercopithecidae > Mandrillus > Mandrillus leucophaeus. The sequence continues at coordinate 919,283 of NW_012102031.1, forward strand.
GGATCTCCTGTAGTTCTCTGGCGCCCCCGGGTGGCCTGACTCTCATGGCCCTTTCAGGCTGGATGGAAATGCCCATGGGCTCTGATCTGTGCAGTCTGTTGCTCTCCAGAGCTCTGGCTTGTGTAGGAAGTTTTGAGCTTTTTCTGTCTGGGCGCAGAACCCTCTGGAACCTCTCTGGGGACTTAAGGCCTGGTGAGGAGCCCTGGGCCTCACAATACCTTTCCTGCTGCGCTTGGAGCTGCTGGCCTGTGTTCAGTCCAGGGAGCCTCGCCCCAGCAAGGGTCAATGAGCAAGATCCTAAGAAGTTAAACAGGAAATAGGACTCCAGGATCCGCCGGGGAAGACCCCACCTCAGGTGTGCAATCCTCCTCCGCATGAGGGACTCCAGGAGCAGTCGTTTGCTCTTCTTGAGGCCTGTCCCCTTGGGCAGGATAGTGAGGGCAGTGGGAGCACCCTCCAGAGCAATGGCAGGTTCCGGGGCTGGGCCACACGGGAGACAGGGGCAAGCAGAGGGCATGCCCAAGGGAGCAGTCAGAGACAGAGGGTTTTGGGGCTGCCGAGTCAGGCTGGGGGCCTTCTCTGGATCCACCCCTTTGTCCCTTTGTCGTCTTCTCCAGGTTTCAGGTTGGGCCTGCTGGGAGGCTGGACTGATTCCCACTCTATGATCCCTGGCAGGGGTTGTGCCTTGGCTGGCCAGATGCTCTCCCTCCCCATCCACCAGCAGGAAGACTTCACCCCTGTGGGGGAAAGGATTTGTCTCAGGACAGGGGGCAAAGATGAAACCATTCACAGCCACTGCCTGTTCCTGTTTCAGAGTCCCAAGTCCATAGCCAGTGAAGGCTGGAGGCCATGGTAGGCTGTGCTTCCTGCCTATGGGCCTCTCATTCCCAGAACAGTCGACTTGGAGACTGTCTCTCACAGCATCCTCTCCTCTGACCAGATCCTTATTTCCTCCCCTTGGTGCTTGAGGCCCTCCAACATCCTCATCTGTGCACTTTCTCTGGCTTCCTATATCCTGGAGTTCTGCAACGTCCTCAACTCCACCCTCATTCTTATTTCTTTGCCCTTGTACCTGGATCTCTTTATCAATTTCACCTCTTAACTGTCCCTGGTCATCTCCTGCAGGAGCCTGGGTCTCTGTACCATCATCACTTGTGGTCCCTCTCAGGTTTCTCTTCCCCTGTATTTGAATTTCTTCATCATTCCCACCTCCACCCTGTTCCTGGTTCTTCCACTCTGATAAACTGGTCTTTCCATTACCTTTACTTTTTAACAGTCTCTGATTCTTTGCTCTAAGCCTCCAGTTTTTTCCCCTAAGCCTCCAGATCATTCTACCATCCTTGTTTCCAACCTCTTTCTGGTTTCTCTTCTCTGATGCTTGATTTTCTGCAACATTCTTTCCAGTCAGCTCCCAGTTCCTCCTCCCTGGTGAATGACTCCCTCCAATTTCACCATCTAACTGGTCCTCGTTCTCTCTCTTAGATCTCTGAGTCTTTACACCATCCTCACCTCCAGGTTCTCTCTGGTTTCTCTCCACTGGAGCCTGAATTTCTGTTCCGTTCTCACTTCCCATCTGCTGCTGGCTCTTCCACTCTGATAAAAGGATCTTTCTACCAATATCACTTCTAAACTGACTCTGGGTTTCTTTCCCAGGTGCCCAAGTCTTTACACCATCCTCACCTCCAACTTCTCTCACGTTTCTCTTCCCTTGTATCTGAATTTCTGTCCCATTCTCACCTCCAATCTGCTCATCTTTCTTCCATTCTGCTGAATGCGTTTCTCCATCAATTTGACTTGTTAATTTGCCCCAGTTCCCTGACTCACATGTCTGGGTATGTGCACCATCTTTGCCTCTAATATGTTCCTGATTCTTCGCCTTTGGTATGTGAATGTTTCCACTAAATTCATTTCCTAACTTACCCTGATTTTTTCCCCCAAGTTCCTGGGTCTCTTTATCATCCTCATCTTTAACCTCTCTCCTACCTAGTGACTGAATGTATGTACCATCCTCTTCTCTAAGTGGCTCATTTCTCTGAGTCTCCACATCAGTTCCACCTTTTAATTGTTCCTCGATCTCAGCCTTGGGTGCCAGGATATTTGTGCCAACCTCATCTCCATCCTTTCTCTGGTCTCTCTTCTCTGATGCCTGACTTTCTGCTCTATGTTCACCTCCAATCCAGTTCTGATTCTCCCAACATAGTATCTCAAATTCTCTATAAATTTCACTTGCTACTTGTCTCTGGTTTCCCCACCATAGTGCCTGGATTATCACCCAATCCTTCTCTCTTATCTCCCTGAGCTGCTTCTTGGTAGCTATCTGGGTTTCCTTAGCATCTTCACCTCTTCTCAGGCCCTTATTTCCCCACCACACTTGAATTTCATGACTTAATTGTTTCTGGTTCTCTCCCCCAGATACTTGGGTCTTCTTAGCTTTCTTTCTTCCACCTTGATCATGCTTCTCCCACCTTGGTGTCTGGATCTCTGTAACATTCCCATTTCCAATACATTCCTGTTTTCCCCAATCCAAGGCCTGGGTCTCTACACTATTCTCTTTTTTTACTTCTCCCACGTTCTTCTTCCCATATGACTGGGTTTGTGCAGCATCCTGACCTCCAACCCGGTCCTTGTTTCTCCCCTCTTCTGTCTGAATTTCCACATTAGCCTCACCTTTCATCTGATCTTGTTTCTCCCACTGTGGTGTCTGGGTCTCCTCACCATTCTCATCTCCAGTCTGGCCTTGCTTCCCCAATCCTTGAGCCTGGATCTCTTCCCCATCCTCCCCTCCGGCCTGTTTCTTGTCCTTCCTCTCAAATGTCTGGGTCTCCACAGCATCCTCACTTCCATTCTTATCCTGGTTCTCCCACTCAGGTGTTTGGGTCTCTGCATCCATTTTACATCTTAACTGTTCTTGGTTCTCTCCCATATGTGCCTGGGTTTCGGGGGGATTCTTACCTCCAGCCTCCCTCTGGTTTCTATTCCCTAGTTCCTGAATGTTGGTTCTACTCTCAACTCCCATCTGGTCCTGGTTGTCCCACCCTGGTGTCAAGATCTCGCCATCAGTTTCACTTATTACTAGTCTCTGGTTTGCACACTCCAACACTTTAGTCTCTGCATCACCCTCCATTCCAAAGTCTACTGGGAACTGCTCCCCAGATGCCTGGATTTCTGAAGCATCCTCCCGTCTGCTCCCTGTCTGGTTCATCCACCTTGCAGCCTGGGTCTGTCTACTGTCCTCTCTGCCTGCTGTCTGGTTTTTACCCCCTGATTCCCAGGCCTCTGGTGGACAGTCCCAAGACTTCCAAGTGCACATTCTCAGTGTTTGGTGGGAAGGATCAGACAGGAGCTCTCTGGGACAGAACTGCAGCCTCTGAGCTGAAAGTAAGTTTGGAAGAGAGGTGGTTAAGGTCATCGAGTTGGGGTGAGACCTCATGCTGATGACAGACTCCAGTGACACCAACCTTTCCTGTGAGTGAAGCAACAGCTGCTCCATCTCTTGACACGTATCTAAGGCAGGGCGAGTCTGACCATCACGGAGACACCAAGGCACCTGCCACGCTTTCCAGGAACTATCCTGAGGCAGTAGACAGGTGTTTGAAATGGAAGTGGTACAAAAGATGGGCTGAGAGTAGGTGTGGACACCTGAAGGTGGGCCTGGACATGGGTGCTGTAGAGAGAGCAGGTTCTGGGCCCATGATTCCTGGAGGCTCCTCCGGTATCCCCATCTCTGCCTTTGTGCCCATTGTTGAGAACCTAGGCCCCTGGACTTTCCAGGACTGAAGAATTCAGGAGTCAGCTCGAAGACAGTTTCGCACCTCATGGAGGGCACTGCCCGTTTCTGCAGTGGCACCTGTAGGTGAGAACAGAGAAGCAAAATCCTTGAACACATAATAATTTGCATAATCCACACAGACAGAATAGTCAGGGAAGGCTTCTTGGAGGAAGTGACATTTGACTGGAGACCTGAATGAAGTAAAGGGTAAACCAAGTGACATCTGAAGAAAGAGCGTTGTAGGCAGAGGAGACATTAACTACAAAGGCTTGAGGATGGAACAAAATTACGTGTACAGGAACAGCAAAGAAGACCGTGTGGCCAGAATGGAACCAATAACGAGGAGAGCACTGGGAGATAAGATTGGAGACAAACACAGGACAGATTACGCTGGTCCTTAGAGTCATTATTAGGAATGTGAATTTTATTATGAGTTTGACGAATAATATAAGTACAGGAGCCACTGCAGGGTTTTGAGCAGCTAAGTGCTACGTTCTGTTTCCAAAAGTTTGTTCTGATGGCAGGGCATGGTGACTCATGTCTGTAATCCCAGCACTTTGGGAGGCCAAGATGGGTGGATCACTTGAGGTCAGGAGTCCCAGACCAGCCTAGCCAACATGGCGAAACCCCATCTCTACTAAAAATACAAAAATTAGCCGACCATTGTGGTGCATGCCTGTAATCCCAGCTACTCAGGAGGCTGAGGTACAAGAATTGCTTGAACCCGAGAGGTGGAAGTTGCAGTGAGCCAAGATCACGCCACTGCAGTCCAGCCTGGGTGACAGAGCGAGACTCCATCTGAAAAAAAAAAAAACAAATCCACAGAGTCGGCCAGGCGTGGTGGCTCACACCTGTAATCCCAACAGTTTGGGAGGCGAAGGTGGGTGGATCACTTGAGGTCAGGAGTCTGAGACCAGCCGGGCCAACATGGTGAAACCCTGTGTCTACTAAAAATACAACAATTAGCTGTGCGTGGTGGCACGTGCCTGTAATCCCAGCTACTAGGGAGGTTGAGGCAGGAGAATCGCTTGAACCTGGGAGGTAGAGGTTGCTGTGAGCCAAGATCGCACCACTGGACTTTAGCCTGGGCCACAGAGCAAGACTCCATCTCAAAAAAAAAAAGAAAGAAAGAAATCTGCAGAGGTGGCCGGGAGCAGTGGCTCATTCCTATAATCCCAGCACTTTCGGAGGCCAAGGCAGGCGGATCACATGAGGATGGGAGTTTGAGACCAGCCTGACTAACATGGAGAAACCTCATCTCTACTAAAAATACAAAATTAGCTGGGTGTGGTGGTGCATGCCTGTAATCCCAGCTACTCAGGAGGCTGAGGCAGGAGAATTGCTTGAACTTGGGAGGCGGAGGTTGAGGTAGACCGAGATTACACCATTGCACTCCAGCCTGGGCAACAAGAGCAAAACTCCATCTCAAAAAAAAAAAGAAAGAAAGAAATCTGCAGAGGTGGCCGGGAGCAGTGGCTCATTCCTATAATCCCAGCACTTTCGGAGGCCAAGGCAGGCGGATCACATGAGGATGGGAGTTTGAGACCAGCCTGACTAACATGGAGAAACCTCATCTCTACTAAAAATACAAAATTAGCTGGGTGTGGTGGTGCATGCCTGTAATCCCAGCTACTCAGGAGGCTGAGGCAGGAGAATCACTTGAACCAGGGAGGCAGAGGTTGCAGCGAACCAAGATCACACCACTGCACACCAGCCCAGGCAACAGTGTGAGACTCTGTCTCAGAAAAAAAAAAGAGAGAGAGAGAAAGGAGAAGTCCATTCTGGTGACTGTATGGAGGATAGGCTGTTGTTGCATAAGAGAAGCAGTAAGAACTGGGCAGAAGGCTGTTGCTATGGTCCAAGTGAGACATGATGGTGTCTCTGCCCAGGAAGGTGTGGTGTGGTTGGGAGAAGTGATCAGATTTGAGATACAATTTGCAAGTATAGCCCCTGGGACTTGCAGATGGATTGAATGTGTGGAGTGAGGGAAAGAGAGGAGCTCAGGGTGACTCCTGGGTTTGGGGCTTGGCCAATGCTCTCCCCGAGCAGCCTGAGTTTCCCTGTGATTCATTTCTGGTACACCAGCCATAAAACAAGGTCCTTGTAACAAGTGACAGAGACAATCATGGTGCTGAGGGAAGGAGGGTGAAAGTGTATGGGGCCCACTCACCTTGATGACATTCCTTGTGCTGAAGCGGGTCCTGGTGACCTGGTGCCAATAGTGCCGGACCTGCCAGACCAGAAAGAGGCAGAGGACAAGCAGATTGCCACAGCACTGAGGGTCCCTGCAGCTGTGATCCTGGGAAAGCAGGCCCTGCACTGGCTCCCACTCAGGGCCATGGAATGGCCCCACCACGGCACAGGCACCCAACAGTGACAACAACATGGCAAAGTTTAGACCAGGCAGATGGTGTTGGGAGCTAGGGGGCAGACCTGGCACATCTGATGCAGCCAGCTGCAGTAGGATAGCTGCCACATCATAGCACCCCTGTCACTGAGGCCACCTCACAAAGCGGGCTGATGCCCCATCCTCAACTCTGACCCTGGTGCCAGGGCTGGCTAGCATGCTCTTGGTGCAGGTAAGGACAGTATTGGGGAATTGCTCAAAAGTAATCAAGAGGAAGAACTTGTTTTAAACAACCCCATCCTCTGGAATGAAGAGATTAAGTTCCCTGAATGTGTGATGGGGTTATATAACCTGCGGTCTGCTTGATTTCTTTCTTCCTATGAGATACTTGGATCTGCCTGTCCTTCTATCTATTATCAAACATTTAATAAACACTGTATTGAATACATGTATTATTGTTTAACCACTCAGCATCCCTTTCTCGTTGCTTGCAGTATCCTAATTTCCCGTGGGGTAATTACTTTTCCCATCTTAGGATCAGTGTTGGTGGGAAAATAAATGCTACCCTGAAGACTCTTTTACCCAAAGGTTCTATTCAAAATAAATATCTGAGCAGGCAGGGACGTCAGCCAATCATAATGAGCCAGGACTTAACCGTTTAGTGGCTGAATTTTTTTTTTTTTCAGACCGAGTTTTGCTCTTGTTGCCCAGGCTGGAGTGCAATGGCACAATCTCTGCTCACTGCAACTTCCGCCTCCCAGGTTCAAGCGATTCTCC
>NW_012102031.1:926575-928756 GCF_000951045.1 Mandrillus leucophaeus
GCTTCAGCCTCCCAAGTAGCTGAGTTTGCAGGCGCCCGCCACCACGCCTGGCTAATTTTTGTATTTTTAGTAGAGACGGGGTTTCGCCATGTTGGCCAGGCTGGTCTTGAACTCCTGTCCTCAAGTGATCCGCCCGCCTCGGCCTCCCAAAGTGCTAGGATTACAGGCATAAGCCACTGCGACCGACTGGTGGGTTATTTTTTGAATCTTTAATTCATTGTTTCTGCCAATAATTTGTACTGGACAGCTCATAAGAACGCCAAAGTACGTTCCTTCATCACCACAGAGCCAGTTTCCGCGCCAGTGCCCCGTAGGGGGCGGGGCCCGCTAGCTCGCGTGCGTAGCGTCGTCTTTGCTTCCTGCCGCGCGGGGCCATTTCCGCTGCTGCTTCAGTGAGTTTTTCCGGTGGAGGCGAACGCTGCTCAGAAGTCTGCTGCGCTCTCCTAGGAGTGCCGAGCCCGCGGAACAGCAGCCATGGTGAGTGCGTGCGCCGGCCAAGGGACCGGGAAGCAGGAGACTCGGGGTTGCGTTCACTCCCTGGCCTGTTCATCCGCCGGCGCTGGGTCTTAACCGCCGGGCCCTGAGTTAGAACTCCAGCAGCCGCGGGTTCCCAACAGCCTGGCCCGAGGTTAGAACTCGAGGTTAGAACTCAGGAAACCTCAGGATCCCCGCTGCTGTGGTGCTTTGCCGCACGATCTATTTGCGTGGCAGGTGGTCTGCGGCGAGCGGAGGGGACATGGCCCAGCGGGAGAAAGAGACCAACCCACGTGGGAGAGGGCAAAAAGTTGGGTGAAGAAAATTTGGCTCCAACTTTTTTTTCCCCTTGTTTCTTTAAGTACGAAATCTACGATGGCGTGGGACCCTGGGATTAGGATCAATCTCTCCTACCCACCCTACCTCACCCCACCCCCGTTGCTGGGGTCCAGGAGATCTCCTGTGGGTGTGCGCCTAGTGCTCGCCGCGAGTCACACGCGCCAGGGACCTAGAGGAGACTTTGGCAGTTGGGGGCTGTGGGGAACATGAAGTGAGCGCGACTCACGGCCTGGAGCGCAGGAAGGGCTTCTCCCGCAAGGTGGTGGCTTCAAAACCCAGAAGTCTGGTAGCACCACGTGCGGCGTCTCTGAACTCTTGGTCGTCTCTGACTTTTAAATATCTAGGGAAAGTTCTAAAACGTGTGTCCTGGCGTAGTCGTTTTGGTTGGCACTTGGTGAGGAGGGAAGAATTTGCAAAGCACTGTAACGTCTATAGTTAATCCTTCCAGCGGAACTTGGATCCCGGCGGTAGCACTCCCCCCAAACCTCCTCCCGTGCATTTTGAAGCTTAGTACGTGGCTGAGCCTAGAACTCGAAGCTTTCAAACTCAGTGCTCGCTTTTATGCAGTTCCCTGAAACGTTTTGGAATCGGATGGTCTCAGGTTGAACTTTGCAGTTTTCCTCAACTGTAAAATGGGGATGACAGTGCATGAGGATGTTGTGAGGATCAGATGAAATAAAGCATGTTAAACATCTAGTCCTCATGCTTGGCACAGAGTGAGCACGCAGTATTTGTTGTCCAATCAAAACCTTGCAAGTTTTGGCTGTCTGGTGTACAGGGAAACCAAACTGATCACGCTAGGTGGGGATTTAGGTTGGCTGGTGGTATGCTATCATTCATTAATTTATTTAACCTCTGAAGAAATTGAAAGGTGAATAAATACACCCTAAGCAAGTTTCAATTAGTGTTTATAAGCTAGGTAGTTTGGTTTTAAAATTGAGTTTAACTTTTTGTTTACTAATAGTGAAACATTTAGGTATTTGATGGCTGTTCAGATTCCTGAAGTTTTCCTCTTTTATGAATTTGATATTTATTGAGAGTTGAGGATCCTGATTTCCAGAGAATGGGTTGTTGGAAACAACAGCAATTTTAAAAGTTTTTTTAAATTGACATATCATAGTTGTATGTACTTTGGGGGTTCCACGTAATATTTTTAAGTATATCTATTTTAAAATGTGGGACAGGGCCAGGCACGGTGGCTCATGCCTGTAATCCCAGCACTTTGGGAGGCCGAGGCGGGTGGATTATGGGGTCAGGAGTTCAAGACCAGCCTGGCCAACATAGTGAAACCCTGTCTACTAAAAATACAAAAAAATTAGCCAGGCGTGGTGGCGGGCACCTGTAATCCCAGCTATTTGGGAGGCTGAG
>NW_012102031.1:933586-934388 GCF_000951045.1 Mandrillus leucophaeus
GGAGTTCCACTCTTTCACCCAGGCTGGAGTAAAGTGGCGGGATCTCAGCCTACTGCAACCTCCCCTTCCCGGGTTCAAGCCATTCTCCTACCTCAGCCTCCAAGCAGCTGGGATTACAGGTGCCTGCCACCACGTCCGGATAATTTTTGTGTTTTTAGTAGAGATGGGGTTTCACCATGTCGTCCAGGCTGGTCTTGAACTCCTGACCTCAAGAGAGCCACCCATCATGGCCTCCCAAAGTGCTGGGATTACAGGTGTGAGCCACTGTGCCTAGACTGCCCCAGCTAAGTTTTTTAATATTTTTAGAGTTGGGGGTCTCACTGTGTTGCCCAGGCTGGTCTCAAACTTCTGGCCTCAATCAGTCCCCAGCCTCAGTTTCCCAAGTTGGTGGGATTATAGGCCTGAGCCACTGCAGCCAGTTCAGAATACACTTTTCAAACATGGAACATTTTGAAAATTGGCCATAAAGCAAGCCCTGCAAATTTTAACATTGTTAATATTACATACCATTTTTGCCCTACCCAAATGGAAATAAGTTAAAAATTAGTAACAAAGTATTTTGAAATGAAAAATATAAACTGTCAGATTTTTAAATTGTAGTAGGAGGCAGGGCACGGTGGCTCATGCCTGTAATCCCAGCACTTGGGAGGCCACGGCGGGTGAATCACGAGGTCAGGAGATGGAGACCATCCTGACTAACACGGTGAAACCCCATCTCTACTAAGAAAAAATACAAAAAATTAGCCGGGCGTGGTGGTGGGGGCCTGTAGTCCCAGCTACTCAGGAGGCTGAGGCAGGAGAA
>NW_012102031.1:934575-954236 GCF_000951045.1 Mandrillus leucophaeus
GCGGTGGCTCACGCCTGTAATCCCAGCACTTTGGGAGGCCGAGGTGGGTGGATCACGAGGTCAGGAGATCGAGACCATCCTGGCTAACACGGTGAAAGCCCGTCTTTACTAAAAATACAAAAAATTAGCCAGGCGTGGTGGCGGGCGCCTATAGTCCTAGCTACTCAGGAGGCTGAGGCAGGAGAATGGCGTGAACCCGGGAGGCAGAGCTTGCAGTGAGCTGAGATCGCACCACTGCACTCCAGCCTGGGCGAAAGAGCGAGACTCCATCTCAAAAAAAAAAAAAACACATTGTAGTAGGAATTCAAAAATGGAACAGAACAATAATGAAAATACCACATACCAGAGCATAAGTGACAAGGGCAGAGGGGAGAAGAAACAAATGAAAAGATATAATGAAAGTACCACTTGGAGCCTGAGATGCTAACGCTAGGGAGAAAGGGGCTAAAAAGGTAGGAAAAACACACAAAGGCAAAATAACCCTAAAGAAAGTAGAAGGAAAGAAAAAAACAAAAGGAGAAATTGCTGAAATAGAAAGTAGAGCACACTACTGGGTCTTTTCCTTTCTGATGCCCCTCTTTCTCACCAGAGAGAACTGTTCTCTTTCTTTTGCCTATTAAACCTCTGCTCCTGGCGAGGCGCAGTGGCTCATGCCTGTAATCCCAACACTTTGGGAGGTTGAGGCAGGTGGATCACCTGAGGTCAGGAGTTTGAGACCAGTCTGGCCAACATGGCAAAACCCAGTCTCTACTAAAAAATATAAAAATTAGCCCGTCATGGTGGTGTGCACCTGTAATTCCAGCTACTGGTGGGGGCTGAGGTAGGAGAATTGCTTGAGCCCAGGAGACAGAGGTGGCAGTAAGCTGAGATCGCACCATCGCACCTCTACACTCCAGCCTGGGCAACAGAACAAGACTCCATCTCAAAAAAAAAAACAAAAACCTTGTTCCTAAACTCCTGTGTGTCCGTGCCCTAAATTTTCTTGGCACGAGACAACAAACCCCAGATATTTACCCCAGGCAATGAAGCTAGTTCAGTTTGACACTGTTATCAAAGTTTTGGGGAATTCGTCACTGTCATGCATTGCTGGCGGGTGTGCAAGTTGTTAAACCCTGTACAGAGTCAGTTTGGAGTAGATATAAAAGTTACAAATGCATATTATATCTTTTGACTCATTAATCCCACTTCTAGGAGTTTATCTTACAGATATACTGAATGAAACATAATATAGATTAGGTATAGATGAGATTAGACATTATAGCATTTATATAATAGTGAAAGATTAAAAATATATAAATGGGCTGGGCACAGTGGCTCGCGCCTGTAATCCCAGTACTTTGGGAGGCCCAGGCAGGAAGATTGTTTGAGGCCAGGAGTTCAAGACCAGCATGGGCAACATAATGAGACAGTGCCTCTAAAATTAAAAAATGAGTCAGACATGGTGATGCATGCATGTAGTCCCAGCTACTTGGGAATGTGAGGCAGGAGGACCACTTGAGCCCAGGAAAGTCCCCTTCATAAAGATTAATCAAAAAAGTAAGGCCAGGCGCGGTGGCTCACTCCTGTAATCCCAACACTTTGGGAGGCCAAGACAAGCGGATCACTTGAGGTCAGCAGTTGGGAGATCAGCCTGGCCAACATGGTGAAACACCGTCTCCACTAAAAATACAAAAAAATTAGCTGGGTGTGGTTGTGCGTGCCTGTAGTACCAGCTACTCTGAAGGCTGGGGCCGGGGAATTGCTTGAACTCCGGAGGAGGTTGCAGTGAGCCAAGATGCCACTACAGCACCCCAGCCTGGGTGACAGAGCGAGACCCTGTCTCTAAAAAGAAAAGGTTTAAGTGAGTAACATGTGAAGGAGACACGCTCTATAGACATTAAAAAGAAAGGATGGCCAGGTGTGGTGGCTCACGCTTGTAATCCCAGCACTTTGGGAGGATGACGCAGGCAGATGACCTGAGATCAGGAGTTCGAGACCAGCCTGGCCAAAGTGGTGAAACCTCATCTCTACGAAAAATACAAAAATTAGCTGGCCGTGATAGCGGTCACCTGTAATCCCAGGTACTCAGGAGGCTGAGGTTGCAGTGAGCCGAGATGGCGCCACTGCACTCCAACCTAGGTGACAGAGGGAGACCACGTCTCTAAATAAATAAATGTATGAGGAAGAGAAAAATAATATGGAGGTCTTCCCTCGACCTCCCCCAACCACCTTCCTTTAGAGAACTCCTCCATCCTTCACCTAATTTCTCCTAGTTGTCCTGGGACCAGGAAAGGTTCGCCTAAGATAGCGAGTTAGGTAGAAGACAGGGAGTCCGGGTGTACAAGCTGGCCCTGGACGTCATTTCCGCTGGCGGCAGTGACGTCACTTCCTACTCCTGGGGGCGGGGCATCCGTGTCCTTGCGGTGCGGGGCAGCAGACCGTCCGGACCTACAGGCGTGGTGTCCTTGCGGTGTCCAGCGAGAGGCTACCAAGACAGACGCTATGGTGAGTGTTCCTACTGGGCCCCTACCCACGGGTCACCTCCCGAGAGCCGCGGTGCCGCAAGCGTGGTCCAGCAATGTCAGAAAAGCTGTAAAAAAATTGAAGGAGAAAAAGGCAGGCGCGCGGTGTCGGGCAGGAGACCACCGAGACAGGCGCTATAGATGAGTGGTCCAACCTGGCCGTCTCCGTCTCCAGCGACTGCCGTCCACCCTGTGTCTAGCCTCCAAGGCCGAGGTTAGGTGGTAGCCGCAGCAAGTCACTCGCAATTCGCACCTTACACTCGATGGCGACATGCGGGGCCGCACCTGCGTTATAATATGAATATATCCTTGTACATAAATATGTGTGTGTAAAAAAAGAAGAGAGAGAGATGAGAGTAATGAAATGGTTAACTGGAGCAGTGGGAATGCGATGGAAGGAGCGGAAAAGGAAGACCACTCACCCAATTTGCTCCCTACATGGATGTATATTTATTTACTGAGATGGAGTCTCACTCTGTCGCCCACGCTGGAGTGCAGTGGCGCCATCTCGGCTCACAGCATCCTCCGCCTCCTGGGTTCAAGCTATTCTGCGTCAGCCTCTCGAGTAACTAGGACTACAGGCGTGAGACACCGCGCTCGGCCCCTACATGGGTTATTTTGAGACAGATCTCAATGACGTCATTTTATCCATAAGTATTACAGTATGTATTTATAAAGTAAGGATTTTTAACATAACTGCAAATGCCATTAATTAGTTAATAAGGGTTGCAAGTTGGTGATATTTAAGTGTACCATTCCCTCTTTATTAGGCGGAATAGTGATACAAGAGGTACTTCTCATCTGGTTACCTCCTAATACAGCATTTAGGAAAGGCACAGAGGATGATTGTTTCCCTTTTCCAGTTATCAAAACACTGAGTTGCTATCACTAGCATAGTTTTGACTTTTAAACCATGAAGATATTTTACATATTTGAAAAATAAAATTTAAAGCAAGTTGACTACAAACGAAAGAAACCTACTTGTATACCAAATTGCTAACCACAAGGAAAATTTTAATTTGAATAACTTTTGAACACAGTCCTGTCACTGGATGACTTTAATAGGATATATCCTAAGAACAAAAATAAATTTTGACTTTGGTCAGTTTGTTGGTAGAGGTGGTATATAGATGTAGCAATTTTGGAACCATTTTGTGTTTATTGTAGAGTAGGTGAGGAAATACTCTGGTGTGTTGGAAACCAGGGGTTTGAACAGAAGATATGCATATAGAATGGGGAATGGAAAGAGAACTTTGTGCTACATTTACTGTAAATTATATCTTATTGATTCAGTAAATTTCAGTGGAATATGGAAATTCAAATTTAAAGATTACCCATGGACTCCTGACCTCAGGTGATCCACCCACCTCTGCCTCCCAGAGTGCTGTGATTATAGGCGTGAGCCAGGAGTTCGAGACCAGCCTGGCCAACATGGTGAAACCCTGTCTCCACAAAAAATACAAAAATTAGCCGGGTATGGTGGTGCACGCCTGTAGTCCCAGCTACTTGGGAGACTGAGGCTCAAGAATCATTTGAACCTGGGAGACAGAGGTTGCTGTGAGCTGAAATCACACCACTGCACTTCAGCATGGGCAACAGAGTGAGACTCTGTCTAAAAAACAGAAACGGATTACCCATGGACTCAAATGGATGCTGAGCCATGGGAGCCCATTTGTAATCCATTTGCTGTAATATTATGAAACATTTGGCTGAAGAAAGACAAAAGTATACGAGCTTTAGTATACTTTATTGAACTGTGTAATTCCTAATACTGTATTTCCTTTTTTTCGAAGGTAGGAGTGGAAAGGCCATTGTTAACTACCTGGTGTTTTATGTGTTTGAGGATTGGGGAGCAGGGCACCTGCCCGCTGTGTCTCAATTGTTGATTAGTATTTTGTGACTCAGGTAGGAAAACTTCTGGCTCAATTTGACTGATATTTTTATTTCCCCCATAGACTGAGGCCGATGTGAATCCAAAGGCCTATCCCCTTGCCGATGCCCACCTCACCAAGAAACTACTGGATCTCGTTCAGCAGTCATGTAACTATAAGCAGCTTCGGAAAGGAGCCAATGAGGGTAAGGCAGCCACAGGGTGCTCTGGGGGAATGTTAAAGGTACATGTTTCCATGTGGGGCCTCTGGTCTAGATTTCCAATTTGGGAGGAGGAGGGCTAGCTGCTTTTGACTACAACCAGTAGGAGGTCTTTGGCATTAGATGCTAAAGCTGATGGGCTAAGAATTTTTTTTAGACCCACCAGTTATTAACATTTTGCCACATTTACCTTCTTTTTCACTCTATAAATGAATTTTATTTTTGCTGAGCCATTTGAAAGCAGTTGTAGACACTTTGTATAGTAGCTGTATGACCTCTCCAGAGCCATCAGAAGGAAAGGGATATTAATGCTTTTTAGCATCCCTTATACGATGGATACTTAACATTCATGAATTTCATTTGGTTCCCAGAAACATTGCCTACCCCTCTCCCTTTTTTTTTTTTTTTTTGGATGCAATTATTCAAAAACATGGAACATTTCACGAATTTGCATGTCATCCTTGTGCAGGGGTCATGTTAATCTTCTCTGTATTGTTCTAATTTTAGTATATGTGCTGCTACACCACCTCCCTTTGTAAAAAAGAAAAACAGCTGTTTTTCAGTGGAATAATTATGTGTGCATGATACTTCTGCCCAGGGGTAATATAGGATACTCTCACTTTGTTCGTTTTTTTTAAAATTTTCTTTATTTATTTATTTGAGAGTTTCGCTCTTGTTACCCAGGCTGGAGTACAATGGCAGGATCTCAGCTCACTGCAACCTACACTTCCCGGGTTCAAGTGATTCCCCTGCCTCAGTCTCCCAAGTAGCTGGGATTACAGGCATGCACCACCACATCCGGCTAATTTTGTATTTTCAGTAGAGATAGGGTTTCACTATGTTGGTCAGTCTGGTCTCGAACTCCTAACCTCAGGTGATCCACTGTCTTGGCCTCCCAGAGCACTGCTGGGATTACAGGCGTGAAACACTGTGTCTAGCCTTATTTTTATTTTTATTTTTTTCAAGTAGAGATGACATTTCACCATGTTGGCCAGACTGGTCTTGAACTCCTGACTTCAAGTGATCTGCCCGCCTCGGCCTCCCAAAGTTCTGGGATTATAGGCGTGAGCCACTGTGCCTGGCTGCCCAGCCTTATTTTTTATTTTTTATTTTTGGAAACAGACTCTCACTTTGTCGCCCAGGCTGGTCTTGAACTCCTGAGCTCAGACAATCTGCCTGCCTCGGCCTCCCAAAGTGCTGGAATAACAGCAGGCGTGAGCTACCACACCCCGCCAGAATACTCTCATTTTAACAGATGCTGGTAGTTTGATGTGGTAGAGCTCTTTTGTCGTTGAAGATTTTTTAATGGAAACATTAGAGATTTTGTGAACCGTGTTTGAGATTTAGGAGAACCATTATAATCGCTTTTACCTGTGTTGCTGAAGGAAGATAAAGTAGACTCTCCGGGTCTCATCGTGGTACTCTTTCCTCCCTGCTCGTCACACTGCAGTAACTGCAGTGCCTGGTATAGCAGTGGCCAGTGGGGCATTGTAGGGTGACTCACCAGCTCTCCTGGGAGGTGTCTCTTCTCACTTGATGCACTCAGGTCAGCTTGGCTGGGCAGGGACATGAGTTCTTATACCTCAGGTAGATGAGGACTCATGGACACAGAGCAACCTTATTTCCTCTTGCCATACTTTGCATGGTGCTAGGCACACAGATCCTTGAATGGAGATGCTCAGTCTCAGCGACTCAGTTCAGAATGTGCTTACTAGGAGTTCAGGGAGGGAGATGTAGCAGTTTTCCATACTTCTGCCTCAGTGTCAGGTATTCTTTCTTGCCATATTTATTGATTGCCTGCTGTGTGCCGGGCACATGTATATATGCTGGTGATGCATTGGTGAACAAAACGAAGTCTCTGCCTTCTTGGAGTGTACATTCCGGTGGAGAAAGACATAGGTTTTATGCCTGGTGGTAAAGAATACTGTAAAAGAGAATAAAGTAGAGAAGGGGGATAGGAATGGCAGTGGTGGGTCTTTTTAGATGGAGTATTCAGAGAAGGTCTGTCTGAGGAGCTGAAGTTCAAGCAGAGAACTGAATAGATGAGGGTTTTGGAAAGAAACGATTTTGGGCATGGTGCAAAGGCGTGCTTGAGGGACTCTCAGGAGGCTGGTGTGTGGCTGGAACTAAGTGAGGAGATGAGAGGTACTAGGAGATCACATGAGACAGTGTAAGCCACTGTAAAAGAGTCACTCCTATGACTTTTGTAGGGTGAATAAACTATAGTAATATCAATAGAAATGAACATGCTTTGCATTTACCATGTATCAGGTATTATTATTGTTTATTTTTATTTATTTGAGATAGGGTCTCTGTAGCCCAGGCTGGAGTGCATTGGCATTGATCATGGCTCACTGCAGCCACGACCTCCTGGGCTTAGGTGATCCTCCCACCTCAGCCTCCCAGGTAGCTGGAGCAACAGGTGTATGCCACCACACCTGGCTAATTTTTTATATTTTTAGTAGAGATGGGGTTTTGCCATGTTGCCCAGGCTGGTCTCAAACTCTGAATTCAGACGATCTACCTGCCTCAGCCTCCCAAAGTGCTGGGATTACAGGTGTGAGCCACCATGCCAGCCTCATTCTTATTAACTTGTTTAATCCTTTCAAGAATCCTATTAGGTAGAATTATTAGGTAATTAGAATTAGGTTAAAAAGAATTAGGTAATTATTGTTTTATTAGGTAGAATCCTATTAGGTAGAATTGTTTTGTAGATGATAAAAGTAAGGGAAGTTAAACACCTTGCTCAACGTCATTTGTGTAAGAAGAATGAGTGCCAGCATTTGTACTCAGGCAGTGTAGCTCCAGAGTGTGTGCCCTTCTCAAGTACTCCAACATGAATGCAGAGTATTCGCACTGAGCCACAGAGGCAAGCAATCAGGAGAGTATGCATCTGAAATGGTGCTGTGGGGTGTTGAACTTGCATGGTGAGTCCCATGTGGGGTGAGCTTTCTAGAAGTATTGATTATGGCAGATTGAGATATTAAAACTCTGACACTCAGTCAGCGATACCTTGAGAAGTACTAATTTATTAATAAACTACTACTTGCTGGTGGGGGTTTGTGGAAACTCTTGCAATTGACAAGGCAAGAGATGATGGTGACTTGGACAAGTATAGCAGAGGAGTAGAAAGAAGTGGTCAGGGCCAGGCATGGTAGCTCACACCTGTAATCCCAGGACTTTGGGAAGCCAACATGGGTGGATCACAAGGTCAAGAATTTGAGACCAGCCTGACCAACATAGTGAAACAAAATTAGCTGGGTGTGGTGGCGGGCGCCTATAATCCCAGCTACTTGGGAGACTGAGGCAGGAGAATCACTTGAATCTGGGAGGCAGAGGTTGCAGTGAGCCAAGATTGCGCCACTGCATTCCAGCCCAGGCGACAGTGCGAGACTCCATCTCAAAAAAAAAAAAAAAAAACAAGAAAGAAAAAAGTTACCAGATTAGGCTGGGCACTGTGGCTCATACCTGTAATCTCAGCACTTTGGGAGGCCGAGATGGGTGGATCACTTGAGGTGAGGAGTTCGAGACCAGCCTGGACAACATGGTGAAACCCTGTCTCTACTAAAAATACAAAAATTAGCAGCACGTGCCTGTAATCCCAGCTACTTGGGAGGCTGAGGCAGGAGAATCACTTAAACCCGGAAGGCGGAGGTTGAAGTGAGCCAAGATCGCACCACTGCTGTCCAGCTGTGAGACAGAACAAGACTCCATCTCAAAAAAAAAAAAAAAAAAAGTGGTCAGATTCAGGGCGTGTTTCGAGGATAAGTGGTGAGTTTAATGTAGAGCTTGAGAAAAGGCCATTGTGTATGACTGACTGATGTTTGAATCCTTTATCATATCCCAGGGCTGGTCTAGGACACACACAATTGTGTGTGCCTAGGCATTCTTCCCAGTTTGTTGTGGCTGCCCTGCCCAAGCCCACATCACCTATTAGCTTCATGCCCTTCTCTCCACAGCCACCAAAACCCTCAACAGGGGCATCTCTGAGTTCATCGTGATGGCTGCAGACGCCGAGCCACTGGAGATCATTCTGCACCTCCCACTGCTGTGTGAAGACAAGAACGTGCCCTACGTGTTTGTGCGCTCCAAGCAGGCCCTGGGAAGAGCCTGTGGGGTCTCCAGGCCTGTCATCGCCTGTTCTGTCACCATCAAAGAGGGCTCGCAGCTGAAACAGCAGATCCAATCCATTCAGCAGTCCATTGAAAGGCTCTTAGTCTAAACCTATGGCCTTTGCCACGTGCTCCCTGCCCCCCTGAGGTTGTGTATCATATTGTCTGTGTTAGCATGTAGTATTTTCAGCTACTCTCTATTGTTATAAAATGTTGTAGTACTAAATCTTGTTTCTGGATTTTTGTGGTGTTGTTGTTGTGTTTTACAGGGTTGTTTTCCCCCTTCCTTTCCTCCCTCCCTCTGCCATCCTTCATCCTTTTATCCTCCCTTTTTGGAACAAGTGTTCAGAGCAGATAGAAGCAGTGTGGTAGCACCGTTGAAAGGCAGAAAGAGCCAGGAGAAAGCTGATGGAGCCAGGATAGAGATCTTTCAGCCACTAGCTTCCTATTGTGTGCAGAGTGTGGTGGAATTAAACACCATTTATTAAGTATCCCTGTGCCTGGCACACAGAATCATTCATATGTGTTAAAGTGATCATGGGGTTTCCTTTGCACTTGGGCGATTATGTATCATTTGGAGGAGGAAGCATGTGTTCTGTGAGGTTGTTTGGCTATGTCCAAGTGTGATTTACTAATGTACCCCTGCTGTTTGCTTTTGGTAATGTGATGTTCATGTTCTCCCCCTACCCCCAACCATGGCCTTGAGGGTGGCAGGGCAGCAGCATACCAAAGAGATGTGCTGCAGGATTCCAGAGGCGGCCTGGGTGAGTGAGCCATGGGGCAGTTGACCTGCGTCTTGAAAGAGTCGGGAGTGACAAGGTCAGAGAGCATGAACTGGTGCTGGCATGAAGGATTTCAGGAAGATCATGGAGACCTGGCGGGTAGCTATAACAGAGATGATGGAGTCCAAGGAAACAACCTCTCTGGTGAATGGGACTTTCTTTGGTGGACACTTGGCACCAGCTCTGAGAGCCCTTCCCCTGTGTGCTGCCACCCTGTGGGTTAGATGTACTCTGTCACATGAGGAGAGTGCTAGTTCACGTGTTCTCCATTCTTGTGAGCATCCTAATAAATCTATTCCATTTTGATGACAGAATGGCAGTGCCTGATTCTTAGTATCCGGCTAAAATTGAAAAAGAAGACATACTTAGTATTATTAGAGTGGTGATAGCTGCTTAGACTTTTTTTTTTCCTTTGTGAAAGAGATTCACTCTTGTTGCCTAGGTTGGAGTGCAATGGCACGATCTCAGCTCACCGCAACCTCTGCCTCCTGGCTTCAAGTGATTCTCCTGCCTCAGCCTCCCAAGTAGCTGGGATTACAGGCATGCGCGACCACGCCCGGCAAATTTTGTATTTTTAGTAGAGATGGGGTTTCACCATGTTGACCAGGCTGGTCTTACTCCTGACATCAGGTAATCCACCCATCTCAGCCTCGCAAAGCACTGGGATTACAGGTGTGAGCCACCACGCCTGGCCACTTAGCTTAGACTTTTTTACCAGAAGGCTATGGAAGAACTGTCTCCTCCTACCAGGTAGTTTCTGCTTGGCAGTTCAAAACGTCATACAGACTCAACTGGAGCATTGCTATCACTGGAACTGGCTTTCTCAACCTCTGTGCTGTTGACATTTGGGGCTGGTTAATTTGTTGTGGGGACTGTGCTGTGTGTTGTGTGATGTTTAGTAGTATCACTGGCCTCTACCCACTAGGTGGCAGTAGCAGCGCCCCCCACAATGAAGAAATGTTTCCAGACATTGTTAAATGCCCCCGGCAGTAAAATCACCCCCAATTGAGAATCACTGTTGGAGAATCAGGGTTTCTAGTAACCCTTGGCACATGCAGGACTGGTATCGGTGACTAAAGCCACTGCCCCCTCACTTGCCTCTTCTACTTACTATCTTAAAGATAAGTCCCTTGAGAGCCTAATACCTCAGCTTGAGAAATCTTCCAAGGTGCAGATAACTGGGTACCACAGTGGTCAAATGAGAATAGATCCCCTCTTCGCCAGCTTGGACCCATATACCCCTGCTCCAGCAAGAAGCACACCAGGGGGAACCTGGGAGCCACCTTGGCCAGTTGCACCTGTTCTGTGCATCCTGGGCTGGTCATTTCTCTCAGTTTACTCCAGTGTTCTTACCACCACCCCGAAGCAGTTTTATATTTTTGGATGGTGGAATTTTACGCAGTGCTTACTTTTTCACAGTCGTGCATTCAGTGTTTTTGGTCAATGACAGATCACATAAATGACAGTGGTCCCATAAGATTATAATACTGTGTTTTTACTGTACTTTTCCTATGTTTAGATGCACAAATGCCATTGTGTTACAGTTGCCTACAGTGTTCAGTAACATGCAGTACAGGTTTGTAGCCTAGGTGTATGTATAGTAGGCTATTCCATCTAGGGTTTTTGTTTGTTTGTTTGACACAGTCTCGCCCTGTCACCCAGGCTGGAGTGCAGTGGTGTAATCTCAGCTCACTGCAACCTCTGCCTCCTGGGTTCCAGCGATTCTCCTGCCTCAGCTTCCTGAGTAGCTGGGACTACAGGAGCATGACACCACACCCAGCTAATTTTTGTATTCTTAGTAGAGACAGGGTTTCCCCTTGTTGGTCAGGATGGTCTCGATCTCCTGACCTCTTGATCCGCCCACCTTGGCCTCCCAAAGTGCTGGGATTACAGGCGTGAGCCACCGCGCCCAGCCAGTTTTTGTAAGTGTACTCTGTGGTGTTTACACAGTGATGAAATTGCCTAACAATGCGTTTTTCAGAACTTATCTCTGTCATTAAATAACACATTACTTCTTTTTTTTTTTTTTTTTTAAGAGACAGTCTCGCTCTGTCACCAATGTTGGAATGCAGTGGAGCAATCAATCTCAGCTCACTGCAACCTCTGCCTCCCGGGTTTAAATGATTCTCCTTCCTCAGCCTCCTGAGTAGCTGGGATTACAGACACACGCCACCATGCCCAGCTAACTTTTGTACTTTTAGTAGAGATGGGGTTTTACCATGTTGGCCAGGCTGGTCTGGAACTCCTGACCTCAGGTGATCCACCCTCCTCAGCCTCCCAAACTGGTGGGATTACAGGCATGAGCCACCGCGCCCGGCCTCTTCTGGTTTTCAATAAGACATTAAAACAAGACATTACAGAAGGGGAAACGCTGAGAGGTAAAAGGCTCATCTTCCCACGTAACCGCAGCTTTCGATGAGTGCCATTCCAGACGTTCCCTCTGCACCTGGCCTAGAAGTAAACAGACATATGTGCATCCGTGTGTTTGTTTCACTTTTGGCCAAACGGATTCGTGTTCTCGAGCTGCTGCGGCGGCCAGAAGGCACCCGGGTGCAGGTCAGCTTAGCCCACCAGACCCTCCCGCTTATGGCTCCCAGGTCCGGGAACCAGGCCCGCCTCCTCCGTGGCGTGCATGCGCAGGCCCAGGTCCGCGCTCCGCGCCGGCTATATCGCCGCCTGGCGGATGGAAGCGCGATGGCCGCGGTAGAAGTAAGCGCCACCTGGCACTCCATGCGGATGCCCAAGTCCCTGATGTAACATGACGCAGTATTTGCATATGAGTTACGCACGGCCTCCCGGATACTTTAAATAATACTCTAGATAATTTACGATACCTAATAAAATGTAAATGCTATGTAAATAATTGTCATACTGTATTATTTATGGAATAATGACAATTTTGTCGTTGAGACAGAGTCTCGCTCTGTCGCCCAGGCTGGAGTGCAGTGGCGTGATCTCGGCTCACTGCAACCTCCTTCTCCCGGGTTCAAGTGATTCTCCTGCCTCAGCCTCCCGAGTAGCTGGAATTACAGGTGCACGCCACCACACCCGGCTAATTTTTATATTTTTAGTAGATACGGGGTTTCGCCATGTTTACCAGTCTGCTCTTGACCTCCTGACCTCAGGCGATCCGCCCTCCTCGGCCTCCCAAAGTGCTGGGATTACAGGCGTGAGCCACCGCGTCCGGCCAGCTAATGACAAAATTTAAAGTCTGGCCAGGCACGGTGGCTCACACGTGTAATCCCAGCATTTTGGGAGGCCTGGGCGGGGAGGTCACCTAAGGTCA
Organism: Mandrillus leucophaeus; assembly: GCF_000951045.1. Classification (NCBI taxonomy): domain Eukaryota; kingdom Metazoa; phylum Chordata; class Mammalia; order Primates; family Cercopithecidae; genus Mandrillus; species Mandrillus leucophaeus. The sequence continues at coordinate 947,348 of NW_012102031.1, forward strand.
AGACTTCGAGAGCAGCCTGGCCAACATGGTGAAACTCCGTCTCTACTAAAAATAAAAAATTAGCCGGGCGCAGTAGTGTGCGCCTGTAATCCTAGTACTGGGGAGGCTGAGGCAGGAGAATCCTGTGAACCCAGGAGGCAGATGTTGCAGGGAGCCGAGATTGTGCCACTGCACTCCAGCCTGGGCAACAAGAGCAAGAGTACAGATGCAGCCATCCATTTTTTTCCCCCAAGTTTTATTTATTTATTTATTTATTTATTTAAAGACAGAGTTTCACTGTGTTGCCCAGGCTGGAGTGCAATGGCGCGATCTCAGCTCACTACAACCTCCGCCTCCCAGATTCAAGCGATTCTCCTGCCTTAGCCTCCCAAGTAGCTGGGATTACAGGTGCACGTCATCATGCCCGGCTAATTTTTTGTATTTTTAGTAGAGACGGGTTTCACCATGCTGGCCAGGCTGGTCTCAAACTCCTGACCTCGTTATCCGCCTGCCTTGGCCTCCTAGTGTTGGGATTACAGGCGTGAGCCAACGTGCCTGGCCCCCAAATTTTTGATCCACGTAGGTTGAATCCATGGATGTGCAGCCTGCAGATGCAGAAGGCCAGCTGTACCTAGAGTGCCATGTTCTTTTATGTATTTTCTCATTTTCACCATGTGACGCTATTATAAGAATGTGGAAGCTAAGACTCAAAAATGCCTCATAAACTGCCCAAGGTCACTTGTATATATGATGGCACTAAAACGTAAATTTGCTACATCAGCCTCATGAGCGTCCAAAGGCCTAACCAATTGCACTGGAACATGGTATTTCTTCTCTCCTGGGTGGGGGGTTCAGCAGGCAGAGAAGGCATCATTCATTTACAGAGAAGTATCACTCTGTTGCTGTTTAGCACAGACCTCGGGTGATTTGTCTAACATCCACACACCTACCTGGCTCTGGTAGGTGTTTGACCCTGAACTCTCATTCTTTCCATTTTGGAAGTAGGAGGCAAAGGAGCATAGGCTTGGGCGTAGCGTGCACAGCAAAGCCAGCCTGGGGCTCACTCCAGGGCTGCTCTTCACTAGCTCCAGCATCCAGGGTTGGATACCAAGGGCTCAGTGGGGCTACTCCTTGTCCTCCTATTGCAGGTGACTGGCTGTGACTAGTGTGATTCCAATTTACCTTGGTATATTAACCCCCTGTAGAATCCAGTTTCCAAACTTGCTCCATTTAAGGGCAATGGTCCAATTTCTCAACAATTTCTAAGCATCTAATGGGAGAATTATCTTCCCCTCTTGCCCACACACGTAAGGAAATACAAAAAAATACAGTATCTCCTTTCAAACAAAAACAAAAGCAAAAACAGGTTACAAAAAAAACAAAAAAACAAAAAACAAACCCTATAAAGCTTACAGCCAAGAATCCAAAGCTGAGAATCTCTGAAGAGGAGTAAACTGGCACGTCCTACACTCTCTTCCTCGAGGTGCTGCTCATCCTAGTCCTGAAGGACACAGGACCTGCAAACCCTTACTCACATCCTAAAAGCAGACCAACAATTCCAGATGCTCTCCTTCCTTCCTTCAGGATAATTCTTCAGAAGACAGGGAGGACAGAGCAGGGATGTAGAGGAAGAAAAGGTAAAAGACACTCCTATCCTCTTCCCCTTCCTTAAATATTAGGACCTTTCCTCATCTTCTTGATACAGCTCCCCCAAAACACAAGAGGAATAACTCTTCATTTCACTTATTCTGGAACCCAAATTCTCAGGGCAACAGAAAATGGGTATATTTTTGCAAGACTTAATGTTGCATTAAGAGGAATGCAGTGAGAGGGAGTTGCTGTTTACTCATGAACCAAATGGCCCCAGAACTAAAAGTGTTACCTTCTTATTGCTTCAGAAATCTGATTACACCTTAACATGACACATTTAAAGAAAAACAGGCTAGAGGACAGAGGATAAGAATATAATCCTGCTAGGGCTTCTTATTCCCAAAATACCTTCACCTGCCCTGACCTGTCAGCCTCACCCTCCCTGCTGATACTTGTTTTGTTTCCATTGTGGTGATGAGTGTTCCCAAGGAAAGAGAAAATTAAGCTAAGTGATGGCCAGTGAGTTTTGGATGCAAGGCATACACACCTTTCTCCTTCACACGAAAGAACGGTATATAGTACAAACTTAGGGCTCTTTATTCAGGCAGTAAAGTAAGGAACAGCAAAGTGGGAGGGCTACACCATCACCATGGCAACAGAAAGCCTCAAAAACATAAAGTCCCTCAACTTATGTCGGGTAGACTCTTCCTAGCTCAGGAGAAACACATTTTAACTGGCTAAGGACAAGGCCAGGCAGCCTGGCCACACTGTGGAAGGGCAGCTGGACGCGCGGTGTCTGGTCAGTCCTGGAAGTGCTTGGTGAGGGCTTCCAGCAGCTCCTGCTTCTTCAGCCCACTCTTCAGCCCGTAAGCCCGGCAGGCCTCTTTCAGCATGGGCACAGTGAACTTGCCCAGCGTGCCCTTGCTGATGTGGGTCTTCAGCTCCTCTTCTGAATACTCCACCTTGGGCCTTTTGCTTCCAGAACCATCATTATCTGGGGGAAAAGGTCAGGAGGGAGTGACTGGAAATGCTACAAGTGGCATCCCAGCTACATGGCACAGGGGCCCTCATATAATCTGGGCTGCAATTAACCATAAAGCTCTGATGCCAGCCTAGGACACCATGGGGAAGACTTATCTCGATAAGGCAGCTTCATTTAAAGTGCAAAATAAAACACAGATCATACCTAGGAGGAAATTACAAGTAGTGTGAATGCCATCAGTTTACCCAAAACTGTTGCTCACTCTGGTAAGTCATTCCTTCCTTCCTTCGAAAACCTTTTACAGGTTCATGACCAGCCTTGGCAATACAGTGAGACCCTGCCTCTACAAGAAATAAAATCAACCGGCCATGGTGGTGTGCACCTGCAGTCTCGGCTACTCAGGAGGCTGAGGCTGGAGGATCACTCAAGCCCAGGAGGTTGAAGCTACAGTGAACTGTGATTGAGCCACTGGACTCCAGCCTGGGTGACTGAGCAAGACTGTCTTAAAGAAGAAAAAACAAAAACAAAAAAAACATAACTTCTGTGTCATTTTTGAGATGGCGTCTCACTCTATCACCGAGGCTGGAGTGCAATGGCATGATCTTGCTCACTGCAACCTCTGCCTCCCGGGTTCAAGGGATTTTCCTGCCTCAGCCTCCCGGGTAGTTGGGACTACAAGTGTCCACCACCACAACTGGCTAATTTTTGTATTTTTAGTAGAGATGATGTTTCACTATGTTGGCCAGGCTGGTCTCGAACCCCTGACCTCATGATCCACCCACCTCGGCCTCCCAAAGTGCTGGGATTACAGGTGTGAGCCACCGCACCTGGCCAACTTCTGTATCATTTTTATTGTAAATTTAAAAAATTAAGTCCTGGAAGGGTGAGAGTACAGGAAAACATTCTCACTCCTTCTTGGATAGAGGGTAAATCTATCACTGTTTTGGAAGCAATTCACTGCAAGAATGTATCCTGTGGATCTATTCACACAAGTACACAACGGGAAAAGCATATTCAGTGCAGCATATCTACTTGTCAATACAGGTCTGGTTAAATAACCTGGTATATCTATCCAATGAATTACTCTGCAGCCTCATTTTTTAAAAAATGAGATAGATAGGTAAGTGTGGATATAAGTAACTGTGCAACATATATAGCTGAGTAACAAAAATAGCAAACTAGAAAACAATGTGATTATTCCATTTTGTGCTGAAATATGTATGTTGGTATGTATAAATATGTATGGTTGTATAGACAGTTCTTTTCTAAAATTTTTTCATTTTTAATTTTTGTGGGTACATAGTAGGTATATATATTTGTGGGGTACATGAGGTATTTTGATACAGGCATGCAATGTGAAATAATCACATAAGCATAAATGGGGTATCCATCCCCTCAAGCATTTATCTTTTATATTACAAACATTCCAATTGTATTCCTTTAGTTATTTTTAAATGTACAATTAAATTACTGACTATGGTCACTCTATTGTACTACCAAATAGATCTTAATCATTCTATTTTAACCATCCCCACCAACCCCCAATGCCCCACCCACTACCCACTACCCTTCTCAGCCTCTGGTAACCATCCTTCTATGCTCTATCTCCATGAGTTCAATTGTTTTGATTTTTAGATTCCACAAATAAGTGAGAACATGCAAATATCTGTCTTTCTGAGCCTGGCTTACTTAACATATTATTGCAAGTGACAGGATCTCATTCTTTTTTATGGCTGAATAGTACTACTCCATTGTGTATGTATACCACATTTTCTTTATCCAATCATCTGCTGATACACTCAGGTTGCTTCTAAATCTTGACTACTGTGAATGGTGCTGCAATAAACATGGGAGTGCACATCTCTCTTTGATACGCTGATTTCTTTTGGATACATACTGGATCATATGGTATGCTGGATCATATGGTAGCTCTACTTTTCACATTTTGAGGAAACTCCAAACTCTTCTCCATAATAGTGGCTGTACTAATTTACATTCCCACCAACACTGTGTGAGGGTTCCCTTTTCTCCACATCCTTGCCAGCATTTGTTATTGCCTGTTTTTTGGATAAAAGCCATTTTAACTAGAGTGTGAATAGATATTTCTGAAAGGATACTGCCCACTGTGATAAGACCATCATAAAAGCAATTTTTTAAAATAGCCCACATGTCCACATTCAGCTCCTCACCGTGTTTTCTCTTGGTAACTTTCCCTTCAGGATTGTAATCTGGTGGGTAAACAAGCTCCTTAAACTCATCCACCAAGGAGCCCAGTCTTTTATTCATTGCTTCAACCTTGGGCACTAGAAAATCAAAACACAGAAGAGTGGCCTGGTGAGTCACGAGCCCCAGCTTGCTGTCCAGTTCCAACTCTCTGAGAACCAGAAGACAGAGCACCTAACTGCTGGGGTGGGAGGGGTCTCAGGAAAGGTCTTTCCAGCATTTACCAAGTACCTTCCAACACCTGCATTTACTGTAATCACACATACTACCTACCGCCAGGCACTGTTGTAAATGCTTTAAACTTACTCTCTTTACTCTTTCTAACAATCTATAAGATAGGTAAATTTGTCCCCAGTTTTTATTTTTTTTGAGACGGAGTCTCGCTCTGTCACCCAGGCTGGAGTGCAGTGACATGATCTCAGCTCACTGGAACCTCCCCCTCCTGTGTTCAAGCAATTCTCCTGCCTCAGCCTCCTAGGACAACAGGCATCCACCACCGCGTCCGGCTAATTTTTTTGTATTTTTAGTAGAGATTGGGTTTCACTCTTCACAGCCCAGTGAGAGTGAGGAGGTGGATAAAAATGATGCAGTGGAGTTGGGCAACACCATGCAAGAAGCAACTATACAGGCACACTGTAACACAGGAGGGATGGTGAAAGATAAGAAGCAGAAGGCATCAGGTGAGAAATAGCAGGTGACATATAGCTAGAAGGTAGGTAGGGTGTTAAGGAGGACAGGGCCAGTAGAGAGGTGGGAAAGATGGGCATGGTGAGGTCATAGAAGCTTGAATGCCTGCCAAGGAATCAGGCCTTATCCAAAGAACCCCCTGATAGCTGCGTGGAGGGTGAACTGAAAGAGGGTAAGAGAGACAGGTGAAGTGGGGTGTGGGTGAGAGGACCCATAAACATGAGAAGTGACAGAACTGGCAGGACTTACTGATACAATAGGATTTATTGTTTAACTGAAATTACAGAGCTGGATACCAGAACATAAGAAGAATAGGAGTGGGATGGGGAGATGACTGGCTGAAACAGGGGGAGCAAGTATGACAGGAAAAGGCAACTTTGGAGGAAAGATCATATTTTTGTTTCCTTTTTTGTTAGCTTACAACTACATGGTTAAATCAAGCTTCTGACATGAGCTGTGTCACATTAAGGGCAAGGGTGATGAGATGGGCAGCTCACATGCCCATATTTGCCAAGCACGGAGGGGAGCCGTTGCTGGTGTAACTACAAGATGGCACAATGCTGGAGCCCAACTGTGCTCCTGCTGCATCAGAAGCCTCCTGTTCCACATCATGGGAACCTCTGCAAGAGCACTGGCTCCCAACCTGGGAATCATCTGTAGAGTTTTAAAAGTACTGAGCGGCCGGGCACAGTGGCTCATGCCTATAATCCCAGCACTTTGGGAGGCCAAGGCAGGTGGATCACCTAAGGTCAGGAGTTCGAGATGAGCCTGGCCAATATGGTGAAACCCCATCTCTACTAAAAAATACAAAAATTAGCCAGGCATGGTGGCAGGCACCTGTAATCCCAGCTACTTGAGAGGCTGAGACAGGAGAATTGCTTGGGCCTGGGAGGCAAAGGTTTCAGTGAGTTGAGATCCCATCACTGCACTTCAGCCTGGGTGACACAGTGAGAACCTGTCTCAAATTAATTAATTAATTAATTAAGTAATGCACTGAGGTCCAGCCAATGCTGAGTACTAAAAATAAAAATAAAAGTACTGAGTACAGTGGCTTATGTCTGTAATCCCAGCATTTCGGGAGGCCGAGACAGGTGGATCACTTGAGGTCAGGAGTTTGACACCAGCCTGGCCAATATGGCGAAACCCAATTGCTAATAAAAACACAAAATAGGCCGGGCACTGTGGCTCCAGCTTGTAATCCCAGCACTTTGGGAGGCCAAGGCGAGTGGATCACGAGGTCAGGAGATCAAGACCATCCTGGCTAACACGGTGAACCCCGTCTCTACTAAAACTACAAAAAATTAGCCGGGCGTGGTGGCGGGCGCCTGTAGTCCCACCTACTCGGGAGGCTGAGGCAGGAGAATGGCGTGAACCCGGGAGGCAGAGCTTGTAGTGAGCCGAGATTGCGCCACTGCCCTCCAGTCTGGG
>NW_012102031.1:955266-967902 GCF_000951045.1 Mandrillus leucophaeus
AAAAAAAAAAAAAAAAATTAAATAAAATAAATAAATAAATAAATAAATAAATATTTTAAAAGAAGCATATATTGGTGTTAGAGGGAAATATACAGGCATTTGATTAGAAAAGACTGAGGGATGTAAAAGAGGAAAGAGTCAAAGGTTCAGATGTTTGCGCAGAAGGATATCCAGGTCCTACAGTAGACACTGACCAGGTAGCTGGAAGTTCCAGCCAAGAGTTTAGAAGAAAGGACAGGGCTGGAGACATAGGCCTGGGGGTCATGGCCATGACGTGGCAACTGAGGTTCTGGGAGTGGATAAGAAAACAAGAAGGCAGAGAAGAGAGGGCTGAGGATAGAAACCTGGGTCATTTAGGTTATAAGAAATACAAGGGCAGGCTGGGCGCAGTGGCTCATGCTGTAATCCTAGCACTTTGGGAGGCCGAGGCAGGCGGATCACGAAGTCAAGAGATAGAGACCATCCAGGCTAACACGGTGAAACCCCGTCTCTACTAAAAATACGAAAAAATTAGCCGAGCGTGTTGGTGGGCGCCTGTAGTCCCAGCTACTTGGGAAGCTGAGGCAGGAGAACGGTGTGAACCCAGGAGGCGGGGCTTACAGTGAGCGGAGATCGCGCCACTGTACTCCAGCCTGGGCGACAGGGCGATACTCCATCTCAAAAAAAAAAATTAGCTGGGTGTGGTGGCAAGCACCTGTAATCCCAGGTACTCAGGATGCTGAGGCAGGAGAATTGCTTGAACCCAGGAGGTGGAGGCTGCAGCGAGCCGAGATCACACCACTGCCCTGCAGCCTGGGAAACACAGCAAGACTCTGTCTCAAAAAAAAAAAAAGAAAAAAAATTAGGGCAGCCAAGCTAACTGTTTTGAAAATAGAGGTAGGGAGAGAAAACAGGACTTTCCATGAACTTATAGGGCTGGATGCCAGAACGTAAGGAGTTGAGATCCTGGGAATGGAATAGCTGTGGACTAAAGAGAATGGTTGTGTTCTGAGCACTTACTGAGTGTCAGGGCCTACATTTCGTTAACACCTTGTAAGAACAGTATCATTATCCACATTTTACCAAAAATGAAACCAAGTCTCAGAGGGATTAAGTAATATCCCCAAAGCTACTCAATTTATTAAGTAGCAGAGCTGAGATTCAAATAGACATCAGTCACCTCCAAAGCCTGTGTCCTAAACTACCTTTCTAGGCACTAAGCCACCGACTTCCGAATTTGCCTAAGGCTTGAAAGGAGGAGATGGGCCGTTTAGCTCAAAACGTTTCTCTTCCGCCAGACACAGCTAAGCAGGTGCCACAGTAACAATGGTCCAATAACTCTTCTGCTTTTAACACTGGGGCTATTTTGTCTAATGTAAAAGAGATCATTCTGAGACCAGTCGGGCCATCATGGCGAAATCCCATCTCTACTAAAAATTAGCTGGGCGGGGGCCAACTACTCGGGAGACTGAGGCACGAGAAGAGCTTGAACCCAGGAGGCAGAGGTAGGCCGGGAGTCACTGGATTCTAAACCCAAATCCACCACTCATTTCCTATTATTTTTGCTTGTTTGTTTTGTTTTTTGAGACGGTGTCTCGCTCTGTCACCAGGCTGGAGTGCAGTGGTGTGATCTCAGCTCACTGCAACCTCTGCCTCCTGGGTTCAACCGATCCCTCTGCCTGAGCCTCCTGAGTAGCTGGGACTACAGGCCCACACCACCACAACCAGCTAATTTTTTTTATTTAGTAGAGATAGAGTTTCACCATGTTGGCCAGGATGGTCTCAATCTCTCGACCTCGTGATCCACCTGCCTCAGCCTCCCAAACTGCTGGGATTACAGGCATGAGCCACTGTGCTGGGCCTCTTACATTATTTTTTAACTTTCACTAGCAGGTAGTCACAGAGTGGCTTAGTTCAGAGGCAGTCTCAGGAGCCTGCCACTCTCCTCCTCTCACTACAGAACCAGCCAAATCTGGTCCCTGGCTGTTTAAGCTGGTCTAGAAAAGCTCCCAAAAAGAGAGGGTCTGGGCAATGAGGTTAAGTGTTTAAAGAGTACTGGGAAATGCACCTAAATTACTGGTTCAGAGTGGAACCAGTAAGAAAGCCTCCCATGAAAAGAACTACTCAATTCAACCTCCTTACATGTCAGGTCCACTGCTTGTTCCGGCTCCATCAAATCCAAAGCCAAGGCCTCCAGGTTCCTGAAGTGCTGCTGCAGCACGGGGTTCTCAAAGCTGTCACTTCTGTTAAAACAATAATATAACCCAATTGAAACATGACAATTTAAACACTGAAAAAATAAGAATAAATAAAACCACCTGAAATACTACAGGTCCGGGGTGAGCTGAGAAAAACACCCCAAGTAAAACAGTTGAGGTCAGGTGCAGTAGCTCATGCCTGTAATCCCAGCACTTTGGTAGGCCAAGGTAGGCGGAATGTTTGAGTCCAGCAGTTCGAGACCAGCTTGGGCAACATGGTGAGACCCTGTCTCTACAAAAAGTTTAAAAATCAGCCAGGCATGTTGGTGCACGCCTGTGGTCCCAGCTACTCAGAAGGCTTAGGTAGGAAGACTGCTTGAGTCCAGGAGATCGAGGCTGCAGTGAGCCATGATCATGCCACTGTACCCCAGCCTGGATGGCAGAGTCAGACTTCGTCTCAAGTCAACTTAAAAAGCAAACCTGGCTGGGCACCCTGGCTCACGCCTGTAATCCAGCACTTTGAGAAGCTGAGGCAGGCGGATGGCTTGAGCACAGGAGTTTGGGACCAGCTGGGCAACATGGTGAAACCCCATCTCTACAAAAAATACAAAAATTAGTCAGGCGTGGTGGTGCAAGGCTATGGTCCCAGCTACTCTGGAGTCTGAGGTGGGAGAATCACCTGAGCCCAGGAAGGTCAAGGCTGCAGTGAGCTACGATAACACCACTGCACTCAAACCTGGGTGACAGAGACCCTATCTCAAAATAATTAAAATAAAATTTTTTTAAAAAATGGTATGTGAAAAAAATTATGTTTAGTGTCCCATTATGCAGCCTTTGAGAGTTGGTCTATTATATATGTGAGAGGGAATGACTTGAATTACTTAATCATTCTTTTAAGCCTGTAACAATTTACACTAGATTTATTTACTTTTGCTCATCGTGGAATAACACAAACAAGCAAGGAGAAGGGCGACTAAGAATCCCGCTATTTTTTTGAATTTGTTCAACCAACTAATCTGGCTAAGTACAGCACAACACAACAACCACAAAATCCCAGAGTCTCCAATATAATAAAAGCTTCCATTATCTATATGGCTTTCAAAAAACTATTAATAACAAGTAGTCATCTGTCAGTTTGCTGAAGAGTAGTGTCATTCTCTTGGCCTATGCCCAAGCTAAATTTCTAATAAGACTTTCAACTCCAGAGGCAGTTCCAGAAGGTCTGAGATTGACTCACCTGTATGTGAAGCGAAGCTTCTCAACGATAGCCTTCATCTTGTCCACCTGCTCTGGAGTTGCCATGATTTTTTCAGTAAAGGGCATCTTCCTTTTATCATCAGCAAAGGGTAAAAAGACCAGCTGGAAACCTGAAGAAGGGAGATAAATTTTCTTTCATTTGACTTCAAGTGTTGCAGTCACTTGTTTCTCAGCTCCAAATTCCTCCTTCTATATCCTGTGGTGCTGGGGCCAGGGCCCTGTAGGCCCTGTTTCTCGAACTTCACCAGCTGGTTTTTGTTATTATCTGCCTAACAGACTCCCTCTGCATTTTCCAGAGGACTGCAAGGGAGGAAGGGTGCCCCTTCCTGTATACTGTAGATCCTTTATCCCTGGGGAATATGTTTGAAGAACCCCGCAGAATACTCGAAACCTTGGGCAGCACCAAACCTGACTGCCATCAATTAAAACATGTTTCTGTCCATGTTGTACATTCATACATTTAATATTTAACGTTTTTTTCTTTTTTTCTTTTTTTGAGATGGAGTTTCACTCTTGTCACCCAGACTGGAGTGCAGTGGCGCAATCTCGGCTCGCTGCAACCTCCGCCTCCCAGGTTCAAGCAGTTCTCCTGCCTCAGCCTCCTGAATAGCTGGGATTACAGGTATGCACCACCACACCCGGCTAATTCTTGTACTTTTAGTAGAGACGGGGTTTCGCCATGTTGGTCAGGCTGGTCTCAAACTCCTGATCTCAGGGGATCTGCCCACCTCAGCCTCCCAAAGGGCTGCGATTACAGGCGTGAACCACCGCGCCCAGCCTTCATCTTTTTTTTTTTTTTGAGACAGGGTCTTGCTATCACCCAGGCTGGAATGCAGTGGTGTGATCACAGCTTACCGTAGCCTCTACCTCTCAGATTCAAGTAGCCTATCAAGTAGCCGGGACTACAGGTGACCACCACCACACCTGGCTAACTTTTTGTATTTTTTGCAGAGAAGGAGTTTCACCATGTTGTTCAGGCTGGTCTCAAACTCCTGGGCTCAAGTGATCCATCTGCCTCAGCCTCCCAAAGTGCTAGGATTATAGGCATTAGCCACGGTGCCTGGCCTCCTTTTCTATTTTAACTAAGCACTTCTCATGTACCGTGGCAGTAACTTTTACAGTTTGAGGTGCAAGAGCAAAACCAGCTTGGGCCGGGCATAGTGGCTCACGTCGGTAAGCACAGCACTTTGGGAGGCTGAAGCAGGACGATCACTTCAGCTCAGGAGTTCGAGACCAGCCTGGGTAACACAGTGAGACCCTGTCTCAATTTATGTAAAAAAAGGAAAGAAAAAAACTAAGATGAATTTCTTTTTTCTTTTTTTTTTTTTTGAGACAGAGTCGTGCTCTGTCACCCAGGTTAGAGTGCAGCGGCGTGATCTCAGCTCACTGCAAGCTCCACCTCCCGGGTTCATACCATTCTCCTGCCTCAGCCTCCCGAGTAGCTGGGACTACAGGCACCCACCATACCCAGCTAATTTTTTGTATTTTTAGTAGAGACAGGGTTTCACTGTGTTAGCCAGGATGGTCTCAATCTCCTGACCTCATGATCCACCGGCTTCAGCCTCCCAAAGTGCTGGGATTACAGGCGTGAGCTACTACACCCAGGCTTTTTTTGAGACAGAGTCTCGCTCTGTCACCCAGGCTGGAGTGCAGTGGCACAATCTCAGCTCACTGCAAACTCTGCCTCCCAGGTTCACGCCACCACACCCGGCTAATTTTTTGTACTTTTAGTAGAGATGGGGTTTCACCGTGTTAGCCAGGATGATCTCGATCTCCTGACCTCGTGATCCACTTGGCTAGGCCTCCCAAAGTGCTGGGATTATAGGCGTGAGCCACCACGCCCGGCCACTAAGATGAAATTTCTTTTTCCTTCTTAACAATTTTGTGGATAGAAGGCTCCTTCTTACCGTATATCTTAGCAACCTCAGCATATGATATTTTTTTCTTCATTAAAGTCAAGATCTCTCATCTTTTCATTTAAAAGAAGCACTTTATGACTTTCTCTTTAGTATATCCAAATTGCCAGCACCACACTTGTGCTTTGGGACCATTATTAAATAAGGTGACCTGAACACAAGCACTGTAATACGTATTACACCTTGACAGTCAATCTGATAACCAAGACAGCTACTAAGTGACTAACCGGTGGGTAGCATTTACAGTGGGAAGATGCTTAACAAACGGATGATTCCTGCCCCAGGTGGGATTGTGCTTTTAAACTTTTTCTGGAATTTTCCATTTAAAATTTTTGGACCATGGTTGACTATGGGTAACTGAAATTGCAGAAAGCAAAACTGTGGTTGTGGCCCTCCTGTATTTACTGTTCCTGTCTGTACTGCCCCAGCAGAGACCCTTTACCTGGCAGCAGTTGGTTCCAGTCTCCAGCTTTTTTGATACATCCAGAGCTAGCTGGACAGTGCCTCCTCCCTGGAGGGCTAAATCCCAGCTCCATGGGGGCCTCCTCTGAGCTTTACCCTCGCCCCTTTTTTCCTTACCCTCTACCACATGATAAATAAAAGGAAACAGGTAAGGGTTATCAGGCTGATTTTAGTTCAATTACTGGCTGGTTCTGGAAGGACTAAAAAATCTAGGCTCTGTAACTAACTGCTGCTACCAAGTGAAAGCCTTTGCAAACAATGCTGACCACACTGAGCAAACAGGAAGAAGCAAGTCCCTCACCTCTCCTCTGCCCTTTGGTCTCCCTCTAGCACCCACTATAGACACAGCCTGAGAGCCAGCCGTGAAAGATGAAATTAGGTCTGGATCATCTCAGCCTCAGCAGTGCAGAGCATAAAATGGTGAATTTGGAGCCGAGAGATAATAGCTTAGTAACTGAGCACTCCTGAACATGCTGAGGATCAAAGTTAAAACTACAGTAATGCATCTTAAATGTAAAACCACCCCAAAGGAAAAGTGCTCCAGAACACCCATCTTTGTAGCTAAGAAATATTAAATAGAAAGGTTAAATTACTTGCCCACGTTGACCAACTAACAAGCAGCAGAGATGGGCCCAAAACAAAAGCAAGCAGGCTTCCAGACACATAAGCACAAGATAAAGTCAAATCTGACTTTAAAATCCATGGTCTTTCTGCTTTACCTCACTATCTTGGCAAACCCCACGGTTGGTTTGTACAGGAACTAAACCAAACATCAGACATTACAAGGGTGCCAAACAATGGCTTTGGAAAGAAAGGCGTCGGCAGTGAGGTACCAAGAACTTGTGTCAGTAATCTGCAAACAGACCCCTAAGCAGACACTTCTCTATCCCAGCTGCAGATCAGCCTTGTATGGCTGCGCATGCTGTGCACCCCATAACTATATTTAGTGGCCTCATCTGTCTGTGCATTAAATTCACCCAAGAAAGCTAAAAAATAGACATTTTTAAGCCCCATTCCCAGAGACTATGATTCAGTAGGTCTGCATTAGCGGCCCATGGATGATTCCAAAGTATGGACAAGGTTCAGAAGCCCTGGAAATATGTCTGCCACATACCTGGAGGAGTCACCTGAATTTTCTGGTCATCCAACTCTTCGTCCTGTGGCACCAAAGCCACAAAATAAGGGGGGATGTTCCTGCGGGGTGTGTATCTGCACAATGCTGCAACCTCCTTCTCCAGACACTTGATGAGCAGAGCACTGAACAAGGTTGAGCTCCCTAGAAAACAAAAAGCCCAGTGACCAGCCTCCTAAAACGGTTTCCTCCTTTCTTCTCTTTTAGCCCTATAGTTTCTCTTCCATTTTCTTTAAAGGGCTTATTTTAATTTTATTATTTATTTATTTGAGACAGGGTCTCGCTCTGTCACCCAGGATAGAGTGCAGTGCTGCAATCACAACTCACTGCAGCCTTGACCTCCCAAGCTCAAGCCATCTTCCCACCTCTGCTTCCTGAATAACTGGGACTACAGTCATGCACCACCACACCCAGCTAGTTTTAAGAGTTTTTGTAGAGACAAGGTCTCTCTAAGTCACCCTCACTGGTCTCCAACTCCTGGGCTCAACTGATCCTCCAGCCTCAGCCTCCCAAAGTGTTGGGATTACAGGCATGAGCCACCACACCAAGCCTTTAAAGGGCTTATAATATCTCAACAGGTAAGGGTTGGAGGACCCCCAGCTGAGGGGAAAACGGGGGCAGCAGAGACACAGAAAGGAAAATTTTTAAAAGGAGTAAGAGGTTTAGAAGCCCCAAACATTCCACTTAAGAAAGGGAATTATGGCCAGGCATAGTGGCTCACGCCTGTAATCCCAGCACTTTGGGAGGTACAGGCAGGCGGATCACGAGGTCAGGAGTTCGAGACCAACCTGGCCAATATGGTGAAACCCCGTCTCTACTAAAAATACAAAAATTAGATGGGCATGGTGGTGCGTGCCTGTAGTCCCAGCTACTTGGGAGGCTGAGGCAGAAGAATCGCTTGAACCCAGGAGGCGGAGCTTGCAGCGAGCCGAGACCTCGCCACTGCACTCCAGCCTGGACAACAGAGCAAGACTGTTTTAAAACAAACAAACAAACAGAAAGTGAATTATTGGCCAGGTGAGGTGGCTCACGTTTACAGTCCCAGCACTCTGGGAGGCCAAGACAGGTGGATTGCTTGAGCCCAGGAGTTCGAGACCAGCTTGTCCAAAACAGCAAAACCCTGTCTCTACTAAAAATACAAAAGATTAGCTGGACGTGGTGGTGCGCGGGCCTGTAGTCTCAGTTGCTCGAGAGGCTGAGGTGGGAGAATCACCTGAGCCTGGGAGCTTGAGGCTACAGTGAGCCAAGATGGTGCCACTGGACTCCAGCCTGGGTGACAGAGTGAGACTGTCTCAAAAAAAAAAAAGTAAATTATTAATGTCAATTCACTTTTACTGATACTAGGTTAACGACATGACCCCAGTTACTAATGAAAACCAATTAAGTCAAATTTGGGGTGTTCATGAGCCGTAGCACAGAGGAAGAAAGGATCTAGACTGCACAAATAAACACAACGACAAGGTTCACATCCTCTTTAATTTCCAACACTAGAGAAAAAGTTGTGGGCTTATTTTGGTTTTGTTTGCTTTCTGCTCTCTTATCTGATGTTTCAAAGAATTACATGGGAAACTGTTTTTAAAAAGCTAAATTCCAGGCTGGATGTGGTGGCTCACGCCTGTAATCCCAGCACTGTGAGAGGCCAAGGCGGGTGGATCGCCTAAGGTCAGGAGTTCGAGACAAGCCTGGCCAACATGGTGAAACCCCATCTCTACTAAAAATAGAGAATTTAAGCCGGGCATGGTGGCATGCACCTATAACAACAGCTACTTGGGAGGCTCAGGCAGGAGAGTCGCTTGAACCCAGGGGACGGAGGTTGCAGTGAGCCAAGACTGCACCACTTCACTCCAGCCTGGGCAACAACAACAACAAAAATATATATAAATATAAATAAGGCCGGGCACAGTGGCTCACACCTATAATCTCAGCACTTTGGGAGGCCGAGATGGGTGAATCACGAGGTCGAGTTTGAGACCAGACTGGTCAAAAAGGTGAAACCCCATCTCTACTAAAAATACAAAAATTAGGTACACGTGGTAGCGGGTTCCTGTAATCCCAGCTACTAGAGAGGCTGAGGAAGAAGAATCATTTGAACCAGGGGGGCGGAGGTTGCAGTGAGCCAAGATCGGGCCATTGCACTCCAGCCTGGGTGACAGGGTGAGACTCTGTCTCAAAAATAAATAAACAAATAAATAAAAAGTAAATTAAAAAAAAATTATAAAGCTGAATTCCACAGTCCTCATCCGTGAGGCGGATGTTGCAGTGAGCCGAAATTGCACAACTGCACTCTACTCTGGGTGACAAGAGTAAAACTCCATCTCCAAAAAAAAAAAAAAAGAAATCTGTTTAACTTTCTTTATTCCCACATTTCCAAAATTTGAGCTTGAAACACTTTTGGTTTTTTTTTTTTTGAGACAGTCTCACTCTATCGCCCAGGCTGGAATGCAGTGGTGTGATCTCAGCTCACTGCAACCTCTGTCTTTCAGATTCAAGTGATTTTCGTGCCTCAGCCTCCCAGGTAGCTGGAATCACAGGCGCAAGCCACCAGGTCTGGCTAAATTTTGTATTTTTAGTAGAAACGAGGTTTCACCATGTTGGCCAGGCTCATCCTGACCTCAGGTGATCCATCTGCCTTGGCCTCCCAAAGTGCTAGGATTACAGGCATGAACCACTGCACCAGGTAGAGCTTGAAACACTTTCAACATACTCTATTAACATCTCCTGTACAGTGTCCAAGCAGTGCCCATTTACAAAGCACTGCTCCATAAACTGCACTGTGTGTTAGAGTCACTCATCCGTGGTCCACGCTACTTACCAATCACCAACGACTCCTCTGGGTACACGAACAGGGAGGGCCTCAGGTAATGGTGTTTCTTCAGCAGTACCAACGGTTTGAAACCCATGAGCATCAAACCTGGATCATCAAATCGTTTTAGCTCTTCTGTCTCCTCTTTCTCCAGTATAATCTGACGACTCCCATAGATCTGAAGGAGAAGAACAAGGATCACATGGGAAGGCTACATGGAGATGCAAAATAACTGTAAGATGATGACACTAGCAAAGTTAAAATCAGCTCTCTTCTAAGGAGCAGGAAGATGGCTCGCCTGGCATATCCTCCTTCTCCAACAGGGAATTAACATTTATTGAGTGACTGTAGGTACTTTATATGTCAACTACTTTATCTTCTGTAACAATCTTAAGAGGTAGATGTTTCAACTGTTTTAGAGTGGGATTGTGTTTATGAATAGCCACTGCACTCCAACCTGTGCAACAGAGTGAGCTCCTCTTTGCAAAAACAATAAAATAGGCTGAGTGCAGTGCCTCATGCCTGTAATCCCAGCACTTTGAAAGGCTGAGGCAAGACTGTTTGAGCCCAGGAGTTCAAGACCAGCCTGGGCAACATGGCAAGAACTATCTGTATAAAAAAATTAAAAGTTAGCTGGGCACAGTGGTACACACCTGTGGTTCCAGCTACTTGGGAGGCCGAGGCTGGAGGATCACTTGAGCCCAGGAGTTTGAGGATGCAGTATGCCAAGATGGTACCACTGTACTGTAGCCTGGGTACCAGAGCAACTCTATTCCCCCAACCCAAAAAAAGAAAAAAAAAAAATGAACTGACCTCCCAGCACCATCCCTGACACACAAAGCATACCTAAACCTATTTATTTATTATTATTATTATTATTTGAGATGCAGTCTCTGTCACACTGTCACTGGCATGCAGTGGCGTGATCTCAGCTCAATGCAACCTCTGCCTCCCAGGTTCAAGTGATTCTCCTGCCTCAGCCTCCTGAATAGCTGGGATTACAGGTGTGAGCCACTATGCCCAGCCCAAACCATATCTATTTATTAAATGAGAAGACCTATCTCAGGTACTGTACTAGATCTCAATGGGGGACGCAGAGACACACACATATAAGTTCTACTTCCAAGACAGGGCACAGTGGCTCATGCCTGTAATCCCAATACTTTGCAAGGCCAAGGAGGCTGGATCATTTGAGCCCAGGAATTCAAGACCAGCGTGGGTAACATGGTGAGATCCTGTCTCTCCAAAAAAAATAAAAAATAAAAAAATTAGCCATCTGTGGTGGCATGAATCTGTAGTCCCAGCTACCTAGGTGGCTAAGGTGGGAGGATCAACTGAACCCAAGAGGTTGAGGCTACAGTGAACCATGATGGCACACTGCAAAGATTATTATTTGTATTGTTTGGAGAGAGAGAGATGTATATATACACACACACATATATACATACATAAATAATTTTTTTTTTTTTTTTTTGGCACACTCTTCCCCAGGCTGTGCACCACTACGCCTGGCTAATTTTTAGTTTTTTTGTAGAGACAGGGTCTCGCTATGATGCCCAGGCTGATCTCAAACTCCTGGGTTCAAGTGATCCTCCTGCTTCAGCCTCCCAAAGTGTATGAGCCACCACATCGAATGATGTTTGTATTCAATCCTGGATATGTGATTAATAACAGCTTAGTACCAGATTCAAATTTGGGTTTTACGAACAAAAGAAGAACTCTCAAGGTTTTTTCAAACATACCGGATCAAGAAAAACTCAGAGACCAGAGATCTACTGCCTATGAATAAATCAATATAAAAAACTAGTTACTTCCGGCCGGGCGTGGTGGCTCAAGCCTGTAATCCCAGCACTTTGGGAGGCCGAGGCGGGCGGATCACGAGGTCAGGAGATCGAGACCATCCTGGCTAACACGGTGAAACCCCGTCTCTACTAAAAAAAATACAAAAAACTAGCCGGGCGAGGTGGCGGGCACCTGTAGTCCCAGCTACTCGGGAGGCTGAGGCAGGAGAATGGCGTGAACCCGGGAGGCGGAGCTTGCAGTGAGCCGAGATCCTGCCACTGCACTCCAGCCCGGGCGGCAGAGCGAGACTCCGTCTCAAAAAAAAAAAAAAAAAAAATTAGTTACTTCCAAAACGGAAGAGAAAATTTCTTGTCTTTTTCTCCTTCAAAGAGTAGGCCAAAACTCTCTGGCTTGAAATTTGTGCTCATGGGTTGAATCAAAACTAATATTTTAGTCATCTTATAGGCCCTAAACTTATGTAAAATGTCAGATTCTTCCACATTTTGCATAAAGGAAGGATGACTCATTCAATTTTAACTTTCGATGTTAAATCTCTCTATAGACTGAGCAAAGGTAAGAGGATGAGGAAAGACAAGGTTCTGCGTCCTGCGTCTTTCAGATGCAGAAAGGGAGATGTATGCCATTCCAAGGCACAGGAAAAATATCACTAGCAAAAATAAATTATCTCCCTAAAAAAACGAGTTCACGTCACACTTCATACTTTCCCTAACTCCTCATCTCCCTAATTAACTGTAAAGTATTTTATGCTATTGTACCTGAGGCAAGACTGTTAGACTGACAGCATCATGTACTGAGTGATGAAGGGGTGAGGTTTTCACTGGTATCTCTTTCAGACACTGGCCCAGTTTAACTTTCTAGCTATCAAAATATCACTGATCCAGACGCCACAGTCCCAAAGAGTTAAGTCTTTGTGTTTTAACAGGTTAGCAAGAAA
This sequence comes from Mandrillus leucophaeus, assembly GCF_000951045.1. Classification (NCBI taxonomy): domain Eukaryota; kingdom Metazoa; phylum Chordata; class Mammalia; order Primates; family Cercopithecidae; genus Mandrillus; species Mandrillus leucophaeus. The sequence continues at coordinate 967,751 of NW_012102031.1, forward strand.
GATGCACATGGTTCATTCAAGTGTGGTGGTGTTTACAACTAATTGATCACAACCAGTTACAGATTTCTTTGTTCCTTTTCCACTCCCACTGCTTCACTTGAGAAACAGAAAAGGGAAGGGGAGGGGAGGGGAGGGGAGGGGAGGGGAGGAAG
>NW_012102031.1:967952-975035 GCF_000951045.1 Mandrillus leucophaeus
GAAGGGAGTTGGGAGAGGGAGTGAGGGAGGGACTAAGGGAATGGGGGAAGGAGTGGGAAAGGGAGTGGGAAGACTGAGGAAGTGGGGGAGGGAGTGGGGGAGGGAAAAAAGAAAAGGGAAGGGGAAGAAAAGGAAAGATGCACATATGAAAGTTATTTAACTGGTCAGCCTGATCAGTATCTCTCCTCCTCGTTAACTCTTCAGCGGGAGAAAATTCAGTAAGAAAGCATCTTGGGTTAGGTGTGGTGGTTCACATCTATAATCCCAGCACTTTAGGAGGCTGAAGCAGGAGTATTGCTTGAGCCTAGGAGTTCGAGGCCAGCCTGAGCAACATAATGAGACCTCATCTCGAAAGAAGGAAAGAAAGGAAAGAAAGGAAGAAAGAAAGAGAGAGAAAGAAAGAGAGAAAGAGAGAGAGAGAGAGAGAAAGAAAAGAAAGAAAGACAGACACAGACAGACAGACAGACAGACAGAAAGGCCGGGCACAGTGGCTAATGTCTATAATCCCAGCACTTTGGGAAGCCAAAGTGGGAGGATTACTTAAGATCCGGAGTTTGACACCAACACAGTGAGACACTGTCTCTTTTATTCTGAGACGGAGTTATGCTCTTGTTGCCCAGGCTGGAGTGCAATGGCGTGATCTCGGCTCACCGCAACCTCTGCCTCCCAGGTTGAAGTGATTCTCCTGCCTCAGCCTCCTGAGTAGCTGGGATTACAGGCATGCACCACCACACCCAGCTCATTTTGTATTTTTAGTAGAGATGGGTTTTCTCCATGTTGGTCAGGCTGGTCTTGAACTCCCGACCTCAGATAATCCACCCACCTCGGCCTCCCAAAGTGTTGGGATTACAGGCGTGAGCCACTGTGCCCAGTTGACCCAGTCTCTTAAAAAATAAATAAATTAGCTGGGTGTGATGTCACACGCCTGTGATCCCAGCTACTTGGGAGGCTGAGACAAAAGGATCATTTGAGCTCAGGAGGTCAAGGCTGTAGTGAGTCATGCTTATCCCACTGCACTCCAGCATGGGCGACACAACGAGACCCTGTCTCAAAGACAACAACAAAAGGCATCTCTACCTACCTGAGACCTCTTGGTATCGCTAGGCAGAAGCAAACCACCTGTACTCGTATTAAAGGTCCGGGTCTTGGTTTTCACTGGTTCATTTGTTTCCCGATAGAGCTTTATTGGAGGAGGCTTGAGAGCCTTCTGGACCAGATTATAAACGCCCACAGAGATCACTATATCTTTGTTGAGCTTCAGCTTTAACCTGAGGGAGTGAAAAATGAAAAAGCATGAACTGAAAGACTGCACTTTTCTAAAATTCCCTCATAACACCAAAACTTCACTGTTTTATTCTCTCCAATAATCCTAAGCTCTCAAATATAAATATGCTGTTTAATAATACAATCGAATTTGCTATAATACCACCTCAGAATCTATAGCCCAATATATTAACTACTTAAAATAATGATAAAGAATGTACTACAGGTTGAGTATCCCTTTGCAAAATGCTTGCTTAGGACCAGAAATGTTTCAGATTTCAGATTTTTTGGGGGAATATTTGCATTTTATAGTACTTACTGTTTGAATATTCCTAACCCAAAAATCTAACACCCATAATGCTCCAATAAGCACTTCCTTTGAGCATTAGGTTGGTGCTCAAAAAAGTTTCAGATTGTACAGCATTTCTAATTTTGGATTTTCAGATTAGAAACACTTAACCCGTATAATAAAATGAGTAAAATGATAGTGTGTATTAAGCACAGCACTATACCAATCACCTCACAGCTAGTCTCTCATTTAATCATCGTAATAGCCCTGTAAGTACTGTACTGGTTGTCTCGTCTTTTTTTTTTTTTTTTTTGAGACAGAGTCTCACACTGTTGCTTGGGCTGGAGTGCAGTGGCGTGACCTCAGCTCACTGCAACCTCTGCCTCCCAGGTTCAAGCGATTCTCCTGCCTCAGCCTCCCAAATAGCTGGGATTATAGGCACCCACCAAGACATCCAGCTAATTTCTTTTTATTTTAGTAGAGATGGTGTTTCACCATATTGGCCAGGCTGGTCTTGAACTCCTGACCTTGTGATTCACCCACACTGGCCTCCCAAAGTGCTGGGATTACAGGTGTGAGCTACCATGCTTGGCCTCGTCTCTGTTTTTCTAGGATCCCTTCCCTCACTTTGAATAAAGACCCATCATGCCGGGTGCGGTGGTTTAGGCCTTTAATCCCAGGTCAGGAGTTCAAGACCAGCCTGGCCAACATGGTAAAACCCTGTCTTTACTAAAAATACAAAAACTAGCCTGGCGTGATGGTGCACAGTCTGTAATCCCAGCTACTTGGGAGGCTGAGGCAGGAGAATCGCTTGAACCAGGGAGTCGGAGGTTGCAGTGAGCAGAGATCCCGCCACTGCACTCCAGCCTGGGTGACAGAGCTACACTCCGTCTCAAAAAAAAAAAAAAAAAAAAAAGAAATCAGAATGACACAATTTCAACAACAATGATAATAACTAACATTTATGAGTTTTTGCTCCCTAACAGGCTCTGTTTTCTAAGTGCTCTTCATTAACTCTTCATAGTAACCTAATGAGGCAGGTATCGTTGTCTCCAATTTACAGAGAATAAAGCAAACAATGCACATGCATGTGCCACTAACATTCTGGTCAACAATGGGGCACATATACAATGATGGTCTCTTAAGATGATAATGGAGCTCAAAATTTCCTATCACCTACTGACATCACAGTTGTCGTTAAGTTTGTCACACAAGGCATCACTCGTGCATCTGTAGTGATGCTGTGTAAACAAACCTACTGTGCTGCCAGTTATATAAAAGTATGCAGTCATGTCCTAGGCCTTCACATTCACTCACTACTCACCCAAAGCCACTTCCAGTCTTACAAGTTCCATTCATGTTAAGTGCCCTATGCAGGTATACCATTTATCTTTATACCATATTTCTTTTTTTCTGAGAGGGAGTCTCACTCTGTCACCAGGCTGGAGTACAGTGGCACGATCTTGCCTCACTGCAACCTCTGCCTCCCGGGTTCAAGCAATTCTCAGCCTCCTGAGTAGCTGGGATTACAGGCACGCATCACCACGTCCAGCTAATTTTTGCATTTTTAGTAGAGATGAGGTTTCACCATGTAGCCCAGGATGGTCTCGATCTCTTGATCTCGTGATCCACCCGCCTCGGCATCCCAAAGTGCTGTGATTGCAGGGCGTGAGCCACCGCGTCTGGCCTGTATCATAATTTTATTGTATCTTTTCTATACCTTTAGATATATTTAGATACACAAATACCACTACCTACAGTAAACAGTATGGTAATATGCTGTACAGGTTTGTGGCCTAAGAGCAACAGGCTAACCACATAGCCCAGGTATGTAGTAGGCTGTACTCTCTGGGTGTGTGAAATACCCTCTATGTTTGCACAATGACAAAATAGCCTAATGATGCAATTCTAAGAAGGTATCCCCATCATTAATTAACACATGACTGTGCTAGTCAGTACAGCTGAAGATACTCTTAGACCATAACTGTTTACCCCCAGGAAATGGAGGGCTGTGTTATTTTAGAGAAATATCATGCCACCTCTTGCCAGAGATAAAGCAGCAAATTGCTTCTGGTATCCTGAAATAAAGCAAGTGTTTTAGAGGAATACAAAGAGGCAGTGGCACAGTCGAGTTAAGTAGCCAGGCAGGTCAAAGCAATGTGTTGCTTCTGGTTTGTTAAGGGATGTGTAGCAGTGCATTGCTTCTGATTTTTTTTTTTTTTTTTTTCAGGTAGAAAGAGGGTCTTGCCATGTTGCCCAAGCTGGTCTCAAACTCCCAGGCTCAAGCAATCCGCCCGCCTTGGCCTCCCAAAGTGTTGGAATTACAGGTGTGAGCCACCACGCCCAGCCTGCTTCTGACATAAGGGCAGTGTAGGCAGCTGACCCGGTCTGAGTGCACACCTGCTGAGTGCTCGCTTCCTGGTCTCCTTGGCGCGAACCTTCCGCAACAGGTCTTCTAGCTTGCTGGATTCCTCAAAGTGAACCCTGAGGTCCTCATCCTCTGCTATGCTGATGATATCTCTGTAGAACAAGGATATGTCAAAGCCCCCAGGTTTCTTCAGGTGCATCAAGTCAAGGAAGATGCCTGTTGCAAGGGTAAACAAAAGGGAGGGAGGAAAAAACAATTTTCAGCAAGTGAGAAGTTCTTCCAGTTAAAACTGAAACATGCATTTAAAAGCTCCCTGAAAATTAGACTATTAACATTTTCAGGACTCAGAGAAAGTGGCTAAGGAAATCAACTGCTATAATGACTTCACACAACTTTTCAAATAATCACCATTCGTGGTAATATTAAAGTCAATACAACTGGCCAGGCGCAGTGGCTCACACCTGTAATCCCCAGCACTTTGGGAAAGTCAAGTGGTGGATCATCTGCAGTTCAGAGTTCGAGACCAGCCTGGTCAACGTGGTGAAACCCCCTGTCTACTAAAAATACAAAAATTAGCTGGGCACAGTGGCTCATGCCTGTAATTCCAGCTAGTTGGGAGGCTGAGGTAGGTGAATCGCTTGAACCTGGAAGGCGGAGGTTGCAGTAAGCCAAGATTGTGCCACTGCACTCCAGCCTGGGTGACACGGTGAGACTCCGTCTCAAAAAAAAAAGGCAAGACAATCTTGTTCTGACAGAGTCCTTCAGATAGCTAATGGCATGGCCATCTGCAGTGTTAATGTTACACAGGAGTCTTCTCCTGGCTTCACTTTATTTTTTCATTTTACTCTAAATGGTAAAAAGCAAATGCTTGAAGTCAGGTACACAGAAAGCAATAAAACTGCGCTAGGCACAATGGCACATGCCTATAGTCCCAGCTACTTTGGAGGCTGAGGCTGAGCCAAGACTCCTGAACTCCTAAAACAACAACAAAAACAACAATTAACTGCCAATTTAAGAGAACAGGGAAATATGCCCACCTGTATCTCGGAGATCACCTGCTTTGGTCCTGGCCCGGCTGGCTTTGGCACTGTCATTGCCATGGGGGTTGTCTTCATTGGTGAACAACATGATCCTCTTATGACTCATCTTGAATTGGACATCACTGAAGAGGTTGGCACAGACCCACAGCACTTCACTGAGTGAGTAGTCAGATCCGTGGCCCATTAGGTCTTGGAAACGTTTTTGTCCTTGCTGCCCCTTAAACTGGTCAAGCTCCAGAATTCGTTTTGCACCTGATCAGAGGTAGGGAGTCAAATGGAAGGAAAAATCAGAATAATGTCAGTGGTTGCCTTTACCACAAGGCTAACAGAAGGACCCTTTCTCACCCCAGAGCTGTTTAACCCATTTAACAAAGTCCACATCGAGCAAGGTCCCCTTATGCAGGAAAGCATACTCCTAGACAAGATGTAACTTGCTTCCTTCTCCACTCCTCTTTGTTCAGAATACCGACATTCTCATATATAAGGGAAAAGCTGATCTTAGAATATTACTGACCCGGATTATCCAGCTCCTGTAAGACGTAAATATTTTTAAAGTTCACTGAATTTTTGTCTTTCTCGGTACCATAGAACACCACAGCCAGGAGATCTCGATCACTGCTTATGATCTTACTGATGTACACACTTTGGATACACTGAAAAAAATAAAAATTCAATTAATATTTACTTACCATTAAATGTAAGCTCCATAAGTGCTCAGTACCTATTAGTTGCTCAAAATATATTTGCTGAATTTGTACATGGCACTAAAATACGGCATGACCCCTACCTTCAAGAGTAATGAATCAGTGAGAGTAATGGACATAAATATCAAATTTTAACAAAAACCAGAATGCAGTAAGTATACATTAGAAGTATAAGCAGTCCCTGCCATAGAAATCAGAGACTTAATAATACGTATATTCAGGTCAGGCACAGTGGCTCACATCTGTAGTAATCCCAGCACTTTGGGAGGCTGAGGTGGGTCACTTGAGCCCAGGAGTTTGAGACCAGCCTGGGCAACATAGTGAAACTCCATCTCCACAAAACAAAAAACAAAAAAATTAGCTGGGTATGGTGGCACAGGGTCCCAGTTACTTGGGAGGCAGAGGTGAAAGATCGCTTGACCCCTGGAGGTGAAGGCTGCAGTGAGCAGAGATCGCACCACTACAGTCCAGCCTGGACAAGAGTGAGACCCTGTCTAAAGAAAAAAGAAAAGTATCAGAGGGAGGAAACTGTGCTATGGGAGTTGGGGGGAAGCCAAGCATTGGAATCAGAGCACCTGGAGTTGAGTCCTACTGATGGCACTTACTTAACTGGCTGAATTCGGAGAGGTCATGTGATCTTTCAAGTACCCTGGTATCAGGAAACTGAGTTTATATATACAGATGGCCCTCCATATCTGCTAGTTCTGCATCTATGTATTCAACCAACCTCAAATCTCAAATATTCAGGAAAAACAAAGAAATTCCACAGTTTCAAAAAGCAAAACCTGAATTTGCCATGTGTCAAGTACTACAACAAACCCACGTGAATGAAGTGATACATAGGCATTGTATTAGGTACTATGAGTAACCTACAGATGACTTAAAGTATAGCGGAGGATGTGTGTAGGTTATATGCAAATACCATGCCATTTTATTTAAAGGACTTGGGCATCCTCAGATTTTGGAATCCACGGGGAGTCCTGGAACCAATTCCCTCAATAACAAGGGATGACTACATAAAATAATTACAATGCTTAAGTATATGTGACCTGAAAATAAGCCAGTAACTACCAGTAAGAGCATCCTTGAAATAAAATTGCTTAACCACACAGTTAAAGACATCAGTATTCCTGGCCGGGTGTGGTGGCTCAAGCCTGTAATCCCTGCACTTTGGGAGGCCAAGACGGGCGGATCACGAGATCAGGAGATCAAGACCATCCTGGCTAACATGGTGAAACCCCGTCTCTTACTAAAAAATACAAAAAACTAGCCAGGCATGGTGGCAGGCGCCTGTAGTCCCAGCTGCTTGGGAGGCTGAGGCAGGAGAATGGCATAAACCCGGGAGGCGGAGCTTGCAGTGAGCTGAGATCCGGCCACTGCACTCCAGCCTGGGCGACAGAGCGAGACTCCATCTCAAAA
>NW_012102031.1:975815-977467 GCF_000951045.1 Mandrillus leucophaeus
AACCCGGGAGGCAGAGCTTGCAGTGAGCTGAGATCCGGCCACCGCACTCCAGCCCGGGCGACAGGCGAGACTCCGTCTCAAAAAAAAAAAAAAAAAAAATGTCTCTACAAAAAACAAAAAAATTAGCTGGGCATGCACGTGCTTGTAGTCCCAACTACTCAGCTACTTAGGGATGCTGAGGCAGGAGGATCACCTGAGCACAGGAGGTCAAGGCTGCAGTGGGCAGAGACCATGCCACGGTACTTCAGCCTAGGTGACAGAGCAAGACCCTGTCTCAAAAAAAAAATTTAAGTTGTGGAACCTGCAAAGCTGAGGAATAATCCAACCATGGTGATCCCGTCCATGTCCTGCCTGAGCTCCAGCTGGCCTTCGTCCACAGCTATTCTCTTCTTAAATGCAGAATGTGTCCTACAGCTAGTCATTGACAACAATCCACATGGCAAGTAGTCATTTCCATAAATATTTTAATCTACTCCGAGGAGTCTACAAACTTTTAAAAGAATTTGGTAAGGGCTCCTTCTAGGTTCTAAAAAAATTAAAAACAAAAACTAAAACAGAATTTCAGAAAATGTTTTCTATTGCTTATCAAATACTGAATACTTATTATTGGTTATCAAATTGTGCTCATCTATGAATGTCTCATTTCCTTGCTACCTAACAATACATTTTCTTCTGAGGTCTTCAGGCATCAAGGGTTCCATTAACTCTCTGAAATTACAGGTAGAATTGTGAGTACTATCTTTTTTGAGGGGAAGGTATGTAGCTGTCATCATATTCTCAAAGAGGTCCATGGTTGGCCGGGCGCAGTGGCACATGCCTGTAATCCTAGCACTTTGGGAGGCCAAGGCCGGCAGATCACAAGGTCAGGAGATCAAGACCATCCCAACTAACACGGTGAAACCCTGCCTCTACTAAAAAATTAAAAAAAAAAAATTAGCCAGGCGTGGTGGTGGGCACCTGTAGTCCCAGCTACCCGGGAGGCTGAGGCAGGAGAAGGGCGTGAACCCGGGAGGTGGAGTTTGCAGTGAGCCAAGTTCATGCCACTGCACTCAAGGCTGGGCGACACAGCGAGACTCCGTCTCAAAAAAGAAAAAAAAAAGAGGTTCACGGTCTAAAAAAGGTTAAAGCACTGCTCTTCAAAGTGATGGTCTCCAAATCAGTAACATCAGCATCACCTGACAACTTACTAGAAATGCAAATTCTTGGTCCCCATCCTAGATGTAGAGAATCAGAAATTCTGATTCTGGGGCAAGGTTCTGTAGTCTGTTTTAATGCCCTGCAAGTAACTCTGTTTGAGAACCATTTTAAATTAACGATTGTTTTCATTCATGGTTCTATTATTTTATTTCACACACACACTTTTTTTTTTTGAGACGGAGTATGGCTCTGTCGCCCAGGTTGGAGTGCAATGGTGCCATCTCGGCTCACTGCAATCTCTGCCACCCAGGTTCAAGTGATTCTCCTGCTTCAGCCTCCTGAGTAGCTGAGAGTACAGGCGCGCACCACCATACCCAGCTAATTTTTGTATTTTTAGTAGAGACGGGGTTTCACCACTTTGGCCAGGATGATTTTGATCTCTTGACCTCGTGATTCGCCCACCTTGGCCTCCCAAAGTACTAGGATTACAGGTATGAGCTACCGTGCCCGGCCTT
>NW_012102031.1:977772-981744 GCF_000951045.1 Mandrillus leucophaeus
GGCTCACTGCAACCTCCACCTCCAGAGTTCAAGCAATTCTCCTACCTCAGCCTCCCGAATAGTTGGGACTACAGGCCTGCACTACCATGCCCGGCTAATTTTTGATTTTGAGTAGAGTTTCACCATGTTGGCCAAGCTGGTCTCGAACTCCTGACCTCACGTGATTTGCTCACCTCAGCCTCCCAAAGTGCTGGGATTACAGGCGTGAGCCACCACACCCTGCCTACAAGAACTATTTGTACACAAATTAGAACATGAAAAGTTTCTGTTCAGTTCCAAATTCTAAAATTATGAGGCATGAGATATATAATAAATCTGTGAAAATTCCTCTCTATGAAGTACACAAAAGAAGCAGTAATCTTTTTAATTAAGCTGAAATTTAGATAAAAAAGAATCATTTCTAAGCAAACAATTAAAAGGTATTTAATACATTCACAACGTGCCAGGCATAGCGGCACACGTCTTAATCCCAGCCACTCAGGAGGCTGAGGTGGGTGGATTGCTTGAGCTCAGGAGTTCCAAACCAGCCTGAGCAATAGTGGGATACCATCTCGAAAAAAAAAGCAAGGCCAGGTGCAGTGCCTCACGCCTGCAATCCTAGCACTTTGGAAGGCTGAGGCGAGCAGATCACAAGGTCAGCGGTCCGAGATCATCCTGGCCAATATGGTGAAACTCCATTTCTACTAAAAATACAAAAATTAGCTGGGCATGGTGACGCATGCCTGTAATCTCAGCTACTCGAGCGGCTAAGGCAGGAGATTCGCCTGAACCAGGGAGTCGGAGGTTGCAGTGAGTCAAAATTGCACCACTGCACTCCAGCCTGGCGACCGAGCAAGACTGTATCTCAAAAATAAATAAATAAAAATTTTTAAAAAGCATAAATACACACACAAGGCTGGGCGCAGTGGCTCAAGCCTGTAATCCCAGCACTTTGGGAGGCCGAGGCGGGTAGATCACGAGTTCAGGAGATCGAGACCATCCTGGCTAACACGGTGAAACCCCGTCTCTACTAAAAATACAAAAAATTAGCCAGGCATGGGGGCAGGCGCCTGCAGTCCCAGCTACTCCGGAGGCTAAGGTAGGAGATTGGCGTGAACCCAGAAGGCAGAGTTTGCAGTGAGCAGAGATCGCGCCACTGCACTCCAGCCTGAGCGACAGAGTGAGACTCCGTCTCAAAAAAATAATAAAAATAAAAATAAATAAATACACACACAAACATTCACAATGTTGTGCAACTACCAACTCTAGTTCCAAAAAATTTTCATCACTCCAAAAGCAAACCCAGTACCCACTAAGCAGTTGCTCCCCGTTCATCTCTTCCCTGTGCCTCAGGTAACCAACCACCACTCTGCATTAAGAACTTACCTATTCTGGATATTTCATGCAAATGAAATCATACAATATTTGACTTTTTGTATCTGGCTTCTTTCACTTAGCATAATGCTTTCAAGGTCCATCTACCTTGTAGTACGTATCAATTCTTCATTCTTTTTCATGGAATCTATATCCATACGCCACTGTTTAGCCATTTGAAATGTTTTGGAATAAGACAGAGGTGGTGTCTGCATAACATTGTGAATGTGTCATTGAATTGTATACTTTCAAATGGTTAATTTTATGTTACATGAAACACAACCTCTAAAGAAACAAAAACAGGTCAGGCAGTCAATCACACCCATTTCTCCACAACCTTGCCAACACCTCCTATTTTCTGCTGGTGTTTTTTAATTTTAGTTTGTTTATATAGTGGGTATGAGTGATAGTTCATTATGATTTTTATTTGCCTTTCTCTAATGACTAAACATGCTGAGTATCTTTTCCTGTGCTTGTTGGATATCCGCGTATCTTTGGAGAAATGTCCTGTCTTTTTTTTTTTCTTTGAGACAAGAGTCTCACTCTGTTGCCCAAGCTGGAGTGCAGTGGTGCAATCTCAGCTCACTGCAACCTCCATCTCCCGGGTTTAAGAGATTCTCCTGCCTTAGCCTCCTGAGTACCTGGGACTACAGAAGTGCACCACCCTGTCTGGCTAATTATTTTTGCATTATTAGCAGAGACGAGGTTTCACCATGTTGGCCAACCTGGTCTCCAACTCCTGACCTCATGATCCGCCCGCCTCCGCCTCCCAAAGTGCTGGGATTACAGACACGTGCCACCACGCCCGGCAGGAGAAATGTCTTTTCAAGTCCTGTGCCTGTTTTAAAATTGAAGTTGCCTTTTTATTGTAGCCATCTTCCCCAACCACAGGTAGCAGTCAACTCCCAAGTATCACTCACTCTTTTCCACACTATAACTGCAGGAACTTCCCTTCCTCCTTTATACTCTCATCTCTGCAAGAGGAGGTGCCTACTTCTTTTTTGTGGTATTTTTGTTTTTTGAGACAGAGTCTTGCTGTCTTACCCATGCTGGAGTACAATGAGCAGCACAATCCCAGCTCACTGCAGCCTTGATCTCCTGGGCTCAAGCAATCCTCTTGCCTCGGCCTCCCTAGCAGCTAGGACTACAGGTGTGCACCACTACACCTGGATGATTTGTGTATTTTCTGTAGAGACGGGGTTTCTCCATGTTATCAGGTTGGTCTCAAACTCCTAGGCTCAAGTGATCTCCCCGTCCTGGCCTCCCAATGTAGAGATTACAGGCATGAGCCACCATGCCCAGTCGATACTGTTTTTAAATTTGTCTTAAACTAAAAGATAGTCTTACCTGGATGCTCATGTCAAAAGGTGTCAACTCATCTTCACTCTGAGATTCAAACATAGCCTTGGAGGCATCAACCAAAAAAATCAAACTATCTCTTCCTGAATATTTATAGTCTCCTATGGGGAAGAAAGTGGAAGAAAATGTTTATCCTTGTATTCGTATTTGTTTACCAGATAAAACAAAGGCCATAAAGTATAACCTAATCAATTATTATAAAGTGAACAACCATAAAATCTCCAATGTCAGGAAATTAAGTCTTGCCAGACACCCCAGAAACACCTCATAATTATATTCCTTCCCAATTACAACACCCATCTCCCCCAAAAAAGTCAATATCCTGGTTTTTTTTGTTTTTTGGTTTTTTTTTGAGATACAGTCTCACTTCCATCACCCAGGCTGGAGTGCAGTGACACAATCACAGCTTACTGCAACCTTGAACTCCTGGGCTCAAGCTATCCTCCTGCCTCAGCCTCCCGAGTAACTGGGTCTACAGGTATATGCCACCATGACCGGCTAATTTTTTAAATTTACTGTAGAGATGGTATCGTGATGCACTGCCCAGGCTGTTCTCAAACTTCTGAGCTCAGGGAATCCTTCCGCCTAGGCCTCTATTTTTTTTTTTGAGACGGAGTCTCGTTCTATTGCCAGGCTGGAGTACGGTGGCGTGATCCCAGCTCACTACCACCTCCGCCTCCCAGAGTCAAGCGATTCTCCTGCCTCAGCCTCCCGAGTAGCTGGGATTATAGCCGCCCGCCACCACGCTCAGCTAATTTTATATTTTTAGTAGAGACAGGGTTTCACCATGTTGGCCAGGTTGGTCTTGAACTCCTGACCTCAGGTGACCTACCCACCTCAGGCTCCCAAAGTGCTGGGATTACAGGCGTGAGCCACTGCACCCAGGCCTGCCCTGGCCTAACAGCTAGGATTATAGCCATGATCTACCACACACCCACCCGTTTCTTTATAATTTTATCACCCAAAACTACATTTCTAAACATTACCTTTGACTTACTGTTTCTGAAGCCTCTTCATCTACAGATACCCTCTCTTTTTTCCCTTGTAATTTATTTGCTGAAGAGCCAAGATGCTTTGTACTATACACTTATCCACATTCTGGATTTTGCTGTTGCCTTTTTAAAAAAATTAATTAGGTGGGGCACAGTGGCTCATGTCTGTAATCCCAACACTTTGGGAGAACAACGCAGGCGGATCACTTGAGGTCAGGAATTCGAGACCAGCCTGGTCAACATGGTGAAACCCCGTCTCTACTGAAAA
>NW_012102031.1:982467-993388 GCF_000951045.1 Mandrillus leucophaeus
AAAAAATTAGCCAGGCATGGTGGTGCCCACCTGTAATCCCAGCTAATCGAGAGGCTGAGGCAGGAGAATCACTTGAACCCAGGAGGCAGAGGTTGCAGTGAGCAGAGATCACACCACTACTCTCCAGCCTGGGCCACAGAGCAAGACTACGTCTCAAAAATAAATAAATAATTATTTTGGCCAGGCACAGTGGCTCACGCCTATAATCCCAGCACTTTGGGAGGCCAAGGCGTGTGGATCATGAGGACAAAAGATTGAGACCATTCGGGACAACACAGTGAAACCCCATCTCTACTAAAAATACAAAAACTAGCTGTGTGTGGTGGCACATGCCTGTAACTAGAGAGGCTGAGGTGGGAGAATTGCTTGAACCTGGGATGCGGAGGCTGCAGTGAGCCAAGACTGCGCCACTGCACTCCAGTTTGGGTGACACAGTGAGACCCTGTTTCAAAAAAAATAAAAATAAATAAATGGCAGGGCATGGTGGCTCATGCCTATAATCCCAGCACCTCAGGAGGCCGAGGCATGTAGATCACGAAGTCGAGATTGAGACCATCCTGGACAACATGGTGAAACCCCATCTCTACTAAAAATATAAAAACTAGCTGTGTGGTGGCGCATGCCTGTAATTCCAGCTACTAGGGAGGCTGAGGCAGGAGAATCGCTTGAACCCAGGAGGCAGAGGTTGCAGCGAGCCAAGACTACACCACTGCACTCCAGCCTGACGACAGAGACTCCATCTCAAATAAATAAATAAAATTAATGAATTAATCATTTTAGAAACAGAGTCTTGTTCTCTCACACAGGCTGGAACACAGTGGCGCAATCATAGCTTACTGCAGCCTTGAACTTCTGGGCTTGATCGATCCTCTGCCGCGGCCTCCCAAAGTATTGGGATTACAGGCATGAGCCACCTTGCCGGGCCTGCTGATTGACCTCTTTTGGTGCAGATTAACATAGTCCTCTGTCCTTCCTACTAAGGACCTAGAGAGGCTTAATCAGATTCAGGTTTTCTTTCTTCAGCATGACTCTATCGTAAGTAACGTGTTTTTTCCTAAAAAGGTATATAACGTCTGGTTATCTCCAAGTAACTGGGATTACAGGCACGTGCCACCATGCCCAGCTAATTTTCTGCATTTAGTAGAGATGGGGTTTCACCATGTTGGTCAGGCTGGTCTCAAACTCCTGACTTCAGGTGATCCACCCGCCTTGGCCTCCCAAAGTGTCAGGATTACAGGCATAAGCCACCATGCCTGGTTTATTTTATTTTTATTTTTTTGAGACGGAATCTTGCTGTCGCCCAGACTGGAGTGCAGTGAAGCGATCTCGGCTCACTGCAAGCTCCGCCTCCCGGGTTCATGCCATTCTCCTGCCTCAGCCTCCAGAGTAGTTGGGACTACAGGCACCTGCCACCACACCTGGCTAATTTTTTGTATTTTTTTAGTAGAGACAGGGTTTCACCATGTTAGTCAGGATGGTCTCGATCTCCTGACCTCGTGATCCACCCACCTCAGCCTCCCAAAGTGCTGGGATTATAGACCTGAGCCACCACGCCCGGCCCGTTTTATTTTTTTGAGACAGGGTTTCACTCTGTCGCCCAGGCTGGAATGCAGTGTTGCAATCTTGGTTCACTGTAGCCTCTGCCTCCCGGGTTCAAGCAATTTCTGTGCCTCAGTCTCCTAAGCAGTTGAGGCTACAGGTGCATGTCACCACAGACTCAACTAATTTTTGCATTTTTTAGTAGAGACGGCGTTTTGCCATGTTGGCCAGGCTGGTCTTTAACCCCTGACTTCAGGTGATCTGCTCCCAAAGTGTTGGGATTACAGACGTGAGCCACCACACCCAGCCAAATTGTGGTACATTTAAAATGAGCTATAGGCCAGGCACGGTTGCTTACACCTGTAATCCCAGCACTTTGAGAGGCCGAGGTGGGCGAATCACCTAAGGCCAGGAGTTCAAGACCAGCCTGGCCAACATGGCGAAACACTGTCTCTACCAAAAATACAAAAATTAGCCGGGTGTGGTGGTGCACATGCCTGTGTTCCCAGCTGCTCGGGAGGCTGAGATGGGAGAATAGCTTGAACCGGGGTGGCGGAGGTTGCAGTGAGCCGAGATTGAGCCACTGCACTCCAGCCTCGGCAACAGAGCGAGACTCTGTCTCAGTAAATAAATAAATAAATAAAAGGAGTTATAGAGATTAAATACATGTACTTGCAAGGAAAGATATATCCATGCTACAACAATAAGAAAAAAAGGTAGAACACAAAATTATGTACATTTGTTTAAAATTGTATTTGGAAGACTGGTGTAAATTAAAATGGCAAAAATGTATATGCACCATCGTTACAACAACACAAGAAATCAGATACAGGCTGGACATAGAGGCTCATGACTATAAACCTAGAACTCTGGGAGGCCAAGGCTGGGGGGGAATCGCTTGAGGCCAGGAGTTTGAGACTAGCCTGATCAACATAGCAAGACCCTGTCTCTACAAAAAACTAAAAAATTATTGGGAGTTGGTGGCACTTTAGTACCAGCTACTGAGATAGCTGAAGCAGGAGGATCAGTTGAGCCCGGGAGTTTGAGGTTATAGGGAGCTATGATGATCTCACCACTGCACTCCAGCCTGTCTCTATCAAAAAATTAAAAAAGATATATATTTTCTTAGGAAATAAAGATTGAAAGATACTTGAAGGAAAAATACAAAAATGTCAAAATGCTGGTAGCAGTTGTGTTAGGGTGGTAGATTATACAGATTATGGCAAATTTTTTAATTTTTTATATATTGCCCACGTTTCCTTTTTTTTTTTTTTTTTTGAGACAGAGTCTTGCTCTGTCGCCGGGGCTGGAGTGCAGTGGCGCCATCTCGGCTCACTACAAGCTCCGCCTCCCGGGTTCGCACCATTCTCCTGCCTCAGCCTCGTAGTAGCTGGGACTACAGGTGCTTGCCACCATGCCCGGTTAATTATTTGTTTTTTTTTTAGTAGAGACAGGGTTTCACCGTGTTAGCCAGGATGGTCTCGATCTCCTGACCTCGTGATCCGCCCGCCTCGGCCTCCCAAAGTGCTGGAATTAGTCTTGAGACACCGCGCCTGGCGTTTCTCACTTTTTATAAAAACATTCAAAATTTTGGCCGGACGCGGTGGCTCACGCCTGTAATCCCAGCATTTTGGGAGGCCGAGGACGGTGGATCACAAGACCAGCCCAGCCAAGACGGTGAAACCCCGTCTCTACTAAAAGTACAAAAATTATAGCGCGCCTGTAATCCCAGCTACTTGGGAGGCTGAAGCAGGAGAACCGCTTGAACCTGGGGAGCGGAGGTTGCAGTGAGCCGAGATTGCGCCACTGCACTTCAGCCTGAATGACAGAGCAAGACTCTATCTCAAAAAAAAAAAAAAAAAAAATTCAAAAATCGTCTACCCAGGAGTTAAATTAACCAGTATGAAGATTACATGTACCCCTATTTCTCTTCCTTTGTTCTACTGTGTTACTGCGTTGCCTGAACATAACACTCCCAAACATGGAGGCTACATTGAAAGCATCAATCGCTTTCCTGTAACTGTGTTGCTTGCATTTATTCTTTGGTTGGGGTAGTAATTGTAGGGTGGGGGCATTTTTACACTGAGGTCCTGCAATGGTAAAACTACTTTCCTGGATGAGAAGGGTCTCACCTGAACCACTTAAGATGACAAAAAATACTCATGGTCATGGCCATTTATCAGGGCCCAAAAGATGTCAAACTACCAGTGTCCAGAAAAAACTTAGGGCAGACTAGAGTAGGATCTGAATATAAGAGCCTAGGGTAGTTCTGCAAAGTTCAAAGGAAAAAAAGAACTTCAGAATTATCTGGGAGGAGAAGGGCATGCCATCAAACAGAAAAGTCCACCCAGCAGAGATGGGCAGGGAAGGTCTTTCTTCCACACACCGAATGGCACTACATGCTGAAGTCACTTACCACTTGCTTCAAGGTTCTCTTCTTGTTCTTCTTCTGCTTCTTCATCGCCCTCGGTTTTGTAATATGACTCCCACCCTGACATGTTGGCTACTGCTCACTAGGCGAAAGACGTGAAAGTCAGTAACAGGCAAATTTAAACCGAAAAAATATCGACCTCTAGGTTCTCGTGAGATCTGTTCTAAAAGCTTGGTTAGTAGTGAGGAACGTGGACGGTAAATCCTGCCGCCTCGAAAGCTCGGCAGTCGCACTGCATGTAAATACGCATGGGGGCCATCCCAATAATAGCCTCATCTCAGCTATCCCTCACGTTTCAGGGCCCGCGGCGGCCCGCGGAAGCCAGATGCCGGAGGTCCCGCCCCCGGCGCCATTTAGACGATGAAGGATTCCCGCTTCGGAATTCTGTGCTCACTAACGGACCCCCTCGTCCTCAATACCGCCCCAAAACCTCCCCAAATTCCTCAATCACGCCCAATGAGGTCTCAAAGGCAGACGGGCCTCAAGTGCAGGCAGGCCGCAAGCGCAGGAGGGCCTCAAACGCAGGCGGGCCTCAAACGCGAGGTGCCGCCTCCTTCGGGAGGAAGGAGCGTGGTCTCGAGTCTGTCGCTACCCCTCGGATTCGCACACTTAAGGCTAACTGTAACCCTCTAGCAAGGCTATGGGGGCGCGCGACACCGAGCGGGCGAAGCGGGACGAGGCCAGGCCTCGCTGGCGAACAACACAAATGGGTAACGGCCCGCTTACCTTTGGCGCAGAGAAGCGACCAACTTGGACAGAAGACGAGAATCCACGCATGCGCGGGCCCTGTTCTTGGTCCCAATCAACGCCCCCTACGTCATCACGCATGTGCGCACTATTCGCGTCAGGCTGGCACGCACGCTCCCCAACCAGCTTCTACCTGCGTCCCTGACGAAATCAGAGAGCCCCGCCCACTTCTGCAAAGCCACGCCCCCGCCGTACGTCAGGACAATAAGCACATGCGCAAAAGTGCGTGCCTGCCCCCGCCCCCTCTTCCGTGTGGGCCCTCCCTGTCCGCTCTCTGTCACCTCACAGTAGTCGTTGCCGGTAGCGGGTGTGGGGGCGCGAGCAGCGCAGGGCGGCCTCTCCCCCACCCCTCAGCCCGGGCCCGGGCTCGGTCCCCCCCCCCTCCGCTTCCCACCCCCGTCGGGTACGGGAAGGTCCAAGTCGCTGCCGGGTGCCCGAGGGCCGTCGTGGCCGCCGTCGCCACGGGTCCCAATGGAGCCGCCGAATCTCTATCCGGTGAAGCTCTACGTGTACGACCTGTCCAAGGGCCTGGCCCGGCGGCTCAGCCCCATCATGCTGGGTGAGGGGGAAGGGGCCAGGTGGGCAGGAGGGCGGGAGCCAGGCCAGAGGGTGGCGGCTGGCCGAGGTGGGGAGACTTGGGCCACCACTCACGGGGAGACACATGGCCCAGAGGATGGAAGAAAAGCCGAGTGGAGAAGAGAGTGGTCTGAGGTTTAGGCCCTCTGAGCCCCGCTTTAGCCTCGCAGATACCATCCTCACGTTTGAATTCAAGGGGAAGGGATGGAGGAGTCATTCCTCCACCTTTCAGGGGGCTCGGGCAGAAACCGAACCCTCGAGAGCCCCTTCGACGGGGGTGTGGAGTAAACCAGCGCTGGATCCCAGCGGGTTCCCTGCCTCGCTCGGGTAGGCTGGTGCACTCCTGCCTCCTTGGCGCGGTGTGGGAAAGGTGAGGATGCCTGCCGCGCGGTGCCCCTCGTGGTGACAGAGACACTGCGGAGGTTGGGTGGCCTTCGGAGAACCTTGCCTCAGTGCCAAAAGTAAACTCCCTATGCAGTCCGGCGGGTAGGTGGGATGGGGGAGATAGAGCTGCCTAGGGAACCCCCCCTAGGTAGGTCAAGTCAGGACAAGAGGAGCCCCGAACTCCAGAATTCACCAAGCAATCTTCTCCCCACAGTTTCTAAGTTAATTGCTTTTGCTCAAATGGCAAGAAAGCAGTTTTGGGGGAAGTTTGGATGAGGTTGTGTGAATAAGGATTAGTAAAGAAAGTATTTCGGTTGTGCTCCGTTAAACTACCTAACTGGCAGGAGAAAAACCAGCCCTCATTCAGTGACGATCACACCTCATTTCAACTTAAAATACAGGAATGTCTTGTGTAACACAGGAATTGTCAAGTTTGTAACTTCGGGTAATCATGAGCAGGAAAGAATTCCAATAATTGAAAATTGAAGCTTTGACAGCATCCATTTGAATGGCTAATTTTTCCTGGTTTTTGTGGAGACATTGGCGAATTATTTAGTTCATCTGTGTAAGATGAGGGGGCAGAGGTCAAGTAAGCAAGGCTACTTCTGAGAGCATCTTTCAATGTCCTTGAGTTTCTAATATGTTGTAGTGAATTGAACTTAATCTCACAACCGTGGGCCTGTGAGTTGTTTCTATATTTGGCTTCACATCAAAATCATCTAGGGTGCTTGTTTAAAATGCAGATACTTTCATTTCCAACATATATTGTTAAATGAGATTAGAAAAAACAAGAGTAGAACAGCTCTTTAAATATGTAAATCAGAGGATATATATGTGCTTGCATAGGCAAATAATTATCCGAAAGGATACACAAGAAATTGGTAACAGCAGTAGCTTATGGAAAGGGGAACTTTATGCCAGGAAAACAGGAGTAGAAGAGAAGCTTTGCTATACACTGTTTCTAACCTCTAGACCTGTGTACGACATACACACAATATCTATTTAAAATGAGAAAAGTTTTAATTATATCGATTCTAGAGCTTTACTTCACAAATACTAAATCAATCTCCTGGAGTTTTGGTCCAAAAATCTGTATTTTTAATGAGCTTATCGACTAATTCTTATGTAGCCAACCCATTATTTAACAGGGGTTTGGGCCTAGATAACCAGTTGTTAAAATGATAAGGCACATCTGAAAGCAAAACTTAACAAAGTCATTGAGGAAGCTGTTACTCATTAATAGATTACATCAGTCAAGTTTTGTTTTGTTTTTTTTGAGACGGAGTCTCGCTCTGTCGTCCAGGCTGGAGTGCAGTGGCGCGATCTCTGCTCGCTGCAAGCTCCGCCTCCCGGGTTCACGCCATTCTCCTGCCTCAGCCTCCGGAGTAGATGGGACTGCAGGGGCCCGCCGCCACGCCTGGCTAATTTTTTGTATTTTTAGTAGAGATGGGGTTTCACCTTGTTAGCCAGGATGGTCTTGATCTCCTGACTTTGTGATCCACCCGCCTCAGCCTTCCAAAGTGCTGGGATTACAGGTGTGAGCCACCACGCCCGGCCCACATCAGTCAAGTTTTAACTAAACTTCTTGGAATGGAGCTATTTAGTTGCTTGTTTTTTTATCATAGTGAAGAATCAAATATTTCCTATACCCCAAGTAAAAGCCTCCCCCTTTACACTGGGTATTTTTTATCCTATTACCTAATAATTATTGGGCAGCTGAAAGGGGCCTTAGGAGTCATTATTTCATTCATTCAGCAGATCAGCAGATGTTCATTGAGCGTCCGCTCTATGCTAGTCAACGTGTTAAGGTAAATGAGGTTGATACAATGAACAAAGATACTCTTTGCCATCATGGAGCTGTCTAATGGGGGAGACATTAAAAATAAATACATAAGCAAATAATTAGTTACAAATTGCATAAGTGCCTTCTGCACCAGAAGCACACTGGGTGCTGTGATAGAAAATAACAAGAGAGACCTTTTTTTTTTTTTTTTTGAGATGAGTCTTGCTCTGTTGCCCAGGCTGGAGTACAGTGGTGTGATCTCAGCTCACTGCAACCTCTGCCTCCCAGATTCAAGTGATTCTCCTGCCTCAGCCTCCAGAGTAGCTGGAATTACAGGTGCACGCCACCACACCCGGCTAATTTTTATATTTTTAGTAGAGACAGGGTTTCGCCATGTTTGCCAGGCTGGTCTTGAACTCCTGACCTCATGTGATCCTCCCACCTCAGCCTCCCAAAGTGCTAGGATTACAGGTGTGAGCCACTGCACCCAGCCAAGAGACGAATTTTAAATAAGGGTATCAAGTGTAGTAACTTTGATACTGGGAATTTAGGATGAGGAAGAATTAGCCACAGGAAGGTAATAAGGGAGTTACAGTGTTCCAGGTAGGAGACAGATCAACCTGCCAAAGCCCTGAGACAGGAAAGAGTCTGGCCTGATACTGGAACTGAAAGAAGGCCTTTGTGGAGTGTAGTGGGTGAAAGGGAAAGTGCCATAACTGAAGGTGGAGTAATAGACCTGCCTCCTCCCCACTCCCCACCCTTTTATAAAGATGCGAAGTCCTAGAAGACCTCAGCCAATCATGGGAACATCACCCATTTGGCACATCAGATTCTGATCTGAGGAAATCACCTTGTCTGCTAATCTACTTCTTTATTTTCTACCTTTTTTTTCCATATTGCTTTTAAAACTTTTGCAAAATTAATGAAGAAAGAGTTAGCAAAGCTAGTAGGCATTACTTTCTAGAGTTGAAAACTTAAGGAAAATAGGCATGGTCTTACTGGTTCATCCCATTCAGATATCACTAGTCTTGAAGTTGGGTATGTCCCAGTTCTATAAGTAGCCATATATTGATTTCCCATTCCTAAATATATTTGAACCTTTAAAAAATCAATTTGTTTCCTGATTTCTATGATGAATTCTAGAAGTATATTAATAGCCAGTATTTATTGAGAGCTTACCTTGTGTCAGACCCTTTTTTCTGAGTACTTTGCATGCATTGTAATCTTCACCACAGCTTTGTGAGATAGGTCCTGTTATTGCCTCCATTTTCTCCATTGAGGAACCCAAGAAGTAGAGTATTAAGGAATTTGCCCCAGGTCACAGAACTGCTAGGTGGTAGAGCTGGGTTATGAACACAGGCAGTCTGACTTCCAGAGCTCGCGTTCTCAGTCATTTTGAGATACCACCTCTAATGTGTAATATGTTCCTTTATAAATGAAGTAAAGTAGATGCCTTCCTGAAGTTTGTAAAGGCATTCTTTGCCAAATGTTTCAAGTTTGGATGAGAAAAAAAGCTGGGTTCAATGTGTATGTGGCACTTACAATCTAGATTTATGATCATGCCTCTTAGCCTCCATTTTCTCAGATTAAATCCGTGTGATCTCATCCGCAGTACCCTCTCAGGCTTCAGTTATGTCAGTTCTCCATTGGGAGACCTAATCTAGCTCTACGCAGTTTAGGATTGCACTAGATAAAGCCCAAGGTAATTCCCCTTTCCTGAAGCAATGTAAATTCCATAGTTTTACCCTGTCCTGTTTTCAGCCTCCTGGAATTGCCTCACGTGAAGGCGTTACTGTTCTATAGTTCTTCATTCACCATGAAAAATGGTCCCAGAATTATCCTTAGCGTTCTAATTGATCAGATAGCCTGATTGCACGTTTTTTTCATAGTCACCGATTGCCTAAGATAATTAACTATTATAATTGTCCTTCAGTTCCTCCTCTTAATAATTTTGGCTGCTCTTTAAATTGCTTGACCTCTTTTTGTGCCAGAGTACATACAGAAGTGTGTGTGCGTGTGTGTGTGTGTGTTTTAATTGTGGTAAGAAGTACTTCATATTCGTTGATTATTTTCTGATCTCAAGTTTCGTGTGCATCCATCACGTTTATTTTTCTTTATAAGCCCATTTCAAAACTCTTTTCAGATTTAAAGATTTGGAGGCATAGAATATATACATTTCTTGGCAGAATGCATTCTAATGAATATTAGAGATTTTACTCTATACTCAATTCTTTACTTCATTTTGTAGTACAAATAGTAATGAAATAAAAGATGTGATGTGAACTCTGTCCTCCAGGAGTTTTTCTTTCTTTTTTTTTTTTTCCGAGATGGAGTCTTGCTTTGTTGCCCAGGCTGGAGTGCACTGGAACAATCTTGGCTCACTGCAAGCTCCGCCTCCCGGTTCACGCCATTCTCCTGCCTCAGCCTCCGAGTAGCTGGGACTACAGGTGCGCACCACCACGCCTGGCTAATTTTTTGTATTTTTAGTAGAAATGGGATTTCACCGTGTTAGCCAGGATGATCTTGATCTCCTGACCTGGTGATCCACCCGCCTCGGCCTCCCAAAGTGCTGGGATTACAGGTGTGAGCCACCGTGCCCGGCCAGGAGTTTTTCTTTTTTGAGATAGAATGTCACTCTTGTTGCCCAGGCTGGAGTGCAATGGCATGATCTCGGCTCAGCAACCTCCACCTCCTGGGTTCAAGCACTTCTCCTGCCTCAGCCTCCCAAGGAGCTGGGATTACAGACATGTGCCACCATGCCCAGCTAATTTTTGTATTTTTAATAGAGACTGGGTTTCACCATGTTGGTCCGACTGGTCTCGAACTCCTGACCTCAGGTGATCCACCCGCCTTAGCCTCCCAAAGTGCTGACAAACCCCACTCCCAAAGAACAGGCATGAACCACCATGCCCAGCCCAGGAGTTTTTCTTAAAATATTATTTTCCTTTAAATAATGAATATACACATATAACATTTGATAACAATATAAAACAGATTATGATTAGGTGCCAAAGTGAGTGAGTGGTGCAGCAACTATGTTAGGCCTTGAAATAAGAGAGGCTATGGTGAGCTGGGCATGTCAGAAAGGTTTCGGCAAGAGCCTGAAGCTCCTGGAGGGCAAGGACTCTGTCCCCTTCCTTTATGTCCCCAGTGGCCTGTTGGAGCAGGTGTTCAGTAAGTATTGATTATAGAAATGATTGAGACTTGAACTTAAGCTTGAAGATTAAGTAAAATTTATTCAAATCTGAGAGAGGTTTTTTATGTTTTAATGCCATCTATTGTGCTTTGTTTTAGATTTTTGTTATTCACTGTGTGAACTGTTTTATACTCATCTAATGAATTAATTTAATAATCATGCCATTTCTTTAAGGCAAAATGGAAAGGAATATGACTTACAAGGCCCTGCGTGATTCTGCTTTTATAAATTTTCTTTTTTTTTCCTTTTGAGACAGAGTCTCGCT
>NW_012102031.1:994466-995401 GCF_000951045.1 Mandrillus leucophaeus
AAAACTTTGTATTAAGCCTTTCATATTGCCGGTAAACTGCCAATTAAAAGCACTTTATCACCATGGGGAAGAATCGTGAGGTAAGCTGGGGCTACATTTGATTTATACCAGTGAGCTAATGCATTTCTTTACCTGCCATCTGAGACAAAATGCTACCTGTATAGAGGCCCCTGAGCCTGGCACCCCATCACCATCATCCAGTTTATGCTTATTAATAGACATTTATTTAGCACCGGTAGTATAACAGATGCTGACCGCTTAAATCTATAACCAGCCTGTATGTCTATTTGCACAACTCCATCCATCTTAATCAATGAGGAGGTGGATAGAGTGTTTTCTCCTTTACTTTTATGATCAGTAGAAGGCTGACTTATTCATGTTGAAAAACAGGGCTGATAGGCATGTCTTCCATTTGTTTTCCATGTTCATACTTCATAGGCCACAAAGTGAATGCATTAGATTTACCAACAAGCTTGGAAACATGAAGTATCTGACCCACCACGCTCCGGTTTGCTGAGGAAATCTTAGTGGGAAAATAATCTATTTCTACAGTATGCAAATATCCAGAGCCTAATTCATGTCCCAAAATGGCCTTGTATTCTAATTCAATCTCAAACTACCACTAAAAAACCATTAAAATCAATCCAGACAGGGTGTGGTGGTTCACACCTGTAATCCCAGCACTTTGGGAGGCCAAGGCGGGCAGATCACTTGAAGCCAGTTCAAGATCAGCCTGGCCAACATGGTGAAACCTCATCTCTACTAAAAATACAAAAATTAGCCAGGTGTGGTGGCATGCGCCTATAATCCCAGCTACTCAGGAGGCTGAGGCACCAGAATTGTTTGACCCCAGGAGGCAGAGGTTGCAGTGAGCCGAGATCATGCCACTGCACTCCAGCCTGGGTGACAGAGCAAGACTCTGTCTCTAAAAAGAA
>NW_012102031.1:1000076-1002181 GCF_000951045.1 Mandrillus leucophaeus
ACTTTGGGAGGCCGAGGCGGGCAAATTACTTGAGGTCAGGAGTTCGAGATCAGCCTAGCCAACATAGTGAAACCCTGTCTATACTAAAAATACAAAAATTAGCCAGGCGTGGTGGCGCACACCTGTAATCCCAGCTACTTGGGAGGCTGAGGCAGGAGAATTGTTTGAACTGGGAGGTGGAGGTTGCAGTGAGCCAAAATGGCACCATTGCACTCCAGCCTGGGAAACAGAGCGAGACTGTCTCAAAAGAAAAAAAGAAAGGATATAAATTCACTCAATTCATTTTTAATGTTATTGTTGGCACCAAGTGTTTGGTAGATGAATAAGTGAAAGAATGAATAGGTTGGGTGCAGTGGTTCACACCTGTAATCCCTGCACTTTGGAAGGCCGAGGCAGGTGGATCACAAGGTTAGGAGTTTGACACCAGTTTGGCCAGCATGGAGAAACCCCATCTCTACTAAAAATACAAAAAATTATCCAGGCATGGTGGTGCGTTCCTGTAATCCCAGCTACTCAGGAGGCTGAGGCAGGAGAATTGCTTGAACCCTGGAGGCAGGAGTTGTAGTGAGCCATGGTTGCACTGCAGCACCCCAGCCTGGGCAACAGAGCGAGACTCCGTCTCAGGAAAAAAAAAAAAAAAAGAATGAATGAATAAATAAGGAAATCTTTTTTTCTATAATCCCTATCTCCACTCTCTGAATGGATGAGATCCTAAGTGTACTTTGATGCAGTTGAATAGGAAGTGTGGTGTGTAGCTTACAGGCAAATTTAGTGATGATACAAAGGATATAAAGGAGAATAAAGTAGGGTTTGTATCATGCAACTTTTGAGTTGTTTTTCAGATGTGAAATAACTGAGGCCCCTCTCCAAAACTCTGTTGAGCAGGAATGGGTTTGAGCTGATGATGCATCCCTACCTGCCAGCTGTACTCCTGGGTCAGTGAGCATGTGCATCTGAGAGGACAGCAGTAGACCGGGAGTGCAGTGTGCCAGGGTGGCTGAGTCATTTCAATAACAAGCCAGGCAGCCCAGATTGGGGTTAGGAACTTTGTCCTCAATAGCACTGTGTGTCAACCAACAAAGCTAACTAAACAGAACAGCTCATCTCAACAGATGTTCATGTCACATTTCAGGTCCAGGTCCTTTGCTAGGTGCTGGAGTTACAAAGATGCATAAGAAAACTGTCCTGGTTATTGAGTCAACTGTGGTCTAACTGGGGAGAAGGACACATGAATAGTTTCAATACCAAGGTATTATGAGAACAGCTATAAAATTTTCAAGTTACAAACCCTAGAAGAAATGAGTTGGCCTTTATTGGGCATGTATTATGTCCCAGACCCTGTGCTAGGCATGTGTCATGTATCGTCTCTTTTAATCCTGGAAATGTTATGAGGCAGGCACTGTTGTTATGCTTTTTTTACAGAATAGGAAACTATAGTTTAAACAGTGCATCCAATAGAACTTTCTGCAGTGATGGAAATGTTCTAGATCTGCACTGTCCAATAAGTAACCACTAGTCACATGTGGCTATTGAATACGTAAAATGTGGTTAGTGGAACCGAGGGACTGAATTTGTGCATTTATTTAATTTAAATAGCCACATGTGGTCAGTGGCTACCATATTGGACAATTCAGGCTTAGTGTTCTCAGCCTCTGCAGTGTTCTCTGTGATCTGGTCCTCCATTACCTCTGGTCATCTTCTACTTCCCCTCCTCACCCATTCTAGCTTCACTGGCATCCTTACAGGCCTTCAGATAAACCTGGCATGTCGTTGCCCCTGCATCCCTCTTTCTCTTGTCTCTTTTAAATCTTGGCTCAAAGCTGGGCGTGGTGGCTCACACCTGGAGGTGGGAGGATCTCTTGAGCCAAGGAGTTCAAGTCCAGGGTTGACAATGTAGGGAGACCCCGTCTCAAAAAAAAAAAAAAATTAGCTAGGCCTGGGTGGTACACATATAGTCTCAGCAACTGAGAAGCTAAAGTGGGAGGATCACTTGAGCCTGGGAGGTCAAGGCTGCAGTGAGCTCTGATCACGCTACTGTACTCCAGCCTGAGTAACACAGCAAGACCCTGTCTCCAAAAAAAAAAAAAACTTCACTCAAATGTCAC
>NW_012102031.1:1005436-1006094 GCF_000951045.1 Mandrillus leucophaeus
GTTTGACCCCAGGAGGCAGAGGTTGCAGTGAGCCGAGATCATGCCACTGCACTCCAGCCTGGGTGACAGAGCAAGACTCTGTCTCTAAAAAGAAAAGATACATGTATCAATCCAGTCTCACTTTCCAATGCCTGGCATCATGTCAGGACCATGGCCCTCATCCTTTTCCTTGCAAGAGTAGGCTGCAAAGCAGCAAACCTTTCACTTCTACCCAAACTTCTCCAATAAGCTTATCTTCATATCTTGCTTTGTTCTGTTTTTCTGCTGGACAAACTGTGCATCTTTATTTACCTGTTTGTAAAATGCTGTTAATAAATGTTTGCTCTACTTTACCCCCTAAAGATGTTATGAGAATAAGGGTAATTGGCTGAGCCTAGCACTTTGGAGGCCAAGGCAAGAGGATCCTTGAGCCCAGGAGTTAAAAACCAGCCTAAGCAATACAGTGAGACCCTGACTCAAAAAAAAAAAAAAAGGCCGAGCAATGTGGCGGGCACCTGTAGTCCCAGCTACTCTCGAGGCTGAGGCAGGAGAATGTTATAAACCCAGGAGGCGGAGCTTGCAGTGAGCTGAGATCTGGCCACTGCACTCCAGCCTGGGCGACGGAGGGAAACTCCGTCTCAAAAGAAAAAAATAAAAAATAAAAAGAGAGAGAGAGAGA
>NW_012102031.1:1009769-1014559 GCF_000951045.1 Mandrillus leucophaeus
TACATTATTATTACCAGTCACAGCAACTCCGAATCGGAGAAACAGACTTAAACAGGCTAGGTAAACTTGCCCAAGATCCACCACTAGGAAGTGGAAAACCCAGGATCTGAATCCATATGGTCCCCTTAACTATCTCTGAGGATGGTATGCCAAGCATGTGGTGGCTCACGCCTGTAATCCTAGCACTTTGGGAGGCCGAGGCAGGTGGGTCACTTGAGGCAAGGAGTTCGAGACCAGCCTGGCCAACATGGCAAAATCCTGTCTCTACTAAAAATACAAAAATTAGCTGGGCTTAGTGGTTCATGCCTGTAATCCCAGCTACTTGGGAGGCTGAGGCATGAGAATCACTTGAATCCGGGAGGCAGAGGTTGCAGTGAGCCGAGATCACGTCACTTCACTCCAGCCTGAGCGACAGAGAGACTCTGTCTCTAAAAAAAAGAAAGTCACAGGGCAAACAGTGAAGGTAGCAGTTAGCAATCAGTAATCCGCCATGTCGCCATGTGAAGTGATAAGCAGGGGTGAGTGAGTGATGTTTGCTGGCGCTTCGCATCTTTCACTGCCCTTCCTCTGCCTCCTGAGCACTGCTGTAGAGTATCTCCCATGGACTCTTGCGATGACCTCCTTACCCTGGTTTGCTTACTCTGCTCTCTTCCCTCCAGTTCATCTGCTATCCCACAACTACAGTTATCTTTTCTGAACATGGATCTGATCAAGGCACTCTCCAGCCTCACAGCCTCTTTGAGTCCAGGCCTGCCCACTTTGCTGGCCATCCTGTTGGCCGCTCCTCCCGCTAGCACCATCACTACACCCTTTCTTCACTCTGCCCTGCAGGCTTTAGACTTCACAGCCATGCATGTTCACGTCTTGTTCTCTCCCACAGAAATGTCCATCCCTGCCCTTAGTTGTCATTGGTAATGGAAGCTCACAAAAGTAGTTTATTATATTTAGCACCTTATTTTTACCACTATGATACAGCATATTAACATTGTGTTTTAGTTAATTGTGTATCTCAGTCCATTTGACTTTGAGCTTCTCAAAAGCAGGAAAGTGATATGTTCCTATTTGCATTTCCACACCTAACATTGTTTCTGGCACATAGAGGTAAATAACAGTGCCTTAACTATTTAAATGGATAGCATTTGCAAAGTTTTGTCCTATCAGTTTCTGAAGGATTTCGCGTCAATGAAGAAATGAGTAATAACATTCATTGTATTAATATAGTCTTACTGTACGTGAGACAGAGAAGTTAAAAAGGCATAGCTGAATTGACCCCAAAGAGGAAAGAATAGCAGACATAAAACTGGGGTACCTTTATACCAGTGTTTTTAATCTTGCATTCTGATAAAAGACTCTCGTACTTTTCAGCTTACTTAACAGAGCATACTCTGTCACAACCTAAAGACCTTACTAGAGGGGAGTTGCATTCCTAGAAAGTCCTTTAAGAGGTTTATGACAGGTTACCCTGGGTTTGAGTGACACAGTGAATTTACCGAGGCTGAGGGGCCACTTAGTCTAGTCCCAAGTGGCTAAATCTCTTCTTCTCTCCACAGGGAAACAACTGGAAGGCATCTGGTAAGTTGGGTGGGTCTCCATACTTTGACTAGTTTTGAAATAAGGCAGCACTCTATGCATTTCAGGTTCTAGTCTGTGGCTTCCAGCATGAAACCTAATTCTCCATGCTATAAATCTTCAAGCCCTAAAGCAGTGCTTCTCCATCACGAGTTCTTTTGCTCTCTCACCCTGGGACATTTGGCCATGTCCAGAGATATTTTTGGTTGTCACACAGGGAGGAGGATGCTACTGGCATCTTGTGGATAGAGGCAGGGATGCTGAACAGCCTAGAATGCACAGGACAACCCTGCACAACAAAGAACTATCCAGCCTCAAATGTCAATAGTGCCAAGATGGAGAACCCCTAATCTGTGGTATTTATCATATTCATACCTTTGGTTTGTTGGTTTTATAAGACTGGTTTTATAAGACTGGTCCCCACAGTCCTATCCTTGGGCAGAAATTATTCTCATTGCATTATGGTGTTTGCTTTTTCTCAAAGTTTAAGTTTTCTGGCTCACTGTGTCTCTCTCTATGTGACAGGCACACATCCATAGTTGTGCACAAGGATGAGTTCTTCTTCGGCAGTGGTGGTATCTCCAGCTGCCCCCCGGTAAGTGTCTTCCCCTACACTCTGTCCTGCAGTCTCAGGTTCCTGGGGGCGCCTGTAGACCAGGAGCTTTGCTTCTACTGTGGATCTCTGGCATTGTTCCTCGAAGCCACCTGAAGACTCAGCTCAAGAAAACCTTTCCCAGACACCCCAGCCAATTCCCCTCCTCTCTGTTCCCATGGCACGTGTGGGTCCCTCTGTCTCACAGAGAGCATGTTATGGTGAAATGAGCTGTTTCTGGTTCTCTGCAGGGAACTGTGGAAGTGAGCTGAGGCCTTCCATCTCCATCCCCTGCACAGTGCCCGGCTCATCCTAGGAGCACAACTGATGTTAAGCTGAATGATGAGGGCTCTGAGAAGCATCAAGAGTTGCCCAAACTTACAGCCAATAAGTGACACCAGTCCTAGAACCTAGGATTATGACACTAAAGCCCACACCCTTTTCCAAACATTTCTTTTTTTTTTTTTGAGATGGAGTCTCGCTCTGTCGCCCAAACTGGAGTGCATGGCGCCATCTCGGCTCACTGCAAGCTCCGCCTCCTGGGTTCACGCCATTCTCCTGCCTCAGCCTCCCAAGTAGCTGGGATTACAGGCGCTAATTTTTTGTATATTTTAGTAGATACGGTGTTTCAGCATGTTGGCCGGGCTGATCTCAAACTCCTGACCTCGTGATTCGCCCGCCTCGGCCTCCCAAAGTGCTGGGATTACAGGTGTGAGCCACAGCACCTGGCCTTTTCCAAAAATTTCTTTTCAGTTATCCAAGTGTTGTCACAGTAGGTGCTGAAGCAGTGGCCAAGCAGCCATTCATTTTGGTTGTGTGTTTGTTTGTGTGGTGGTGGTGGTTGTTGTTTGTTTTTGCTATATCCTGCAGGAAGGATTTTTTTTTTTTTTTTTTGAAACAGGATCTTGCTCTGTCATCCAGGCTGGAAATGCAGTGGCGCAATCTTGCTTCCTGCAGCTTCCACCTACCAGGCTCAATGAATCCTCCCACCTCAGCCTCCCAAGTAGCTAGGACTCAGCACCACCACGCCCTGCTATTTTTTTCTATTTTTTGTAGAGATAGGATCTCCCTATGTTGCCCAGACTGATCTCAAACTCCTGGACTCAAGCAATCCCCTGCATAAGCCAGAATTCTCCCATTGCTTTTGGAATAAAAGCCAGAAAGCTCAGCGTGGCCTCCCAGGACCTACCTGATCTGGTCTCTGACTCTGTCTCTGGCAGCCTCTTTCAGGTTGTTCCCTCCCAACCTTCACACTCTTCTCATTCTTTGAACACACCTTAGACATTGAAACTTGCACTCTGACATCAGTACACCTTCTTAATCCTTCACCTAGTTACACCTCTCCATCCTTCAGATTTGAGTTGTGTCACTTTCTCAGGCAAGTTTTCCCTGACCCCTCAGGCCAGGAAGGTCTCCTGTCATATGTACCGCTGGCATTCTGTACTTTTCCAGCATGCTCTTAATTGCAGCTCATAATTATATACTGGTTATGGGATTTTTCAATCTCCCTTCCCTGCTAGACTAAGCTTCTTAAGGGCAAGAATCTCATCTATGTTGTCCACACCACAGCCCCAGTGCCCAGCATGAGGCCTGACTCACAATAAGTTCTCAATTCATATTTGTTATATGAGTGAATAAGAGGGTCAGAGTGACCTTTTAGTCTCTTACAACTCTGAGAGAATTGTTCTCTGCCTACCATAGTTATCTTCCTCACCATGCTTTCCTCAGTGCCCAGAACAATGTCAGCTATGTAGGAGGTGCTCAGTAGCTATGAATGAAAGATCTTTTCAGGGAACTCTATTCTGGAGTGTTATCCCTTCCCAGATTTCTTCTCCTTGCTGATCCCATTGCTTCCGCAGTGGCTGGTTTCCCCACTCAACCTCACTCTCTCCTTCAGTCTTCTCTGGCAGACTGTTAACCACATGGCTGAGGGTTCTCTGTAGGCCTTTCAGGAGCCATTAACTCTCTTGCCCCATCACCATCATTGGATTAGGCTCACAGATCCAAAAAGAATTGAATTATGGAAATATCTGCCAGCCTGCCAGATTTCTCACTGTCCTTCTCGTCTTTCCAGTGTTACATGAGATATCAAGTATGTCATAAGAAAAACTGGCTGCATACTTTATGCAAATAGGCATGGAAAGATGGCCTATGAAGTGTGAGCCATTTCTATTGTCCTATTCTGTCCTCATGATGAGACATACTGGGAACAAAAGTAGACTTCACATTCTGGGTTTCTCTCTTTTTCTCAGCTAAATAAGTGGACAGCATCAGGAGTCAGAGCTGCAAGAGAATCAGCTTCCCAGGGCCCCCCCAGAAACAAGAAGTCTGACTTCTTCCATGCTGCTAGCACATAGCAATGAAAAGTCACCAGAAAGCTCTAAGCCAGGCTTGTCCAACTTGTAGCCTGCGGGCCACATATGGCCCAGGACAGCTTTGAACGTGGCCCGACATGAATTTGTAAAGTTTCTTAAAACATGAGGGCTTTTTCTTTGTTTTTTGTTTTGTTTTTGTTTTTGTTTTGAGATGGAGTTTTGCTCTGTTGTCTAGGCTGGAGTGCAGTGGCACGATCTCGGCTCACTGCTACCTCCACCTCCCGGCTTCACACCATTCTCCTGCCTCAGCCTCC
>NW_012102031.1:1014754-1019269 GCF_000951045.1 Mandrillus leucophaeus
TTTTTAAGCTCATCAGCTGTCATTAGTGTTAGTGTATTTTGTGTGTGGCCCAAGATAATTCTTCTTCCAGTGTACCTCAGGGAAGCCAAAAGATTGGACACCCATGCTTCTAAGCCATTGCATCCTTGATACAAATAGCTAATAGCATTCTTCATCTGCCCAGGGTGCTCTGCAAGTTAAATATGAAGTCAGGCCAGGGGCGGTAGCTCACACCTGTAATCTCAGCACTTTGAGAGGCCTAGGTGGGTGGATCACTTAAGGTCAGGAGTTCGAGACCAGCCTGACCAACATGGTGAAACCCCATCTCTACTAAAAATACTAAAAATTAGCTGGGCATGTTGGCAGGCACCTGTAATCTCAGCTACTTGGGAGGCTAAGGCAGGAGAATCACTTGAACCCAGGAGGCGGGGGTTGCAGTGAGCTGAGATTGCACTCCAGCCTGGGTGACCAGAGAAACTCTGTCTCAAAAAAAAAAAAAAAGTGAAGTCAGAACAGTGTTCGTGGTCTACTGTGGGAAGCCACATTAAAACATTCAGTGGAGATGGTAATTTAATGACTTTCTTTGGGTTGGCTTTTTTAGGGGGGGACATTGCTTGGGCCCCCAGACTCTGTGGTTGACGTGGGGAGTACAGAAGTCACAGAAGAAATCTTTCTGGAGTACCTGTCCTCCCTGGGGGAGTCCCTGTTCCGGTGAGTGAACACAGGGGTGGTGGTTAGTTGTGTCTGTCTACCCAGCTAGATAACCCCTGGAGGCAGCTGTCATGTCATATCGTCCTTATCACTCAGCACAAGGCCTGGGCCAGTTTTTTGCTGAATTAACATGAAGAAAAGGCAGTTATGCTACAAAAAGCTCTAAGTTGTTCTGATACAGATATTCCTTCAAGCATACTTTCTGCTGAAATTTTTAGAGGAAATAAGGGCTTTTCATTCCTTCTGATTAAAATCAGCAAGCGCTATTCTCAACCTGTATTGGCCAAGTTTGCAGAAGGAAAAACAGGGTTTGCAGAAGGGTTGGGATGAGATACAAACAAGCAGATTTTCTCTTAAAGAGGCTTTAGTCGATTTGAGTAAGGGGGTAAACTCTAACACCAGAGCTCTGCTTTTGTGAATGTAAAGATTCTCCTGAAACTGTGGAGGAGCCATGTCTTTTCAGTTTCTCCTTCTCTTAAAAATCAGTTATTAATGGCCAGAATGGCAAATAAGCAGTGCTTCTGGCAGATGAGAGGGGGGAAATCGCAGTCCTCACATTGAACTGTGCTCACCATTCCACTGCCTAGCTTGAGTTATTCCACATAGACGCTTGCTGGTTTCTCATATATGTTCTGCAAACCTTTCAATGTACAGAGGTGAGGCCTACAACCTCTTTGAACACAACTGTAACACCTTCAGCAACGAAGTGGCACAGTTCCTGACTGGGCGGAAGATTCCTTCTTACATCACAGACCTGCCCTCTGAAGTTCTCTCCACGTAAGTGTGGTCTCTGTCCCTGCCCCTGCTTTGGCCAACCTTGAAAATCCCCATTCACGGTCAGTGCCCTTCCTCTGGTCCCCATCTGCCCTCCCAACCAGATGGGCCTGCCCTGATGGCAGGTTCTAACACAGAAAGCTGCCATTCTCTCCACCCACTGATGCGCACCTGTATTAGCTCCACCCTCAGAGCTAGATCAGCTCTGCCCTGGCCTAAGTGCAACCACAGAACTTAGAAACCCACTTGACACTGGCTTCAGTATTTGCACAAAATTCTGGCGTCTGTCCTTCCCATTGTGCTCGAGGCATACCACTCCCCAGAAGCACCCAGTTAAAATGCAATGTTAGACAAGCAGAGAGGGGGTCAGAAAAATAGTATGGGGGCTTGTTTTATAGCTGTTGATTTGCCTGTCTTCCACTACACCATGAGCCCTTTGACTCCCTCAACGACTATGTTCTACTTGCCCTCATGCATTACAGCACAGTCAGTCCTCAACAGATGTTTTCTTCAAGAACACTCTGCAGCCCCTTCTGTCCTTATGTGGCCCAAGCCTTGGAAGAGCCTTGCAGGCCATCATCCAGGCAGTATACCCCGAAAGGACACAACACCCCCATAGCCATCTCACCTCCTCCATCCCCTTGCCATTGATTGCATTCAGGCAGCCTCTGTTCATTCCAGGACCATGTCTATTTGCTTATTCTGACTCAGTTTCTCCTGAACTATGGCCTTACTCAACAGAGATCCTGGCAGGTTTCGCAGGCCCAGCAAAGTGGGCTGTTTTTCATACCTGAGGAAGAACCTCCCAGGAAGAGCTTGCATAGGAAACAAGGCTGCTGTGGCAGGCTGGTGAGGAGCCCCAGTCCGCCAGCCCTGGCCCTGCCTTCCTATCATTCGATGAGTTTGCAGTCCCACAGCTCTGCTGAGGGATCTAGGTTATGGGGCCCTGAGCAAACTGGAGTAACCAGAATGTTCTTGCTGTTATTATTTGATGGGTGGAGTTCCTGGAATTGTCTGAAATAGGGTTGATATTTCTAGGTTTCATCTGTCTGTACTTTGGAGTACTTCATTCCTTTGAACTTGGAGATGGTTTTCAAAAATAGCAGTATCCACTGAAGAAAAAGCCAGTGACTTAAAAGTGTTTGGGCAACCTTATTTATGGTTGTCGTAATCATGGAAAATCTCCAAACTCCAGTATTTGCAGTGTTTTTTTCCATCTGTTACTGTGAGAGCAAACTAAAAGCCCTTTAGAAAGGCATTAATGGCTGGGCGCGGTGGCTCAGACCTTAATTCCTAGCATTTTGGGAGGCCGAGGCAGGCAGATCACTAGGTCAGGAGTTCGAGACCAGCCTGGCCAACATGATGAAACCCCATCTCTACTAAAAATAAAAAAATTAGCCAGTTGTGGTGGCACACACCTGTAATCCCAGCTACTTGGGAGGCTGAGGCAGGAGAATTGCTTGAACCCAGGAGGCAGAGGTTGCAGTGAGCCGAGATCACACTATTGCACTCCAGCTCTGGGCTACAGAGCAAGACTCTGTCTCAGGGTGAAAGAAAGGCATCAATACTGGTAACCTTGCATTTGTCCTTTTTTCTGAATATTCCCTGTACTCCCTGGCAGACCTCGGTTCCTGAAAAAATCCAACTGTGTGCTGTCCTCACCCCTAACTTTTGTCTTCTTTTTCATATCCTTCTTCTTTTGCTTCAGTTTCCTTGCTTCAATTTGATATTTTCCTTGCTCACGAGAATTAAAGACACAAGCACATAAAGCAAAATTCTAGTTCCCTGTATGTAGCCAGCCTGTTCAAACCACAGCTAACCAGGCTCTAGAGGTAAGGCCCTGAGGAGGGAATCCCAGGGATAAAAACACAGAGCAGGCTATTTCGGAGATGTCCTCCAAGAACACTTGAGTGTGAGGCAGGTGGGAAACTTAAGTAAGGTGATGAGGTGCTCCTTCCTTCTCTGGCGGTGCTGCTGCTGCCACCAGTGCCCACTCCTCCTCCCTACCCGTAGGCAGCACAGGGTGTGTGACAGCAGGCCACATCCCAAAGCCCACCCCTCTCGTGTCTCTGTTTCCTTGCAGGCCCTTTGGACAGGCACTTCGGCCCCTCCTGGACTCCATTCAGATCCAGCCTCCGGGAGGGAGCTCTGTGGGCAGACCCAACGGCCAGAGCTAACAGGACTGCCTGGGACCGCCCTGCCTCACCAGGGTTTTTCCTTTTTAAACAAAACAAACCCTACCAGATTTCTATTTTATAATTTTACATCAGAGCTAACAACCAAGGGACGGCTTTTTAAATTTCCCAGGGAAGGAGACTGTCAGGCCGCATGTAGACAATGCTGCTAAGAAACAGAACAAAATGCCACCCCTTCTAATAGTATTATACTAATTTATTAAGGCTGTCTTGTCTGTGAGTTCACTTCGGATGCTGTTTCCTAAGCGTCCACCACACTGGAGAAAGGGAGGGGCTTTGTTTAAACAGAAAGCAAGAGTCACAGTTTGCGGGAGCCCCAACCTAGAACTCTTTCCAGAGAACACTCACGCTCTACCCAAGTTGCCACCACCTGTGGGACCCAGGTGAGTTTTAGAACATCCGTGACCCGGAAACAGTTACTCTAGTGTTAAATGAACCAAAGGATTTGGTGCACATGGGACCAGTTTCGGGATGACTAACCCAACCTAAGTGAACTCTTCAGCCACAACCCTCCTCACCTTCCCTCCCTTACCACAAGCAAGGCCAGTGCTGGAGCAGCCATTGCCTCAGGATCAAGGGAGTAACAGCAAGTATCAGGCTGGAGAAAACAGGATAAAGCCATTCCTCCTTCCACCTAGATGGATTGCCAATCCTCTGTCATCAATTTTGGGAAACCTGCCTTGGTGCCCCCTGAGGCTGCTTTTCCCCAGCATAGCTGATGTGTCATAGTTGATGAGGTCTGGGCTGGAGCAGCAGAGACCCAGGCCTTTTTTCTACAAGTAATGATGTAGGTTATTTGCAGTCTCTGTAACCACCATCCAGACCAGTATGCAGTATTCAGCTGGGGACCAAGGGA
>NW_012102031.1:1019919-1024970 GCF_000951045.1 Mandrillus leucophaeus
TTGCAGTGAGCTGAGATTGTACCAGTGCACTCCAGCCTGGGTGACAGAGTGGGACTCCATCTCAAAAAAATAAAATGATGTGGAATCAAGGTGGCAAGAAAATTTAGAATCATTTCTGATAGGGACTTTCCCTTATCCTAAATGTGTTTTGAAGGCACAGATTATTTCCGTTGTCATTCTGACTTTAGGGAAAGCAGGTTGGGGCATGAGTGGGCATTTTCCTAATGACTTGCTGCTAACAGTTTATAGGCAGGAAACAGTCTGGGAGTCTCTAATCCAGAGAGACTTTCAGATTCCCTCTCTTCATGTGAACCTCCATTAGTTAGATTTTGGGAAAGTGAGTGTGAAGAAGGGACTCAGAGCTGCCAGGTACCCAAGTCTCAGCTCTGACATCCTTGGGCCCCTTCTGCCACAACTTCCTGCCACCTCGCGGACTTGAATTATGTTGCTTCTTCCTGGAAGTCTGGCCTGCAGCAGGGGCCTTTCCTCTCCAAAAAGCTGCTACTCACTTCTGGCCCCATCTGCTGCTATCTGCCATTAGCCATAGCAGTTGGCATCATCAGAGTCTCAGCTAGAGGAGATGTCATTCTGCCTTAGTGTTTGCCTGCGACCTGACCAGGGGCATGACCAGCTGGGATGTCAAGTGACATTTGGGAACTTGAAGATTACAGGCCAAATGAGTGAAAGTTTAATTCTTCTCAAGACTCACTGATTTGCCAATGTGCATGGAAATAATAAATTAGAGCAGAAACCAGCAGGGACTATTGTATAATGGTGATCTACTGGCAGAACTGGGCCCAAAGAGAAAGAATTTCTCAGGCTGGGTTTCTTCTGGGAGGGTAGCAGGTTGGTCTTGGCCAGTGCTCTGTTTCCCACCAGTGTTGTCCCCTTTTCCAGCTTGCCTTGCCCGGCTCTGCCTTGCAGGCTCCTGCTTCAGACCCCTCTGCCTGGGGTCTCCCCTCCATGCAGGGGGTTCTGGGCATCACAGCTCCTTTTTTTCTTTCTCCTCTCCCAGATCCAGTTTCAGCTGGTTTGCTTCTCCCAGCAGGTACCCTTAGGCCCAGGGGCAGCTCCCCTGAGAGAATTTGAGGCACTCATTTCCTTGAACAGCACCCCCTTTTATACTAGCAGCCATTTGTGCCATTGCCTGTGCCCTAGGGTTTGTGGGGAGAGATCGAGGGATCAGTGAGCAGTTTTCCCAGAGCTCCATGTCAAGGCAAGCTCTCCCTCCCCTAATGGGAGCCCCAGTGTCACTAACTGTGTAAACTCAGGCTCAGGCTTCAACTGCCCACCCCCATCCTCACATTTCTGTCTGTCCCAGCACCTCAGGAGCATTCTCATTGTGGCCAGCTAACTCCACCTGGATGTGAACAGGCAAGCAGAGTGGGAAATGAGTCACGTACTTGTATCACACAGTGGACACCTCCCTAGAGGTCCATTGGTTTAAAGAGATAGGGAAGGAGGAGGGATGAGACCATCACCCCCTCCCAGAAGTAAATCTAGTATCTGGGTTTTCTTTATGCCTTGAGTCAAACTAATAACTGTGTCTAGGACGGAGATGTTTGCTGGTTTTCTTTGGTGTTTTTTCTAATGCAATAAATTCATTTCTGCCTGCTGCATTTGTGTGGTGCCTGAATCAGGTCTGCACATGCGTCCAACATGAAGTGACCCCAGACTTTTGGGTCCCTTGGAGCTTAACTCTGCGGGGTCTGGATGTGTCTCCTTTGCATGGTTGTGAGCCTGTGGGTGAGAAGTGATAACAGGGAAGGATGTCTGAATTTCACCACTGTTTTATAAAGATGAGAGAAGGGCCCAGAGAGAATATCACTTGCCCAAGTTCACCTTGCAGCTGGTGCAGCTCAAGGCTTTGTCTGATAACTTCAAATTCTGTAGTCTTCCTCAAGCCATCAGGAGTGTCTGACCTCATCAAAAAGTGTTCACTTCTAGTTTCAACTTGGCTTTAGGCTGGGTCTGTGACTCCTCACGCCCAGACAGGCTGTAGCTGAGAGGGCAGGCAAGGAGCCTAGCGGGGGCCTGGCACACCACTGAATGTGAGCCCTTGACCACAGAGCCTGGCTGCTCTTGAAGAAGGCAGAGAGTGTCTGGGACGAGGCTGCCCCACTGGTTCCCAGGTTGGAGAGCCAGGCAAGGTTACGCTGCAGTGAGAGTGGTGGACACCAGGTGGCGCTGTGGCCCTGTACACCAGGCCCAGCCCACTGCCCAACGCCCAACACCAGGCTGGTCTTGGGTACCCTTGGCCACCTCAGTAAGCTTGTCCAGCTCCCCTCAGCCCCTGCGTGGCCCCCTACAAGCCCATGGGGTAAGAGCCAAGCTCCTTGTCCTCATTTATCAAGGCCCTTCTCAATCTTGTCCTTGAACACCCTGGTCCTACCCTACACCCTGGCGCAAGTGCCAGTCCCAGTCCCTGTCACTTCTGGTGGTTTCACACCTCCGGGCCTTGGTTCACCCTTTACTCCACCTGGATCTCCTTTCCCCACCCCTTGTTCAGTGCTAAAGTCCAGTGCCAGCATGTCCTCTGACCTGTCCCCTCCCAGAGCTCACTTCTTGCTCCCATGGGTGCCTCCAGCACACTCCCACCAGCCAGCCCAGTACCTCCCAGGGCAGGGCCTGTCATGGGGTGAGCCCCAGACTTTGAGACCATAACAAAGGCCTTCCCCTCTCTGGGCCTCAGTTTCTTCATCTGGAGAATGCAAATTATGTGTTGGATCCTTTCTGAGTCCCTCCCAGTGTGACTCCGCTCTCCACCCCTGGCTTGCGAGGTCAGAAGAGAGACTTCCCAAGTTCTTACAGTCCTGGGCTGAGCTCTGACCTGCAGAGACCACTGACCCCAGCTGCCAGGCTGCAGCTCCTGTTCCCCACCCCCAGGTGGAACAGTGCTGTGGCCTGGGCCCTATCTGTCCCCATTGACTTTGGCTGAGAGAGCTCCAGAGGGCCTGAGCCAACCCAGCAACAGCCTCCACCTCCCACAAAGCCATCTGAGCATGCGCCCTTCAGCCTGTTTAGATTCTATGGACTTGTTTATTGTGAAGACGATGTAAGCACTGCAGGCATTGTGAAAGTTAAAAAAAAAAAAAAACGGCTAGACGAGGTGGCTCACGCCTGTAATCCCAGCACTTTGGGAGGCCGAGGCAGGCGGATCACCTGAGGTGAAGAGTTCAAGACCAGCCTGGCCAACATGGTAAAACCCCATCTCTACTAAAAATACAAAAATTAGCTGGGTGTGGTGGTATGCACCTGTAACCTGAGCTACTCGGGAGCAGGAGAATCGCTTGAACCCGGGAGGCAGAGGTTGGATTGAGCGGAGATCGTGAGATGCTGCCACTGCACTGCAGTCTGGGCAACAGATCTAAAACAAACAAACAAAATCCACAGTCTCCCCCAACCTCAGCACACAGCACACCTCCCCTGCTGCCCCTAGGCTTCTTAACTACACAGCGTTAGGAGGGTGTTGACCCCATTTGTAAATGAACGACAACCTCAGGGAGTGGGACGGACCTGCCCAAAGTCACTAGTGGGAGGAGAGCTCCAGGAATTGTCAGCCTGCCTGTAAACCCCACTACACAGAGGCTGCCCCTTGGGCCTGGAGCACCCATATACAACAAGTCACATACCAGGTACAGAAAAAGAGCATTGACAGCTCCGGTACTCAGACATGTTGACACATGGCCTCCTACCAATAGCCAGGAGCCAGGGAAAAGCCTGGGTTTTGGCAAGACGGGACTGAGGAGGAATCTTGACTGTGCTGTGTGACCCTAGGGAAGCCACTGCACCTCTCTGATGTCAGTACCTACCTCTGGAAATTGAGTATAAGGGTACTCTCTTCAGAGATGTGTTGGGAAAAGTAAGTGAAACACCCAAACCAAACATGAAAGTCACTAACCTCCAAACTTCAGCCACACATCTGGCCCAGAAGAGCCCAGGGTCTTACCTTCATAGCAGACTCTTGCCAGGCCCAGGTCTCAGGCCCTCCACTTTCAGTCCTGGCTTCCTCTGGGTCCCTTCAAGTCACCCTTCTGGCCAGTCTTCCCTCGCACCAGTCCTGCTCTTCTCTCCCCAAGGCCTCCCCTGGTCCCCATCTGAGCACCAGTTGCCAGGGATGAGCCTTCCTCTTAAAGGGACACAGTGGTAACCACAGGTACCCCCCACCTGGTCCTCCTGGGTCTGTACCTCAGGGCAAATAACTCTCCCTCTCTGAGTTTCAGTGGCCTCATCATGTGGAAAGGGTTGTAATGAGAATTTAGGGAGAGACTGTAGGAAAGGGATTTGTAAGAAGCAGCCCATTTGTTAAGGGGCCAAGGGTGCTTATCTTTGTTTTTAGAAAGGTGGATCCAGTCCATAGGAGACAAAAACTCCTCCTGCCCAGTGGGCCACATTCCAGACATTCTGGATCCAAGCACCAGGGGTGGGGCCCAGGAATTTGCACTTAACCTGTTTCTAGGAATTCTTCAGTCATGGAACAGGAAAGTGAAGATAACCTGGTCAAGTGTCCTGTATAGTGGTCAGCCCATAGTAGAGGATTAATAAGCATCAGTTCTTTTTTTTTTTGACACAGAGTCTCACTCTGTCGCCCAGGCTGGAGTGTGCAGTGGTGTGATCTTGGCTCACTGCAACCTCTGGGTTCAAGTGATTCTCCTGCCTCAGCCACCTGAGTAGCTGGGATTACAGGCATGCACCACCACGCCTGGCTAATTTTTGTATTTTTAGTAGAGACGGGGTTTCACCATGTTGGTTAGGCTGGTCTCGAACTCCTGACCTCGTGGTCCGCCGCCTTGGCCTGCCAAAGTGCTGGGATTACAGACATGAGCCACCACGCCTGGCCAGCATCAGTTCTTACTATCTCACCTTTCACAGTTCTATCAGGTGGGGTTTATATCCTCATTAGATATAAAGAAACTGAAGCCCAGTGAGGAAAGGTGACCTGTCCAAGTCCTTATGCTTAGCCAGGACCAAACTGCAGTTCTCCTGATTCCAACTCCAGTGATCTCTCCAGGACACCATAGCTACCCAGTCAGAAAAACAAGAATTGTGTA
>NW_012102031.1:1029650-1032951 GCF_000951045.1 Mandrillus leucophaeus
GTCAGGTTGGTCTCGAACTCCCGACCTCAGGTGATCCGCCCGCCTCGACCTCCCAAACTGCTGAGATTACAGGCGTGAGCCACAGCGCCCGGCTCAGGAGATTTCCTACAGCTCAAAATTTGTAAGGCAAAGAGATGACCACAAGTCTTGTGAGAGTGGAGAGCGACCTCGGCTCTCTTAGTCCCGCCTGGCCCACCAGGCACTGCACAGTACGGTAGAGGCCCCGCCCGACCCAGCCCTTTAATCGGCCTGTTGCAATCACTATCAACCCGCCAATTCTGGCCCCTCCCCTGTCTTCCGGGTTCACTCTCTCACTTCCTGCCGGGCCCAGGCTCAGGCCCCGCCTCCGTCTTGTTTGGAGAAATCCAATCGAACCTGGAGGGCTGCGCTCCGCCCTATGCCTCGCCCGCCTCTTCCAGGAGCAATCAGAATCAACTCAGGCCCCGCCCCCGCTTCGGTCCGCCGAGACCACGCCCCTTCGGCGCAATCAGGCCGCCTGCTGGCCCCGCCCCCTAAAGCCCCGCCCTGTCGAATCTTATCCCTGCGCTGCTTCTGCGGCTGCATCTTCCAGACTCCGCCCCGCGCGCGGAGCTGCAGCCATGGCAGTCACCGCCCAGGGAGCCCGCAGGAAGGAGCGGGTCCTCTGCCTGTTTGACGTGGACGGGACCCTCACGCCGGCTCGCCAGGTAGGACCCTGAAGTTTGGAAGCTCCCCCTGGGAGTGTCACGCGGACACCCCCGAGGCTGAGTGTGGGATCTGCAGCAGAGTGACCGTGGACACGCCGGGACCGAGTGTAGCATGCGGCAGTACCCGGCCCCCTGACATCCGGGGCCACCCACCGGGAGTGAGGGGACCTGGCCCTCCACGTCACTGCCCCAGCAGCGTCCCTGCCTGTGTTCTGCTTGGGAGTGTTGGGGTAGGATCCAGTACTGGAGGGAAGAGGCTGCGATCAGGGGCCTAGCTCCCTCTGTCCCCAGATGCTTTCACATGCCCCTAGGGCCTGGCTCCCGGAGGCCCCAGCCTCCTGAGCTGGGGATCCCACCCTAGTTCAGCCCTACAACGCACCAGTGGTCAGAGCTGGCTTCTGAACCGGGGTTCCAGGCACACAAGCACGCAGCCAAGTGTCAGTCACCATCTGGTAGGAGACAGGGGGTCTCAGAGCCTTCCCACCCCGACCTTTGCAGGCCTGGGCCTGGGTCTAGTTTCTGAAGCCCTATCATCCACTTTACCTTCCACCCCCAGTCGTGGAGCAGAGAGGGCTTCTTTTCAAATTCGTTTATGGGCTCTACCCACCCGTAGGTGAGAGGCTTCAGGCCTAGTCTGTTTGCTGTGAGGACACTGAGG
The DNA here is from genome assembly GCF_000951045.1 of Mandrillus leucophaeus. Lineage (NCBI taxonomy): Eukaryota > Metazoa > Chordata > Mammalia > Primates > Cercopithecidae > Mandrillus > Mandrillus leucophaeus. Next base: position 1,030,995 of record NW_012102031.1, read on the forward strand.
CATAGTGAGGGTAAGAGTGTGGTTTTCTTCTAAAGACTCACTGTGTTGAGCCTCTTACCTCTGCTCAGTTTTTCTCCCACTGGGTCTCATTGTGAGTGAGTCCCCAAAAGCCCCCTCACCAGCTGGATGCATCAGTAAGCAGGTTTCATTCGTGCCCTCCCTGTGGGTAACCCACCCTCCAGTCTGGGGGCCTCAAGGACCAACCGACAGGTCTCCTAGCGTGGGGGAACAGTGGGATGGGCTTTACTGGGCAGTGGCTGATGGGAACCCAGGTCTTAGCCTCCTCTCTTAGGTCCCAAATGCCCCTCCCCATCCTCTGTGGTGAAATTACCCTGGCTTGGGCCCTGGGGACTCAAGGAAGAATCAGCCCGCTCAGCCTTCCTGCAGGGATGCTCTGCCTTCCTGCAGGGGTGGGTCCGGGAGGAAGATAACAGGACTGGAGGAAGATGACAGGACTGGAGCGAAGGTGGGCTGGGTGCAGTGGCTCATGCCTGTAATCCCAGCACTTTGGGAGGCTGAGGTGGGTGGATCACCTGAGGTCAGGAATTCGAAACCAGCCTGGCTAACATGGTGAAACTCTGTCTCTACTAAAAATACAAAAATGAGGTTGGGTTCAGTGACTCATGCCTGTAATCCCAGTACTTTGGGAGGCCGAGGCGGACAGATCACAATGTCAGGAGTTCAAGACCAGCCTGACCAATATGGTGAAACCCCGTCTCTACTAAAAATACAAAAAATTAGCTAGGCATGGTGGCATGCACCTGTAATCCCAGCTGCTCGGGAGGCTGAGGCAGGAGAATCGCTTGAACCAGAGAGACAGAGGTTGCAGTGAACCAAGAATGTGCCATTGCACTCCAGCCTGGGCGACAGAGTGAGACTCTGTCTCCAAAAAAAAAAAAAAAATAGCTGGGCGTGGTGGCATGTGCCTGCCCATAGTCCCAGCTACTCAGGAGGCAGAGGCAGGAGAATCGATTGAACCCAGGAGGTAGAGGTTGCAGTGAGCCAAGATTGTGCCATCGCACTCCAGCCTGGGCAACAAGAGTGAAACTCCATCTCAAACAAACAAATAAATAAATAAAAGAACTGGAACAAAGGTGGCAGGGCCTAGGCTCAGTTCTGACGCCTCCCTCTGACCTTTTGTTCCACAAACATAACAACCTGAATAAGAACAGCCTATTAATTTGTCTACGGGCCAGCCTCTGTGCTTAGTGCCTTTTGAAAGTTAATTTTTAATTGTACACATATTCATGATCACACTCTCCTGGTAAAGAATGAAAACCTAACAGAGAAGGGTAAAGTCCCCTCTGACTACACCAGGATCCCAGGCCTGGCCCCCCTCCCCAAGGTAATGTGGTTACTGTGGTGTGGCTTTCCTCCAGGCCTTTATCTGGATCTGTTTGCCCAGAGCAAATATTAAACATTGTTTTGTGGGGCTATTTTTGTTGTTGTTGTTCTTTGGCTCCTCAAGAATCAACTTGATTGTGATGCTATTTTGTTGTTGTTGTTAGAGACAGGGTCTCGCTTTGTCAGCCAGTCTGGAGTGCAGTGGCGCCATCACAGCTCACTGCAGCCTCGAACTCCTGAGCTCAAGTGATTGTCCCGCCTCAGCTTCTGGAGTAGCTGGGACTACAGGCGAGTGCCACCATGCCTGGCTAATTTTTTTTTTTTTTGGAGACAAAGTCTTGTTCTTGTCCCCCAGGCTAGAAAGCGATGGCGTGATCTGGGCTCACTGCAACCTCAACCTCCCGGTTTCAAGCGATTCTCCTGCCTCAGCCTCCTGAGTAGTTGGGATTACAAGCGCCTACCACCATGCCCAGCTAATTTTTTAACTTTTGTAGAGACAGGGTTTTGCCAGGTTGGCCGGGCTGATCTCGAACTCCTGACTTCAGGTGATCCACCCGCCTGGGCTTCCCAAAGTGCTGGGATTACAGGCATGAGCCACCGCGCCCGACCGAAA
>NW_012102031.1:1035991-1038077 GCF_000951045.1 Mandrillus leucophaeus
TTTTTTTTTTTTTTTTCATAGAGACGATGTCTTCCTTTGCTGCCTAGGCTCTAAACTCCTGGGTCAAGCAATCTTTCTGCCGTGGCCTCACAAAGTGTTGGGATTACAGACCTGAGCCATGGTGCCCAACCTGTCTAATTTTTGGTGTCTAAGCTTCGTACTGCTTCAGATCCAGTTAGAATGTGGGCTCCCTGGGTTCTGAGCACTAAGTGAGGGCTAAGTGGAGGTCCCAGACATGCTGAAAGCCAGAATGCTATGCTTCCCCTCTCCCCCCATAGAAAATTGACCCTGAGGTGGCCGCCTTCCTGCAGAAGCTGCGAAGTAGAGTGCAGATCGGTGTGGTGGGCGGCTCTGACTACTCTAAGATCGCTGAGCAGCTGGGTGACGGGGATGAAGGTAAGAGTGAGACTGGGGGTAGAGGGAGTGGGGAGTTTGAGAGATTCCTGGGCATCTTCAAAGAGCCGGTCCTGCTTCTGTGGGGCAGAAGAAGTAGAGAGAGAGCAGCCAGATAGTTCCCTCACTGATGTGACAAACACTTGAGCACCTCCTATTGCCAGGGATTGTGCCAGGCCCTAGAGAAATAGCTGGGACAAAGCAAGCAAAACCTGCCCTTATGCAGTTTACATTCTCATTTCTGCCTGCTGAGTCTTGATTTCCTCATCTTTAAAATGGGCTGAACTGGCTGGCATGGAGGCTCACGCCTGTAATCCCAGCACTTTGGGAGGCCAAGGCAGGTGGATTACTTGAGATCAGGAGTTCAAGACCAGCGTGCCCAACATGGTGAAACCCCGTCTCTACTAAAAATACAAAAAATAAGCTGGGTATGGTGGCACGTGCCTGCAATCCCAGCTACTCGGGAGGTTGAGGCAGGAGAATCGCTTGAACCTGAGTGGTGGAGGTTGCAGTGAGCCAAGATCAGGCCACTGCACTCCAGCCTGGGTGACAGAATGAGGCTCTGCTTCCAAAAAAAAAAAAAAAAAGGGCAGAACCAATGATGGCTACCATTTGTCAAAAATGATCATGTGTTAATGTTATTCCATTGCATTTAATCCCCACAATCACACTTTAGAGTAGGCGTGATCATCCCATTTAACAGAGGACGACTCTGAAGTTATCCAGAAAATTGATTGGACCTCAGAGCTCCTGGTCTCAGACCAGTCAAAGTGGGTGCTTCCAGTTCCTCAAGCCAGAAACTTCCTCGAATTTTTCCTTTTCCCACCTCTTGTTTATTCCATCAGCAAACCCCAAAATATCTCCCTGTCCCCTCTGTCTCCATCTCCACCATGCCTTCATAGTCTAGGTAACCACGTGCCACCCAGACCCCGCAACAGCCTCTGAGCTGTGCTCCCTGCGCCTCCCACCTCCCACCCACTCCAGCTGCTTCTCCTGGCAGCCAGAGCTGAAACCTCCAACTCTCCCATGCACCCAGCCTTGAGAACCCAGTGCGATGGCAGCTGTAGAGCAGAAGGAAGCTCATCTGCAGAGGGACAGGGGAGCACAGAGTGTAAATGATGCCCTCTGCCAGACAGTGCTGCATGGCTTCCAGAGGAGGAAGCTGGATCTTGGAGGATGAGTGGCAGGGAAGCCAGGGAAGGGCGGTCCTGACAGAAGGACCTGCATGGATGCCTGTGTGCAGAGGCCCACAGGTGTGACTGGCTTCTTTGGAAGAAAACCAAACTGCAGAAGGAGAAAGGCTGGAGAAGCAGGTTGCAGCCTCAGATTGAACAAATGGCCTTTGAATACGAAACCAAGGGTGTGGGCTTCCTGTCTCTTTACTTGCCTATGGGATCACAGACCTGGTGTCACAGTCTTTCTTCCTCCTGTCCTCTATGTGACCCCGAAGTCATTGAGAAGTTTGATTATGTGTTTGCTGAGAACGGGACAGTGCAATATAAGCACGGACGACTGCTCTCCAAGCAGGTCAGTGTCCCCCAGGGCTTAGCCAGGGGCACCCCGCTTTTCCTTAGTGGAGCAGTCCAAGGGTGCCTTCTGTCCGGGGCTGGGGGAGAGACACTGCGCCTGTCTCAGGGTCAGGCAGCCTAGGCCACGCTCAGAGCTCTGTGTTCCTTGGCCAGACCATCCAGAA
>NW_012102031.1:1038127-1043549 GCF_000951045.1 Mandrillus leucophaeus
ACGCCTGTAATCCCAGCACTTTGGGAGGCCAAGGCAGGTGGATTACTTGAGATCAGGAGTTCAAGACCAGCGTGCCCAACATGGTGAAACCCCGTCTCTACTAAAAATACAAAAAATAAGCTGGGTATGGTGGCACGTGCCTGCAATCCCAGCTACTCGGGAGGTTGAGGCAGGAGAATCGCTTGAACCTGAGTGGTGGAGGTTGCAGTGAGCCAAGATCAGGCCACTGCACTCCAGCCTGGGTGACAGAATGAGGCTCTGCTTCCAAAAAAAAAAAAAAAAAGGGCAGAACCAATGATGGCTACCATTTGTCAAAAATGATCATGTGTTAATGTTATTCCATTGCATTTAATCCCCACAATCACACTTTAGAGTAGGCGTGATCATCCCATTTAACAGAGGACGACTCTGAAGTTATCCAGAAAATTGATTGGACCTCAGAGCTCCTGGTCTCAGACCAGTCAAAGTGGGTGCTTCCAGTTCCTCAAGCCAGAAACTTCCTCGAATTTTTCCTTTTCCCACCTCTTGTTTATTCCATCAGCAAACCCCAAAATATCTCCCTGTCCCCTCTGTCTCCATCTCCACCATGCCTTCATAGTCTAGGTAACCACGTGCCACCCAGACCCCGCAACAGCCTCTGAGCTGTGCTCCCTGCGCCTCCCACCTCCCACCCACTCCAGCTGCTTCTCCTGGCAGCCAGAGCTGAAACCTCCAACTCTCCCATGCACCCAGCCTTGAGAACCCAGTGCGATGGCAGCTGTAGAGCAGAAGGAAGCTCATCTGCAGAGGGACAGGGGAGCACAGAGTGTAAATGATGCCCTCTGCCAGACAGTGCTGCATGGCTTCCAGAGGAGGAAGCTGGATCTTGGAGGATGAGTGGCAGGGAAGCCAGGGAAGGGCGGTCCTGACAGAAGGACCTGCATGGATGCCTGTGTGCAGAGGCCCACAGGTGTGACTGGCTTCTTTGGAAGAAAACCAAACTGCAGAATGAGAAAGGCTGGAGAAGCAGGTTGCAGCCTCAGATTGAACAAATGGCCTTTGAATACGAAACCAAGGGTGTGGGCTTCCTGTCTCTTTACTTGCCTATGGGATCACAGACCTGGTGTCACAGTCTTTCTTCCTCCTGTCCTCTATGTGACCCCGAAGTCATTGAGAAGTTTGATTATGTGTTTGCTGAGAACGGGACAGTGCAATATAAGCACGGACGACTGCTCTCCAAGCAGGTCAGTGTCCCCCAGGGCTTAGCCAGGGGCACCCCGCTTTTCCTTAGTGGAGCAGTCCAAGGGTGCCTTCTGTCCGGGGCTGGGGGAGAGACACTGCGCCTGTCTCAGGGTCAGGCAGCCTAGGCCACGCTCAGAGCTCTGTGTTCCTTGGCCAGACCATCCAGAACCACCTGGGGGAGGAGCTGCTGCAGGACTTGATCAACTTCTGCCTCAGCTACATGGCCCTGCTCAGGCTGCCCAAGAAGCGGTGAGGTCCCACCAGCCTGGTCTCCAGAACCTGGGGCCTGAGGGAGGAGAAGTGTGGGTCCCTCAGAGGGAGCCTGGAGATACCTGGGCCCCTGATTTTTTACGGGGAGTGTGGATTATTTTCCCCTTTGGAGTCCTAGGAGGCTGGGGTCCCAGGTGGGGCTAGATTTGAATTCAGGGCCGTTCTGGTTCTCTCTGGCTCCCGCCCTCCCTCACCACCAGTGGAACCTTCATTGAGTTCCGGAATGGCATGCTGAACATCTCGCCCATCGGCCGGAGCTGCACCCTGGAGGAGCGGATCGAGTTCTCCGAACTGGACAAGGTACCACTAGCTCTGCAACCTTAGGCCTGTAGGGCCTCAGTCACTCAATTTATCTGAGCCTTTATTTTCTCATCGGTAAAATAGACTGGGGGGATGTGTTCTGATTTAACTGATACCCTTTCAGGCACCTACCGTGTGCCATTGTTGTAGACACACGTGCATCTTTCCAACGCTGCTGGTCCCCCTTCCTAGGTGACCAGCACCAGCAGCCACCCATTGAGCCAGGCCAACACCTGGGAACATCATTTCCACCTTCCCACCCACATCGGGTCCAACAGCTCCTATTTCATCAGCCTCTCGAGTCAGTGTCAAATCTGTTCATCTGCAGAACTGAGACCCCACTCTAGATTACCGCTTTCCCCCGCCCCAGGTTGCCCCAACTTTCCTCTCTGTCCCTCCCTACCCACTGCATAACCCTGCCAGCCTGCTCTCCGGCAATGCCACTGAGAAGCTTTCTTTCTTTCTTTTTTTGGGGGGGCGGGGAGGGAGATAAGAGTCTCATTCTGTCACCCAGGCTGGAGTACAGTGGCATGATCTCAGCTCACTGCAACTCCCACCTCCCGTGTTCAAGCGATTCTCCTGCCTCAGCCTCCCAAGTAGCTGGGATTACAGGTGTGCACCACCACACCTAGCTAAGTTTTGTACTTTTTTAGTAGAGACAGGGTTTTACCACGTTGGCCAGGCTGGTCTTGAACTCCGGACCTAAGGTGATCCACCTGCCTGGGCCTCCGAAAGTGCCGAGATTACAGGCATGAGCAACCTCGCACGGCCCATTAGAACCTTTCAAATGCGTCAGCCGCATTCACCCCCCAGCCCTGCCCCCTCACTTACAATCCTTCCTTGCCTCCTCGTTGCCAGCTGGATGATGTTCTAGCCCCCTGCTATGGTGCCCCAAGCCCTGAGGGCTCTGCCTGGCTCCGGCTCTCTGCATCTCCTCTCTGTGCCCTTCAAGTTCCACTTTCTATTCCTGGAACACACCAAGGTCCTCTCACCTCTGCCTGTGCTGCCCCTGCTGAACGTTGATGTGCATTTTGCTTTTCTCCCCACCGCCTCCCTCCCTCCCGGCGATGGAGTGATCCACCCTTCCAAACCTTTCCATGCTGGCCCGTCCACGTCGTTCCGTCATTCTCTGACCTGTTCGGTGGCTCTCCCTGCCCTCTGCTCCAGCTATGGCCTCTTGGCTGATTCTAGAGTGCTGTGCCTCTGCCAGAGCACACTTCTCTCAGGCCCAGCTCGTCCCTCCTCCTCTCCTTCAAATCACCTTTCCTGTCCTTTTCCCAGTGGGGCCTCCCAGAGTATCACATCCACTGCTGCACTTCCTGCTCCTTCCCCTACCTTATTTCTCCCCAAGCAGCCTTGGACAACTTCCACCATCTACTTTCAAAACCCGAATTACTGTCTGTCCCTGTCCCAGAACTGTAAGCTCCATCAGGGCAGGGATTTCTGCGGCTTATTCTCCTCTGGATCTCCTATGCCTGGCACACGGCATACTTTTTGTCGTTATTGTTTTTTTTGAGATAGGGTCTTAACTCTGTTGCCCAGCCTGGAGTGCAGTGCAGTGATCCAGTCCTAGCTCACTGCAGCCTCGATCTCAGGCTCAAGCGATCCTCACACCTCAGCCTCCTGAGTAGCTGGGACCACAGGTGCATTCCTCCATGCCAGGCTAATTTTTAAAATTTAAAATTTTTTGTAGGGATGGGATCTCATTGTGTCTCCCAGGCCAGTTTTGAACTCCTAGCCTCAAGTGGGCCTTCTGCCTCAGCCTCCCAAAGCACCAGGATTATAGGTGTGAACCACTGCACCTCGCAAAGAAATACCCTTTTTTTTGTTGTTTTTTTGGAGACGGAGTCTCGCTCTGTCACCCAGTGCCGTGGGACAATCTCGGCTCACTGCAACCTCCGCCTCCTGGGAGCAATTCTTCTGCCTCAGCCTCCCAAGTAGCTGGGACTACAGGCGTGAGCCACCGCACTGGCCTAATTTTTGTATTTTTTAGTAAGGACAGGGTTTTGCCATGTTCAGGCTGGTCTCAAACTCTGGCCTCAAGTGATCTGCCCACCTTGGGCTCCCAAAGTGCTGGGATTACAGGCGTGAGCCTCTGCGCCCAGCCACGGGGACTTTTTTTGTTGGAGTAGTTACAACTGGTCATTGGCAAACAACCACTCTCCCACACACACGTGCTGAGAGGTGATCCCTTCCTGTCCACCCAGGTTCCCAGTCCCAGCTCTACCCATTTGCCTCGTAACCTGGAAAAACAGCTTTATTACTGTGTGCCTCAGTTTGCTTATGTGTAAGGTGGGGGTAATAACAGTTCCCATCCCATGGCCTGTCATGAGGACTGGATGAGGTGGCGCATGGACCATGCCTGGCATGGGGTTGGGGAGCCACACACTAACTCCCCACCTTCTCAAGTAGTTTTGGCTCTTGTTTGCCCCCTTCTGGCACTGGAGGGGCATGAACCTTCCTGATCCATGTGCCCTGCCCCGGCCCAGAGCTGGTGTAAATGCTTGACCCAGCTTGTCTTCCAGAACGCTGAAGTGGGGATGAGTACTTCCCTTCCTTAGATGAGGACACTGAGGCCAGAGAGTGAGTAACCAGCTCGAGGTCACAGTGCCAGTCCCTGCCGAGGCTGGCCTTGCACGGGGGGCTGTCCAGTGGCCAGCCTTGTTCTCCAGAGACGGGAGGTGCAGCCAGCCTCGGCCATGTGGAAAGATTTCTTCACAGCTTGGGACACTCTCAGCCCACCTAGAAGGCTCAGCACGCTCACGTGGACTGTGTGCCCAGCCGGGGCCTGGCACACAGCAGGTTCTCTGAGCTGCCATCCGCCCCCTCCCCTCTGCAGAAAGAGAAGATCCGGGAGAAGTTCGTGGAAGCCCTGAAAACAGAGTTTGCTGGCAAAGGGCTGAGGTTCTCCCGAGGTACGTCCACCCTGCAGAGGGCTTGGGAGGCCTGGTACAGGGCCCCTCCTCGAACCTTCCGCCCCTTGCAAGACCAGGCTGTGGCCCCCAGTAGCTTTAGGAGCCCCTCCCCCACTCAGGGCAGAGGGGGTGGCTGAGCCTAATGCAGAAAGGGGCTCAGCGTTTACTGGCCCCCAGTTTTCCCCACCTCACACCTCAGTGGTAAATGCCCTATGCCCATCCAGTTTCTCAGGCCAAAAACCGGAGCCTCTCCCTTGAATGCTCTCCCCCGCCCCTTCCCAAGTCCAAACTCCTAGAAGTCCCAGGGCCCTGCATCTGGAATCCCACTGGTGCTCACACCTCCACTGCCAGCAGCTTATCCCAGCCTCCAACTGACCTGACGCAGCCGGGCTCCTCTCTGCCACCTCACCCGTTCCCCAGTGGCCGGAGAGGCTGGAGCTGCAGTCATGGTGTGCCTCTGCCCAAAGCCCTCCCTAGGCTCTTCCTCCTTCTCCACGTGATGCCCAGGGCCTGCCCGTCCTCGCCCTGCCTCTCCCAGCCTCCTCCCTTGCTGGGACACTCATCTTCTTCCCTGCCTCAGGGGCTGTACTTTGTTCTGTGTCTCAGGGGCTGTACTTTGTTCTGTGTCTCAGGGGCTGTACTTTGTGCCTCAGGTCCCAGCTCATTGCCACCTCGTCAGAGGTCTCCCCTGACCACCCTGGCTGGATGAGCTTCCC
>NW_012102031.1:1043599-1049739 GCF_000951045.1 Mandrillus leucophaeus
CCGGCCCAGAGCTGGTGTAAATGCTTGACCCAGCTTGTCTTCCAGAACGCTGAAGTGGGGATGAGTACTTCCCTTCCTTAGATGAGGACACTGAGGCCAGAGAGTGAGTAACCAGCTCGAGGTCACAGTGCCAGTCCCTGCCGAGGCTGGCCTTGCACGGGGGGCTGTCCAGTGGCCAGCCTTGTTCTCCAGAGACGGGAGGTGCAGCCAGCCTCGGCCATGTGGAAAGATTTCTTCACAGCTTGGGACACTCTCAGCCCACCTAGAAGGCTCAGCACGCTCACGTGGACTGTGTGCCCAGCCGGGGCCTGGCACACAGCAGGTTCTCTGAGCTGCCATCCGCCCCCTCCCCTCTGCAGAAAGAGAAGATCCGGGAGAAGTTCGTGGAAGCCCTGAAAACAGAGTTTGCTGGCAAAGGGCTGAGGTTCTCCCGAGGTACGTCCACCCTGCAGAGGGCTTGGGAGGCCTGGTACAGGGCCCCTCCTCGAACCTTCCGCCCCTTGCAAGACCAGGCTGTGGCCCCCAGTAGCTTTAGGAGCCCCTCCCCCACTCAGGGCAGAGGGGGTGGCTGAGCCTAATGCAGAAAGGGGCTCAGCGTTTACTGGCCCCCAGTTTTCCCCACCTCACACCTCAGTGGTAAATGCCCTATGCCCATCCAGTTTCTCAGGCCAAAAACCGGAGCCTCTCCCTTGAATGCTCTCCCCCGCCCCTTCCCAAGTCCAAACTCCTAGAAGTCCCAGGGCCCTGCATCTGGAATCCCACTGGTGCTCACACCTCCACTGCCAGCAGCTTATCCCAGCCTCCAACTGACCTGACGCAGCCGGGCTCCTCTCTGCCACCTCACCCGTTCCCCAGTGGCCGGAGAGGCTGGAGCTGCAGTCATGGTGTGCCTCTGCCCAAAGCCCTCCCTAGGCTCTTCCTCCTTCTCCACGTGATGCCCAGGGCCTGCCCGTCCTCGCCCTGCCTCTCCCAGCCTCCTCCCTTGCTGGGACACTCATCTTCTTCCCTGCCTCAGGGGCTGTACTTTGTTCTGTGTCTCAGGGGCTGTACTTTGTTCTGTGTCTCAGGGGCTGTACTTTGTGCCTCAGGTCCCAGCTCATTGCCACCTCGTCAGAGGTCTCCCCTGACCACCCTGGCTGGATGAGCTTCCCCCACCCACTTTGTAGTCTTGTAGTCTTGTTTGTTCTCCAACCTGTGTCATAACTTCCTTGAGGATCCTAAGTCTGTCCCGTGTCCTGTTCCTGCCCCGTGTCCCAATCCCCAAGGGTTGTTGAATGAATGAATGAACAAGCAGCCCTTCTGTTAGCCTTGTCTGCCCCTCCCAGCAGGGAATAACAGTCCCCACCCCTGCCCACAGGAGGCATGATCAGCTTTGACGTCTTCCCCGAGGGCTGGGACAAGCGCTACTGCCTGGATAGCCTGGACCAGGACAGCTTCGACACCATCCACTTCTTTGGGAACGAGACCAGCCCTGTGAGTGTGGCCCACCCCAGGTTTCCCCCAACACAGTGGACAGCCAGAAGCCAGGTCTGGTGGCTTCTCCAACACAAATCGCCCAGGTCAAGGCCAGAACACGGGGCAACACAGCAGACCTCTTGCGGGGGCTCCTGGAGAACAGCCATTGCTCACCAGCCCCATTACACAGATCAGAAGGCTGGGGCCCCGAGAGGGCTGGGCACTTGTTCTACATCACACAGCAAGTCAGGGCGGGTCTGACAGGAGTGAGAAGGTGGGCTTCCTGCCAGTTCTGAAGGGGCAGGAGGAGGGGCAGGTCCTTAGCAGCCAACGTGGAGAGGGACTCCGCCTAAATATGCCTCCTCTGCCCGTCCTCTGTGTGCAGGGTGGGAACGACTTTGAGATCTTTGCTGACCCCCGGACTGTTGGCCACAGCGTGGTGTCTCCTCAGGACACAGTGCAGCGATGCCGGGAGATTTTCTTCCCAGAGACAGCCCATGAGGCGTGACCGGGGCCCACATCTGTGCGTTGTGACTTCTGAAGAGTTTGGCCTAGGCCTAAAGAGAGGTCCTGGTGTTGGATAGATGCCAGGGCCCCTCCTCTGGCCCAGGACGCCTGCTGCAAGGCCCACCCGAATGAGGCCAGAGTCTGTGTGGACAACCGACCCCAGCCAGTCAGCTCCTAGTGGCACTGGCTCCGTCCTCGCAGAGCCCAGAGTGTTCCCCATGCTCCACCTGGTGGCCGAGGCCACAGCTGCTGCTTGTATTTCGGTACAGAACAGGTTTCTGCGCCAGGAGGAGGCGTGCAGAAGTGTCGGTACGAGATCTAGCCTGCCCTGCCTGCCTGTCCTGGACAGTGGGGTATGGTGGCGTAGGTGCCTATTCCCTGGACAGTGGGGTGTGGTGACGTAGGTGCCTATTCCCTGGATGGTGGGGTGCGGTGGCGCAGGCGCCTATTCCCCGGATGGTGGGGTACGGTGACGTAGGCGCCTGTTCCCTGGACAGTGGGGTATGGTGGCGCAGGCGCCTATTCCCTGGACGGTGGGGTATGGTGACGTAGGCGCCTGTTCCTGGACGGTGGGGTATGGTGGCGCAGGTGCCTATTCCCTGGACGGTGGGGTATGGTGGCGCAGGCGCCTATTTTAGAGAACTTTGTCACGGTATTAAATTTCCCAAAACAAAGTAGGTGTCAGTTGCGTCTAAATGGATAATTGGCCCTAGTCACATGCCCTCACAGCCACTACTTTGCCGATGAGTAAACAGCACAGAGAGGGCAGGGACTTGGCCCAGGTCACAAAGGAAGTCCCTGATCCAGTTGAGGAGGGGGCCATTGAAGCCCCAGAGAAGAGCTGGTTTGGTGTGTCCACCCCCAGCCCCTTCCTTGGGGACCCTGACACAGAGGCAGCTTTAGGGCACGGTGGGTCACAGTTGAGGGTTTATTGCCAGTGTTAGGAAGAATGGGGGGTTTGGGTGGCCAGGGGTCTTGGGAGGAATTCCAAATGGGCACTGCAAGGCCTGTGAGTAGGGAGGAAAGCTGCTGCCCCCCTGCCACCCACGCGGCCCCAGGGCTGATGCCACCACATCCTGACTGATAGTGGTACCTTAAAAGGTGGCCTCCCTACAGGAGGGGAGCCTTGGGGGCCCCCAGGAGTCCTCCCTCACTAACAAGCCCTCTCTCAAGGGGTCAGGGGCCTTTGTTCCTCATGGGACAGGCTGGGCCGTGCCCATTTTAGGGGAGCTGACCAGCATACCTCAGCAGCTCTGGGCTCCCAGATTTTATGCGATAGGCCCTGGGGGCAGGGTTGGGATGCAGGCATCCCGGCTGATCTCTACCCTGGGGTCTTGGGGCACCTACAAGGCCAGGGATCCTCCTAGACAGTCACTGATCCCCTCATCCTGGGCATTTGAGCCCCCCGTTTTACTCACATACTGGGTCTCATAAGGGTCCCACCCCTGGCCGGCCCTCCCTTGAACCATGGCCCCACTTCTGCCCAGTCAGGCGATGTGCTGTCTAGAAGGGAGGGTGGTAGGCAGGGGGTGCGCCCAGAGGTGGGGGCAGACAGCGCCCTCCTTCCTGGCCTCCCGGGCCAGGCCGCCCTCACCCCTGTATGGGAGTGAATGGCCACGACCCCAAGTGCATACACATCTTGGCCCCAAAAGGACTCCAGGTGACAGCGACAGTCACACATCTTCAGGGATGGACACGGTAAAAGCAAGAGCCACACCTCAGCCGCTGGTCTGTCAGGGCTTTGGGAAGAGGGTTTGACGCGGGGGCTGCAGGGCCAGTCTCCCAGGCTGAGGGCCCTCCTTGTGGGTGCCCCGGCCCGGCCCTGCCTGATGGACATGTGTCCGTCCATCGCGGCGTCCTCAGCAGCTGTCAGCCGGGCGTGGCGCAGAGCATCAGTAGTGCTTGTGAGTCAGGGTAAAGGAGGGCTGCAGCCAAGCTGGAGAGATGGACCCCCACCCTCTGCAAACCCCTGGGCTTGGCTCAGTACAGCCCAGGGGAAGGAGCCCAGAGCCACTGCCAGGCTGAGGAGGAGGGACTGGCCGGCGAAATGGGAGCCCCGAACCCCTTCCGCCCTCAGGCCCCTCTTCCTGCCTCTCTAGTGCACTGAGAGCAGAGCAGGAAGGAAGGCTGGCCTCAGCAGTGAGGGGCCTGTGTGCCTCTGTATTTGTCCTCCTCCCCTGCCAGTGGCTGGGAGGCTCCCCAAAAGCACCCACCGGCCAGGCTTCTGAGGGAAGGGTCTAGATGGTGGCGGGGGACCTCAGCCAAGGGAGGGAGATGTAAGTAGCACAGAGAACTGTGGACTGACATGGGACAGCTCAGGGGCGGAGGCCAGGGAGTGAGCCCAGCACAGGCTCTCGAGGCTCAGTCACCATGGGGATGGGTGGGTAGGAGGGCGAGCGGGTCCTGCGTGTCTGCGGCAGGGAGGGGAGGAGAAAGGCAGTGGACAGCGAGAAGCCAGGTCTGGTGGCCTCGCCCTCCACCCACCTCCTTTCCGGCTCGCATAGTAGTCACGGGTCATGGGGTGGGTGGAGGCACACGCTGACAGCCACAAGCACAGACGGACAGACAGACAGACGTGCACACTGAGGCCACCGAAGGACTGATCAGCCAGGGCAGTGGGGCATGGAGCTGGCTGCTGCCCGTTCACCCTGTGTGGCTCCCCACCCCCCCGGCCAGCTGGCCTGTGAGCCACCCAGCCTAGGAGCCCACGACCTGGCCAGACCACGTCTCGTGGGGAGTGTGGGGGGCCAGCTGAGTGAGCACCACCTCCACGGCCTGGAACTTCTGGTTCTTGGGCGGGATAGGGCACATCTTGTAGGTCACCTCATCGCCCTCCACTGGCACGTACTCCCCCTCGATGCTGGCAGGCAGGAAGAGGGGTGTTAGCCCAGTGGCAGGCCCTATGCCCTGGACAGTCCTGCGGCCTGGCCTCGGGGGCAGCCTGGCCCTAGGCCTCCCTAGGTCAGGAGGCCTGGCCAGGCCTTGCTTCTCAGAACCTCAGCTCTCGAATCTGTAAAATGGGACTCATGGCCAGGCACAGTGGCTCACGCCTGTAATCCCAACACTTTGGGAGCCCGAGGCGAGCGGATCACCTGAGTCAGGAGTTTGACACCAGCCTGGCCAACATGGCGAAACCCTGTCTCTACTAAAAATAAAAAAGTTAGCTGGGCGTGGTGGCTGACACCTGTAATTCCAGCTACTTGGGAGGCTGAGGGGCAGAATCACTTGAACCCAGGAAGTGGAGGTTGCACTGAGCCAAGATTGTGCCACTGCACTCCAGCCTGGGCAACAGAGCGAGACTCCGTCTCAAAAAATAAATAAATAAATAAAACGGGATTCATAAACTGTGCCTCCCTTTCTGGGTCCCTTGAGGACTGAGATGTGAAAGGGCACAGGGAGATCCCTAAAGCTGAGAAGCTCAGTGACCTCGCCCCAGTCCTCCGGGCATTAGGAGGAGGTGGGGCCAGGCCTAGGCATGACATCCATCTCTACCTCCTGGCCCATCCACCTGAAGGCCCGTTCCAGGCCAAGAGGCTCAGGAGCTGGCCTAGCCCTCTCAGACCCCCATGATGCTGGAATGGGATCCAGGGCCCAGCTGCTGGCTCCCAGGCTTCTGGGGTCTGCATGCCCACTCCCCACCTGGCCACAGCCCTCCTCCCCCAACACACCTTCAGTCCCTACTCAGAGGACAGAAAAGGTGCCATGAATACAGACCTCAGCCAGGGAGGGGAGAGGTCTGGAGAGAGATTTTTGAGGCACCGTTAGGGACACTAGGGCAGGGGCCAAGAACGAAGGTGGAGGGGACTCACTCAGACACATGTACGAAGATGTCCTCGGACCCGTTCTCGGGGGTGATGAAGCCATGGCCCTGTGAGCGTGAGAACTGCTTACAGACGCCCTTGAACACGGGGCCAGCTGAGGCCCGGGCTGTCCTGGAGATAGGGTAGTGGGATTGCAGCTGTGGCCTGAGGAACTCCTCCCCGGACCCCTACAGCTGTTCTGGGCCCTTTCTGCTGAGCCTGCCTCAGGGCTGCGAGAAACTTGCCCCAGGCCAGGAACCACGTAGTCATCCCCATTCGATGATAATGAGGCCTGGCACAGTGGCTCACACCTGTCATCCCAGCACTTTGGGAGGCTGAGGCGGGAGGATCACTTGGGCCTAGGAGTTTGAGACCAGC
>NW_012102031.1:1050987-1052316 GCF_000951045.1 Mandrillus leucophaeus
GATGGATGGATGGACGGACAGGTGGGTGGGTGGGAGGGTGGATGAATGGATGGATGGGTGGATGGATGCATGGATGGATGAATGGATGGAGGGGACAAACATCTATCCAGTTACTGGAAGGTCCACACACAGTTCCCCTATCCCAGGTGAGGACAACAGGAGTTGGAAAAGGATGGGGATGGTCAGCCTGTGTCCTGGCAAGGGTCAAGGGCCTGGGCAAGGGGCAGGTACTCACGCCGAATAGGTCCTGGTCCGCTTGGTGGGCAGAGGGCTGGGTAGGTCCCGAGGTGGGACACCACCCCGCTCCCAGACCCTGCTGCCCTCCCTGTGGAAGGGGAAGGTGGGCCAGACTGGGGACTTGGGGGAGTGGAGCGGGGGCACAACTGGGGGTGACGTGGACTCCGAAGTCATGGTGGGGCCGGCGGGAGAGCCTGGTGAGCTCTGGGGCCCAGGGGCCGATGAGGGGTTTGGGCGTCCTTGCGGGCAGGGCCCGGCCTGGCCCTGCTCTGCGGCCTCACCAGCCACGGGCTCCGTCTGGAAGAGGAAGAAAGAGGCACAGGTGAGCCCAGTCCAGGGGAGCAGCTCCTGGACCCTGGCCACAGTCAGGTGGGCTAGTCCCACCTGCTATCCTCACGGCGTGACTTCAAGTCACAAACGACCCCATCGTGGCTCAGAGTCCTCACCAGAAAACAAAACTAGGGGTCTTATGACCCCTAAATCCTTCCAGTTTGCAGTTCAATTCTCTAACTCCAGGAGCCTGGGAGGTGGCTGGGTAGGGTGGCCAGTGATGGTCTGGAATATGGTTTGGCATAAGGGTCAGTTGTTTCAGAGTCACACACGGGTTCAAATCTTAGCTTTGTCACCTACAACTTGGTGACCTCAAGCAAGCCAAGCCACACATCAGCTCCAACATGGCAGGTGGGAGTGTGGGCTCCACACCCAGGCCTGGGTTTGAATCCTGCATCCTCCACCTTCTGGCTACATGGCCTAGGCCCTGGTCAACTTTTTTTTTTTTTTTTAGACAGAGTCTCACTCTTGTTGCTCAGGCTGGAGTGCAATGGCACGATCTCGGCTCACTGCAGTCTCCGCCTCCTGGGTATAAGCGATTCTCCTGCCTCAGCCTGCTGAATAGCTGGGACTACAGGTGCCCGCCACCACGCCTGGCTAATTTTTTGTAGTTTTAGTACAGATGGGGTTTCACCTTGTTGGCCAGGCAGGTCTCGAAATCCTGACCTCAGGTGATCCACTCCCTGTGGCCTCCCAAAGTGCTGGGATTACAGGCATGGGCCAAGTTGTCCGGCCCATTGATCAACACTCTTAACTTCTGAC
>NW_012102031.1:1053750-1057842 GCF_000951045.1 Mandrillus leucophaeus
GGATCACGAGGTCAGCAGATCGAGACCATCCTGGCTAACATGGTGAAACCCCGTCTCTACTAAAAATACAAAAAAATAGCCGGGTGTGGTGGTGGGCGCCTGTAGTCCCAGCTACTCAGGAGGCTGAGGCAGGAGAATAGCGTGAACCCGGGAGGCGGAGCTTGCAGTGAGCTGAGATTGCGCTGCTGCCCTCCAACCTGGGCAACAGAGCGAGACTCTGTCTCAAAAAAAAATAATAAAAATAAAAAATAAAGTATGGTCTAGCCACATAGTAGACTAGCACTTGGCCATAAGAAAAAGAAAAGAAGAAACACTGATTCATGCAATACCCTAGATGAACCCTGCACACATTATGCTAGAATGTTTGCAAGGTCACAGAGAAGAAGCCAGTCCCGAAAAAACACAGAGGGCATGATTCCGTCTCTGAGGCAAATCCTCATAGACAGGGAGTCGACTGGTGGTCACCAGGGCTGGGGAGGAGGGAGAGGGGAGGGCTGCCGATGGATAGAACGTTTCTTTTTGGGGAATGAAAATGTTCTATAATTGGCTGTGGTGATGGCTGCACAATTCTGTGAATGTACTAAAAACAACTGAACTGAACGCCTTAAGCAGGTGAATTTTATGGTATGTGAACGACATCTCAGTAAAGCCGTTACCAAGAAAAGACGAGGCAGCAAAGTTACCCAAGATGACACAGCTGGGAAGCACCAGACGCCCTGCAGTGAACTCCTAGAGTGCCACCTGCCCCACCTGGGCGAGGGGTGGCAGGCGATGGGAACAGAGGCCCTGCCTCCCTCCCTCTAGGGAGCAGGGCGGGCCTGGCCTCCCGATTGCAGTTTTCCCAGGCCTGGTATTGTGCTTGGCAGTGACAGCCAGTGCTGGAAGGCCATGGAGGGGCAGGGAGGGAAGAGGAGGATAGAGAGGGGGAGATACAGATCATGACGGTTACCAGGGAGACGCAGCTGAGCTGGGGCCTGCTCTGGCCAGCCAGGCCTCCCACCCAAGTGACCACGCGGCTCCAGGGCCTCATGCTAAGTGGGCAACAGGGATGGGGGAAGGACCCACTGATGATTCTGGGCCAGGGTCGAGGGCAGCCTCCCCACGATGGGCTCTCAGGTGGCAGAGAGACCAGAGAGCAGAAGGGAGGCAGAGGAGCCACAGCAAAGACAGGACCAAGAGAGGCAGCGAGTCGGCCTCAGGGCAGGAGCTCAGGCAGGGGCAGGAGACAGGCAGCTTCCACAAGGCAGAGAGAACAGGCTTCTCCCCTGTCCCCCATTGCAGCCTCAGTTTCCTTATCTGGGAAATGGGGATCACACGAATCCCTCCTCCAACCAGCAAGGTGGCGCACGCAAACAATCCCAGCACTTTCGGAGGCCAAGGCGGGAGGATCGTTTAAGCCCAGGAGCTTAAAACCAGCTGGGGCAACATGGTGAAAGCTCGTGTCTACAAAAAATACAAAAATTAGCTGGGCATGGTGGTGGCACACCTGTAGTTCCAGCTACTTGGGCATCTGAGGCAGCAGGATCACTTGAACCCGGGAGGTCAAGGCTGCAGTGAGCCGAAATCGCGCCTCTGCAGTGCAGCCTGAGGGACAAGTGAGACACTGTCTTAAAAAAAAAAATTAGTTGGGTGCCTGTTGTCCCAGCTACTCGGGATGCTAAGGTGGGAGGACTGCTTGAGGCTAGGAGGTCGAGGCTGCAGTGAGTGGTAATCAAGCTACTCCACTACAGCCTGGGCGACAGAGTAAGACCCTGTCTCAAAAAAAAAAAAAAAAAAAAAGGAGAGAGAAAAGACTGTCCTCCAAGCGTTCTTTTGAGGATGAAATGAGAATTGAGGTGGGATGTGGAAAGCACTGAGTAGGCGCTGGGCGAGAGCCTGCCCCTCCCAGACAGGGCTGCGGAATTGGGTGTTGAGGGAAGAGGGAGTCGGGGAAGGAGACACCCAGCCGAGCTGGGCCAAGCCCACCATTCATTTTCATCCTCTCTTCTTCCCTAAGGATCGCCCACCCCTCACAGCTCCACAGTCTCTTGTTTTATTTAATTCCTGCAACAGCTCTTAAAGGCTGGTGCTATTATTACCCTACTTTGCAGACAAGAAAACCGAGGCTCAAACAGGTTAAATCACTCACTCAAGGACACACACCAATCAAAGCCTGAGCCAGAATTTGAATTAGCATCATCTGGGGCCTTCGAGTGGGAAGGCAGGAGTCCTGTGTCCAGGCCCTGCATTGCTATTGACCTACTGTGTGACGTGGTACAGCGCCTGGGCTTGGGGGAGCTGTACAACACCCAGCAGCCCCAGAGACCAGAGAGAAGGGAACAGGGAGATACGGAGCAACCCTCCAGTTCAGACCCCTCTCCAGAGCATTGCTGCCAAAGAGGGCAAGTGAAAATGAGGCTTTCATTGGCTGAATGCCATGTACTGTGCAAAAGTCTTTACAGAAATTATTTTCTACGTTTCAACCCCCAGTTACCCTATAGAGCTGAAATGACAATTTTTCCATTTTACAGATGAGCTAGCTGAGGCTCAGAGAGGTTGAGTGACTTGCCCAAAGTCACACAGCAGGTGACAGAGTCCCAGATCTGTCTAACGGTAAACCAGTGCTTTTCCTGTGAATATAAATTCTGTTCCTGGTTCAGCCAAGATGAGGCTGGAGTTTTTCCAAAAGAACTTTCCCTGAGAAACTAAATGGGAAAATAAACTCGCCCAAGAGCAGAGAAACTGATATATTTCTGGAACATTTGTTTCCACTCAAACAGAGCTAAGGGCCAGCTCCAGGGGGGTTTCGTGTGTCCTTCTGGGGCCATCTCCTGCCAGGAATAATGCCCTTCAGAACCTGCAGTCGGGTGAGACCCAGACTGACTAAGTTGAAATCCTGGCTCCACTGCAACCCAGTTTTGTGACCCCCCCTTTTTTTTTTTTTTTTTTTTGAGACGGAGTCTCGCTTTGTCCCTCAGGCTGGAGTGCAGTGGCACAATCTCGGCTCACTGCAAGCTCTGCCTCCCAGGTTCAAGGGATTCTCCTGCCTCAGCCTCCCAAGTAGCTGACTGGGATTACAGGCACCCATCACCCCACCCAGCTAATTTGTATGTGTTTTTTTTTTTTTTAGATGGAGTCTTGCTCTGTTGACAGGCTGGAGTGCAGTGCCGTGATCTTGGCTCACTGCAACCTCTGCCTGCGGGGTTCAAGCGATTCCTCTGCCTCAGCCTCCTGAGTAGCTAGGACTATAGGCGCACACCACCATGCCCAGCTAATTTTTTGTATTTTAGTACAGATAGGGTTTCACCATGTTGGCCAGGAGGGTCTCAATTTCCCGACCTCGTGATCCACCCACCTCAGCTTCCCAAAGTGCTGGGATTACAGGTGTGAGCCACTGTGCCCGGCCTCTTTTTTTTTTTTTTTTTAATCAGAGATGGGGTTTCACCATGTTGGCCAAGCTGGTCTCGAACTCCTGACTGCAGGTGATCCACCCACCTTGGCCTCCTGAAGTGCTGGGATTTCAGGCATGAGCCACTGTGCCTGGCCAACTCTCCCTTTTCGTGCCTCAGTTCCCTCTTCTGTCAAATGGGGCTCATCGTAACATCCTACCCAGGTTGTCGGGAGGAGCCACAGAGCTGTGTCAAAGGCCCCCCAGCAAGTGGGCATCCCCGTGTCCCCCGGCCCTGCGTTTGGGCTCTGAGCAAAGCTCATCTTCATTTCCCTGCAGAAGGCCAGACCCCAAATGACTGACTGCAGACAAAGGGGCCTAGAAGTAAACACAAATGTCAGGCTGTTTGGAGATAACCTGAGGCTGGATGCAGTGTCATGGGGCACTCTGGGTGGTGACTCAGCCTTCTTGGCAGATGAACCACAACCCATGCTGGGGCTCTGCTCCAATTCTCAGCTGCCCCAAAAGGATGGAGAGTGGGGCAGGAAATGGCTATCATGGTCCCCTCTTATTTTTTTATTTTTTGAGACAGGCTATCACTTTGTCACCCAGGCTGGAGTGCAGTGGCATGATCATGGCTCACTGCAGCCTCAGTCTCCCTAAGCGCTAGGATTACAGTGCGAGTCACTGTGCCTGGCCATGGCCCTTTTTTTTTTTTTTTTTTT
>NW_012102031.1:1058423-1063604 GCF_000951045.1 Mandrillus leucophaeus
GAGCACACTTTTTTTTTTTTTTTTTTTTTTGAGACCGAGTATCACTCTGTCACCCAGGCTGGAGTACAGTGGCGCGATCTTAGCTCACTGAAACCTCCACCTTCCAGGTTCCAGTGATTCTCGATTCTCCTGCCTCAGCCTCCCGAGTAGCTGGGATCACAGGCACTCGCCATCACGCCCAGCTAATTATTGTATTTTTAGTAGAGACAGAGTTTCACCATATTGGCCAGGCTGGTCTCAAACTCTGACATCAGGTGATCCACCCCCTTGGCCTCCCAAAGTGCTGGGATTACAAGCGTGAGCTACCGTATGAGAAGACTGTATGGTCTTCTCTTGACCGTGAGTCCTCTCAGTCTGGGCAGATCAGGGAAAGGCAGCCTGCTCAGCCACTCAGTGCTGTGTGACCTGGGGCAGGCACCTGCTCCTCTCTGGACCTCACTTTTGTCTTCAGCTACGTGAATCATCGCTGGTCCAGATGACTAATGAAGGTCAGGCCAACTCTCCTCCGAGGTTTTCAAAAACACATATGTAAATGAAATCAAACTGACTGCAGGCACCAGAACAACAAACATGAGGGTGACAACTGTCCTTAAAGCGCCCCAGTCCAGTTGGGGGAACAGACACAGATTATTAAAATGCAGCATGGGGGCCAGGAGTGGTGGCTCACACATGTATTCCCAGCACTTTGGGAGGCCGAGATGGGCAGATCACGAGGTCAGGAGATCGAGACCATCCTGGCTAACATGGGCCTGTAGTCCCAGCTACTCGGGAGGCTGAGGCAGGAGAATGGCGTGAACCTGGGAGGCGGAGTTTGCAGTGAGCTGAGATCGCGCCACTGCACTCCAGCCTGGGCGACAGAGCGAGACTCTGTCTCAAAAATAATAATAATTTCAAAAAAGCAGCATGGGAAGTCCTGATGTGAGCCTCAGACACCAGCTAGTGATCTACTGATACTGACCATGTGCCAAGCCCTTTGCCCCATTTTTTCATTTCGTCTTCCTAAGAACCCTTTGCAGTAACTACCATTAGTATACCCATTCTTCTGAAGAGTAAACTGAGGCTCAGATAGGTGAAGAGGCTCGCTGAGCTCACACAACAGGTCAGATGCAGCATGCCTGCCCTCTGGAGATGTCTGGGGAGGTGAAGACCAGCCATTCCTTGAGGGCGGCACCCACCCTACCCTGGAGTAGGAGGAGTGGGGTGTGGAATTCCTGGGGAGCCAGGACTCGAGCTTTTATTTCTGGCTTTGCGCTGACTCAGACCATGACCTTGGGTGAGTCACTCACCAACTCTGCTAAGCTTAAAAACAACTCCCCCAATAAAAATGTCCCAGCCCCAAGTCCCCATCACAGGGGAGCAGATGGGAGGAATGGGTACAGTTGCTTAAAAATAGAAAGGACAGGGAACACAAGGATGACGCTGGAAGGGCTTCCCGAACATTGGGGGCTTGTGCATGGTGGGCCCTGGGAGGGTGAGAAAACAAACTCAGGACCCCCGGGCAGGAGCTGACACTTCCCTGGCTCCTCCCCCTCCCCCAGCCTCCCAGATGCTCCTTAAAATACATCCGTGCTTGAGCTGCTCTTGCAGCCTGAGGTGACCTGATTAAACCTGGTTCCTTCCCCCACACAGCCTGTGTGCCTGCGTCTGTGCATGGGGGCTGCCCCAGCCAATACTTGAGCTTAATTATTTAAGAGACCCTGTAGTCCTCCTCATCACATGCCCAGGCTGCCCTGGGGAACTGCTGTGGTTAAGGTCTTTGGGCTTCTTTGACTTGGGTGGTGGTGGGGAAACCAGGACAGCACTGGGAGAACCAAGTTCGCACCCCAGTCCCACCTGTGCTTGGCTGTACGACCCTAGCAAGTCACTTTCCCATTTTGAGACCCCCTAGAGAGAGGAATAGACTGGCCAAAGTCATACATACAGCGTCTGAACTTGAACTCAAATCAGTGTGACCCTAAAGCTTTCTGGTGTGCCATGCCAGGCCCCCAGCCCAGGAGTGTCATTTTGCTGGCTGTGGGGCAGAAGAGCTCCTTACTACTTTTAGCCTCCCAATTTGCTGCTCAGCATGGACAAAGGTCTGAACCGCCCCAAGCCCCATTCCTACAAGGCTCTGGGTCCCAGCTGCCCCAGTTGTGACTGTGGATAAGACCGGCTCAGCCAGGTCCTGAGCGCCCTCTGCTGGGCGCCACCCTGGGGGGCACTACTCCAGACTGGCTGGCAGGTGTCCCCTCCCCACCAGCCATCCAAGAGTGTCCCCAGGTCCCCCTCAGGGAATCCCTCTGCGCATCCACGAACATTGCCTAGCCATGTCTCTCCAAGCCTGGGAGAGCCATCTGCGGCCAAAACTGTCCTCTGGCCTTTTCCAGGCCACCAGGCAGGCAGTTCCTGTCTATACCTGTCCTTTTTTTTTTTTTTTTTTTTTTTTTTTTTTTCTGGAGGGAGTGAGGATGGGTCAACATGGGCAGACACGGAAAACAGACATTTTTGGAGAATACTTCAAGGAAGTGGGGGGGCGGGGCAAAACTGGGAGGAGGAAACATTCAGAATTTGGAGGGCCCAGAGGACTCTGGGATGGAGTGAGGTTTGGGAAACCAGTTCCGCATTTCCCAGAAAGCTGGAGACCCCCTCTCCCAGGGAGAGGCCCCTGCCGGGTCACAGCCAGGCGGCATGATGCCAGGCTCTCAGAGAGGTTGCCCACCCCCCGCCGGGCACACTTCCTCCTCCCCTCCCCCAGCCCCAGTGGATGCAGCAGTTCACACTCTGTATTTATTATTGTTCTCACTCTGTGTCCCCCTCCCCTCTCCCTGGGAAGAGCCTGCAGGCTGGCAGCTTGGCAGGAACCTGCTGTCTCCTTGTGGGTGCCAGTGTCACCCCTTATCTCCACCTGGACTCCTTGTGCCAGGGTCAGGCCATTCAGGGGCTTGGCACCAGCCAAGGCCACCCTAAGTCCCTGTATCCCATGACAGGGGTGGCCTAGCAGGCCCTGGCTTATCACCCCTGCCCTCTGGAGGCTGTGCCCTGGCAAGGGTGGAGGTCAGAGCAGACCAGCAGGCAGGCAAGAAGCAAGGGCTCGGGGTGGGGTGGTACCCGGGGGGAAGAGAATAACCACACGGAGCCACCTCTCCAAGCTAACTAACACAATTATCCCCATCACACTGGGGAATAAATAGAGTCAGGATAAGACAACTGCTCCAGGTCCAACTGTCTGCCTGTCGCAGCCCGTCCCTTCCCAGCCCCAGCCCCACATTCCAGGGGAAAGACCAGCGAGGGTCCCTGCTGCATTCTGCTTTCAGCATCTGGAAGCGGCGCTGGGATTTCTCCGGTCAAGGCGGTCCTCTCTCCCGCTGCTTCCCAGACAGGAGGCTGCGGCTTGGCAGGTATCTGCTGCTCTCTGCCTCCTGAGCCAGACGCAGGTCCCAGACACAGACACAGACACAGACATGCTCCCACGGGAGCCACACAGCCTCACCTCATTTGGGGGTCACGGGGAGAGAAGGAGGGAGGGAGAGACAGGTGGGATCCTCTATACCCCCAACACACTATCTGTAAGCTGAACTGGGCTGATTCAGCCCCCACCTTCACATTGTACCTCTCTCCTTCGGCCTGGCCAAAGCCACAGTTTCCAGCACAGTGTCCTCAGGCCCCATCTAGCCCCTCACCTCTCCTGGGCAGCTGGGGTCCAGGCACTGCCTCCTGCGGCGTCCGCGCTCTGCTTCTCTCTGGCTCGTGGAGCTGGCGGGCAGGGGATGGGTCTGGAAGATGTGCGTGAGTGTGTGTGTGTGTGTGTGTGTGTGTGTGTGTGTGTGCTCGCGCGGGCGGTACCTTGGCCCCTCACTCACTCACACGCCTTCCAGCTGACGTCAGGGAGAGCAGGAGGGAGGGATGAGAATTTGTACTCCCTGCTTAAAGGGACACCAGGCTCTGTCGCTCATGGCCCAGACATCACCTCCTGAGTCAGGCACTGCCAGGTGAGAGGTTCAGCTGCGTCTCTCAGGGGCCCTAAAGCTTCTTTTTTTGGAAAGTGGCTTTTATGGCTGGGCCACGGTATAATTTGCCCTGCCCAGTGAAGGCAGCTGCTGAGGAATGCTGGGGAGGAAGAACCTGAGACAGCACCACAATCCTGGTAATTAGAGAGCAAGTGGGGTGCTGAGTTTGAGTGTGAGTGTGTGAGTGCACACTGGGGGCCCCTCGGGGTGGGTGGGCATGAGTAGGGGTAAGACTGGGAGAATGGAGGTCAGAGCCAAGAGGAGCCCCCCAGAGGGGTCAAGACAAGCCAGGTTCCCAGGGACGCCCAGATGCTCATCTCCCCTCCGGACGCTCAGTGGTCCTGCCCTCTGCTAGTGCAGACACTGACATGGCTCATCTCTGTCTACCCCTTGTAATATTTCCACGGTGTTGAATTGAGGAGGACCCCAAGGAAGTGATCAGATTGAAGGTGCACAGGTGCATACCCCACAGCCTGGGAGGCTCTGAGTAGAGAAGAAAAGAGGGCTGATTGAATCCAGGTGCCCAGCCTGTTCTACACCACACGCCCTGGCTTTGAAGTGCTCCGCACTGTCAAGCTGTGTGACCTTGGGCCAGCCCCTGAGGGCCTTTGGAGGTTGAGTGTGTAATGTTCCTAAACCCAGGGCCGGCTGGAGGAGGCCTCCACAAAGGGGCTTCTCTTCCTTCTTCCTGTTCCTTCTCAGCCTCGGCTTGGAAAGAAGGAAGCCTTTCCCTGGTGTCTCCTGGTACTACTGAGGCAGGCTGGCATTTTCAAAAGGAGTCTTTTTAAAATAAAAAGGAGGTGGGAGTTAAAAGGGAAACCACAGAGAAAAATACAAGCAACTATTACAAATAGCTAAGACGCCACAAGGGCTTGCTCTGTGTTAGGCAGCAAGCTTTGCCGTCATTGAA
Organism: Mandrillus leucophaeus; assembly: GCF_000951045.1. NCBI lineage: Eukaryota > Metazoa > Chordata > Mammalia > Primates > Cercopithecidae > Mandrillus > Mandrillus leucophaeus. Next base: position 1,063,320 of record NW_012102031.1, read on the forward strand.
ACCTCACCACGATTTAATAATTTATTTTTGTCATCCCTACTTTACTGATGAGGAATTAGGGGTTCAGGGAGGAGGAGGGACCTGACTTGCCTATATTCTTCCAACGGGCTAGAGGGGCGCCGGAACCCAGGACTACCCAATGTCACCACACGCCCCTGCCCTTCCAGAACCTCTCAGGACAATCAGGTTCAGACAGTCTGGGTTTCTGGTTCTACAAGAGAGACTGTTGAGAAATGCTACCTGTGGTTACCTAGGGAGGGTCTGATTTTTTTTTTTTTTTTTTTT
>NW_012102031.1:1064149-1065735 GCF_000951045.1 Mandrillus leucophaeus
TGATCCACCCACCTCAGCCTCCCAAAGTGCTGGGAATAAAGACGTGAGCCACCACACCTGGCCAGGGTTCTGATTTTATTTCACACCCCCATCTGAGAACTTTACCCAGAGGAGCCTCTCTTCCTCTTTAAATTCTCTCTTTCCTCCTTTTTATTTATTTATGTATTTCTCTTTTGAAACAGGTCTTGCTTTGTTACCCAGGCTGGAAGGCAGTGGTGCAATCACAGCTCACTGCAGCTTCCGACTCCTGGGCTCAAATGATCCTCCCGCCTCAGCCTCATGAGTAGCTGAGACTACATGGGTGCACCACCATACCTGGCTAATTTTTCAAAAAATTTTTATAGAGATGGGGTCTCACTATGTTGCCCAGGCTAGTCTCAAACTGCTGGCCTCAAGCAATCCTCCTGCCTTGGCCTCCCAAAGTGCTGGGATAACATCTTCTCTTCTTTCTTCTTTGCCTTCCTCTCCTCCAGCAATAATATCTTTCAAAGGGCCCTCACAGGTAACCCCTTGTCTCCTTCTCCCTCTCCTTCTCCCTCTCCTTCTCCTTCTCCTTCTCCTTCTCCTTCTCCTTCTCGCTCTGTCACCCAGGCTGGAGTGCAGTGGTCTAATCTCAGCTCACTGCAACCTCTGCCTCCTGGTTTCAAGCAATTCCCCTGCTTCAGCCTCCTGAGTAGCTGGGATTACAGGCACCTGCTATCATGTCCAGCTAATTTTTTGTTTTGTTTGTTTGTTTGTTTGTTTTTGAGATGGAGTCTCGCTCTGTCACCCAGGCTTGAGTGCAGTGGCTCGTTCTCAGCTCACTGCAAGCTCCGCCTCCGGAGTTCACGCCATTCTCTGCCTCAGCCTCCTGAGTAGCTGGGACTACAGGTGCCCGCCACCACGCCCTGCTAATTTTTTTTTCTTTTTCTTTTTAGTAGAGACAGGGTTTCACCGTGTTAGCCAGGATGATCTCGATCTCCTGACCTTGTGATCCGCCCGCCTCAGCCTCCCAAAGTGCGGGGATTACAGGCTTGAGCCACTGCGTCCGGCCTTTTCTTTTCTTTTTTTTTTTTAATGAGACAGAGTTTCGCTCTTGTTACCCAGGCTGGAGTGCAATGGTGTGGTCTCAGCTCACTGCAACCTTCGCCCCCCGGGTTCAAGCTACTCCCCTGCCACAGCCTCCTGAGTAGCTGGGACTACAGGTGTGTGCCACCACACCTGGCTAATTTTTGTATTTTTAGTAGAGACGAGGTTTTGCCATGTGGGCCAGGCTGGTCTTGTACTCCTGACCTCAGGTGATCCACCTGCCTCGGCCTCTCAAAGTGCTGGAATTACAGGCATTAGCCACTGCGCCCAGCCCCTCGCCTGTTTCTTCTGACAGCTCTGTCGGGTTCAGTGGGATGAGGAAACAGCTCAGAGAGCTCATGGGGCTCCACTGAGTCACGTGGCTCAGAAGTGGAGGAGTGATGGAGCAGAAGCCCCAGGCCAGATCTCCAGACCCATGTTTTTCTTTTTTTTTTTTAGATGGAGTCTCGCTCTGTTGCCCAGGCTGGAGTGCAGTGGTGCGATCTCGGCTTGCCCCCTGGTTCAAGCAATTCCCCTGC
>NW_012102031.1:1070170-1072246 GCF_000951045.1 Mandrillus leucophaeus
TCCAGCCTGGGTGATGGAAGTGAGACTGTATCTCAAAAAAAAAAAAAACAAACCAGTCAGGATATTGAGTTTTTTGGGGAGATGGGTGTTGTAATTGGGAAGGAATATAATTATGAGGAGTTTCTGGGGTGTCTGGCAAGACTCAATTTCCTGACATAGGTGGAGATTTTATGGTTGTTCACTTTATAATAATTGATTAGGTTATACTTTCCTTTATGGCCTTTACTTGTTTTATAGGACCTCTGGCCCAGGCTTGGCCAACCAAAACTGGTGTCAGGACTTAAGCTGGAATGTGGATGCCCAGGCTGGCCCTTCTCCCAGGGGCCTCCAACTTGTTTGAGTGATGGGTTATAAGCTGATTGGCCAGCAGAGGGGGAGTGGACGGGCGGACTTTTCTGCACTCCAGGTGACCACAGGACCCAGTTTGTCAGGACCTAAAGAGAAGACATCAAGAGGGAAGAGTGTCTGGAGGTTGGAAGGCCCTTGGTTGCATATGAGCTTGGGGTGGTGGAGGAACAGAAAGGAGGTAGTGTCAGGGGACAGGGTGAGGGAAGGGAATGACGGACATGAGGCAGGGCCCTGGAGGCCAGCTCTGAGGAGGCTGAGGCCCGGCTGCTGTGGCCAAGGCCCTGACCCCTCCCTTCACGTCCAGTCTCCTTTCTCTTAGCCCCTCCGATGGGCTGTTGAACATGTGCCTAGGGCTGCCAGGCAGCCAGAGAGCAGTGAATGAAGGAGGCTGGGCCGAGCGTTGAAGCAGTGCTATGATTATTCCTGAGCCGGCGATGAGAGGGCACAGCTGTTCATTCAGGAAAAGAGCAGCCGCAGCCCCACCCACCCACCCACCAGCAGCTGAGTAACAAAGAAATCGTCTGCTTGAAACCAGGGGCTCCGCCGTGGAGGCTATTTTTGTGAAAAGCTGAGAATTCAAAAGCTCATCTCCTCGAAAGCCTTCCTTGCCTTGGAGAAGCTGAAGAGGTGGGTTAGAGCCGAATAGCCCCTGCGACTACTGATTCCACCCGAATTACAATTCTCACTCCTGTCATTGGCAGTTAGCCCACCTGTGGCGGCCAGGCCTGGACCTATGTGGCATCGAATCCACATCCCTTTGAGATACATACACCTCTAAGGTGTTGGTGCCATGTGACAAGATGATGAGATGCTCACGCAGAGCATCACAGCTGGTGATGGAGCTGGTATTAAAACACAGAGGTTTGGCTGTCTCTACTAAAAGCACAAAAATTAGCTGGGCATGGTGTCACGTGCCTGTAGTCTTAGCCACTCGGGAGGCTGAGGCAGGAGGATTGCTTGAACCCGGGAGGCGGAGGTTGCAGCGAACCAAGATCGCGGCACTGCACTCCAGCCTGGCGACAGAGCAAGACTCCGTTTCAAACACACACACACACACACACACACGCGCGCACACACACACAGGTTCTGGCTTCATTACACTCCTATTATTTCTGCCATGCCACACTGTCTTCAAAATGTCTTTTCAATCCCCTGGATGCCATCTCCCCTACGGTGGGACTCGTCTCCAGCCTGGACTCAGTAAATCAGAGTGGTCCTTCCTTCCCCTCTGCTTGTCTCCCAGTTGTCTCCTCCAATCTGACTACCACCCTTCTGCCAGGGAAGATCTTTTCCTGCAGATCTGACCACATCATTTGCACATTCAGTCATACGTTCAGCAAATATTTATTGCCTGCCTACCATGTACCAGACGGCCAAGGCTCCGGGAAGACAGCGGTAGACAAAGCAGGTGAGCTCCTTGAGTTAATGGAGCTCGCATCTCATCTAGAGATGATACAGATGGTACAAAATCCACAGACAAATGTGGAATCTCAAGTTACAAAAAAAAATAAAAATAAAAAACAAGGGAGTTGGGCGTGGTGGCTCACGCCTGTAATCTCAGCACTTTGGGAGGCTGAGGAGGGTGGATCATGAGGTCAAGAGATCAAGACTATCCTGGCCTACATAGTGAAACTTTGTCTCTACTAAAGGTACAAAAATTAGCTGGGCGTGGCAGTGCGCACCTGTAGTCCCAGCTACTCAGGAGGCTGAGGCAGGAGAATCGCTTGA
>NW_012102031.1:1073616-1078160 GCF_000951045.1 Mandrillus leucophaeus
GCTTTAACCCAGGAGGCGGAGGTTGCAGTGAGCCGAGATTGTGCCACTGCACTCCAGCCTGGGTGACAGAGAGACACTCCACCTCAAAAAAAAAAAAAAAAAAGTACCCAAATAAAAATCATTCCTGGCCAGGCACGGTGGCCAACACCTCTAATCCCAGCACTTTGGGAGGCCAAGGTGGGCGGATCACGAAGTCAGGAGATCAAGACCATCCTGGCCAACATGGTGAAACTCTGTTTCTACTAAAAATACAAAAATTAGCCAGGTGTAGAGGCACGTGCCCGTAATCCCAGCTACTCAGGAGGCTAAGGCAGGAGAATCGCTTGAACCAGGGAGTTGGAGGTTGCAGTGAGCCAAGATCACACCACAGCACTCCAGCCTAGTGACAGAGCGAGACTCCATCTCAAAAAAAAGAAAAAAATCATTCCTGGGTCTATTCAGACAGACTGTCAAGGGCACCATTCAGTTCCTCAGAGCCTCCATTTTTTGAGAACCTATAAAGTCCTCTGAGGGTTCAGAATCAAGAAAATCCAAACCTAATTTGTACACCTGGCAAGTTTCTAAGTTGTAACTGAAAATGTTTTTCTCTTTGCTTTGGCTGCTAGGAAGCTCAGAGCCAATACTTTTTTTTTTTTAATTGAGATGGAATCTTGCTCTGTCACCCAGGCTGAAGTGCAGTGACCCGATCTCAGCTCACTGCAAGCTCCACCTCCCGGATTCATGCCATTCTCCTGCCTCAACCTCCCCAGTAGCTGGGACTACCGGTGCCCACCACCACATCCGGCTAATTTTTTTGTATTTTTAGTAGAGATGGGGTTTCACTGTGTTAGCCAGGATGGTCTCCATCTCCTGACCTCGTGATCCGCCCACCTCGGCCTCCCAAAATGCTGGGATTACAGGCATGAGCCACCGTGCCCGGCCTAGACCCAGATTCTTTTACCACCAGCAGGTGTACAGGATCACATATATCTTTGGGCTAATCTTTTCATCATTCACTTACTCAATCATCCAACAAATATTTGTCTTGGACTTATTGTGTGTCTGGCACCTTTCTAGGTACTGAAGAAGTAACAGTGAACAAACGAGACCAAATATCTGTCTTCATGGACCTTACAGTCAAGTAGGGGAAGGGAAGCAATCAACTTAATAAAGGTTGGGCACAGTGGTTCATGCCTGTAATCCCAGCACTTCAGGAGGCCAAAGTGGGAAGACTGCTTGAGGCTAGGAGTTCAAGACCAGCCTGGGCAACAAAGTGAGCTCCCATCTCTGCAAAAAATGTTTAAAAATTAGTTGCAGGTAGGGCATACTGGCTCATGCCTGTAATCCCAGCACTTTGGGAGGCCAAGGTGGGTGGATCATTTGAGGGGAGGAATTTGAGACTAGCCTTGCCAACATAGTGAAACCTCGTCTCTACTAAAAATACAAAAAAATTGCTGGGTGTGGTGGTGCATGCCTGTAAACCCAGCTACTCAGGTGACTGGGGCACAAGAATTGCTTGAACCTGGGAGACGGAGGTTGAAATTAGCGGAGATGACGCTGCTGCACTCCAGCCTGGGTGACAGGGCGAGACTCTGTCTCAAAAATAAATAATAAAAAATAGTTGGGCATGGTGACAAGTACCTATAGTTCCATCTACTGGGGAGGTTGAGACAGGAGGATTCCTTGAGTCCAGTAATTCAAGGCCACAGTGAGCTATGATCGTGCCACTGCACTCCTGCTGGGCAACAGAGCAAGACCTGTCGAAAAAAAAGCCTAACAAATAAAAATAGCTTAATAAATAAATAATGTCATGTTGGAAGACTAGGAATGTTAGCCTAGGCAATGCTAGTGAAAATTAAACAGGGAAGTACGGGGATGGTGGTGGGTGGTTAAAACAGGGGGTCAGGGCTAGGCTTGGTGGCTCATGCTTGTAATCCTGGCACTTTGGGAGGCTGAGGCAGAAGGATCACTTGAACTCAGGAGTTTAAGACCAGCCTGGGCAACATGAGACTTTGTCTCTGCAAAATAAATAAACAAAAATAAAACAGGGGCCAGGGCAAGCCTCACCAAGGTGACATTACAGCAAGGATCTGGAGGAGGTAACTGGAAGAGTGTTCAGGGAGAGGAAACAGCACAGGTGGAGGACTTGAGTGGAGGTGTGTCTGGGGTGTCTGAAAAACAGCCTCCAGGCAGAGGAGTGGGGCATGAGGTTGGAGGAGTCCTGGGGCAGGGGGACCCCGAGGGCTGTGAAGGCTATCCTAAGGCCCGGGCTTTTTCCTCTAGGGAGATAGGGTGTTGCACAGTCTGCAGGGGAAGAGAGAAAATTCCTGACTGACACTGAAACAGCTATTCTCTGGCTTCTGTGTTGCCTGCAGATGGCAGGGTGCAAGGACAGGAGCCTGGAAACCTGTACCGGGGCTGCTGCGAAGGCCCGGGGAGGATTGAGGGTGGCTGGGACCCAAAAATGGCAGCGGAGCTGATGGAGAAAGGTCGGATTCTGGATGCATTTTGGAGACAGCAGCAACAGGATTTGCTCAAGAGATTCACATGGAGTGTGAGAGACGAAGAGTGGAGAATGATTCTGAGGCTTGGACCTGAGCAATGAAGAGTGAAGTCATTTTCTAAGACAGGGAAGAGGCTGGGTGCAGTGGGTCACGCCGATAATCCCAGCACTTTGGGAGGCTGAGGCAGGAGGATTGTTGAGCTCAGGAGTTCAAGACCAGCTTGGGCAACACAGCGAGACCTCATTTCTAAAAAAAAAAAAACAAAAATTAGGCTGGGTGCAGTGGCTCATGCCTATAATCCCAGCACTTTGGGAAGTTGAGGCGGGTGGATCATCTGAGGTCAGGGGTTCGAGACAAGCCTGAGCAACATCGCGAAACCCTGTCTCTACTAAAAAAATTAGCCGGGCGTGGTGGCACATGCCTGTAATCCCAGCTACTTGGGAGGCTGAGCCAGGAGAATCACTTGAACCCTTGAGGCGGAGGTTGCAGTGAGCCGAGATCACACTATTATACTCAAGGCTGGGCAACAAGAGCGAAACTCTGTCTCAAAAATAAATAAATAAATAAATAAATAACAAATAAAATTTAAAAATACAAAAATTAGCTGAGCATGGGAGCATGGTGGCGTGCGCCTGTAGTCTCAGCTACTGGAGAGGCTGAAGTGGGAGGATCACTTGAGCCTGGGAGGTACAGGCTGCAGTGAGCTGTGGTTTCAATACTATACTCCAGCCCGGGTGACAGACCTTGTTGCAAAAAAAAAAAAAAAAAAAAGAGGGAAGATGAATAGGAGCAGGTTTGTGGGGAGCGCCAGCCCGGAGTCCCATTGTGACCACGTTAAACTCGAGTGACCAGATGCAGCTGTGAAGTCCGTGCTCGGGGAGAGAGGCTAGGCTGGCAGGACGGGGTGGAGCCATGAACGGCAGGTGCTGTGTGGAGGCACGGTACCCACAGGAGTGTACCCAGAGCAGAAAGTGAGCCCAAGGCCTGCCAGCATTGTGAGGCCGAGAAAGGAGTCTGTGAAGTGGGTGGAGAATGTGGCTGGGCCACAGGGGGAAGGGTGTCTGAAGGAGGAGGGAGTGACCTTCTGGGACAAAAACTGCCACTGAGGACAGAATTACCACTGATTTGGCAACACGGAGTCCATTAATGACCTTGAGGAAGCGTCTTCCCTGAAGCAACAGGGGCAGAACCCTGGCTGGAGCAGGTTGGAGAGAGGAGAAGAGAGGTTTGGATGGGACGCAGCAAACACAGTTTTACTAGTAAAGGGGGCAGAAAAATGGAGCATTCACTGGAGGAAAAGGGGGCCAAGAAAGGGGGTCAAGAGAAGCTTTTCTTTTTTTTAGATGTGAAAAAAAATCTTAATTGCTTTTTAAATTTTGTTGTATTCATTTTGAACAGGTAATATATTCCCATGATCCCACACAAAGAAGATTCCCGGCCGGGCACAACGGCTCGCACCTCTAATGCCAGCACTTTGGGAGGCTGAGGAGGGAAGATCACTTGAGCTCAGGAGTTCGAGACCAACGTGGGCAACATAGTGAGACCGCGTTTCTACAAAAATAAAAAATAAAAAAAATTAGCCGGGTGGGATGGTACATGCCTATAGTACACAGCTACAGGCACACAGGAAGCTAAGACTGGAGGATTGTTTGAGCCCAGAAGTTCGAGGCTGCAGTGAGCTATGATCGCACTGCTGCACTCCAGCCTACATGACAGAGTGAGACCTTGTCTCTCTCTCTGTCTTTGTTTTTTGGTTTCTTTGTTTTGTTTTTTGAGACAGAGTTTCGCTCTTGTTGCCCAGGCTGGAGTGTAATGGCATGATCTCGGCTTGTTGCAACCTTTGCCTCCTGGGTTCAAACAATTCTCCTGCCTCAGCTTCCCGAGTAGCTAGGATTACAGGCGCCCGCCACCATGCCCAGCTTATTTTTTGTAATTTTCATAGAGATGGGGTTTCTCCATGTTGGCCAGGCTGGTCTTGAAGTCCTGACATCAGGTGATCCAGCCGCCTCAGCCTCCCAAAGTGCTGGGATTACAAGTGTGAGTCACTGTGCCAGGCCTAGA
>NW_012102031.1:1078427-1079123 GCF_000951045.1 Mandrillus leucophaeus
AAAAAAAAAAAAAAAAGATTCCAAAGTGCATTTGGGAAAAAATTATCTCCCCTCCCACTGCCCCTCACCCTGCCTCAGCTGTTCATTCCTTACTCTGGAGACAGCCAGTGTAATCCACTTCTTATGAACCCCCCAGAGCTATTTTCTGCATAAAAGAACATTAGATAATTATTTTTCTCCCTGTTTTACACAAATGGCAACATCCCATTACACCATTACACAATGCTCTGCACCTTGTACTTTTGGATTTAACAATATATCCTAAATATCATTCTATAGCAATACACAAAGGACATTCTCATTCTTTTTTATGACTTCATATTTTTCTGGTATGTGATGCATCATTTTTTTTTTTTCAGCCAGCACTCTGCTAATGGACAATTATTTGAGATGGGTTCTATTTCCTTTTACAGAGAGGCCGTGGGGCACTGAGAGAGTCATGGGCATCCCTGCAGGTGCCCAGCTTGTGTGCTGTGGCGTGGAAATGCTACACTCCTAGTCATCCCGAGTGACTCTTTCTCCTGCCTTGATGAGTTTCCAGCCCTATTTCTCCCTCACTTCTATACCTTCAGCAATTTTTTTTTTTTTAAATTTTTGAGACGGAGTCTCGCTGTGTCGCCCAGGCGGGAGTGCAGTGGCCGGATCTCAGCTCACTGCAAGCTCCGCCTCCCAGGTTTACGCCATTCTCCTGCCTCA
>NW_012102031.1:1079318-1081739 GCF_000951045.1 Mandrillus leucophaeus
TTTTTTTTTTTTTTTTGACAGAGTCTCACTCTGTCGCCCAGGCTGGAGTACAGTGGCCCTATCTCGGCTCACTGCAACCTCCACCCTCCGAGTTCAAGCGACTCTCCTGCCTCAGCCTCCCGAGTAACTGAGATTACAGGCGCCTGCCACCGTGCTCGGCTAATTTTTTGTATTTTTAGTAGAGACGGGGTTTCACCATCTTGGCCAGGCTGGTCTTGAACTCCTGGCCTCGTGATCCACCTGCCTCAGTCTCCCAAAGTGCTGGGATTACAGGCGTGAGCCACGGCGCCTGGCCAATTATTTTATTATTCTTTCGTTCATTCAAATAACATGTATCAGACACTGGGTTAGGCCAGAGCACATGCAGGGATGCAATAGGTAGAGAAGCCCTGTGGTCATGGAGCTTGCAGATGAAGCCGCTTGCGTGTTTTTGTACCTCAAACCTTCCGTGGAGCAACATGGAGAATTAATAAAGAGGCCTGATCTCTAGTTTTACCAATGAGTAAACCAAATGTGCCAACACCTCTCTGTTGCAATCCTGTGAGCGGAATACCATAACAGTAGCCTGGTAACCCACACACTGACCACTTCAGTGCTGGCCCCCTGCCCCCAGCCTGGCCCCGCTGCAGTTTCCCATCTCAAATGTGAAGGCTAAAGCCCACAGGCGTTGGCTCCTCCCACTTCTGTCCTCCAGGTCATCCCACCCATTCCACCCCCCTGAAGACCTCTGGACTCTGACCAGCGTCACTCTCCATGGCTACCAGCCTTGCTCTGGCCATCTTTTGCTGCGGCCACACAATAACCTCCTCCCTGGTCGTGCCTCCACTCCATCCCCTTCCCATCCGCTGTCTACCCAGCTGATATGTCCCTGTGTCATTTTCCTGTCCTAGCCTTCTTTCTTTTTTTTTTTTTTTTTGAGACAGAGCTTCATTCTTGTCACCCAGGCTGGAGTGCAATGGCACAATCTCAGCTCACTGCAACCTCTGCCTTCCAGACTCAAGTGATTCTGCCTCAGCCTCCTGAGTAGCTGGGATTACAGGAGTGTGCAACCATGCCCAGTTAATTTTGTATTTTTAGTAGAGACAGGGTTTCACCATGTTGGCCAAGCTGGTCTTGAACTCCTGACTTCAAGTGATCTGCCGGTCTCGGCCTCCCAAAGTGCTGGGATTACAGGTGTAAGCCACCACGCCTGGACTGTCCTAGCCTTCCAAGGCCTCCCTTCGCTGTCCTCAGGCTAATGTCATGGTGGGGCACAGCCTGGTGGTCATGATTATGGACTCTGGGGCCTGGGTCCCAGGTTTGCCACTTACTGGCTCTATAACCTTGAATGACCGACTTAACCTCTATTTGCCTTAGATGAGGCAAAATGAGACAATGAGGTAAGTGAGATAACGATAATACCTCCTACCGTATACAGCTGTTCTGAGGATAAAACTTAATGCATGTAAAGCACCTAAGTAGTACTTGACATATAGTAAGTGCTCATGAATGTTAGCTGTTAATATAATCATAAGGCCCTCTGATCTGGATGCTGCTTAGGTTTCTAACCTCTTAGTTTACCAGTTCTCATTTCCCATGTATATCAGCCCAAATATTATTATTTATTTTAGAGACAGAGTCTTGCTGTGTCACCCAGGCTGGAGGGCGGTGGCATGATCAAAGCTCACTGAAGCCTTGAATTCTTGGGCTCAAGCAATCCTCCTATCTCAGCCTCCCAAGTAGCTAGGACTACAGGCAAGTGCCATCACACCCAGCTAATTATTTTATTTTTTTTTAGTACAGACAGTATCCCACTTTGTTGCCCAGGCTGGTCTCAAACTGACCTTAAGCAATCCTCCTGCCTCGGCCTCCCAAAATGTTGGGATTATAGGCATGAGCCACTGTGCCTGGCTCCAAACACTTTTAATTACCTGAGAGTACAAGCGCTCTCTTTCTCTCAATGCCCGCCCCACTGCCCCCCAACTCCAGTACCAAGTGCTCTGAGCTGAAGCTGGGTTTGAGGCCCAGTTTTCTTCTCCATTGCATCTCCAACAGCTGGGCACAACAGTATGTTGAATTAATGCATGAATGAATGAGAACAGCATCACATGTGGGTTGTTTTAGGCCGTTCTCACATTGCTATAAAGAAATACCTGGGCCAGGCGCGGTGGCTCATGCCTGTAATCCTAGCACTTTGAGAGGTCGAGGCAGGAGGATCAACTGAGGTCAGGAGTTCGAGACCAGCCTGGTCAACATGGTGAAACCCCATTTCTACTAAAACTACAAAAATTAGCTAGGAGTGGTGGCATGTGCCTGTAGTCTCAGCTACTCAGGAGGCTGAGGCAGGAGAATCGCTTGAACTCAGGAGGCCGAGGTTGCAGTGAGCTGAGATGGCACCTCTGCACTCCAACCTGGGTGACAGAGAGACTCTGTCTCAAAAAA
>NW_012102031.1:1082979-1084885 GCF_000951045.1 Mandrillus leucophaeus
GTATTTTTAGTAGAGACATGGTTTCACCGTGTTAGCCAGGATAGTCTCAATCTCCTGACCTCGTGATCCGCCTGCCTCGGCCTCCCAAAGTGGCAGGATTACAGGCGTTAGCCACCTCGCCTGGCCCCACCACATACTTTTAAATGACCAGATATTGGCTAGGCACGGTGGCTCATGCCTGTAATCTCAGCACTTTGAGAGGCTGAGGTGGAAGGATCATCTGAGGTCAGGAGTTGGAGACCAGCGTGGCCAACATGGTGAGACCTTATATCTACTAAAAATACCGGGTATGGTGGTGGGAGCCTGTAATCCCAGCTACTTGGGAGGCTGAGGCAGGAGAATCGTTTGAACCCAGTAAGTGGAGGTTGCATTGAGCTAACATCACGCCACTGCACTCCAGTCTGGGAGGCAGAGCAAGATTCCATCTCAAAAGAAAAAAAAAAAAAAAAAAAAAGGCCTGAACCAAAGCAATAGTAGTGGGAGTGGAATAAAGAGGAAGCATTTGAGAGGAAGAATTAATGTTAATCTCCTAAACACCTTTACTCATTGCTTCCTAGGAATGTGTTAGGGGATTGTGGGAATAAAGAGCTGAAGTAGCATTTGCTCCTGTCCTCAAGTACCTCAGATCCTATAGAAGCAGACCTAAAAATAAAAACATACATGCAGGGAAGGCCACATTTAGCATCACTGCAGCCAGTGTCACTGAGAGATCACTATGCTTGTGAAATCAGCAAATTAGGCACCGTACATTTCCAAGTGCCTCTGTCATTTACCCCAAGGATCTTTTTTAAGTACCTAAATTGTTATTTTGGTTAAAACACACTACAGTATACATCTACACCTCACCAGTTTTTAAAGGCAGGGTAGTGAGGTTCAGACTGGGCCCATCTCTACCACTTGTCAACACATGATCTTGGGCAAGTTACCAAATTCTTTTAGCCCATGCTAGCTATCACGTGAAGACGAATGAGACTGGAATGTTGGGGAGAGAGAGCATGATGGGGCTATAGGAGGGGATATGATCAGATCCTGCAAGGCCATGTGAACTACCATAAAGGTTTTGGACTTTTCTTCTTTCTTTCTGCTTTTCTCTTTCTTCTTTCTCTTCTTTTCTTTCTTCTCCTTCTCCTTCTTCTCTTTCGTTTAGAGATGGGGTGTCACTGTCACCCATGCCAGAGTGCAGTGGCATGATTGTAGATCACTGGACTACAGGTGTGCACCGCCACCCGTGGCTTGGATTTAGTATTCTAAGTTCAATGGGTTGTAGTTTTTGTTCCAATTTATTATCATTTTTCAATTGGGATATAATGTCTACAAATAAATGCAAAAATCTTGCCCTGAGTTCAATTAGTTTGGACACTTGTATACGTCAATGTTATACCACCGAAAAGAAGATACAGAACATTTCCATCATCCCACAAAAGTCCCAACTGTTCCTTTCCTGTCAGTTCTCCTTGTCTCCGGAACACTTAAGGGTGCTAAGCATATTACGTTTGCGGTGTTTTTTTTTTTTTTTTAACTTAGAAGATGTGGTAATATATGTTTGCGTTCCCAAAGGATCACTCTGGCTGCTGTGCGGAGGACAGCAAGGCGGGTAAAGCACAGGCCAGGCGAGGGATAATCAGGCAGTATTGCACGGAGGTCGCCTAGCAACCAGAAAGCGCCGTCGGGAGCTGGGAAAACGCTCCGCTCCTGTGAGAGGAGGAGGCCCCGCCCCCTCCCCGCCCTCTCTCCGCCCCACGCAGTGCGCGGGTACACGCTCTGTCCGCCTCGGACGGACAGAGGCTTCTTATTGGTGGGTTTTCCGGAAGCGATGGATTCGGAATCTCGCCCGCAGCCACGCAAAACCGAGCGCCTGTGTGCGGTGCGTGGTGCGTGGTACGTGCGGCGGCACGTGGCGCGGGTG
>NW_012102031.1:1085480-1090736 GCF_000951045.1 Mandrillus leucophaeus
CGCCGCCCACCGGCCGCAGGCCTGGCCTCCGTCATGCCAAGCCCTGGCCGTGGGCAAGCGGCTTAATGTCTCAGAACTTCTGTTCACCGTGAAACAGGATGTTGAAGGGGATCAAAAGAAAATGAGCTTAAAAAAGGGAGTTGTAACTGGAAGTGTCAGACTCTACAATTCTAAATTACTTTGCAATTGCAGGCAAGTTACCCCCTCTGGGCCTCAGTTTCCATTTGTAAAATGGGGATAAAATGTTGCTGTCCTTCCAGCCATGCATTGGTTTTTTGTTGTTTTTGTTTTGTTTCGTTTCTTTTTTTTTTTTTTTTTCTTTCCCCGAGACGGAGTCTTGCTCTGTCGCCCAGGCTGGAGTGCAGTGGCGCAATCTCGGCTCACTGCAAACCTCCGCCTCCTGTGTTCAAGCAATTCTCCTGCCTCAGCCTCCCGAGTAGCTAGGACGACTACAGGCACGCGCCTCCATGCCCAGCTAATTTTTGTATTTGTATTTGTATTTAGTTTTATTTTTATTATTTACTTATTTATTTGAGATGGAGTCTCGCTCTGTCGCCCAGGCTGGAGTGCAGTGGCGCGATCTCGGCTCACTGCAAGCTCTGCCTCACGGATTCACGTCATTCTCCTGCCTCAGCCTCCCAAGTAGCTGGGACTACAGGGGCCCGCCACCACGTCCGGCTAATTTTTTTTGGATTTTTAGTAGAAATGGGGTTTCACCATGTTAGCCTGGTTGGTCTCGATCTCCTGACCTCGTGATCCGCCGCCTCGGCCTCCCAAAGTGCTGGGATTACAGGCGTGAGCCACCGTGCCCGGCCAATTTTTGTATTTTTACTAGAGACGGGGTTTCTCCATGTGGCCAGGATGGTCTCGATCTCTTGATCTCCCCACCTTGGCCTCCCAAAGTGCTGTGATTACAAGCGTGAGCCACTGCTCTGGGCCAGTGCATTGTTTTTGTGAAGATGAACAGTTCTAGTAGTACAGAGTTAACTAACTGTCAGGGGGTTCATCCCTTCATTCTAGCAGCCAATATTTGTGCGCCATCTCTGCGCCGTGCCTATGTGCCTTAGTGCCAGCTGAGAGGTCCTCCCACTGCCATTTCTCTGGCAGTCCTCCCTTTCCAGGTATTCTGTGTCGCATCACTCTTTCCATCTTAGACTTTTTCCTTTCCCTCTCTTTGAGAGCAGGGACTTATCTGTCTTCTTCCCTGAAGTATCCCCTCACTTAGCCAGAGCCTGGCACCAGTAGATGTTCCATAATTTTATGTTTTTTGTTTGTTTGTTTGTTTGTTTTTTAAACAGAGTCCCGCTCTTGTCGCCCAGGCTGGGGTGCAGTGGTGCAATCTTGGCTCACTGCAACCTCCACCTCCTGGGTTCAAGCTATTCTCCTACCTCAGCCTCTTGAGTAGCTGGGATTACAGGTGCCCGCCACCACGCCCGGCTAATTTTTGTACTTTTAGTAGAGACAGGGTTTCGCCATGATGGCCAGGCTGGTCTCAAACTCCTGACCTCAGGTGATCTGCCTGCCTCAGCCTCCCATAGTGCTGGGATTACAGGCGTGAGCCACTGCGCCCAGCCGTTTGTCTGTTGAATGAAACAGAGGCAAGGCTCTGAGCTATAGTGTGCTGGGAAAAGCAGATACGAATGAGAGGGGTCCATAGTTGAGGGTGTGGTGACAAATTGAGGTAAATGCTATGAGGGACAGGTGTTCACACACCTGCGGGAACAAAGGACCATCCCCTGGAATGAGGGAACCTGCGGCTTTGGTGAGGAGGTGGGGTTGGAACTGAGATCTGATGGTGAAGTAGAGCCAACCAGAGGATTCCTTTCTGGGGTGGGAGGGGACTGGGTGGAGAGAAGAGCCCTGAAGGCAGGAACTGGCATGTGCACAGGCCCTGTGAAGAAGGAATACAGACAGGGCGTGGTGGCTCACACCTGTAATCCCAGCACTTTGAGAGGTTGAGGCTGGTGGATCACCCGAGGTCAGGAGTTCGAGACCAGCTTGTCCAACGTGGTGAAACCCCATCTCTACTAAAAATAAAAAGTAGCTGTAGCTGGGCATGGTGGTGGGCGCCTGTAATCCCAGCTACTTGAGAGGCAGAGGGAGGAGAATCACTTGAACCCAGGAGGCGGAGGTTGCAGTGAACTGAAATCGTGCCATTGCCCTCCAGCCTGGGTGACAAGAGTGAAACTTTGCCTCAAAAAAAAAAAAAAAAAGAAGAAGGGGTACAACACCTACCATGGTGTGGAAGAGGCTGGTGTGGCTTGGGCAGAGGGAAGGGTAGGCTGGAAAGGTGGGTGGGGGCCAGGCCACACAGCCCTGTAGGATGAGGTACTGGTCTTTATCCGTGGAGCATCAGGAGGTGATGGACTGAGAAGGAGCCAGAAAGAGGAAGCTCAGCTTCCTGAGGCAGTCCCTTCAGAAGCGGTGAGGTTGATTTGAAGGTTGTTAGGTGGTGAAGGGAACTCATGGAGTCTTTAAGTGGATGGCTGCTAGTTACTTTGTGAGGTTGAAGGTGAGGATCTGTTGGGGGATGAGGTACGGACCTTGTGGAGAGAGAAGGGGTAGAAAGTCCAAGAAGGGAATGGAGTCCCTTTGGAGTACAGGTCCTGTTGGGACAAGTCTTATAGTAGTCAATTAGATGAATCATTTGAGAGGAGGCCCAAACAGAAATCCATGGTCTGACAAAGGGCATGGATCTTGTGGCCTTATCTTGGTGAGGTTTGGCCACAACTCTGAGTTCTCTGAGCTTCTTGCTAATTCTTGGACAGTTCCTGCAAGGGTTCTAAGTGGGGGTGATGACATGGTGGCAGATAAGCAGACACTGAGTAGCCAGTTGTTTGAAACACCATGGTGTGGGGTGGGGGCATGGGATTTCTGCACATTCTTGGGGCCTAGGTCATGTGTCCCTCTGCCAGCTGCAGTCCCTGTGGCTGCATCTGTGTGTCTAAGATATTGTGAGCACAATGGTTCTGACGCTTACTAAACTATGAGCTCTGGCATTGGCTTTGGGATGTCGGAGACTGCACGTTTAGCTAGCATTCCTGTCACTGGTCCTCACTAGTAATAACAAAGATCCTCAATGATGATTGTTTTCAGCTCACGAGCCAGGCACTAGGCTAGGGGCTTCACATCTGTTATCTCTCTTTATTTTATAACCCTGCCGTCTGGTATTTCCCATTCTGTGATGGGGAGACTGAGGCTCAGAGAGGTGAAGTGACCCTCTTGGCAGTCACACAGTGGGTGGTAGAGCTGGCCTTGGAACCTGGACCTGTTTTGTCACCCGAGGCCCTGCTCCTTCCAGATCTCTGCATCGTTCTGAGGTTCCTTACCCTGGTTTCCTCCACAAACTCATTTTCACCTTAAAAAGGAGATAATCATGGCTTGCTTGCGGTTGTGAGGGGTTCAGACTGCCTGGGAGCTGGGCCTGTGGTCACTCTGTGTCCATGTGTGCTTGTGTGTCTATGTTTGTATGCATGCAGGTCGTGTACAACGTGGGACTCTGCATATGTCTGTTTGATATCACCAAACTGGAGGATGCCTATGTATTCCCTGGGGATGGCGCATCACACACCAAAGGTGGGTATCTTCTGTCCCTGGGGCATTGGGTTTCTTGGGGCTCAGTTTTCTGTAGCAAAAGTTCAAGCCAAAGCCAGGTTCAGTGGTGTGTGCCTGTAAGGCTGAGGGCGGAAGGATCTCTTGAGCCACAGAGTTCAAGGCCAGTCTGGGCAACATAGTAAGACCCTGTCTTTAAATAAATAAATAAATAAATAAATAAATAAAATATTAAAAAATTTTAAAAGGTTGAAGCCAAAGAGATGGCCAGAGGGTGCTGGGAGTCCTGGAGGTTGAGAGACCTGGGGCCTCATCCTGAATTGGCCAGGAATTGACCCGGTGACAGCGGCAGACTTATCTTCTCTGGGCCTCTGTTTCCTCATCTGTGAGGCCTGGGATGTGGACTAGGTGGTTCTCAAGGCCTCTTCAGCTCTGACATCATAGCTCTATGTCTGTGCCCTTTTGGTCTCATTGCTACTGAGCTCTGCACCATGTCCATTCCTCGGACTGCCCACTGCCTGTGGAGAGCAGACGGAAGGGGGATCAGCAGGCTGGCTGTGGGAGGGGACTTCGATAGTAGGACACTGTAAGTAAGAGTGTGGTCTCGAGATTCAAAGCTGAACTCTGCCTCTTAATAGCTGTGTGTCCTGGCAGAATATGTCATGGCTCTGTGCCTCTGCTTCCTCATCTGTCAGGTGCACTTCAGGATAGATTTTATATTCTAAGACTGTTGTGAGGATTAAGGAGTTAATACATGAAAGCTCTTAGGACCGAGCCTTAGCACCTAGCGAGCACTCAGTGACTTATCAGCTTGGATTGTTTCTCCCTATTCTGTGGGTCAGTTGGGTGGTTTTCCTCTGGGCTGGCTGGCCTGGGGCTGGACGATCTAGGATGGTCTCACATTCTGAAGGTTGGCAGATTGGTTGGTTCCTGGGAGCCTGGGCTGGGCTGGCCCATCTCTGCCCCACATGGTCTCATCTTTCAGTAGGCCAGGCTGGGCTTGGCGGTTTTAAGGTTCCAAAGTTCGGTGCATAAGTACTTCTCAAGCCTCTGCTTCCATCCCATTGGCTAGGGTGAGGGTATGGAGAAATCGACTTCACCTCTGGGTGGGAGAAAGTGCGGTTACATTGCAAAGGGGTGTGCATCCAAGGATGGGAGGGTGATTACCAGATCCTGGAAAGAGGGAGGAGTAGAGAGAGGGCCACGCTGAGAGGAGTGGGGACCAGCAGTCAAGGGAGGTGCTGAGCCCGGGGAGAGGGGCATTCTTCATTCTCATGTCTGGACCAAGCCAGTGTAGAAGACAGTGAGAGGCCCATTGAGAGGGTTCAGGCTCCCAGAGTGCAGGCACCGAGCCTGCCATCCCTTGGACACTCAGAAGCACAGTTCTCAGCCTGCCCCAAGCCTCTTGAGTCAGAATCTTGGGGGATGGGCCCAAATACTTTTTTTCTGAGACAGAGTCTTGCACTGTTGCCCAGGCTGCAGTGCAGTGGTGCGATATCGGCTCGCTGCAAGCTCTGCCTCCTGGGTTGACGCCGTTCTCCTGACTCAGCCTCTTGAGTAGCTGGGACTACAGGCACCCACCACCATGCCTGGCAAAGTTTCTGTAATTTTAGTAGAGACGGGGTTTCACTGTGTTAGCCAGGATGGTCTTGATCTCCTGACCTTGTGATCCACTCGCCTTGGCCTCCTTAAGTGCTAGGATTA
>NW_012102031.1:1092026-1093180 GCF_000951045.1 Mandrillus leucophaeus
AAAAAAAAAAAAAAACAATTAGCTGGGTGTAGTGGCATATGTCTGTAATCCCAGCTACTCAGGAGGCTGAGGCAGGAGAATTGCTTGAACCTGGGAGGCAGAGGTTGCAGTGAACCGAGATTGTGCCGCTGCACTCCAGGCTAGGTGACAGGGCAAGACTGCGTCTCAAAAAAAAACCAAATTAGCCAGGTATGGTGGTGTGCGTGCTGGTAATCTCAGCTCCCTGGGAGGTGGAGGTGGAGGCAGGAGAATCGCTTGAACCCATGAGGCCAAGAACACGCCACTGCACTCCAGTTTGGATGACAGAGAGAGACTCTGTCTCAAAAAAAAAAAAAAAATGTTGGAGGAAATTCTGTCTATTCAATTGGAAGATTTCTACTGCTGACTTTTATTAGCCCCCACCCTCATCTCTCCTGGGTCTCTGTTTTCTTGGGAATCAGGTGGGAGGCATGGAGTGATCACAAGGACCTAGATTTGAATTAATTCTGGCTCTGGCCTCCTGGATGGGGACCTTGGGTGGGTATCTCTGCCTCTCTCAGCCTGAGTTTCCTCCTCTGTACAATGGGGTTAACCCTGCAGCTATAAAACTCCTGTTGAGCACCATGCAGGGTGAGCTGTGATTTTTGTTGTGGGAACCAATTGCCATGCTTTGAGGCTGACGCCTGACCCCAGGCCCTGTTCCCACTGCTCCCACTCCTGCAACCCTGCCGCCTCACTCAGGGCTGTCACCAAGCCAGTGCTGGAAGGGCTCAGCACCAGGTCATGCTGTGCCTTCACCTTTGTTCAGAGAAATACTTATTTGCTTGGGCCTTGGGAGCGGTTGCTCTACCTCTCTGAGACTCGGTTTCCCTATCTGTGCACACAGTATAATGACAGTAATAGAACCTTCCTCCCTCATTAAATATCTGTGAGGAGTCAACGAGCAAATCTGAGTGAAGCTTTGGTCTAGTGCCGGGCACATAGGGCGTGCTCACAGATGATGGCCTTTGTGGCATGGGACCCTGTCTACCCCTCATTATTTGGTGCCAGCCCCTGTTCTCCACACCCTCCCAGCCTGGGACCTGCTGTACCCTGCCCCCGCCTGCCCCATTCTGATCGGGGGCCCTGCTCTCAGCTCCAGAGCAGTGCTCTTTTGTGGCCACCTTTAGTTATTT
>NW_012102031.1:1096293-1097521 GCF_000951045.1 Mandrillus leucophaeus
TTAAAAGACGGAGTCTCACTCTGTCGCCCAGGCTGGAGTGCAGTGGCGCAATCTTGACTTACTGCAACCTCCACCTCCTGGCATCAAGTGATTCTCCTGCCTCAGCCTCCTGAGTAGCTGGGATTGCAGGCATGCACCATCATACCTGGCTAATTTTTGTATTTTTAGTAGAGACGGGGTTTCACAATGTTGATCAGGCTGGTCTCGAACTCCTGACGTCGTGATCCGCCCACCTCGGCCTCCCAGAGTGCTGGGATTATAGGCATGAGCTACTGCCCCCGGCCCCAAAGGCTGTTTTACAACAAGGTGCCAAGTGGTTGTCACATGAGCCTGTGATGGATAAGCCCTGTGGTAGTCTATACTGGTCAGCCTCTCAGCACAGAGATGCCAGAACATTCCAGAGTATGCTGTGAGACTGCCTGGTGTCTGTGTCCAGCCATTCAGCGAATTAATTAGTTCACATAGATGTTACCATGCTACGCTGAGAGGCCGAAGAAATGGGCTGTCTTTGTATGGACTAGGAGCATTTTCATTAGCAGAGAAATAAGACTGTGATGTGAAAACAACCACGAGGGCCTCTGTTTACAGAGAAGGAGGCCGAGCTGAGCCCAGTCTCCGCATTTGGACAGGGGCCTTGGTTGTCCAGGAAACAAGTGGTAATAGGTACTAGAAATTGCAGAAAAACTTGGAGAAAAAAGTCACACTGGGGCCGGGTGTGGCGGCTCATGCCTGTAATCCCAGCACTTCGGGAAGCCAAGGTGGGTGTTTCACCTGAGGTCAGGAATTCAAGACCAGCCTGGCCAACATGGCAAAATCTCGTCTCTACTAAAAATTAAAAAAAAAAAGCCGGACATGGTGGCTCACGCCTGTAATCCCAGCATTTTGGGAGGCTGAGGTGGGCGGATCATGAGGTCAGGAGTTCATTACCAACCTGACCAACATGGTGAAACCCATCTTTACTAAAAATACAAAAATTGGTCCAGGCACGGTGGCTCAGGCCTGTAATCCCAGCACTATGGGAGGCGAGGCGGGCAGATCACGAGGTCAAGAGATCGAGACCATCCTGGCTTAACATGGTAAAATCCCGTCTCTACTAAAAATACAAAAAATTAACCGGGTGTGGCGATAGGTGCCTGTAGTCCCAGCTACTTGGGAGGCTGAGGCAGGAGAATGGCGTGAACCCGAGAGGCGGAGCTTGCAGTGAGCTGAGATCCGGCCACTGCACTCC
>NW_012102031.1:1102381-1117414 GCF_000951045.1 Mandrillus leucophaeus
CGCTGGAGTGCAGTGGTGTGATCTCGGCTCACTGCAAGCTCCACCTCCCAGGTTCACACCATTCTCCTGCCTCAGCCTCCCGAGTAGCGGGGACTCTACAGGCGCCCGCCACCGCGCCCGGCTAATTTTTTTGTATTTTTAGTTCAGATGGGGTTTCACTGTGTTAGCCAGGATGGTCTTGATCTCCTGACCTCGTGATCTGCCCACCTCAGCCTCCCAAAGTGCAGGGATTACAAGCGTGAGCCACTGTGCCCAGCTTCAAACCCTGCTTTCTTTACCAGTTGCTTCTGCCCTTTTTAGGAGCTGAAGGAGAGCCTGAAAGGAGGTTGAAATTGACTTTGGAGCCACTGATGGCTCAGAGTCTGGGCTCAGGTGTGAGTAACCTGACAGTTTTGGGAGTGCCCAATTCTAGGACAGCTGCTGCTGGCACCTTGTGGGGGCCATACTGTGAACTTGCAGGAGACAAGGGGAGGGTCTGGGGCCTGCAGGGGGATGTGGCATGGAGCAGCCACACAGGCCCCCGGGTGTGCTGGCACCTGAGGGTGATATGGGAGTGCGCTGGGGCCCCAGTCAGCGTCACTGACAGGCTTTCTTCATTTCCAGTCCATTTTCGCTACGTGGTGTTTCATCCATTCCTAGACGAGATTCTGATTGGGAAGATCAAAGGCTGCAGCCCAGAAGGAGTGCACGGTAACAGTGGCCCTGATGCCTCAGACAAGACTTGGGAACACTGTGGGGGCAGGAGGTCTGTGCCCATCCACATGGTCGGGGGGGGGCTCAGGTGTTGAGGCTGAACCTTCCCCGTGGTGTCAGAGAAGCTTGCCCACCCTCCCTCTCATGTGTTGTGTGAGGACCTCCATCAGCAGTGAGGTTTCACTGTCAGGCCATCACTCTGGGCTTCAGGGTAGGCACTGAAGCTGGTGGAAGTGACTGGGAGTCTTCAGCGCCCACTGGTCACTGTTGTGTGCAGAGGTTTTGGGGACTAGGTGCTCCGGGCTTTGCCCAGGGCTGCTCGGCTGTGTGGGTGGTGTAGGCAGAGGCATTAGGCGGGGAAGGGGCCTAGTTTTCCATAATGACATCCACCTCGTGAGCAGCCCAGGGCAGGGCTTGCCTGTCAAGCATCAGACCCTGCAATGTTTGGTGTCTACTGGGAACCCTCATCTCAGGCCGTCACCTGCTTCCTTCCTTCCAGTCTCTCTAGGCTTCTTCGATGACATTCTCATCCCCCCGGAGTCACTGCAGCAGCCAGCCAAGTTGTATCCTCCCAAGGTTAAAGTGGTTTGTCACAGAGGAGCTCAGGCCTCTCCAAAGGAAGGTCCCCACTCTTTAGGGTGGCCTTTGGGTCCTGTAACCTGATGCCACTGGCCTCCGTGCCTGCCCCCAGCCTGTGCTTTTGCTCCAGAGGCACCAGCCTGTCTGTGCCTCCCATTCACGTGCCTGTCTTTGTCGGGGCTGTCAGGCTTGGCTGTCTGGGTTGTACACTGCACACCATTAGAGCTGTGGTGTCCCGGGGGACACCATTCATTTCTGGTTCACTTTGCTTAGGTTTTCCCCGCAGCAATCATCTTAAAGATCACGTGCCCTGGAGGCTTACGCTGGTCCCTGGGACGTGAGGCCTTGCCTCTGTGCTGGGTCATGGGCTGAGATGTGTTCCTTCTGGGCCTCCGTTGTCCCTGTCCCACCCCTCACCTTGCTGTACTGGGGTTGTCTGTTTCTGTGGGGCTATCCATGAATCTGAGACTCCTCACTAGGAAGGACTCTGATGTGTCACAGCTGTACTCACGGTGCACAGCACGGGACCTGGCACAGAGGCAGGACCCAACAGTGGGACTGCCACCAGAGAACCCATGGCTCCCCTGTGTGGGCTTTGCTGGGGGCGATGGAGGGCCAAGGGGGGCTGCCCTGGCTGGGTGGCCGCACGGCTCTGGGTCTGTGTGTGACTCCAGGATGTGTTAGAAAACCTGGTGCAGCGTGGCTGGTTCTCTCACCAGCTGTCATCCAACTGGGTAGGTGACCTCCCATCCCACTACATCCTCTTGGAAACAGCAAGTCCTTGGGTGCCCATCAGCCTGTTGCAAGGCTTTGATGAAAAGGGTATGTGGGGCCCCGTGGCAGGAGGCCCAGGTTGCTCTTGTCTTAAGAGGTGGGACTTGGACCATGTCTCGTCCCCTCCTGCTCTGGTGCTCTGAGATCCATGTGCGTCTGGCCGTGGTGTCTGACTGGGGGCCGTGTGTTCCCCATCCTCGGTCCTGGCATCCAAGAGCGCTTGCTCTTCGCTGTTTGGCCCAGGCCTTGCACATGGGGCTGGGACCTGCTTTTGCTGTGACTTCCCAGCCACAGTGATCTCACCCTGGGATTGGTTTTTCCTGGGGTCGGGGGGTGCTGAGGGAAGCCCCTCCCACGATCTGGTTGCTGCCTTGACCCTGGACCCTCTCAGCGACGAAGCGGAGCAGGTGTGGGTGTGGGAGTATGAGACGGAGGAAGGAGCGCACGACCTCTACATGGACACTGGCGAGGAGATCCGCTTCCGGGTGGTGGACGAGAGCTTTGTTGACACGTCCCCCACGGGGCCCAGCTCAGCAGATGCCACCACTTCCAGTGAGGAGCTGCCAAAGAAGGAGGCTCCATACACGCTTGTGGTGAGTGGCCCTGATGGCACTGAAACCACCATGGAGGCGGGAGAGCCGGAGTGCAGGGCTGGAGGCTGTGTCCTTTGGGTTCTGCTCTGGCATCTTCCCCAGCAGGTCAGGGATCCTGTTGGGGGGGCCTTGGCTGGTCACTTCTCCCTGGAGAGCCTGGGTTTCTGTAGGCCAGGGCTGTGAGGCAATAAAGGTACATGGCTGCTGGTGGGGTGGGCAAGTCAGCTTGCAAGGGGGACAGAGCTCATGCTGGACACGACCAATGATAAAGAGGCTTTGAGGCCAGGTGCAGTGGCTCGTATCTGTAACCCCAGCACTTTGGGAGGCCAAAGTGGGAGGATTGTTTGAGGCCAGGAGTTTGAGACCAGCCTGGCTAACAAAGTGAGAGCTTGTCTCTACAAAAATCAATTAGCAGGGCATGGTGGT
The DNA here is from genome assembly GCF_000951045.1 of Mandrillus leucophaeus. Taxonomy (NCBI): domain Eukaryota; kingdom Metazoa; phylum Chordata; class Mammalia; order Primates; family Cercopithecidae; genus Mandrillus; species Mandrillus leucophaeus. Next base: position 1,105,447 of record NW_012102031.1, read on the forward strand.
GTGCCCTGTGGTCCCAGCTACTTGGGAGGCTGAGGTGGGAGGATCCCTTGAGCCCAGGAGTTCAAGGTTGTGCCACTGCATTACAGCTTGGGCAACAGAATGAGACGCTGTCTTTAAAAAACTGGGGGTAGGGAGGCGTTTGAGGGAGAAAGAAATCAAGGAAGGGGTTTGGGAGAGATCAAAGCCCTGAGATTAAAGGTAGGACTGCTGAGCGCAGTGGCTCATGCCTGTAATCCCAGCACTTTGGGAGGCCGAGGCTTGCGGATCACAAGGTCAGGAGATCAAGACCATCCTGGCTAACATGGTGAAATCCCATCTCTACTAAAAATACAAAAGATTAGCTGGGTGTGAGTGGCAGGCACCTGTAGTCCCACCTTCTGGGGAGGCTGAGGCAGGAGAATGGCATGAACCCGGGAGGCAGAGGTTGCAGTGAGCCGGGATCGCGCCATTGCACTCCAGCTCAGGTGACAGTGCGAGACTCCGTTTCAAAAAATACAAATACAAATAAATAAATAAATAAATAGGTAGGGCTCCCTGTAGGAGCAGCATTAAAACAGTGAAATAAAAGGGAGGGCTCCAGGGAAGAGTGGCCCTCAAGGCTGCTCCCTGTTGGATGTGTCTGGAGCATGGGCCTCATGTTTGCTCAGCCTTCCTGCCAGTTAGAACCTGGGTGGCTCTGGAGGGCAGGCCTGAGGGTGAGGAAGGGTCCCTGACCCTGTCAGGGCCTGGGGTCCCTGGAGAGGGGTCTGCGCCCTGCATGCTGCGTGCCCATCAGGAGCACTGCTGTGGCTCCCACGTCTCTCCAGAGCCTCTGGGCTGCCGTGTGCTGCTCCTCCACTTTGCCTGTGCTGGGCCTGCTGGGCTCCCCTCACCTCCCGTCCAGGTTGGTTCAAGCCAGCGTGTCAGTGAAATGTGCGTGTTCTTTCTCTATCCCTGGCAGGGATCCATCAGTGAGCCAGGCCTGGGCCTTCTCTCCTGGTGGACCAGCAACTAGCCCTGGGGCTGGACAGTGGACCCTACCAGCCTGCAGGAAGGTGCTACGGCAGTCTGTGAAGACAAGAGCAGCTAAGGCTGATGCTAACAGCAGCTGAGGCCAATGTGTCTCGAGCTGGACAGTGGGGCAGGGCCAGGAGTGCCCACCAGCTTGCCCCCCTCCTCCACCATCTAGGCCCTGCTCCTCCCCCCGGAGCTTCTCAAGTCGCTGCTTTCAGTGACAGCAAAGCCATTTAATAAACAATGGCAGCATCAGAAGGGAAGGGGCCACCCTTGTCTCAATGGCCAGTGTTATGATCTGAGGTCACTCAGTTCCTGTCGCTGGGACAGCATGGCCTCTCTTACCGCAGAGATGGGCTCCCCCAACCCCCACCAGGTGGCAGCACGTGGGGGCTGTGAGCTCTGGGCTGCCCCAGGCTGGCCGAGCCTGGTGGAGCCATAAAGTACATAGGGAGTAAGGCTGGCTTGCCTGGGGTGGCTGCTTTGGGCACTGGAAGCTGCCAGTTGGAATTGAGTGGGCATGAAGGGGAGGCACCTTCCCACCAGCTTGTGGAAAAAGGTGGGGTAGCCCCTGAGCTCTAGGAGACCAGTTCCTGATCAAAACAGTGGAGGCTCTGGGCTTTGCTGGTACCCCCTACCCAAAATTCATGACACAAGACAGCAGCAAACCTGGGACCACCTGTCCCTCAGATCTCAGCTATTGCCATGAGCACCTTGTGGGACTGCTGGTAACACCCCAGCTCTGGGCCCACAGCGTTTCTTCAGCAGCATGGCTTCGCAGGGTTCCTCCTGCCCCTCTGCCGACACCAGGACGCTTGCCTTACAGTAAGTTTTGTCCTGGTGATGGGGCCTCCATGGAACCTGCCTCCTGCCCTGGCCTCTTCGGCTCTCACAGGACCCCCAAGTGAGGTGCTGGCTGGTGGTGTCAGCTGATGCCACTCCCTTTCCAGATGGCCTCATCTGCTATTGTGCCCACCCTCAGTGTTTAGAGGGCTACATGAGGCCATGCCTGGCATATCAGTGCCCAGGGAAGATGGAGAGTGAAGGCCACTCTCTGGGAGACTCAATTCTGGCCCAGCAGGGAAGCTACAGGAACATGGGGGGCAGGGCTGCTCTGCAGGTGGGGTGGGGTGGGAGGTGACAGGAGAACATTTCTGCCACACCTCAGGTCTCCTTCACCACAGTGATGGATCCAACTGTGGCTGTGGCTGTCGGGCCTCCACTGACCTTGACTGAAAAGACCCTTCCTGGACCCTGAAGCTGATAACAAACGGCACAGACACCACTCACTCACTCATAGAACAGTCACTGGTTTTGGATTCTTGTTTTCCTTGCAAGAACAAAAGGTTCTCTAGAATCCTTCAGCCAACGAAATGATCAGGCAGGAGGAAAACTTTAGATGGGAGTGTTGTCATCAAAAATAAATACAGTTGCATGGATCTGCTTAAGATCTGAACCAAACTAAAAATAGGAAGACAGGGGCTAAAAAGTTATTTTAAGAACCCCCCCACCACAACCACAGTCACTCCGTGGGCTGAGCAGGGAGCAGGAAGCATGTCTGGTCACACCATCTTGGAATAAGAAGCCACGACGATGCATCGGATCCGCTGATGGCGCACGTGGGGCTGAACTTGACGCCAGCGCTGGGGCGGGGCGGGGGGCGGGGAGGCACTGCCCTCACTGCTGCAGCTCCTTCATTCTGTTGAGGGCACTGCCGGCGCGGAACCACTCGATCTGCGTCTCGTTGAAGGTGTGGTTCAGGAGGATGGTCTCCTGGGTCCCGTTGGGGTGCTTGATGATGCACTTCAGGGGCTGCAAGGAGAAGGTGGGTGTGGGTGGAAGTGGTGGGTACTACGTGCCCTTGGTCCTGCAGGGGGGTCAGGGAGGCCGGGCACTGCCTGGGGACCTAGGAGGTCAGCAGGCAAACCGAATCCTAGGCCAGTCTGTGCCTCATGGCCCAGGTTAGACCCAGATGGCACCTACAGGGGATTCCTGGGGCCCAGAGGGTCCTGCAGTGGGTGGGCTGTCCCCTGAGTGTCAAGTCCTAGTGAGTAAAGGGAGGTTGAGGAGGTGGGAGGGCCCTGGGCTGACCCCAACCCCCAACTCTGGGAAGGCGCTTCCCTTTCTCTGTGGGGCCACCTGGAGAACTGGGGGTCTTTCCGGCTGGAATGAAGCCTCCTGGGAGAAGCTACCCTGGGGCCAGTGCAGGAGGGGAAACAAGGTGGCTGCCCCTCACCCCACCCCCTCAGGGGGATCCGGCCTCCTAACCTTGCCAGGGGTGAAGTCCTTTAGGCCTTGAATGGTCAGCTTGTCCACAGGGTGAATCTTGTTGTAGTCGGCTGGGTCCGCGAAGGTCAGGGGCAGCAGGCCCTGTTTCTTCAGGTTGGTCTCTGGAAGGCAGGTGGCATTTGGTCATCAGGGGGCCTGACCAGCCTGGAGAGCTTCATTTTCTGAACCCATCTGGGGCTCTGGGAGTTGCCCCAATCCTGCTGCCTGGGACAATGCCCGGGCATTGACTACAGGGCCCTGGTCTGCTCCCTTTCACTAGGGGCGCCCCAAGCAAGTGTGCGCTGGTGCTGAGGTCTGCGAGGCCTTCCTGCTGCACATTCATGATCAAAAAGAACCCTCTGGCACGTGCCCTTGATCTCAGCGGCTCAGATCTACAAGCCTGGAAGCAGGGCCTGCGGGAAGCCAGGAAGCTGAGCATCAGATGTGCATTGTATGAGCCTAAGAAGGGGCGAGAGGCTGACGGGCCTGTGGGCTGCAGTGGAGATAGCCTAGAATCAGGCCAACTCAGCCACGGGCAGGGGGAGTGACCTTGGTCACTAGGGATGGGATGAAGATGGCCCGGGTGCAGACTCCAGCTCACCGTGGATCCTGGCAAAGCTCTTCGTGATGATGGCCCGGGCCCCAAGGTGGCGAGGCTCCAGAGCTGCATGCTCCCGGCTCGAGCCCTCGCCGTAGTTCTCGTCTCCGATCACCACCCACCTGATGCCATGTTTCTGTCAGGCAAGCGGGGGTGAGGTTACAAGGCAGTCCCCACCTGCCTGGCCTCACCCACCTGGCGCCTGGGCATCCTGAGGCTCCCGGTAAAGGGGCTGGAGGGGCCCTTCCTCACCTGCTGCCTAAGGGCAAGTGAAGCCTGGGTGAATGAGACCCAAACGAGGCCCCGAGGGGACGGAGGCGCCTGGCTGTCTGCAGTGGCACAGAAGACAGAACCCACCCATTGGTGCTTGGCAGGGAGGCAGGTGTGCGGGGAGGGAGGTGGGGGTGAGACAGGGACGGCCTCCGGGGCCCCACCCAAGATGCATCTGTGAAGCTCAAGGTGCCCCCTTCCTGGGAGCACCCTCTGCTCCATCCAGCCACCGGGGGGTGCCAGAGTCCCCTCACCCAGCTGGGCCAGGACTTGTTCCGTCCGTTTCTCAAAGCAGAACAAGTCCAGTCACCTCAGACCCTGACACTGGCCTCAGACCTCTCTGCCTGCTCACTGGGGAGGCCCCATGTAGCCCCCTCTCTGAGCCTGTTGGCCTCTGATTCCCGAGCCGGCCCCCTTCCTCGTCTTGGTCTAAGGCCAGGTATCTCCTGAGCGCTGCTCTCACTAACTCCTCCTGGTGCAGGGACCCGGCTGTACCACCGGACCTGGGCCTCATGCCCTCTTAGCCACAGGGAGGGGCCGCAGGCCTCTCCTTCCTTCCACAGCAGTCCCCTCTGGGCTCAGCCGGCCTCCTTCCTAGTTTCCATTCCCCTAATGTCGTCCCTGCACCTGCCTTCCAGGCCCCTTCAGGAGTGGCGACTGGCACTGCCCGCCCCCATCAACTCTGACCCACCTTGTAGTAGCGGGCAGTGTCAGGGACGGGGCCAAACTCCTGAGTGACGGCATTGCGCACGGAGTTGGCCTTGCCATTTTCAATGTTGATGGCACCAATGAGCAGGTTGTTGGAGATGTTGTCCAAGTGCCCACGGAACTTCAGCCAGGGGCCAGCAGCCGAGATGTGGTCAGTGGTACACTTCCCTTTGACCTTGGGTGGTGAGTAGAGAGGACAGAGGTCAAGGCATGGCCCTGGAGGGGTGGATGACAAGCCCTCCAGAGGCAGGCAGCAGGCTCTGGGGCCCAGGACGGGTGACAGAGGAGTGAGAGGCACGCAAGGTTTTAGATACGTGTTCTGTGGTCCTGGTGCTTCCACCCTCAGGCCACATGGGCTCCGGCCAGCCCATCACTCATCCTCTCAAAGGCCTCTGGCTGCTCAGTCTCCCTTATGGGGCAGGTCACCCAAAGTGGGGACAGGTCAATGTTCGCTCACCCTTCAGGCCTTGGCTGCAAGATCAGCCACCGACCTCATGCCGGACACAGGAGTCCGGGACATGCCTGGGTCCTGGCTGATGACTGATTAGTCTTTTCTGTCATAGGGGTGGCCTGGAGACCCCTTAATAAACAGCATAAATTAATATCTAACACAGATTGGAGGCCTCTGGCCACACCAAAAAGGCTTGTTTTTGGTTGGTGCCAAACACAGGCCATCCCATATCCACGGGTGTGCAACTGGGGGCAGGAGTCATCCATAGCTTCCAGAGCCTGTGTGGACATGCCAGGTGTGGAGCCTGCTGTGCAATCACACACACCGTCCCAGCCCAGCCTAAGCTGTACTCACCTGTCCACACCCGCTGGAGGTGGCTCTGATCAGCGGCTGCCGGATGGCTGAGGGCCCCAGATGGAGGCTGGCCAGATCTAGCTCTGCCCAGTTCAGGGCCACAGAGAAGGGGAGCGCTGGACTGCGATACCCTCTCTGCTCTGCAGCCAAACCTCCCTTTCAGCTCCCACCTGCGACTGGACTGTTTGCTCACTTCCTCCAGGTTCGTGGCCCTTCCCGATGCTCAGGGGACGGGGGGCCCTGGCAGGGTGGGGCTGTCATGCCATCCCCGTGCTGCTGACCTTGATGAGGATCTGCAGGTCCTCCAGGTCCTTGCCATCCCACTTGTCAAAAGGCTCCAGGAGCTGCAGGCGCTGGCTGGTGGGGCTCACGTCCACGTGCTGCCCGCTGCTGTCCTTGGGGGGGTGCTGGTAGGTGTCCTGCCCTGGGTCAAACTCCTGCAGCAGGGGATGGGGATATGTGGGGTGCTGAGTCCTCAGTTCCCACAAGGACAGACTCTCAGAAGGCAAGTTTCCCCGGGCCCCACCTCCCTTCCCAGGGAACAGAGCTGCTCCCTTCTCACTAGCAGCGCCCTCCCTGCCTGCACAGGAGGTGCTGTGAGGTTGAGAAGGAAGTGCTGTGGCCACACAGCAACCAGCAGAGCCCCCAGGGGGCACGGACGCTCACCGCTTTGGGAAGCTCATCTGCATCCGGAGCCTCCAGCTTGAACTTCTTGCCATCCGTGCCCGTCAGGTAGTCGGTCTCGGGGTTGAACTTGAGGGTTCCCGCAATGGCCAGGGCTGTGACAATCTGAAATGGAGGTGGCCAGTATGTTGGTCAGCACCAGTCGACACTCCTGTCTCCTGCACCCACCAGAAGCCTAGACCAAAACTGAAACAGGAACCCAGGAAATTTCCATGTTCTCCCCAGACCCCTGTGTTCCTCAGAGGCCAGAGCTGCAGGGCGATCTTTGGGACCACAGGGCCTTGGGACTGCAGAGGACTCAGGAAGCCAAGGGCAGTGCGGCCTCGCCCATCCCGGCAGGGCCAGGCCGGCAGTGCTGTCCTCTGTCCTCACAGCTGTCCTGGAGGGAGCAGGCGCCTGGCGCAGAAGTGCCGCTGTGATGCAAAGCCCCTCAGTGCGGAGGACGCTAAAAACATGGAAGGGGCCATTCTTCCATCCATTTAGCAAGAAGTATTTGTAGAACACGCAGGTAAACAACCAAGTCAAGAGAGCCTGGCCATGTGCCAGTCACGGCCAGGGCCGAATACCACCAAGAGCAAGGCTGGTTCTGGCCACGGGAACAATGGCAAGGCCTCGAGTTTGTGGAACTCCCACCTGGAGTCGGAAACTGCATGTGTCCCACACACTTTCCCAGGTAATCCCAAGGATTATGGGGACACAGAGAAGGTAGGTGACTTGGCCACGCTCATACAGCGAGTTAGAGGCAGGGCTGGGATGTGTCCTAGGCAGTGAGTGAGATTCCAAATTCCATGCTCATAAGCACAAACCACTAAATAAATATCTCATAATCCCACGACCCAGGGAGCCCCAGGCAGGAAGCACCAAGCATGCACCTGGGGCTGGGAAGACCTGTGGCTCCTGGCTCCACCTGGATGACCCCTGCCCTGCGATGTCAACCCTGGCCCCAGTCCCCATCTCCTCCTGCCTCCTCCTCTGACCCGCCAGGAGCCCCCAGAGGCCGTCCCAGGCTCATGCGCAGCTGGGCAATCTCACCTCTGGGGATGTGACAAAGGCATGGGTCTCGGGGTTCGCGTCATTGCGACCCGTGAAGTTCCTGTTGTAGGAGGTGACGATTGTGTTCTTCTCCCCCTTCTTGATGTCCTTCCTGCCAGGTCAGAGGGAACAGGGTTAGGGATATCTGGCCTTGTCACCTGGCCTGTGCCGAGAACAGGTAAGCTGGGTTCCTGCAGCGCAGCCCAGCCTAGCTCCTACCGAGGGAAAATGGAGATGCCCCGCCAGGGCTGCCTCCTCCCTGGGCCACACGCAGAGCAGAAAGGAACCTCAGGATCACTGGGCCCAGCCTGCAACCACACGTAAGGCAGAGGCAAGGCTTCGGTCAAGGCCTGAGTTTCCTGACCTGGAGCCACTGCCTCCTCTCCAACGGCTCCATCAGAGTTTCTGCTGTGTCCGTTAGGGTAAGGCCGCGCTGGCTTCCTCCTGCCAGCCCAGGCTTTAGCCAAGTGGCCCTCCAGTGCCTCTGCAGGGCTCTTCCTCACCCAGCCCCACTTTCCAGGCATGTCTGCCAGAGGTTTCTAATGGGCTGGAGCTATAGATCTTGGCTGGAGTCTCTTCTCTCAATCCCAATAATTCCTCCTCCAACTTCTGGGGCTCCATACCCTGTGCACAAGGGGCTGTCCTGTCAAAAGATGTGCCTCTTACCTGTCCCACTGGCCAATGCAGGGGCCACAAGCATTGGCCAGGACAATGCCGCCCAGATCCCTCAAGATCTGTGCCTGCCAGGGAAAGAGGAAGACAGAATGTCAAGGGCAGGTAAGAGTCTGATGGGAAGGGGTGATTTGGTGGCTGCAGGATGAAGTGCTATACTGGAACCCCAGGGCAGCCACTGGGACCTGCACCAGCCCCGGCCCAACACGCCTGTGGGCTTGTGCCACCTGGAGGCATTACTCAGCATGGAGTCAGGGAGATAGGCAGGGGGATATGGGCACTCACATAGCCGTCCCGCTCAATGGTGGCGCGGATCTGCTCGGAACCTGGAGTGATGGTGAACTGGGACTTGCACTTGAGGCCATGGGCCAGTGCCTGCTTGGCCACAGCTGCTGAGCGCCCCATATCTTCATAGCTTGAATTGGTGCAGCTACCAATTAGACCTGGTGCATTGTGGGTGGTGGGGTTAAGGGTCAGGAGGAGACTGTGAGCAGAGGTCTCCACCTGACCTCAAATTATCCAGACTTGGCCAAAAGAGTTCACCATCTGGGCTGGGCCAGAGACTTTTTAACAGAGACCAGTTGGAAGCAACCGAAATACCCAGCAATAAAGGACAGGCTACTCATTACTTGGCATGATTTGAAGAAAGACACTGCATCACTGGCCATGACACTGAACACGTTAGTACTATGACCCCTTTTACAGCAATATCATGTACATGTGCAGGCGCGTCAGAGGGCTCATATGAACATATGAACAGCCATCCTTGATGGGCTGGTGCTGAGAGGAGATGCTAATTTTCTTCTTTTATACTTTCTAGTATTTTCTGGGTTTTAAAGATTGTTTTATAATTAGGGCGATGAGTTCTTTTTAAAGTCTATAAAAACTGAGTAACATCGCATTGTGTGTACAGTTTCTTTCTTTTTTTTTTTTTTGAGACAGGGTCTTGCTCTGTCACCCAGACTGGAGTGCAAGGGCGCAGTCACGGCTTACTTACTGCAGTCTCTAACTCCTGGGGCTCAAGCAACTCCTCCTGCCTCAATCTCCTGAGTAGCTGGGACCCACAGGTGAGTAACACCACACCTGGCTAATTAAAATTTTTTTTTTGTAGAGACGAAGTCTCAACCATGTTGCCACGGCTCGTCTTGAACTCCTGGGATCAAATGATCCTCCTGCCTCAGCCTCTCAAAATGTTGGGATTGGCCGGGCACAATGGCTCATGCCTGTAATCCCAGAACTTTGAGAGGCCAAGGCAGGTGGATCACTTCAGGTCAGGAGTTCCAGACTAGCCTGGCCAACATGGTGAAACCCCATCTCTACTAAAAATACAAAAACTAGCCAGGAGTGGTGGCAGGCACCTGTAATCTCAGCTACACGAAAGGCTGAGGCAGGAGGATTGCTTAAACCTGGGAGGCAGAGGCTGCAGTGAGCCGAGATCACACCACCTGTACTCCAGCCTGGGTGACAGAGCAAGACTCTGTCTCAAAAAAAAAAAAAAAAAAGCCACCACCACCAAAAAGTGTTGGGATTACAGGGGAAAGCCAATGCAACCAGCCAGGATAGTTTCTTTTATTAATTCAGTAATTTACTTTCCCTTTTTTTTTTTTTTCCTTGAGACGGAGTCTCGCTCTGTCGCCCAGGCTGGAGTGCAGTGGCGCAATGTTGGCTCACTGCAAGCTCCACCTCCTGGGTTCGCGCCATTCTCCTGCCTCAGCCTCCCCAGCAGCTGGGACTACAGGCACCCGCCAACATGCCCGGCTAATTTTTTGTATTTTTAGTAGAGATGGGGTTTCACCATGTTAGCCAGGATGGTCTTGATTTCCTGACATCATGATCCACCTGCCTCGGCCTCCCAAAGTGGTGGGATTACAGGCATGAGCCACTGCGCCCAGTGACAACAGTATTTTTTATTTATTTTTTTCACTGGTGATAGCAGCAATAGGCCCAACACCACCTTCAAGGTGTCAGTACGATCACGACTCCTGTTTTACACATGGGGACCCACACACTGACAGTGAAGAAGTTTGCTCAGGGTCACTCAGCTATTAGGTGGCAGAGCCAGGATTCAAGCCCAGGCCATCTGGCTCCAGGCTCCATGCGCTTCACAGCCACACTGTACCCAGCAGCAGCAGATGCCAGTGACTGGCATGCCAGGGTGTCTGCATGTGTAAAGCACGAAAAGTCACATGAAGCAGCAAGGGTGATGTAAAATGTAAAACAGAGAAATCTATGCACATAATACACAGAAACACAGCACACCCCTCCAAGAGCTCCTAAGAGCTTGCTCCTGGCTGGGGGTTGAGATTAGGAGTTTTAAAAATTCCTCTTGATTGTGAATATTCTCTACAATAAACATATTTTTCTTTTCTGCCAAAAAAAGTAACTTTTCTTTTTTTTCTTTGGAGACAGGCTCTGTTGCCTGAGTCTGGACTTTTGAGTCTGGCTCTATTGCCCAGGCTGGAATGCAGTGGTACCATCTCGGCTCACTACAGCCTGGACCTCCAGGACTCAAGTGATCCTCCCACCTTTGCCTCCTGAGTACCTTGGACTATAGGCATGCGACTCCACACTGGGCCAATTTTCTTTCTTTCTTTTTTTTTTTTTTTTATACGGAGTCTCGCTCTGTTGCCCAGGCTGGAATGCAGTGGTACGATCTCGGCTCATTGCAAATTCTGCCTCCCCGGTTCAAGCGATTCTCCTGCCTCAGCCTCCTGAGTGGCTGGGACTACAGGCATGTGCCACCACCCCCAGCTAATTTTTTGCATTTTTAGTAGAGATGGGGTTTCACCGTGTTTTAGCCAGGATGCTCTCAATCTCCTGACCTCTTGATCCACCTGCCTTGGCCTCCCAAAGTGCTGGGATTTCAGGTGTGAGCCACCGTGCCCGGCCAATTTTTGCATTTTCTTTTAAGAGACAGGGTTTTTCCATGTTGCCCAGGCTGGTCTTGAACTCCTAGACTCAAGTAATCCACCTGCCTTGGCCTCCCGAAATGCTGGGATTTCAAGCATGAGCCACTACCCCTGGCCGAAAAAATAATTTCTCAATACTAAACCCATCTCAGAAACTGCCCACCTTAGCAAGTGCCACACAGTAGGCATAGGTGATTGTCTACAGCTCTGGGCAGAGCCACTGGCCCTGAGACCTGCTAAACAGATGGGGTGGAAGGTGCTCACCCACTCGGATGTCCAGAGGCCATCCTTCCTTCTCTGCCACCTTGCCCACTTCTGCCACAGGGTGAGCCAGGTCAGGGGTGAAGGGCCCATTGATGTGTGGCTTCAGCTGAAGAAACAAACATGCAAGGAAAAGAGAGGAGGGAAGAAAGCTTGAAGCGGGGCCAGCCTCTTTCACTGCTTCACCACGTCCCCACAGAGAGGCCAACGACTTTCTCTTGACTGAAACCTCATCACAGGGAAGAACTCAGCAGTTGGGTCTGCACATACTCGTTCCTGGGCTCCCTCCAGCCCTGCAAGGCTGGGCTCAGCTCTGCTCTGCAGATAAAGGACCTGAAGCTCAGAAGTGACATGCTGTGCTCGAGGTCACACAGCTAGGAGACAGCAGAGGAATGGAATGAATCAAGGCTGTTGTCTTCCTAAGTTCATTATCTCCCATTCAATGTTGCTTTTGGAATCTTTTTTTTTTTGAGACGGAGTCTCACTCTGTCGCCCAGGCTGGAGTGCAGTGGCGCGATCTCGGCTCACTGCAGCCTCTACCTCCCGGGTTTACACCATTCTCCTGCCTCAGCGTCCCGAGTAGCTGGGATTACAGGTGCCTGCCAGCACACCTGGCTAATTTTTTTTGTAATTTTTTTTAGTAGAGACAGGGTTTCATCGTGTTTGCCAGGAGGGTCTCAATCTCCTGACCTCGTGATCCACACACCTCGGCCTCCCAAAGTGCTGGGATTACAGGCGTGAGTCACCTTGCCTGGCCGCTTTTGAAAT
>NW_012102031.1:1117716-1130784 GCF_000951045.1 Mandrillus leucophaeus
GCGCCCGGCCCGCTTTTGAAATCTTATGACAAAAACGAACTTAAGGCCAGATGCTTTACATGTCATAATCATCAGTAAATGAGAGGCACTCAGCTGTGTGCCCAGCATGCAGTAAACCTCCATCAGTGTTAGTTACGTGAATTCATTCAATCCTCACGACTGTTGCAGGTTCCACATGTGATGGGGCAAGGGGCCCACAGAGGCCACATGTGTGACCGAGGCCACGAAACTTAAGTGGCAGAGCCGAGGTGTGAACTCCTGCAGACGGGATCCTCCGGCCTGCCCTTCCTCTGGCTCTGCAAACACGTGCTCTGATCTGTGGGTCTCAGGGTGCCTCTGAACTCAGATAACAAAAACCCTTCAGGGTGAAACCTTGGCTTCTGCTAAAGCTGAGCTGGTGGCAAACTGACATTCGCTTCTGGTTCAGCAGCCAGAACTACCTCTGCTCTCCCCGTGGCTGTGTCTCCCCCTCCCCGCCCCTCACTCCAGCCTGCTTCAGGAAGCAGTTTGCAGGAACACTGGGCACCCAGGGACCCACGAGTCACTGAGGTGACTTGCTTTTTTTTTTTTTTTTTTGAGACAGTGTCGCTCTGTCACCCAGGCTGGAGTGCAGTGGTGCGATCTCAGCTGACTGCAACCTCTGTGTCCCGGGTTCAAGTGATTCTCTTGCCTCAGCCTCCTGAATAGCTGGGATTACAGGCACATGGCACTACGCCCAGCTAATTTTTGTATTTTTTTTTTTTTTTCAGTAGAGACAGGGTTTCACCATGTTGGACAGGCTGTTCTGGAACTGCTGACCTCAACTGACCCACGCGCCTTGGCCTCCCAAAGTGCTGGGATTACAGGTGTGAACCACCGCCTGGCCCTCAGTATTTAGGCAGGACCCGCCCTGCTCCCCCCTACTCTAAGAAACTTCTTGAACCCAATTGTCTCCTCACCTCACTGAGGTTAACTTCAATTAGTTGGTCATAATGGCAGCCAGGGTCAGGCACCAGGTGATCCTTGAATTCATCAGCTAGATTGGCAATGTCTGAAATCAACAAGGGACGGGGATGGAGCACGTGAAACAGAAACTGCTCTTGAGCGTTCACTCACCACCCACCTGAACACCTGCCACACACCAGGCCCTGGGCGCTGACTAGGCCAATGAAGAAAGCAAGGCTGCTGTCCCTGCCCTTACAGAGCTCACACCCTAGTGCAGGAGCTGTCAGGGACACGGTGACACAGAGGAGGAGCAGCAGCGAAGGTTCAGAGCCGGGGAGGGTGTCCTAGAAGTGAAGAGCTGGGTTTTGAAGAAGCAGTCACTCATTAAGGAAAGGGAAGGGCCTTCCAAGGATTCCACGTGCTTACGGCTCTCCCCATACGGCTCCTCGTTCACTCCCCCCACGCACCACCCTTCACAGGTGCCAGTGCCCTCTGAGCTCCAAAGAAGCCAAGCTAGAGCCTCAGGAAGTTGTCAGGGGAGGCTGGGAAGGTGGTTCTCCTTCCAGATGTTCCCGTTAGGTCAGGAATTATCAACAGAAGTGATCCCTGTCATTTCCGGAGCTTCTGTAGTGGACAGCAGGGACCAGCCCGAGAAGGGCGGGCATTCAGCCACCTTCCAGGGAAAATGAAATTCCCATCCTGAGGTGGGGCTATCTTGAACTCAGACACCAGGCCCTTTAGAAGCTGGAGAGAGCTCCAGACACTCAGAAACATATCGCACCTCTTCAGGGCTTTCTCAGAGCCTCAGACGCCTGTCTGGAGACACTGGGTTAAGGGCCCCTGCCCTACAGGGAAAGGCGTAGCTCTGTCTTGGGGAGGAGCAGGCATGTGACTGTCCCACCCACACGGGCCTGCCCCCGCCAGCTCACCTGCCCGGCCAGTCTTGCTCAGGTACTTCTTCATCCGGTGGTTGTAAGGGAACACGGAAGTGGTGGCCCCAATTTCTGCGCCCATGTTGCAGATTGTCGCCATGCCTGTGGAGCAAAAGAGCTCTGGGCATTGGCTGGTGGTCAGGCCACGGTCCCATGCACCTGCTACACGGCCACCCGCATCTTCACACCAGGGAGCTGCATCACTTCTCCCCACCGAGAGAGATGTGGTGATAGCGGGCCGACTCATTCCTTGAGGCCCTGGCTAAAAACCTGGGCCAGTGAGGGGAGGCCATGGGGACCAGAGCTCAGGGCCCCAGCTCAGGACGGCTGCTGGGCAGAGTGAAGAGGACTCAGGTGAAGATTCAGCCCCTACACACTGAGCTACAAGTTTGGGGCCTGTCGCTCAAGAGACCAAACAGACACCACGTACTGAAGGCTGACCTGGCCAGACACTGCCCAGTTGCTATTGTTTTTGGCAGGGGAGGAACTGGCTCAGAGAGATTCAAGGTCATGCCATAGAGCACATAAAGGAAGATGCTGGCATTCGGGTCTCGGTCTGTCTGCCTGGTGGCCCGCCCTCCTTCAGCCATACCATGCTGGAGACATTTTTCTGTGTCTCAAGTTTTCCAGTGATGGAGGCCGAGGCGGACGGATCACCTGAGGTCAGGAGTTTGAGACCAGCCTGGCCAACATGGTGAAACCCCGTCTCTTCTAAAAAAAAAAAAAAAAAACCAAAAAACAAAAAACAACAAAAACAACAAAAAAAAACAGGCTGGGCGAGGTGGCTCACATCTGTAATCCCAGCACTTTGGGAGGCCAAGGTGGGCAGATCACGAGGTCAAGAGATCGAGACCATCCTAGCCAACATGGTCTCTACTAAAAATACAAAAATTAGCAGGGTGTGGCGGCATGCACCTGTAGTCCCAGCTACTTGGGAGGCTGAGGCAGGAGAATCGCTTGAACCTGGGAGGCGGAGGTTGCAGTGAGCCGAGATCGCGCCACTGCACTCCAGCCTGGTGACACAGCAAGACTCCGGCTCAAAACAAAACAAAACAAAACAATACAAAAAAATTAGCTGGGCATCATGGTACACGCCTGTAATCCCAGCTACTCAGGAGGCTGAGACCAGAGAATCGCTTGAACCCGGGAGGTAGAGATTGCAGTGAGCCGAGATTGTACCACTGCATTCCAGCCTGGGCGACAGAGTGAGACTCCGTCCCAAAAAACAAAAACAAAAACAAAACTGAAATGATACACACTGTCTGGACCACAAAACGTCACAGAACTGGTGGGGCTCACAGGTACCCCAGCTGCTACCAGGCCCCCTGCCTCAGGAGCCACTAGGATGGAGGTAGGGGCCTGTTACCAACTTCCCGGCTGAGCAGTCCCATGGCGGGAGCGAGCCCATCACTGCAGGGGAACCAGAGTTCTGCAGGGCTGCCAGGGAGCCCAGGCAGGCAGCTGGGAAGTCTGGACTGTTGCAAGTCTCCCTGGATTTCTGAGGGCCAGGCATCGAGGCCAGGTCACCAGGACTGACAGGCAGGGAGCAGCCGGCTCCCACCTGTCTTGGAGGCTGACAGGCACCAATCTCTAACCCAAGGGAGGTGTGTGAGGCTCAAACTTCAGCCAAGGGAGAATGTGGGCCTGCAGCTGCTTCATGAATGAAGCCCTGGCTCTGCCCATTCCCACCACTGCCTCTGTCCTCTCTGGATTCGTCTAGATCACCCAAGGTGGCCTAGTGCTATGGCCTGGGCCCAGTCGCAGAAGCTGACTTGGTTCCTAACTGTGTGTGGCCACAGGAAGTTACTGGCAGCCTTGACGGGGGTCTCAGTCTCTTCATCTGTTTAATGAGGGTGTGGACTAGACAATCTCTAATGCTGTCTCCAATTTTCCTTCTACCTCTGTCTATTCCAAGTCCCCAGACGGAAGAGACAGATTCTCAAGGGAAGGCCATTCATTGCTTCTACTCCCAACTGGAGACCCATGAGGCCCAGCACAGGGTAGGGGCCACGTCGCCTGGCCGCCTTCCTCACCAGTGCAGGAGATGGAGTCTACACCAGGCCCGTGGTATTCCACGATTGCACCTGTGCCACCTTTCACCGTGAGGATGCCTGCCACCTTCAGGATCACATCTTTGGGTGAGGTCCAACCAGAGAGGGAGCCTGTCAGCTTCACGCCAATCACCTGGACAGGAGGGGGTGAGGTGGCTGTCAGAGGCCCTGTGTGCCTGTGCCAGCCACAAAGTCAGGATGGGCCCGCTGCCATTCCCATTGCTGCTTACTGGTCTCTGCCTCCCTCCTAGAAGATTCGAGTTTGACTTGTTCCCTTTTTCCTCCTGGGTCCCATCGTCTCCTGTTCATCCCCACCAACCACCGCCCTGAATCCAGCCCAGAATGAGTCCCTCCCCACCCTCACCTTGGGACACTTCAGCTCCCAGGGAATCCCAGCCATGACATCCACAGCATCGGCACCCCCAACTCCAATGCAGATGCCCCCCAGGCCGCCACCATTGGGGGTGTGGGAGTCAGTGCCAATCAGAAGAACCCCAGGGTATGCATAGTTTTCCAGAATAATCTGAAAAATAATCCAAGATGTTAATATTGAAGCCCTCAGCCGAGAATGGAGATGGGGCCCAAAAGGGGTCTACAAAACGGCCCCATTGACCCTGGGCCTCCCGACCACGCCCAGCCACTCTCCCAGGATAGACTGGTGGAAGCAGCCCCGTTTAATCCAGACGGTCTCCAGGGTGGCCAAGAAGAGTCAGAGCCTTGGGAGACAGGTGGCCTGGGCTCTTGAGTAGCTCCGATAGTTCCTGCTATATGGCCTGGGCCTTTGAATGCTGCCCCATGCCTCAGTTTCCTCATTTGTAGCATAGTAACCAAACACCCACACCACCATGACCCCAGGATGTGACAAGAACCAGAGAAACTGTTCTGTGATGGGCCCAGGCCCGGCCTCATCCTGGGTGTGGAGAGTCCCCACCTGGCTTCTCATCGGGGTGAGCGATTCTTCCAGGAGCTGACTCCAGCCCCACAAGATCCCTGAGGAAGAAGTCCTGGGGCCCCAGTGGGTGCACAAAGCTATTAATTTTTCCTCAACTGCAAAGAATAGGGGATGCCTCGTCCACTTCAGCATCTGGAGGTGGCTCTGAAAACCCCTGTGACTTGCTCAAGGGACAACACCACCCTGCCTCATCACCTGTCCCATATCACAGTACTCCCTTCACTGAGGCGCTCCTCCCAGCTGGGGGGAGCACTTCCCCCAAAACATTTGATAAGAAAGGCAGCAGAGGTATAGGGTCAACAAATGAGTGTGGCCCAGGCACCCAGGCACCTCTGAGGCACCAGCCCCCTGAAGCTGCAGGACACTGCCGGGCAAGCCCTGAGCCAGGCATCCTGTGTGGGGGTCTGAGGTCTGGCCCTGCCATGTACTAGTTATTGTGGGACCTTGGACAAGTCACTTCACCTCTCCGAGCTCAGCTTCCCTATCAAAAACTAGCTAACAATCGTGCTCACATCATTGCATCATTAGTGACTGGATGAGATCCTGTCCATGAGGCATGGAATAGTGCCTGGGGGAGGCGACATTTTTATTTATTGTTTTGCAGCAAAAGCCTTCACCTGAGGTTCTGCCGCTCATCTGTCAGATGGAGTTAGTGCCCCACCCATGGATGTGGGGAAGAACACGTAAGATGAGAGGTCTGAGAGGCTCTGTGAACTCTCAGGACCCACCAGTGCTCCCAGACATCTTACAGAAACCCCAGGGCCTCTGCCTCAGGCCAAGATCTGCCCAGCAGACTCTAAGGTGCAGAGGGTCTTGTCTCTTGGGGATGCAGAGGGAAGACCTGGCTGCGAAGAACTGCTGCTACCATGTACAAGGATTTAAGACTAGTACATCCCTAAATAGCCTCAAGGTTGTAAAAGCTGGATCCATGAAGGCTGGGCACACAGAATTCGGGGTGTCTACACGGTGTAGACACATGTGGTCCACATCCGAGGAGAGGTCAGGCAGACATGAGAACTGCAGAAGGTGTCACAATGACGCTGGCCGTGACAGTGAGCTCCCCAGTCTGTGGCTGGGAAGAAGGACTAATGCCTAGAACTACACCTGGAAATTCAGCCGTGCATCCACACAACACACATGTACATTAAGGACCTATTCTGTACTGACCTGCTCCCAAACCCAGACCTAGAGAGGAATAAGTAAGCCACAGTCCCTGTCCCCACAGAGCACAAGATCCAGTGCAGAAAGCACTTGGCACATGCTGGGAACATAATGTGAAGAGATCCCACAGAGGATCCCACTGGAAGCCACTGTGCCAGGCACGGGAAGGGCCGGGGAGGCTCCACAGAGGAACCAGAAAGCTGTGATGTGGAGGAAGGTCTGCGGGCCAAGCAGGGCCAGAGCACTCCTCGGAGGCAAAGGAGTTCAGGTTTGGGTTGGACCTAGTGGACTGAGGCTGCTGATGACGTGACATCAAGGCGGGAAGAAAAGTAAAGCTGCAAAGCACTCCCATGGCCCCTGGCCATTTTCTTTTTAAAGAAACAAACACATGAGGCTGTACACTTAGCCAGCTGGTGGCAGGTGTGAGCTGCCATCACTCACGGTTCCAAACTTTGGCCCAGGAGCTGCCATAAAGGTCTGGCATTTGTACTGAGGTAGAAAGGGAGACACCTGCATTGCAGCGCCCTTCCTAACAGAAAGCCAAGGCTGGGTCCGCCTGACTCCCTCACCCTGCTGCAGAGAAGGGCTTTCTAGTCCCGACAGGCCGCTGTGAATGGCCATTCCCAGGTAGCCCCTTCCTGGCAAGAGTGACGGTTGGGTAGGGCAGAGGAGTGATCCCCTGCTGGCTCTGGTTTCAGAGCAGGGCAGTGCTGGGGGCCCATGCGGGGTCAGATTACAGCCTGCTCAGCACACCCTGAGGAGGCCCGGACAGTGAGGTCTGCGATGAGGTGGGGGGAAGGGTCACTTTGCAAAGGTGCGAAGAGGCAGGTTTCATACATACAGGGTGGATGTAAATGAACACAAACCAGGTCAGTGGTCTTTAACAGTGCCCTTGGAAGAAAGGGAAGCACCTACCTCCCCAGGATATACATGTTCACACTTGCACTTCCAGAGATGAAACTGTCCACCAAAAGACCCATCCTTGGGACACCTCAGAGGAGTCCCTGGCTGACATGGCCACATGACCTATGGTACCTCCACTCTACAGAACACCATGAGGGAGCCAAAACGAATCCGAGGAGAGCACCACGTGCAGAAGCAGAAAGAGCTCTGGGGGTGAGGAAGGTGGCAGAGCAGCACGGTGGCACAGGGCACTTGCTCCAGGCCAGCCCTCCTGCCCACAGGTCCTGGCTCCACAGTTGGCCAGCTAGCTGTCCCTCTGTGCCTCAGCTGCCTCCTCTGTAGGGTGTGGATAGTAAAAGCACCTACCTCACAGGGCATGGCGAATATCTTTCTTTCAAGTGCTCAGCCTAGTACCTGACACACAGTATGGGTTCATCAAATGTCAGCGATGCATGCCACAAGGGGTGACACTTGTGAAAAAAAACAAAATAATACCATGTTCTGTATGAGAGTTTACGGGAATAGAGATGCTTGAATACACGCCCAGAAGACAATGTGGAAAGAAACATGTCGCACTTAACATGCTGGTTACCTGGGTGGTTAGGAGGGATTATTTTAACTTCTCACCCAGAAAATGAGAACGTATAATGACATAATGAAAATCAGTTTCAAAACAAAGGAGGAAGACCATAAGAGCTGATGGAGATGTCATCCAGTTCCCCTCAGCCCCGCTGGGCCTCGAGCCCCCTGCCCCCATAGGCCTGGAACATACTCTCTGGCTTGGGCTCTTGGGACGGCAGGCTGAGCCCAGCTTTACCTGGTGAATGATTCCAGATCCAGGCTTCCAGAAGCCCACGCCATATTTGGCACCTGCAGTTGCCAGGAAATTATAAACTTCCTGGTTGATGTCCTATCGAGACAAATCAATAATCGGGTGTTAGCAACATGGTTTGTGTTCACGTGACCCTCACCAAGCCCTCCCCACTCCACTAGCCTCCCCCTTCTGACTCTGAAATGCTGGCACTGGAGACAGGCCCTCTCTTAGAGACCTTCTAAAAATAATTTCAAAGAGCTTGGATGTTGGCCCAGTCTCCACTAGCAGTCCCAGAGAGAAAGACAGGGGAGCAGAGATGGAGCCCCAGTTCTGTGACACCTGGCCAGGGTGGTGGGTCTGGAACAAGTCCCTGCCCTAGTCTGGGTCTCAGTTTCCTTATCTGGAGAAGGGACTGGTCTAAATAATTGCCAAGAGTCCCTGTGGCACTCAAGTCCCCAGCCGAGGCCAACAGTGCAGAGGCAGGCCCTGGCCTAGGCGCAGTGGCCGGGCATGGTGGCTCACGCCTGTAATCCCAACACTTTGGGAGGCTGAGGCAGGTAGATCACTTGAGGTCAGGAGTTCATGACCAGCCTGGGCAACATGGCAAAACCCTCTCTCTACTAAAAATACAAAAATTAGCCAGGCGTGATAGCGCACACCTGTAATTCCAATTACTCGGGAGGCTGAGGCACGAGAATAACATCAACCTGGGAGGCGGAGCTTGCAGTGAGCCGAGATCTCGCCGCTGCACTTCGGCCTGGGCGACAGAGCGAGACCCGTCTCACAAACAAAACAAACCAAAACAAAACCCCCCGAGGCTTTTTTTGAAATAACTTGCTGGAGATCCCAGACTTAGGCAACACCTGAGCGAGCCCCCTGGACTGGGGTCCGGCTGTCAGAAGTGCTGAATTCTTGCTAATGTGTTTGATGGGCCCAAATGGAAGGCTGTCGAATGGACCACTGTTCTGAAAAGGAGGTTTCAGCAAAAGGAAATGATGACACGGGCTGTAGCCATCCTGCCTGTAATCCGAAGGAAGCTTCCTTGGGGGACAGGGAAGGGCCCACTGCACGGCAGATGTGAGGCCAGGATTTATCTGGAAGACATGGGAGGTCCCTGGACAAGTGAGACTGACCCCAGTAACAAAAGGGTGGGACTCTAGTGGACTCTACTGAGCCTCAAAGGGGGAACTAGGAAATGGGACCTGCCAGCCTCTGGCATGGGAGAGCCATGCTTCTGAGAAGGGACCCCAGCCAGCGCCCTCAGACCCTTGACAAGATACACTCAAACCACACACCCCTTCACTGAAACTCCAGACCAGTGTGCGTCCTCTGAAAGCCCACTGGGCTCCCCCAGATAAGAGAATGGCAAAGAACGTGGGTTTCCAGAGCAGTCTCTTTCCAATTAATAATTAATACACCGGCTTTTTCATTTACAAATCAGTCACTTATGAAACTGGTATCCAGGACAGAAGGCTGTGGTTGTGTCTGGGCACATGTGCCTATACGTCTGTGTTGAGTGTGAGGAAGGGGTGTGGGAGGACCCCAGACTGGTGCCAGAGTCTCGGCCTGGACTCAGCCTGGATCCCTCTCTGATTCTGTTACCTTAAACAGGTCACTGCCTCTCTGAGCCCTAGCCAGAGGGACACTTTACAAATACATGTAAAGATGACCATATTCTAGGCCAGGCGTGGTGGCTCACACCTGTAATCCCAGCACTCTGGGAGGCCGAGGTGGGTGGATTACCTGATGTCAGGAGTTTGAAACCAGCCTGGCCAACATGGTGAAACCCTGTCTCTACTAAAAATATGAAAATTAGCTGGGTATGGTGGTGGGTGCCTGTAATTCCAGCTACTCGGGAAGCTAAGGCATGAGAATCGCTTGAACCCAGGAGGCAGAGGTTATATAGTGAGCTGAGACTGCAGTGAGCCGACATTGCGTCACTGCACTCCAACCTGGGGGTACAGCAAGAAGACTCTGTCTCAAAAAAAAGAGACCATACTCTTTCCCTGCTTAAACCATTCTAGGACTCTGAGGATGGTGACCACAGCCCTTCTCAGAGCCCTCAAGTCCCTGGCTGCCCCTGCCCACCTCACACCACCCGCTCTTCCAAACGCAGAGAGCTCCAGCACTACAGTCCCCCTCTCACTGCCACAAAAGCATCAAGTTCCTTCCTGCCCCAGGGCCTTTGCAAATGCTGTTCTTTCTAGCATGTTCTTGCTCCAGTCAATGCAACTCATATGTTCAGTCCTCAGGTTATCTGTCACATCCTCAAAGAAGCTATCTCTTTCCCCCAACATCTAAATTAGACCTCTTTTTTACACTGACCAAGTCCTGCACTTTCTCTTCCTAACACACACCCAGATCTGCAGTTACCTACCTCGGCCACTGTTTAGCATCCACCCCTCCAAGCAGATCCCTGAAGACAGGGCCCCTGCCTGACTTGAACACACTGAACCTCAGTACCTAGCCCAGTGCCTGGCACACATGAAGAATGTTCAATTTGTTGAACGCATGAGGGAATGAGCTCGGAATCCTATGACCGTGAATCTCATCTCCAGAAGGTTGACTCTGAGCCCATAAAGCAACCAGAGGGCCAGCCCCTGAAGGCAGTGGCCCTGCTGTGGGCAGCTGTCCCCAGGGCTGAAGAGGACCCACGTTCCTGGCCATGTGCAGCTCCCGGCACTGTGGGAGCTCCTGTAACATTACCCCCACCAGCGTTGCTGCTAATGTGGATACCGCCAGCCGGCAAGCAGGACTGTCCTTTCAGCTGAGTGGAAAGAGCCACTGTGGAGCCAGGACACACACCAGGGGGCCAGGGTAGAAGAGAGGGCCTGAGTGAGAGCGCCGCCCTGAGTGTTTCCCATGGGTCTGGGAGGCTCCGAGCAGTGCTGACCCCGGGAGCCAGAGCACTTTCAATTGCATGCCCACAGGCCGCAGCTCTGCCAGCATTCAGCTCCTGCCAACGCCCCTCCCCGTGAGGGGGTTCACTCCCACTGCAGGGGCTGGAGAGTGCAGAGGCCCAGAGCTAGGAGAGAGTGGCCCGCTGTTGCCAAGAGTAGACTGCCACAAAGAGTAGACTCCCACAAGCTGAGCCTGGGAGAAGGAGCAGGAACTCGATTTCATGGAAGGGTGGGGAAAAGCTTCGGCGTGGCATACAGCCACCCCCATGTAGTTAGGCGAAACTCACAGAAGAATGGTCCCCAAAGGAGGTTCCTCAGTGAGAGAGCACCAGAGTGGGAGCCAAGATCAGCGCTGAGCCCTAATCGTGCCCTCATGTAGTTACAGAACTCAAGTATGGTGCCACTGCCGCCTCAAATGTACAAATAGTGACCCTAGCAGGCCTACCTCCCGGACAGGGTCCTCGGAAGGTCAGAGGAGAGCGGGAGTGGGTGCAGATGGGATGCTGGCAAACTGTGCTAAGATGCGCCCCTCACTGCTCAGGCAGACAGGGACGCCTTCCAGAGCCCCTTCCAGGGCTCTGCAGGGCCCCTTCCAGAGCACCTGGCAGGATTCAATCATCTTCCAACAGGACAGAAAAAGGACCTGCAGTGTGGGAAAGTCAAGGATGACTTCTACTTTCTTTGGGCTTCTTCTGTATTTTTTAACACAATGAGCAAGTGGTAGTTTTAGAAAGAGTAAAAAGTAAACTCAAGTTTTAAAAGCAGACCAATCCAAAGAACTGTGAGAATTTGCAGGCAATGCCCTGGTTTGCTCCAGTGTGAGAGTAAGGCCTCTCGCCCAGTCTTGCCCACTTGCCCGCCCCCAAGGCCACCTTCCACTCACCTTGGCCCGGCGCAGGTCTTTCTCGCCCCCGAGCTGGGCCTCAATCAGATGGTCACAGTGGATGGTGGACGGCACGGCCACCTTGGGCAGCCCGCTGCTGATGAACTGCAGCATGGCCATCTGGGCCGTCGCATCCTGCATGGCCACACGGTCCGGCCGCAGCCGCAGGTACGACTTGCCCCGCTCGATTTCCTGGCCGGCAGGGTCATCCAGGTGTCCATACACGATCTTCTCCGAGAGGGTCAGCGGCCGGTTCAACCTGGTGGGAGAAGAGCAAAAGGGTGACCTGGTGCCAGCTGCACGGCCTCCTCCCACCCTGCCTCTCCCTCTCAGTCCACATGGCAACCTCAACAGTGGCCAGGGTCAGGGAGCCTGAACTCAGGACCTCACGTTCCACTTGGGTGGGGACTGCTGGGTCCTGCTCAGTGTGCCACCTCCTCACCTCCCGCAGCACCTGGCACTTGTTAGGTGCTCCACAATTACTTGGTGAGTAAGTGAAGGACATCACAGGAGGGCAGCGCTGGTTCTTTTCAAAGGATCCTGACTTTCCCAGCATAGTAACTGCTATGATCTACTAAGTCCCCGTAATATGCATATCTCATCATTCTCGCCATTTAACAAAACCACCAAGAAGAAATAGGCTCAGCAGAGTGACCAAGTTCACAGATAGATTTCGCTACTTCCCTCTGTGCCCTCAGCCCCACTAAGGCACAGGGAATCAGGACCAGCATCCCCTTCACTTGTCCCCCCTGTCCACCATCTCCAGCCCTCCACACCTCAGGCCTGGGATGCCTGGCTACCCAACTATGACACTAAAGCTTTGCCCATTAGCTCTGGACGTAGACAGGAGTATCTGTCAGTTTTCAAGAACAGAGACCCGGTCACTGCCACCGGCCTCTCACTGCTCCTCCTCTTCCTAGACCCCATTTCCCCAGAGACTCTACCCCTCCCTTCCTCTTCAGAGCCCAAATGGGAATCCAAACTTGCCCTGGGGTCCAGTCCTGTCAGGACTCAACCGTCTTCTCCCGCCAAGCCTCCCACCCATCTACACCGAGCTCTGTGCAGGTCCACTCTCCCTACCAGGCTCAACATTCCCGCTGACTCCTGGCTGCACCCACACAACAGCTCAGCCGCCCTGCCTGCCACAACAGCCCCTGTTGGACCTCACCCTCTGCCCCCGAGAATTCTCAAAGCCTAGGCCAAGCTTGAGACTTCCTTCCTAGGGAGGAGCAGAGTTTGACCCACACCCAACAGTCTCTGTCCTATTGTTTGAGGCCCAGAAAAAAGTTTCAGACTGGGAATCAGAAGCTCTGAGTTAAACCCTGACCTGGGGCCTGGTGTGGTGGCTTACGCCTGTAATCTTAGCACTTTGGGAGACCAAAGGAGGAGGATCACTTGAGGCCAGTTCAAGATCAGCCTGGGCAACAGAGTGACACTACATCTCTATAAAAAATAGAATGAGGCCGGGCGCAGTGGCTCACGCCTGTAATCCCAGCACTTTGGGAGGCCGAGGTGGGTGGATCACGAGGTCAGGAGATCAAGACCATC
>NW_012102031.1:1130834-1159342 GCF_000951045.1 Mandrillus leucophaeus
GCTCACGCCTGTAATCCCAGCACTTTGGGAGGCCGAGGTGGGTGGATCACGAGGTCAGGAGATCAAGACCATCCTGGCTAACACAGTAAAACCCCGTCTCTACTAAAAATACAAAAAAATAGCCAGGTGTGGTGGCAGGCGCCTGTATTCCCAGCTACTTGGGAGGCTGAGGCAGGAGAATGGGGTGAACCCGGGAGGCGGAGCTTGCAGTGAGCCAAGATCATGCCGCTGCACTCCAGCCTGGGCGACAGAGCGAGACTCCGTCTCAAAAAAAAAGCCAGGCAGGGTGATGCGTGCCTGTAGTCCCAGCTATGCAGGAGGCTGAGGGGGGAGGATCACTTAAGCCCAGGAGATCAAGGCAGCAGTGAGCCATGATCACACCACTGCACTCCAGCTTGAGCAACAGAGCGAGATGCTGTCTCTAATAAAAACAAACAAAAAAGCCCAAACCTGACCTATTACTGAAGCCACTATTTAACAAGATAAGCAACTGCCGTCATCAGTGAGCTCAGCCAGCCCATCTCTAAAGTCCAGGGCTTGCGCTGGGATGAGATAACAGCTTGCACTTCTATAGCGCTCCATTTTTAAACCGCTTGATTGAGGTATAATTGGCATATAATAAACTGCATATTTAAGGTACACAATTTGCTAAGTTTTGACACTGTATACACCTGTAAAAACCAGCACCACAATCAAGATATGGACCATATCCATCTCTCCTTCAAGTTTCCCCAACCCTTGGTAACTCCCTCCCACCCCTTTGCCACCACTGGTGGGCTTTCTGTCACTAGAGACCAGCGTTATCGTAGAATTTACTTTCAGCTCAGCATTATCCTAAGCATTTTCATGTATAAAACTCATGTTATCCTCACAGCACAGATGAGGAAGCTGCAGCACAGACAGACAGAGTAGCTTTGCTCCAGACCGCGAAGTCAGCGAGGGGCACAGCTGGACCACGAGGAGGCAGCAGTGTGGCCCTACAGCTGTGCTCCTGACGCTAATCTACACAGTCTCTCCACACCTGGAACCTGGAATGGGGCTGGCACATGGTGAAATGTTCCATTTTCATTATTATTATTATTTTGAGACAGGGTCTTGCTCTGTCACCCAGGCTGGAGTGCAGTGGCACAATTGTAGCTCACTGCAGCCTAACCTTTCAGGCTCAAGTGATCCTCCCACCTCAGCCTCTGAGTAATTGAGATTACAGGCACGTACCACCACACTGGCTAATTTTATTTACTTATTTATTTTGTTTTAGTAGAAATGGGTTCTCATTATATTGACCAGGCTGGTCTTGAACTCCTGGGCTCAAGTGATCTTCCCGAAGAGCTGGAATTACAGGTGTGAGCCACCTCGTCCTTTCTCATTTATCGTTATTGTTATCATCAATATGCATGCTGAGAAGGCAGAGAAACTTCCTTCTGCAAGCTGGGTTCCAGTCCCTCACCCCTAAGTTTACCCAACCTCTTCAAAGTAAGAGTTCCCGGCTGGGTGTGGTGGCTTACGACTAGCATCGTAGCACTTTGGGAGGCCAAGGCGGACGGATCACTTGAGTCCAGGAGTTCGAGATTAGCCTGGGCAACATGGCAAAACTCCACCTCTATAAAAAATATAAAAAGAAGCCAGGCATGGATGGTGGCATGTGCCTATAGTCCCAGATACTTGGAAGGCTGAGGTGGTGAATGGATTGACCCCAGAAGGTCAAGGCTGTAGTGAGCCATATCGAACCACTGTACTGCACTCCAGCCTGGGTAACACAGCAAGACACTACCTCAAAAAAAACCCACAAAAATCCCTAAGGTGCTGGATCTGCTGGCAACAGCAGACTGGTGATTCTGAGCATCTCTACAAATAAAAATAGCACTAGCCTGAGGTACGGCCTGCGCCGAATGCGGCAGCACTGCCAAAACTGGTGTACGGGCAATGACTCACTGCAGGCAGCACAGCCCCTCCTTCTGGGCCCCGAGGGAGACAACAAATGGGCTTAAAAACCCAAGACCGTGGAAGCAAATGATTGAAGCTATATAAAAAAGCTCAATGATGCTGAAGTTTTAGGATGAGTTCATCACTGAATGTCCCTGAGGATTAACTAAAGATGACAAAATGGGTCTTCATGTCCATCTGTCCCTCTGCTCTCCAGATGACACAGATCCAGTTCTCAAGAACACACTTAGACTCCTTCTGTCAGCGACCCAAGGTGGAAGAAGAGTCCCCCAGCAAGTCCCTTGGCCTTCTAAAAAATTCTTAGAATTTTTTTTTTCTATTTTTATTTTTTGAGCCAGAGTCTCTTCCTGTGTCACCAGAGACACCACTCTGGCTGGAGTGCTGTGGCGTGGTCTCAGCTCACTGCAACATCCACCTCCTGGGTTCAAGCAATTCTCCTGCCTCAGCCTGCCGAGTAGCTGGGATTACAGGTGCTCGCCACCATGCCCGACTAATTTTTTTGTATTTTTAGTAGACACAGGGTTTCACCATGTTGGCAAGGCTGGTCTCAAACTCCTGGCCTCAAATGATCCACCTGCCTCAGCTTCCCAAAGTGCTGGGATTACAGGCATGCATGGGCCACCACGCCCGGCTAGAATATAATTCTTTTTAGCATAGCCTCACCTCTGCCCTCTTTCTCTGTGTCAGGGTTTCGCAGCCAGGGCACCGTGAACCTGTCTGGGCCGGAGGATTCTTTTGTCGTGGGGCTGCCCTGTGCGCTGCAGGATGCTTGGTAGTATTCCTGGTTACCCATTGGGTAACAGTAAGCCCCAACCCCAGCCAAGTTATGACAACCAAAAATATCTCTAGACATCACCAAATGGGCCCTAGGGAACAAAATTGACCACCCCCGACCTTGTTGAGACCTGCTCTGCGGCAACAATGAAAACAGAGAACAGGCCGGGCGTGGTGGCTCACATCTGTCATCCCAGCACTTTGGGAGGCCGAGGCAGGTGGATCACAAGGTCAGGAGATTGAAACCATCCTGGCTAACATGGTGAAACCCCGTTTCTACTAAAAATACAAAAATCAGCTGGACATGGTGGCAGGCGCCTGTAATCCCAGCTACTCGTGAGGCTGAAGCAGGAGAATCACTTGAACCCGGGAGGCAGAAGTTGCACTGAGCCGAGATCACACCACTGCAGTCCAGCCTGGGCAATACAGCAAGAATCCGTTTCAAACAAACAAAAAAGAGAAAACAGAGAACAATCCTCATCTGTACTAATCTGGAAAATGTTAAAAGTTATTGGACTTAAAAAAAAAAAAAAAGAAAACGAAAATGAAAAAAAAAGTTATTGGACTTTTCTGGTTAAGCAAGTTTGGAAAAAAAATAAGCAAAGGAAAAATATTGTTGTCGTTGTCAATTTTAATGATAAAATTAAAACCTAAAAAACTCCCAGTACCTTAAAGAGTATTTTGTTGTTGTTATTAATTGTTTAATGCAAAAACTAAATGGTGAATAATATTCTTCTGTCAATTATCTCAAAGCGAACCTCTTGCTGGGCACAGTGGCTCAGGCCTGTAATCCCAACACTTTGGGAGGCCAAAGGCAGGAGGATCACTTGCGCCCAGGAGTTCAAGACCAGCTTGGGCAACCCTATCTTTTAAATTTTTTTTTTTTTTTATAAATTAAAAAAACAAAAAAGGGCCGGGCGCGGTGGCTCACGCCTGTAATCCCAGCACTTTGGGAGGCCGAGGTGGACGGATCACGAGGTCAGGAGATCGAGACTATCTTGGCTAACACAGTGAAACCCCATCTCTACTAAAAATGCAAAAAATTAGCCAGGCATGGTGGCGGGTGCCTATAGTCCTAGCTACTCCTTACTTGGGAGGCTGAGGCAGGGGAATGGCATGAACCCAGGAGGCGGAGTTTGCAGTGAGCCGAGATCACGCGACTGAACTCCAGCCTGGGGGTGACAGAGTGAGACTCTGTCTCAAAAAAACAAAAAAAATGCCAGGCGCAGTGGCTCACGCCTGTAATCCCAGCACTTTGGGAGGCCGAGGCAGGTGGATCACTTGAAGTCAGGAGTTCGAGACCAGCCTGGTCAACATGGTGAAACCCCATCTTTACTAAAAATACAAAAATTGGCCAGGCGCGGTGGCTCAAGCCTGTAATCCCAGCACTTTGGGAGGCCGAGGTGGGCGGATCACTAGGTCAGGAGATCGAAACCATCCTGGCTAGCACGGTGAAACCCCGTCTCTACTAAAAATACAAAAAATTAGCCGGGGTGGTGGCGGGCGCCTGTAGTCCCAGCTACTCGGGAGGCTGAGGCAGGACAATGGCGTGAACCCGGGAGGTGGAGCTTGCAGTGAGCCAAGATCACGCCACTGCACTCTAGCCTGGGCGGCAGAGCGAGACTCTGTCTCAAAAAAATAAAATAAAATAAATAAATAAAATAAAAAATTTAAAAAAAAATAAATAAAAATACAAAAATTAGCTGGGCATGGGGACGCACACCTGTCAGCCCAGCTACTTAGGAGGCTGAGGCAGGACAATCGCTTGAGTCCAGGAGGTGGAGGCTGCAGTGAGTCGAGATTATGCGACTGCACTCCAGCATGGGTGACAGAGTGAGACTCAGTCTAAAACAAAAACAAACAAAAACAACAACTAAGCAAATCTCTATGACAGTTCTCCTTCACACCTGATGAAAGCAAGGTGGAAGTGTTTTACAGACTGAAGAAAAATCTATCACTTTTCCACCGAGCAGTGGTCTGAAAGCTCCAAGAATAAATACAAGGTCCTATATTGACGGGGACCGTGGTTCTTCGTCCTGACTGCACTCTGGGACCTGCTGGGGAACCGGCCAGTATTTCTCACATTTTGACGGGCACACAAGCCCCCTGGCGATCCTGTTAAATGGCCGGTTCTGACTCAGTGGGTCTGAAGTGGGGTCTAAGATGCTGAAATTCTAACAAGCTCCTAGGTGATGCCAATGCTGCTGGCCCACGGACCACATTTTGAATAGCAATACCTAGACCGCTTGAATCAGAATTGCTGGGAGTAGGGCTCAGGTGTCCATCATTTTTAAAGCTTCCTAGGTGATTCTAACATGAAGCCCAGAAGAAACCCACAAGAACAAGCCCTGGGAGGCACTGGAGTGAGAGAGACACGGGCTTGAGTGTGGGGTCAGTCATTCAACACATGTATGGCCTTAGGGTATTTCCCCAATCTGACCTTCAATTTTGTTACCTGCAAAATGGTGGGGGGCAGAGATGGAGAGTAACAACTCAGAGGGGTTGTTGAGAACAGAAATAATGTGTGTCAAGTACCTAGGCCAGACTGGACAACGAAGTGGGTTCTTCTGTCACAGCCGTCCTTGACAAACAATTAATAGGTCTTTTACCATAATTAGATGATGCTGTGTTGGAGGCTGTTGGAGATCCAGATTAAGGAAGTCCCTACCCTTAAAACTGAAGTGGGGATACCAGTAGATAGAAAGCAAAGTGGCATGAGAAAGGGAGTATGGGGCAGTGGTTAGAGCACTGGGGGATACAAAGACAAGACACCACCACTCATGCACTGCGTGGCTGTGGGCAGGTTCCTTCTCCAGCTGAGCCTCAGCTGCCCAATGGGTAGACTCAGATTTGTTCTCTCCCAGGATCACCATTGTCAGTATCAAAGAAGCCACCAGGCAGGCAAGGGCACAGCCCTGTCTGCAGTTGTTCAAGTTCCAATCAATCAAAGCAAACCTCTATGACAGCTCTCCTTCATGCCTGATGAAGAGCAAGCTGCAAGTGTGGGAGTGTGGGCTGGTGTGCATTGCCAGCCCCAACTCCTCATCCTTTGTGGTACCTTATTCATCCTTTTGGTGGCAGCATCTAGCCCAGGACCTGGCACACAGGACTGCAGGGCAGAGCTGACTGCCATTTTACCAAGTGAGAAAAATGAGGCCCAGAAAAAAGACATGCTCAAGATCCCACCTTAGGCCAGGCACTGTGGCTCACGCCTGTAATCCCAGCACTTTGGGAGGCCACAGTGAGAGAACAGTTTGAGCCCAGGAATTCGAGATCAGTGGCAATATGGCGATACTCCATCTTGACAAAAAAATAAAAAAACTAGGCGAGCATGGTGGCTCACACCTGTGGTCCTGGGTACTCAGGAGGCCGAGGTGGGAGGATCACTCAAAACCAGGAGGTTGAGGTTGCAGTGAGCTGTGATCATGCCACTACACTCCAGTGTGGGCAAGAGAGTGAGACCCTATCTCAAAAAAAAAAAAAATAGTCCCAGCTGGGTGCAGTGGCTCACACTTGTAATCCCACCACTTTGGGAAGCTGAGGCAGGAGGATCACCTGAGGTCAGGAGTTTGAGACCAGCCTGGCCAACATGATGAAACCCTATCTCTACAAAAGTACAAAAAATTAGCCAGGCATGGTGGTGCGTCCCTGTAGTCCCAGCTACTCGGGAGGCTGAGGCATGAAAATTGCTGGAACCTGGGAGGCAGAGGTTGCAGTGAGCCAAGATTGCACCACTATACTCTAGCCTGGACCAGAGTGAGACTCTGTCTCAAAAAATAAAATAACATAATATAAAACATAAAATAATAAAATAAAATAAAATACACCAGGTGCAGTGGCTTACGTCTATAATCCCAGGACTTTGGGAGGCCGAGGCAGGCAGATTGCTTGAGCTCAAGAATTTGAGACCAGCCTGGGCAACATGGCAAAACCCTATCTCTACTAAAAATACAAAAATTAGCCGGGCGTGGTGGCATGCCTGTAATTGCAGCTACTCAGGAAGCTGAGGCATAAGAATCGTTCCAACCTGGGAGGCAGAGGTTGCAGTGAGCCAAGATCACACCACTGCACTCCAGTCTGGGCAACAGGGAGAGACTCTGCCTCAAAAAAATAAAAAAGGTCCCATCTTAATTTATCTTCTGGGTCCCAGACCTCAGCTCTCCTCTGTGCCTGTGTACTGAAGAGGAAATAGAAGATGATTCTCCAGGCACTGGGCCTGGTGGCTTCCAGAGGGCAGGCTGAGGGTCAGCAGCCTGCCCTGAAAAGGTTGGGAGGTTCAGATTATAGCACCAAAGTGTCCCTGAGACCTGGCTATGGTTCACATCTAGAGGGTTCTTGATAACACAGATTATTCCTTGGCAGAGAGGGCAGAAGTTACAACACTGATCTGGAATGCCTTTCCTCAGCAGGAACCTTTGCACCCTGAATATCTTGACCCTGCCACCATCGCCAACCATCCTTCACGAAACACCTCTTCGCTGCCTGACAGGGGCAGGCAGCAGACACAGTGCGTTTGAGTAGTCACCGCCTCCCATCTGCAGCCTTACCGTTTGCGAACAATGTTAATATTCTTCTCTAGCAGGTCATAGTGGATGTACTCGTTGGGCTCAAAGTGGCTCATCGCCACCTTGGCTCGTTGGCACAGGACTGAGGCCACATGGTACTGCCGCACACCCAGAGCTTTCTGCAAGAATAAACATGACAGCCATTGTCAATGGAGCACTTAGGAGAGTCTATCCCCGAGGGCAGCTCAGTATGGTGAAAAAAATCCAGGAATTAAAGTGTCAAGAGCTGTTCAGTAACTGCAGCCTCAGCTTCCTCATCTGCGGCACAGGGGATGACAAAGCAGCCACAAGGAACACAGCCTGGGGTAGGAACAAAGTGCAAGGGATTTACAGGCAAAAATCGCTGAGATCAAAGTCAACTTCTATCATGTAAGGTATATCAACATAAGAAAAGCCCTCATCGTCTAAAACCCAGAGGAGATAGAAAATAGGGATATACCCAGCTCTGGTGATCACACAGGGGTCTGGGAAGGTTAATTGAGACCGTGAAGTGAAAGTGCTCATTAAGCTGGAAAACACTACCCAAACCGGAGCTATTAGTCTACCTGCACTATAAGCTTGTTGAGAGCTGAGATCAAGCCTTATTTATCTTACTCATCTCTATGTCTGGACTACCTGGCACATACTGGAGATTCAACAAACATCTGTGGGTCAGAGGGAGGAATGAATGAGGAAAATCCTGCACTTGGACTTTGGATGTTTCCTCATCCTTTCAAAAGGTGGTGCCTAATTCCCCTCCCACCTTTTTTTTTTTGAGACAGAGTCTCGCTCTGTGGCACAGGTGGGAGTGCAGTGGTGGGGTCTCAGCTCACTGAAACCGCTGCCTCCTGGGTTCAAGCTTCAGCTTCTCCTGCCTCAGCTTCCCAGTAGCTGGGATTACAGGCACGTGCCACCATGCCCAGGGCTAATTTTTGTATTTGTAGTAGAGACAGGGTTTCACCATGTTGGCCAGGCTGGTCTTGAACTCCTGATCTCAAGTGATCCATCCGCCTCGGCCTCCCAAAGTGCTGGGATTACAGGCATGAGCTACCATGCCCAGCCATTACCCTGCCTTTGAATATGTGGCAGACTTAATTCTACTTTATAGAAGGTGACAAGTGATACTATGGGACTTCGAGACTAGGTCATAAAAAGAACAGCTTCTGCCTGGCTTGCTCTCTCTTGGATTGCTCTAGGGCAAGACAGTCCCCATGTTGTTAAGCAATCTTGGGAGAGGCCCACCAAGACAGCAACAGAGGCCTCTTGCCGATAACCAGCACCACCTTGCCAGGTGTGAGTGAGCCACCTTGCAAGCGAATGCTCCAGCCCTGGCTCAACCTGTCAGATGGTGAGCCCCAGCTGACATCTTCACTGCAACTTCTGGAGAGTCCCCAAGCCAGAGCCACCCAGCCAAGCCACTCCCAAATTCCTGGCCCACAGAAATATGAGATAAATGCTTGTTGTTTTTAAGCTTTTAAGTTTGGGGGCAATTTGTTACACAGCAATAAATGAATGATTGTTATGGTGGGATCTGTATTAGTTAATTTTTTTTTTTTTTTTTAAGAGACAGTGTCTTGTTCAGTTGCCCAGCCTGGAGTGCAGGGGCAAGATCATACTTCCCTGCAGTCTGAAACTCCTGAGCTCAAATGATCCTCCCACCTTAGCTTCCTCGGTAGCTGGGACTACAGGCACAAACTACTACACCCAATTATTTAATTAATTTATTTATTTACTTATTTTTGAGACAGAGCCTTGCTCTGTCGCTAGGCTGGAATGCAGTGGTGCAATCTCGGCTCACTGCAACCTCCACCTCCTGGGTTCAAGCACTTCTGTCTCAGCATCCTGAGTAGCTGGGACTACAGGTGTCCACCACCACGCCCAGATAATTTTTGTATTTTTAGTAGAGACAGGGTTTTATCATGTTGGTTAGGATGGTCTCGATCTCTTAAACTCATGATCTGCCCGCCTCAACCTCCCAATATGTTTTTCTTTCCTTTTTTTTTTTTTTTTTTTTTTTAAGGGAGTCTTACTCTGTTGCCCAGGTTGAAGTGCAATGGCATGATCTTGGCTCACTGCAACCTCTGCCTACCGGGTTCAAGCAATTCTCCTGTCTCAGCCTCCCAAGTAACTGGGACTACAGGTGCACGCCACCACACTTTGCTAATTTTTGTATTTTTAGTAGAGATACGGTTTCTACATATTGGTCAGGGTGATCTTGAACTCCTGACCTCAGGTGATAAACCTGACTCAGCCTCCCAAAGTGCTAGAATTACAGGCGTGAGCCGCCGCACCCACCCTAATTCTTTTAATTTTATTTTTTTGTAGCAACAGGGTCTTACTACATTGCCCAGGCTGATCTCAAACTCCTGGCCTTAAGTGATCCTCCTGCCTCAGCCTCCCAAAGCAGAGATTACAGGCATGAGCCACTGTACCCGACCTGTATTAGTTAATTTTAAACCGTGAATAATAACCTTCAAGGGTACCTTGTTACCAGAGAAGAATAAATGAATCCAAAGAAATGATAGCAAGAGGCCGGGTGCAGTGGCTCACACCTATAATCCCAGCCCTTTGGGAGGCCAAGGTAGGCGGATTGCCTGAGGTCAGGAATTTGAAAGCAGCCTGTCCAACGTGGTGAAACCCCGTCTCTACTAAAAACACAAAAATTAGCCGGGCGTGGTGGCGGGCACCTATAATCCCAGCTACTTAGGAGGCTGAGGCAGGAGAATCATTTGAACCCGGGGGCAGAGGTTGCAGTGAGCCAAGATCACCCCACTTCACTCCAGCCTAGGTGACAGAGGGAAACTCCGTCTCAAAAAAGAAAAAAAAGAAAAGAAAAGAAAAGAAAAAAAAGGAAGGAAGGAAGGAAGAAAGAAAGAAAGAGAGAGAGAAAGAAATGACAGCAAGAAGGAAAGAGCTGCTTGCTTTCTAGGTGGTTGGTGTTCCTCGTCATACCCTGGGTAGGGGAAGAGGCAAAGCTGAAACCACTGCCCTAGGCTCCCTTCTTTACATCACCCGGATATATAATCCAAACGCTGTCAACCTCAGCACCTGAACCCAGTACATACCCAGAGCAGCCATTCCCTGTTTGAGTCACCCAGCAGTGAGAATAGGCCACATTCTGAAACAGCACCCCCGACCATCACCCATTCTAACCTGTCTGTGGCAGGGGCGACATCCCCAGTCCAGACTTCACATCCATTTGCCCCCAAGCTCAAACCTGACTGATGGCTCCTCACTGCCTGCCTCACTGGGTAGGTGCAAAGAACCCACCAATGACATGACATCAAAGGACCTTCCACAGTGCACGTGCATAGGAAGAAGGTAGTATATTTCTGCTGCAGTGATAAACACTATCTCTGTGATACGGGGAGGAGCCCACTGCATGGGGTGGATGGAAGAGCAGAGCCCTGGGTTTCAGGATGGCCCCACAACTTACCGATCCTGGACAATTTAACCTCTCCAAGCAATCGTTTCTTCACAGAGCTATTGTGAGGATCTGGAGACATTATATAGAGTACTGAGTACGTTTCCATGATTATTACCCTGTGCATTCCTAAGTGTACACACTACCATGTTCTTCACACAAATGAGAAACCATACAAGTTGTTCTGCAACTCATCTTTTTCTTTTACTTTTTTTTTTGAGATGGGGTTTCGCTCTCATCACCCAGACTGGAGTGTAGTGGCATGATCTCAGCTCACGGCAACCTCTGCCTCCCAGGTTCAAGCAATTCTCCTGCCTCAGCCTCCCAAGTAGTGGGCACTACAGGCATGCACTACCGTGCCCGGTTAATTTTTGTACTTTTTTGGCGGAAATGGGGTTTCACCACATTGCCCAGGCTGGTCTCAAACTCCTGACCTCAAATGATCCACCCACCTTGGCATCCCAGAGTGCTGGGATTACAGGTGTGAGCCACCACGCCTGGCCTGCAACTTATCTTTTTCATTTACTAACAAATCTCAGACATCTTTCCAATGTGAAATTACCAATCTGTTTCTTTATTTTTACAAATTAATTGCCCTAAGTTTCAGTCTCCTTAGAAATAAAAACAACTGTAACAATACCTATTGCCTGGTGCAGCAGGCAAGACAATGCATTGTAATCTTATCTACGGTACCGTGACAAGGCAAAGCTCCAATTCCCACAGCCAGGGCACAGTTAAGCTAACTACAGACTACATCTCAATACCTACAAATAGGCTTCAGAAATAATGCTGGGCCAGGAGCAGTGGCTGATGCCTGTAATCCTAGCACTTTAGGACACAGGAAGGTTGCTTGAGACCAGGAATTCAAGACCAACCTTGCCAACATAGTAAGAGCTGTCAAGGACAAAATAGGCCAGGCACAGTGGCTCACACCTATAATCCCAACACTTTGGGAGGCTGAGGCAGGAGGATCAATTGAGCCCAGGAGTTCAAGACCAGCCTGGGCAAGACAGCAAGACCTTGTCTCTACAAAATAAAATAAAACATAGATTAGCTGAGCGTGGTGGCATATACCTATAGTCCCAGCTGCTCAAGAGGCAGGAGATCACTTGAGCCCATGAGTTCCAGACTACAGTGAGCTATGATCTCGCCACTGCGCTCCAGCCTGGGCAACAGAGCAAGACCTTGTCTCAAAACAAAACAAAACAAGCTGGGCACGGTGACTCACGCCTATAATTCCAGCACTTTAAGAGGTTGAGGTGGGTGGATCATCTGAGGTCAGGAGTTTGAGACCAGCCTGGCCAACACTGTAAAACCCCATCTCTATTAAAAATACAAAAATTAGCAGGGTGTGGTGGCAGGCACCTGTAATTCCAGCTACTCAGGAGGCTGAGGCAGGAAAATCACTTGAATCCAGGAGACAGAGGTTGCAGTGAGCCCAGATCCCGTCATTGCACTCCAGCCTGGGAGACAGAGTGAGACTCCATTTCAAAAAACAAAAAGGACAAAATCATATGTTGATACAGAATATAGCCTGGCACGGTGGCTCACGCCTGTAATCCCAGCACTTTGGGAGGCCGAGACAGGCGGATCACTTGAGGTCAGGAGTTCGAGACCAGCCTGACCAACATGGTGAAACCCCGTGTCTACTAAAAATATATTAGCTGGACGTGGTGGTGTACGACCGTAATCCCAGCTACTCAGGAGGCTGAGGCAGGAGAATCGCTTGAACTCGGGAGGTGGAGGTTGCGGTGAGCCGAGGTTGCGGTGAGCCGAGATTGCGCCATTACACTCCAGCCTGGGCAACAAGAGTGAAACTCTGTCTAAAAAAAAAAAGATACAAAACACAACTTATGGGTAAAGAAAGACTATGATGTGTCTAATATGAGACAAGCATGGTGTGACGCACCTGGAATATATTACATGGTCTAATCTTCACAGCCACCCAGTGAAGTGGCTCCCATGATTATCCTATTTTCCCAGTCGGGAAACAGAGGCATGGAGGATGAATGACAAGACCACACTGTAGGAAGCGGGATCCAAATGCAGCCTGACTGACCCATGTGCTTGCTGCTGCCCCAGGCAAGTCATTTAACTCCTTAAACCTCGGTGCTTAATGGAGATACACTTCATAGTGTTAAATACAAATGAAATCAGCTACACATTTCACCCTTAATCACCCTGCCGTTCTGCTTTCCAACTATGTTAAAGTGTCTGTTCTCAACATCCAGTGCTGTCCAAGAGGACTTCCTGCCCCGATGAACAAGTTCTAGATCTGTGCTGTCTGGCATGATCTCAGCTCACTGCAACCTGTGTCTCCAGGGTTCAAGCAATTCTCCTGTCTCCACCTCCTGAGTAGCTAATTTTTGTATTTTTAGTAGAGACAAGGTTTTGCCATGTTGGTCAGACTGGTCTTGAACTTCTGACCTCATATGATCCGCCTTCCTCGGCCTCCCAAAGTGCTGGGATTACAGGCGTGAGCCACCGCACCTGGCCTTATTTTTTTAGAACATGTTGCCTAGGATGGCCTCAAACTCCTAGACTCAAGTGATCCTCCCACCTCAGCCTCCCAAAGTGCTAGGATTACAGGGATGAGTCGCTGCACCCAGCCATGGAACAGAATTTTTTATGTCATTGAATTTTAACTTGCCAGATTGAACAGCTTAGGTTTATAAATTAATAAGAATGAAACACTCATTCTCACTAGTATATCTGTTCATCGCAACAAAAAAGTAAAAGACAGCTAGACTTTCAGTCTTTGCCAGTTCACCTATCTTCTCCAGGCCTCAGGGGAAATCTCAGCTTGACTCCTGGCTTCAGAGCAGTGAAAGGCTGCGGTGCATGAAATGTCACATGGAAACTGTTAAAGGGGGCCATGTCAACATGCTCACCCTGTATTTTTTTTTTTTATTTCATTCTCTATACATGGGCAAGAAATATGCTTACTCTGTAGACTGACTTCAAGGGCAAGGCCACCATGTGTTATGGTTTGAATGTGTCCCCCAAAGTTTATGTGTTGGCAACTCAATGCCCAATGTCAGTGTTGAGAGATGGGGCCTTTAAGAGGTGATAAGGTCAGAAGGGCGCTACCCTCACAATGAATTAATGCTGTTATTACAGAAGTGGGTTAGTTGTCATGTGAGTCGGTTCCTGATAAAGGGATAAGTCTGGCCCCCTTCCTCCCCTCTCTCTTATCCTTATACCTTCTACCATGTGGTGACACAGCATGATGGCCCTCACCAGATGCAGCCCCTCAATCTTCGACTTCCCATCCTCCAGAACTGTAAGAAATAAATTTGTTTTCTTTCTTTCTTTCTCTTTCTTTCTCCTCCTTCCCTCCCTTCCTTCTTTTTTGACAGAGTTTCATACTTGTTGTCCAGGTTGGAGTAGTGGCGCTATCTCGGCTCACTGCAACCTCCACCTCCCAGGTTCAAGATATTCTTCCACCTCAGCCTCCTGAGTAGCTGGGATCACAGCTGCCTGCCACGATGCCTGGCTAATTTTCTTTTTTCTTTTGAGATGAAGTTTTGCTCTTGTTGCCCAGGCTAGAGTGTAATGGCATAATCTCTGCTCACTGTAACCTCTGCCTCCCAGGTTCAAGCAAGTCTCCTGCCTCAGCCTCCCGAGAGCTGGGATTACAGGCATGTGCCACCACGCCCAGCTAATTTTGTATTTTTAGTAGAGATGGGGTTTCACCACGTTGGTCAGGCTGCTATTTAACTCCCAACCTCAGGTGATCGGCCCGCCTCAGCCTCTCAAAGCGTTGGGATTACAGGTGTAAGCAACTGTGACTGGCCTAATTTTTTGTATTTTTAGTAGAGACGGGGTTTCATCATGTTGCCCAGGCTGGTCTCAAACTCCTGACCTCAGGTGATCCGCCTGCCTCAGCCTCCCAAAGTGCAGGGATTATAAGCATGAGTCACTGTGCCCAGCCTAAATTCCTTTTCTTTCTAAATTACTCAGTATGTAGTATTCTGTTATGGCAACACAAAATGGACTAAGACACCACGTATCATTCATTCACGGACCACATATCTCATATGTTAAAAAACAAAACAAAACAAAACAAAACTAACTTTGGGTCTTTACCCTACTCTTAGAATAAAAATAAAAACAATTACTAATTAAGCATCTGTTCCATGCCAAGCACTTTCTGTGCCTATTCTGAATTCCAGTATAATAGTGCAGATAAGTGTTATTCCCATCTTACAGATGTGGAAACTGGAGATCAGAGAGGTAAGTCAGAATTCACTAGCTGGTATGCAGTGACTCCAGGATGCCAGCTCAGGTCTCTCTCTGTGATGGATCACTTCTAGATTCCGCTGCCTCTAGAATCTGGGCCAGTCCCTCTCACCTCATATGGCCCATCCTTTCCCAGCGCGGTGTGATAGTTCAGATTGAAGAACTATAGTCAGATTGCCCAACCCAGCTCCACCACTTAACTGCTGTGACCCTGGGGAAGTTATTTAAGCTCCCCATGTCTTAGTTTTGTCATAAAGAAAATGAAGATAAACTTCATAGCATTGATATAAAATGAAATCATTTATATAAAGTGCTTGGCACATGGCCTATTCATAATAAAAGCATTCCACATGTGTTATACTGTATCGTTTCTTTCATAAAGGAGATGAATGTAAAACTAGAAGTGGCGACATTGTGTTCCTCCTCTGGATATTGCCAGAAGCAGCGTGACTCTTCCTATTTTTCTTACTGCAGACAGCTTTAAAGGTCCTTGTGGCTGATTAGCATTTTCCAGAAGCCTTAGCTCATCAGGTCCTTTGGCATTCCTGACCCCCTTCTGATGTATTCCAGCTGCTCTGTACTGTTCCTCCTTGGTTACCTACCCCTTCCAACTTTGGACAAGTCATTCTAAAACTCTAAACTTATTTATTTAGGTGCCTCTCTTCCTCCTCTCCAGATTATTTGTAATTTGTTAGAATTTGCCTTGGAAAGCCTTCCATCCCTCTCAAACCCCTTCTGCTCATGGGGCCTTGGCAGTGGGATCTCATCTATCTGGTTCTGGGAAATTCAGAACCGGCCTTCCTCAAGGGCACTGAACATGATGAACTTCCTTGGCCAGAACACATTCTAAAGGGACCTGCCACAGGCCTTTACAGATGTAGTTTTTCTTCTGCTTGGAATATTTGCTGTCCACCTCCATTCCCAATCTGCCCTTTGCCTAGGGAACATCCAATTGATCCTTCAAACTCCAAATACATTTAACTTTCTCAGGGAATCCTTCCCCGAATCCCCGGCTCTACCAGAGCCTCCTATTATATATGCCCTTTACTTCTTGAGTTCATTCATCAGATGATGTCTGTCTCCAAATATTTCAGTCTGTAAGCTCCACTAGGGAGAGATTGTGTCTGTTTATTCAGAACTAAATTCCCCCGGCCTGAACAGCAAGCCTGATACACAGGAGGTGTTACATAAATACCAATTAGTTAAAAAAAAGGGATGTTGCTTCTACCTTCCCAACCAGCTCTTCCTTACCAAGCAGGGTTAAATACACAGCAGGCTGAGTTAGTCTTGTGAGAGAAAACAGTTACCAAGGCAAATCAATGCTTTATCAGTCTGAGATGCTTTTAGTTAGACGGTAAAGAGGTTCAATATTTTGAAAGACAATTAGGTAATACATATTACAATGTAAAATGTTTGCCCTCTTTGACCAGCTTTCCCTCTTCCAGGAAACGATCTAATTAAAATACATAAAAGAGCAGAGAGACAGGCAAAGACACTGTCTGCAGCACTATTTTTAAGAGAACAACCCAATTGTCCATACACAGGGCACTGATTGAATACGTTCTGGCTCAGGCACCATGGAATGCCACCCTACAGCTGTTTACAAAGAAGATAATCGTGGTGGTTGCACAACATTATGAATGTAATTAATACTAATGAATTGAACACTGAAAGTGGTTAAAATGTCAAATTTTATGTTAGATTTGACCACAAGTTTTTTTCTTTCTTTTTTTTTTTGAGACGAAGTCTTGCTCCGTCGCCCAGGCCGGAGTACAGTGGCGCAATCTCAGCTCACTGCAACCTCTGCCTCCCGGGTTTAAGCGATTCTCCTGCCTTAGCCTTCTGAGTAGCTGAGACGACAGGCACGTGCTAACACACCCAGCTAATTTTTGTATTTTTTGTAAAGACAGAGTTTCACCATGTTGGCCAGGCTGGTCTTGAACTCCTCACCTCAGGTGATCCATCCGCCTCAGCCTCCCAAAGTGCTAAGATTACAGGCGTGAGGCACCGTGCCCGGCCTGTAACTTTTAAATGTTGCATGATATACACATTTCTTTTGTAATCAGAAAAAGAAAAAATAAACAGGCAAATAGGTGAAGAAAAGCATACTCCTTAAAGCGCAGAGCAGCATAATTGTTCAGTGGCAATTTGACAAGAATCAAAAGCGTTTTGGTTTTTGGAAATGTGCAAACCCTTTGTTTCAGCAAGTTTACTTACAGGAAGTTATCATTATGAAGGAAAAGGAAAAAAAATGTACCTTTACAATAGCAGAATCTGATTACCACCATTTTAACCCAGAGATCAAACGCGGCACCACCAACAGCAGGACCACCCGACACCAGGGCCTCCTGGTGACCCGGCCTCACCTACGAAGAATTCTTGTCCAGAATGTTTAACCTGCATGTAAGAAAGCTTTGGAAACTTACCTCCAGAGTAAGGGAAACGCAAGGGGACAAAAGAACAATGAAACCCAGAAAGTGGACATTCTACAGGAAAACTGGCCTGGTCTCTTCAAAGAGTCAATGTCCTGGGGAAGAAAGGGCTGGGGCAGGGAGTGGCGGTGCTGCTGTAGATTAAGAGAGACATAAATGGAAAAACCAATGCAATGTATGTTTTTTTATCAGATCTTGATTTGGAAAAAGATAGCTATCAAAGACATTTTGGAAGAAATTAAGAATGTGGTCTGGGTATTACTATTAAGAGCATTACTATTTGGCTAGTACAGGGCTCGCAAAACCTGTAATCCCAGCACTTTGGGAGGCTGAGGCGGAAGGATGGTTTGACCCCAGGAGTTTGAGACCAGCCTGGACAATATAGTAAGACCCTGTCTCCACAAAGAAGAAACAAAATTAGCCAAGCATGGTGGCACACACCTGTAGTCCCAGTTCCTTGAGATGCTGAGGTGGGAGGACAGCTTTAGCCCAGAAGGTCAAGGATGCAGTGGGCTGTGATCATGTGTACCACTGCACTCCAGCCTGGACCACAGAGCAAGATCTTATCTCAAAAAAAGGGGGAGGAGGGAGAACTGGATTATTCCAGCTATATCAAAATCACTTGGGAGGTTTTGTAAAAACTCAGCTTCTAGGTCCTATCACTCCCAGAGCTCTGAATCAGATCACCTGCAGTAGGGCCTAAGCATCAGTAAAAGATTACCCGGTTACTCTGAGATAGCCACATCTGGTCATCACTGGACCTGATGTTCTCCAAAGTTCCTTCCAGCCCACAGTCTATAAATATTCCTCCCCAGCAAGCAGGCTCACCAATAAACCCCCTTAATCCCCAAAGGCCTGGGGGAAAGCACAGTAATGTTGAATGGATATATCTGAATCAAGGAAGAAACCCCCAGAATCCAGGCCCTTCTGGCTTAGCCACAGCCTTCACCTTCATGTACAAGCAGAGAAGGAAGCAACGAGCTACACATGTGCACATGTGAAATGCAACCCAGTGTTTTGCCCCAGAATGCACATGAGACTCAG
Organism: Mandrillus leucophaeus; assembly: GCF_000951045.1. Classification (NCBI taxonomy): domain Eukaryota; kingdom Metazoa; phylum Chordata; class Mammalia; order Primates; family Cercopithecidae; genus Mandrillus; species Mandrillus leucophaeus. The sequence goes on from NW_012102031.1 coordinate 1,149,239, forward strand.
AACCGCACTCGATTATGATCAGGCCCCGGGCTGGTCACACAGCTTACTCTTTCTTCTATAAAACAGGGAGAATGGTCGGGCACAGCGGTTCCTGCCTGTAATCCCAGCAGTTTGGGAGGCCAAGGTGGGCGGATCACCTGAGGTCGGGAGTTCGAGACCAGCCTGACACACACGGAGAAACCCCATCTCTACCAAAAATACAAAATTAGCCGGGCTTGGTGGCACATGTCTATAATCCCAGCTACTTGGGAAGGTTGAGGCAGGAGAATCGCTTGAACCTGAGAGGTGGAGGTTGCGGTGAGCCGAGATCACGTCATTGCACTCCAGCCTGGGCAACAAAAGTAAAACTCCATCTCAAAAAAAAAAAAAAAAAAAAAATCAGGGAGAATGATCCCTCTAGTCTACCTCACTTAACAAAGAATTCATTTAACAATGAATACCTTCCTAGGTGCCAAATGCTGTTACCATGAGGCTTCCAAGCTTTTCCAAGTTAAGGCACATGAACAAAATAATACATTTGGACACCGCAGAGCAGTAAGCAGACTAACCTGCTACCAGGAGGCAACCGGCAGGTTCAGCATGTCACCCTGCTAGGGTGGGGTAAGGCCAGGGCTATCTTGGCACACCCATGTCCCATCTGCTATACTGCACCTGAGGGATGCTTAGTTGTACCACACTGGATACTGGGAACACCACCATGGGGTCCCTACCATCAGGATTACCATCTGGTAGAATAAGAAAGACTGTAGTATTATAGTTATAGTCGCTATTGTGCACATTAGGTGCAAGATTCAGTGAGGCCACAGAAATATGAGCAATCAAGCACAAAAGAAGCCAAGATTTTATCAGATCATGAACTCAAACCAGATCATGTTTGAGTTCAAGTTCAAAAAAACTGGCTAGAGATGTCTATATTTTGAAGGTGATAACAGTAGGATTTGCTGAAAAGTTGGCCAAGGGGTGTGAGAGAAGGAGTCAAGAATATCACTTAGGTTTTGGACCTAAGTAACTGGAAGAATGGGTTGCTATAAACGAAATGGGGAAGGCAACTGGAAAAGCCAACATGCAGGGTGACACCAGGAGTTTGGTTCTGGACATTAGACTATCTGATACCCAAGTGGAGAGGCCAAAGAGGCAGGTAGATTCTCATCCTAGATAAGCAGCCCTCTAGAGCTCTGTTAATTTGATGATTCATCTAGAAGTATAGATTATCACAACCCAAGATGACCCCAGATCACCAGGAATTTTTTCGTTTGACAGATGAGGATATGAATGCCAAGGTCACATACCTAGTTAACAGTAGTTAGGGGCAGAATTCAAGCCCTCCAATTCTCAAGTCAATGCTTTCCCTCCCATACTACCTCCCCAATTTAAACTAACGTCTTCCTGATTCATTAAGTATTTCTCCAGTCCCAGACTATGTGTTGTGGTGCCTGAATTTTAGATGAGAAAACATGTCAAGTAATCACTTATGGGACTGTGTGAGTGACTGTAAGAGAAGTGCTATGACAGAAAAGTTAAGCTGCTATAACAGCATAAAGCTGGACAGCCTAATCTAGAATTGGGGAAGGGTTTCTCCAACAAAGTGATGTTTGATCTGAGGCTAAACAAATGGGCTTTAGGGGAACGAGTCCAGGGAATCTGGCACAGAGAGAATAGCATATGCAAGAAAGCACTTGCAACTGAAAGAAAAGAAAACCAGCCAAGCATGGTGGCTCATGCCTGTAGTCTCAGCACTCTGGGAGGCCAAGGTGGGTGAATCACCTGAGGACAGGAGTTCGAGACCAGCCTGGCCAACATGGTGGAACCCTGTGTCTATTAAAAACACAAAAATTAGCCAGATGTAGTGGTGGGAGCATGTAATCCCAGCTACTTGGGAGGCTGAGGCAGGAGAATCGCTGGAACCTGGGAGGCGGAGACTGCAGTGAGCTGAGACCGCGCCACTGCACTCCTGCTGAGGCAGGAGGATCGCTTGAGCTCAGGAGTTCAAGATCAGCCTGGGCAACATAGTGAGACCTAGTCACTATTTAAAAAAAAAAAAATTACCGGCCGGGCGCGGTGGCTCACGCCTGTAATCCCAGCACTTTGGGAGGCCAAGGCGGGCAGATCACGAGGTCAAGAGTTCGAGACCAGCCTGGCCAACATGGCAAAACCCTGTCTCTACTAAAAACAAAAATTAGCTGGGTGTGGTGGCGGGTGCCTGTAATCCCAGCTACTCGGGAGGCTGAGGCAGGAGAATCTCTTGAACCTGGGACGCAGAGGTTGCAGTGAGCCGAGATTGCGCCATTGCACTCCAGCCTGGCAACAGAGCGAGACTCTGTCACAAAAAAAAAAAAAAAAATTACCAGAATTTTTCCTCTGTTATAAAAAGCAAGATATATTTCACGGAGAAAATATAGAAAAGTGATAAAACACACAATTTTACAGACTCCCTGAAGCCCATCCAGGGACATCTACCATCATCACCCTTCCACCAGCCTCCCTGGCCTGGTATCTTGTGGGTCCCTAATACTCAGCGACTCCAAGCAAGGCACCAAACACTAGTCTATGCGGCATCTCTCCCTCCCCACAATCCCTGGCACCATGGAATCCATTGTACACACAATGAACAGGTGTCAGGGCTGACATTTCTGAGGAAATACAACCATGATAATACTAATCCTTATTAGTGATATTTGATATTTTTGTTTTTAATTTTTTTTCGATCAGAGTAACATCTTTATGCATTATTAAAATTTAAAAACTATCATTATAAAGGAAACCAGGACTCAAGTCCCAACCCCTCATTTATCTGCCCCAAAGACGACAAACTTCAACACTTGGTGTACTTATCACAAATTCATCCTCGAACTCTCCATCAGCTACGACACTCAATATTATGAATGCGTCAGGAGATCCACCAGCCCCGTGATCTCCTGGAGCCTCTGTCTCCTTCCCCATAAGGTCTCATACCTCTCTGGAACTCACATCCATTAGTATCCTTAGAATATCCTGTCCTTCTCTTGAGTTGGATTCTTGTTTCCTGGATTCAATGGCTTTTTCTTAGATTACTCTTGTTTTGAGAGAACACATCCTCAAGTATCTGCCATCCTTCCACCTCAGCCTCCTAAAGTGCTGGGATTAGAGGCGTAAACCACCACACCCAGCACAGTATTATTTAAGGAAGGATAATGATGATGCCTTGGGCTTTTTTTTTTTTTTTTTTTCTCTGAGACAGAGTCTCACCTTGTTGCCCAGGCTGGAATGCAGTGGTGCAATCTCCGCTCACTGCAACCTCCGCCTCCCAGGTTCAAGCGATTCTCCTGCCCCAGCCTCCTAAGTAGCTGGGATTACAGACGCGCGCCACAACGCTCAGCTAATTTTTGTATTTTAGTAGAGATGGGGTTTCACTATATTGGTCAGGCTGGTCTCGAACTCTTGACCTCGTGATCCACCCGCCTCAGCCTCCCAAAGTGCTGGGATTACAGGCATGAGCCACCATGCCCAGCTGGGCATATTTAAAAAAATTTTTTTTTTTTTTTTGAGATAGAGTCTCACTCTGTCGCCCATGCTGGAGTACAGTGGCACAATCTTGGCTCACTGCAACCTCTGCCTCCTGAGTTCAAGTGATTCTCCTGCCTCAGCCTCCTGAGTAGCTGGGATTACAGGCATGCACCACCACGCCCAGCTATTTTTTGTATTTTTAGTAGAGACAGGGCTTTGCCATGTTGGCCAAGCTGGTCTCGAACTCTTGACCTCAAGTGATCCGCCCGCCTTGGCCTCCCAAAGTGCTGGGACTACAAGCATAAGTCACTGCACCCAGTCATATTTTTTAAAAATAACTTTACAGAGTTCTGTTTTTATTTCCTGATTCCAAAAGTAAAACATACTCAATGCTCAGTTCAACCTCAGGCCACAGAGATATTCCTGAGATCACCCATAAGGCCATCCAACACAGTTTTCCCAAAACTGGGAAATGGGAAAATTTTTTCCCATACTTGGAGCCTACGTCTCAGGCCTGGTAAATCCCAGGCCCTCATCTAGAAGAAATACTTTCACTGTGCCCTTGCCCTCCACTTTCCCCCACTTTCTGGGGAACAGAGGGGCCGAGACAGAAAATCTCCCCTCATAACTCCCATAAGCCCCCTGGTTCAACATGACTAGGTCAGGAAGCTCACTCTCTTCCAGAAAGCCTATTCTACTGGTCAGTTCTAAGATTTTAAACCAATGCTTCTTAAATCAAATGAAAATGTGCCCCCATTACATGGTTCCAGCTTTGGAGATCTGAGCTTAAATCCCAGCTCTGCCCCTTACAAGCTGTATAACCTTTATCTTATTTAATTCCTCTAAACATCACTTTTTCCCATCTGTAAATGGGGATAATGCCTTCAGAGGCTGCAGTGAGGATGAAAGGAGAGAATCTAGATCAGTGCCTGGCACATGACAGGCCTAACTTCCTGGTCCTACCCTTTGGAACCAGATTAAATGAGGCTAGTCAGTCTTCCACAATCAACCCTTCAAATCACTGAAAACCACAATTGTGTCTTCTCCATCCCAAGCATCCCTATAGCACTTCCTCAGCCACAAAACAACTTCCTAATTTTACACCTAAGTGGGAGTCTCCCATCAGGGTGACCAGTAGCCAGACGCCCACAGATCTGTTTTGGAGTAAATATCACCTCCCGCACATCTCTGTGCCAGTGACTCTTGTGAACCTTGCTGTGCATAGCTCAGCCTCCCTGCCTGAACTTGCAGAGGCTCAGAGATGGGAAGGGTCCTGCCTAAGGTAAAAAAGCTGGCAACTTGCAGAGGTCAAGATTTTCCCCCAACCTCTGCTTCAGGCCCAGCGGCCAGATGGGCTGAGTCCTCCACGTGGGTTGTCGGTATCAACCGCTGACCCTGAGTGCCTCTGTTGGAGTCTAGCTGGAGCAGCCACAAATCTCCAGGGCTTCCAGGGAGTAAGGGAGGCTCTGCTGATCCTGCATCTACCAACACAGGACAGTGGGCAAATGCTGAGGGAAGGGGCATCCCCACAGGAGACCCCACATGGGAGCCAGGCACCACACAGCTAGGCAAGACAAAGGAAGAAAGGACGCTGCGGGCGAGATGACAACGGCTCTCTTACCCTAACAATTGTGCCAAGTGGGACTACTACAGGTCATTCTGTCCCTTGTTCAGATGAGAAGACAGAGACTTGGACCAGATGGGAAAGTAAAGTCCACTAAAATATAAGCTCCATGGGGACAAAAAATGGTCTATTCTGGTCACAATATATTCAGAACCTAGGATAATGTCTAACACATAGAAGTTCGAAAAAGACTTACTGATGAAATGGATGAAGGCAGAGCCGTGGCACGAACACCAGCTTTCTGGATTGTGCCTTCATACTCAAGTTAAGTGCCTCTGGCAGAGGCCGTGGTGAGCAACAGCACCGGTTCAGAGCCGTGGCAGATGGGAAAAGGGCCCACCCCATGGCACATCACATGTACACCCACTCAGAACTCCCTGCAACCCCACTCGGCCAAGATCAGACATGCTGCCCTCTTCCCAAAGGATGGAGGTCTTCCCTTGGGACCACTTGTATTCAGAGAATACTACAATCCAAATGGACTGACTTATTCTCCGGCAGGCTTCTGCCCACCTCGTCAAGCATGGTGCACACAGCAGTGCTTGTTGGGGAGCCATGTACCCGTGAGCCCCAGCACACAGAGCAAGCTACAGAGCTGAGGGGGCTGATCCACCCAAACACGCCAGCGTCCAGGAGAGGCCAGGTCTCTTGAGACAGTTGCTTTAACAAGTGACAGGAAGTCACCAAGCACCTGTCAGAGTGCCACCATGGAAACACTCCAAGACAAGTGCCGAGTCACAGAAACAGCATCCACTCTAGGGCTGGAAGGATCTGGCTTGGAATCTCAGCTTCCCTAGCTGTGGGACCTCAGATAAGATTCTTTACCTCTCTGAGCCTTAATTTCCTCTTCTGTAACATGGGGGTAAAAGAGCAGAGATTTTGGCCAAGGGTAATGGCTCATGCCTGTAATCCCAGCACTTTAGGAAGCCGAGACAGGTGGATCACCACCACTCCTGAGCCCAGCTTAGGCAACAAAGTGAGACCCCATCTCTACAAAAAAAATACAAAAATTAGCCAGGCATGGTGGTGTGTGTCTATAGTCTGAGCTACTCAGGAGGCTGAGGCGGGAGAATTGCTTGAACCCAGAAGTCTGAGGCTGCTGTGAGCCAAGATCGAGCCTCTGTACTGCAGCCTGGGTGACAGAGCAAGACTCCATCTCGGAAGAACAACAACAACAACAAAAAAGGCAGAGATTTTGTGAGGATTAGAAAGACTTGTAAATACAGAGGAAAAAAGTCTAGAATGATAAACACAAAATTCCCCTGGGGACTGGGACGGGGAGAAGAGAGGTTTTCTGAATATACTGCATCCTGTAACAAAAAAATATACGAAAGGCATAGAGCTTGGTAGCTGGGTTTCTGGCAGCCATTCAATAAACATAAGCTGCTATTACTCAGTTCTCCGGGGAGAATGAGAGGCTGCTACTAAAACGTGGCCTGCCTGCGTACTGGGGAGAGGATTATAGGCAGATGTTTTTCCACTATGCCCCCTTATTCTCCCTCCCAGTCACCAAAGATCAGAGCCCCAGGGCAGGTCCCAAGCACCAGGACAGCACATCTTGGAACTGAAATGGAACTGAAAAGGCCTCATCTATCCACTCTTTCTGCATTTGAATGCCTAACACACTCACCCAACCTAGCCAAGTTGTCTCCAGCAGTGGGGAACTCATACATTATAAGGCAGCCCATTTCACAGAAGGATGACTTCAGGCTCACATCTCTTAGCAACTAACTGCCTAGCCCTTCCTGGCAGAGAAGTCTCAGGTGGACTCTAAGCGGGCAACACAGAAATGCCCATCAGTCCACACCCTCCTAAGAAGCATCTTCCCACACCTCCACTGCAAAGCTTCTAACGATTTTCTCCCCCTCCTGGTAGGCGACACCTGGCTCCTCTCCTAAGAAACCAAAGCTAAACAATTCCCTCCTGCCAGCAGGCAGTCAGCTAGCTTGGTTGCTATGCAACTGGCAGGCACAAAAGTGATGCAGTCCTTTTCAGAGGCTTGGAAAGGGAGCAAGGCGCCGTGTCTCTCCAAGTCAGAGCCTCTAAATGGGTACCAGAGGCAGCAGGGGGTTCCTTTAAGGAATAGGCTGATGACAGATTAGCTCATGTGACTAATTCTCTTTTGCTGCCCACATCAGTCGTACACTGTGAACTGCATACAAATCCCAAGCCCTGCTCTGGCCCCACAGGCAGCAGCTCTGCACCTACACACTTGAGATGCGCACCCTCTGCAAGCTCAACAGGCAGCCCGTGAGGCTGAGCCGAAGCTCAGTCAAGGAATAAAGCTGCCTCTGTGCCACCTACCCCTCTAGCCTCTCCCCTGCCAGCCTCGCTGGTATTTAGGGCAGGAGACAATCACAGTCCCAAAGACATACACCCAAATGGGCACAGAGCCGACTGAACTGTGTCCCCTATATCCAGCCCACTCGACAGAGATCAGTTTCTACTCTCTCTGGGGAATCGGTTTGGCTGACTGATAAAAAGCCTGGGTTCTGCAGTCAAATCTGCATTCATGTGCTAGCTGTGACCTCAGATGAGCTATTTAACCTCTCTGGGACTCAGTTTCATCATTGTGAAACAGGCTACTCATATGTACTTCTTAGTGTTGTTGTGAAGGACAAATGAGGCAATATTTGTAAAACAAGACCTAGTTCTGTGACTGGCGCAGAGGGCCTGATTACTCAGCAGATGGTGGGTAATGCATTTCTCTGCTCCTCCAGGCCTGGATGGGCATCTGCCATTGTCAGTGGGCGGACCAAACACACCACCACTACATCCATCTTCCAGGATGGGTGGCTGAGGCTGTATTTAGCCCCATCCAGCAAATCCCCCCACCTACTCCTTGCTTCAGCGCCATGTATTATAGTTATTTAGATGACTTCTCCCTCACCACCCTAACAGCTCTTCACAGACAGGGCCCTTGTCTTAGGTCAGCTCTGTGAACACACTCATGACACGGTGAGTGCTTATAAATACCACAACCACAGATACCCTGCAGAAGGTGAAGAAGCCCGGCTACAAGGAACTAAAGAAGTGTGGCATACAAAAAAATTAACCGGGTGTGGTGGTGCATGCCTCTGGTCCCAGCTACTTGGGAGGTTGAGGCAGGAGAATTGCTTGAGCCCCAGAGGCGAAGGTTGCAGTGAGCAGAGATCATGCCACTGCACTCCCACTTGGGCTACAGAGTGAGACTCCTTCTCAAAACAAACAAACAAACAAACAAAAAAACAGAAGTGTGGCAGGGACAGGGTGGGGGTTTTAAAGGAACTCCAGATACCTCTTTGGTAAGTCCCACAAATGCCCACAGAATTAAAGCTCCCAATCAGAAACCATCTCAATCTCTCCAGGGGGAAAGCAGAAATACTTGCCAGGCCTCAATTCACCAAGGGCCTAGACTTGAATATTTCATGATAAAAATAAATACTGCAAATATAACTCTAAAGCTCACTTCCCCAATGTTGTCCATAGATAATTAAAAAACTAAACCAAAAGATTCATTTCTACCTCTTCCCCTAACTCTTTTAAAACAGTATTGAAAGGGTTTTCTTGGCCAGGCGCGGTGGCTCACGCCTGTAATATCAATATTTTGGGAGGCTGGGACGGGTGGACCACTTGAGGTCAGGAGTTAGACACCAGCCTTGTCAACAGGGTGAGACCCCATCTCTACTAAAATAAAAATGCAAAAATTAGCTGGGCGTGGTGGTGCATGCCTGTGATCCCAGCTAAGTGGGAAACTGGGGCAGGAGAATCGCTTGAACCCAGTAAGTGGAGGTTGCAGTAAGATCGGGCCACTGCATCCAGACTGAGTAACAGAGTGAGACTCTGTCTTGGGGGTAAAAAAAAAAAAAAAAAAAAAAAAAAAGGTTTCCTTCAACAACTACCACCTATCTGTTATCTGGGGAGATGATGGGAGGAACAAGCAATTCTCACAACTGGTTTTTTTTTTTTGAGACAGAGTCTCGCTCTGTTGCCCAGGCTGGAGTGTAGCAGCGTGATCTTGGCTCACTGCATCCTCTGCTTCCCGAGTTCAAGTGATTCTTCTGCCTCAGCCTCCCAAGCAGCTGGTACTACAAGCACGTGCCACCTTGCCTGGCTCATTTTTGTATTTTTAGTAGAGACGGGGTTTCACTACATTGGCCAGACTGGTCTCAAACTCCTGACCTCGTGATCCACCCATCTCGGTCTCCCAAAGTGCTGGGACTACAGGCATGAGCCACTGCGCCTGGCCACAACTGGTCTTTTTTAAACGTATGAGCTGAGGATAAAGGCTGGGGTGATGGACGACATGGGCCATCTGCAGGGGCTGGAGACAGAAACGAATATTCACCAAGTGCCTCTATCCTGCACCAGATTTGCCCCAAGTACTTTATCCACACAATCCCGCGACTACCCTGTAAGGCAGAAGGCATTGTGCCCATTTTACAGATAAGGAAACTGAAGCTCTGGAATGCTATTTTGCCCAGGGTCACGCAGCAAGGTGGAATTCCAGGCCTGGCTCCAAAGCTAGTACCCTTTCTTCTGGCCCAGGTTCTGCAAAATAAAACTAAGGAAACCATTCTCCCTACCTTTAATTTACTTGGGAGGCTGAGACAGGAGAATCAGGTTCAAGTGATTCTCCTGCCTCAGCCTCCCAAGTAAATGGGATTACAGGCACATGCTACCATGCCCAGCTAATTTTTTGTGTTTTAGTAGAGACAGGGTTTCACCATGTTGGCCAGGCTGGTATTGAACTCCTGACCCCAAGTGATCCACCCACCTCGGCCTCTCAAAGTCCTGGGATTACAGGCATGAGTCACCATGCCCAGCCCGTTCTCCCTACCTTTCAAGACTTCCAAATGAAGATATTCCACAAGGGGAAAATCTGTCCCTACTCTCAATCTTAGAAATGTCCTATTCCTTTTTTTTTGAGACGGAGTCTCGCTCTGTCGCCCAGGCTGGAGTGCAGTGGCCGGATCTCAGCTCACTGCAAGCTCCGCCTCCCGGGTTTACGCCATTCT
>NW_012102031.1:1159927-1180614 GCF_000951045.1 Mandrillus leucophaeus
GTGAGCCACCACGTCTGGCCTTTTTTTTTTTTTTTAAAGACAGAGTTTCATTCTTGTTGCCCATGCTGGAGTGCAACTGCACAATCTTGACTCACTACAACCTCCACCTCCCAGGTTCAAACGATTCTCCTGTCTTAGCCTCCCAAGTAGCTGAGATTACAGGCATGCGCCACCACACCTAATTTTGTATTTCAAGTACAGATGGGGTTTCACCACGTTGGTCAGGCTGGTCTTGAACTCCTGAACTCAAATGATCCACCTGCCTTGGGCTCCCAAAGTGCTGGGATTATAGGCATGAGGCACCACACCCGGCTCACAGTGCTTTATAGCACATCAAACAGAGTCAAAACAACTTTTTAAATATTAGGCCTTCAGAACCTTTCCTAACTGAAGGGTAGTTATTAATTACACCGTTTTGCAGATGTGTAACTAACTGCAGGACCACAGAGTTGAGACTTTGCCCGAAGCTACACAGTAAGCCAGTGGCAGAAGTCTTCCCAAGGCTCCCGATGGTCTATCTGCCGCCTTTTTTTTTTGGAAACAGAGTTTCACTCCTGTTGCCCAGGCTGGAGTGCAGTGGCATGATCTCAGCTCACCACAATCTCCGCCTCCTGGGTTCAAGTGGTTCTCCTGCCTCAGCCTCCCCAGTAGCTGGGATCACAGGCATGCACGCCACGCCCAGTTAATTTTTTTTTGTATTTTTAGTAGATAGAGACGGGGTTTCATCATATTGGCCAGGCTGGTCTCAAACTTCTGACCTTGTGATCCGCCCACCTCAGCCTCCCGAAACTTCTGACCTTGTGATCCGCCCACCTCAGCCTCCCGAAGTGCTGGGATTACAGGCATGAGCCACCGCACCCGGCCCATTTGTTGCTTTTTAAGGGCTACAAGAAGCCTCTCTACAATACCTTCCCTCCTTCATGCTGAGAGGCCTAGAGCCCACCACTGCCATCCAAACCAGGTGCTGGGAAAATCAGGCCCATCAAAGAAAACTGGAGCCAGGAAAGACTTAACACTGACTTTAAATACTTCCCACTGGCCGGGTGCAGTGGCTCATGCCTATAATTCCAGCACTTTGGGAGCCCAGGAGTTCAAGACCAGCTTGGGTGACATGGCAACATCCCCATCTCTACAAAAAATAAAAAATTAGTTGGGCACGGTGCCACACACCTCTAGTCCCAGCTACTAGGGAGGCTGAGGTGGGAGGATTACTTAGGCCCAGGAGGTGGAGGCTGCAGTGAGCTATCATTACACCACTGCACTGCAGCCTGGGTGACAGAATGAGGCCCTATCTCAAAAAAAAAAAGAATTCTTTTTTCTTTTTTTTTTTTTTTTTAAATAAAAAAGGTAAGCATTTACAAGATGGCCCTCTTGGATACACACCAGGTTTCTCAATAAAACCAGATAGGACAGAGTCCACATGAAACGAGATGCTCATACTCTACTCAAGTGAGGGCCCCTGGGTAAGATACTTGACGTCATCTGGCTTTCTCACCTGTGAAATAAAGTACTTGAGAATTGATGAAAGAATCAAGAATTTATCAATGAGATTCTGCCCTTAGGTAATTTTTATAAGTACTGAGGAGGCTGGGTGCGGTGGCTCACGCCTGTAATCCCAGCACTTCGGGAGGCCGAGGCAGGCGGATCATGAGGTCAGGAGATCGAGACCATCCTGGCTAACACAGTGAAACCCCGTCTATACTGAAAATACAAAAAAATTAGCCGGACGAGGTGGCAGGCACCTGTAGTCCCAGCTACTTGGGAGGCTGAGGCAGGAGAATGGCGTGAACATGGGAGGCGGAGTTTGCAGTGAGCCGAGATCACGCCACTGCACTCCAGCCTGGGCAACAAAGCGAGACTCTGTCTCAAAAAAAAAAAAAAAAAAGGCCTGGCTGGGCACGGTGGCTCACGCCTGGAATCCCAGCACTTTGGGAGGTCGAGATGGGCGGATCACGAGGTCAGGAGATGGAGACCATCCTGGCTAACACGTGAAATCCTGACTCTACTAAAAATACAAAAAAAATTAGCTGGGTGTGGTGGCGGGCGCCTGTAGTCCCAGCTACTTGGGAGGCTGAGGCAGGAGAATGGCATGAACCCAGGAAGCAGAGCTTGCAGTGAGCCGAGATCGCGCCACTGCACTCCAGCCTGGGCGACAGAGCAAGACTCTGTCTCAAAAAAAAAAAAAAAAAATTACTGTGCAAACACACGACCACTGAATTCAAGCTCACCCATCCCTCAGTTACTAAGACCCCAAACCAAGGAGTCACCCTTATTCTCTATCCCTCCCATGTGCCAACCCATCTGCCTCTGAATATATCCCAATTTAGAATACATCTCATTATCTCCACCCCCAGACCCTAGTCCCAGACACCTCTGCCATTCCTGGGATGACTCCAACCGTCCCACACTGTTCTCCCTGCCTCCTCCTTTTGACCCTCTATGGTCCATCATGCACGCAGCAGCCCGGATGATCAGATCATGTCACTCCCTGGCTTAAAATCTTCCAGTGGATTTTCACTACACTTGGATTTTCTTACCGAAGCCTGCCTGACCCTAGCCCCAGCCTCTTGGTCAGACCTTTTGCTCCTCAGGACACTGTAGCAACACTAGCCTTAGCTCTTATCCTCAACACACTCAGCTCACACCTAGATGGGTGCTCTGCACATGCTCCTTCTATTTGAAGTCTCCTCCAAAAATGCTGAACAGCTGCGTTCGTATCATCTAAGTCTCAGTTCAGATGTCACCTCTTCTATGAGGTCTTCCCCAAATATCCCAGTTAAAAATGCCATGTTCCCACCCCATTCTCTCTACCTTATCTTTCCCACAACACTCAGTAATACAATATTCTTATTTTTCTACTTATTTTCCCCAGGACTACAATTTAAGCCCCACTATTCTTGTTAACTACTGCATCCCCAGTGTCTAGAACAATGCTAGGCAGTGTTAGACATTAAGCTTTTTCTTTTTTCTTCTTGAGACATTAAGCTTTTTCTTTTTTCTTCTTGAGACAGAGTTTCATTCTTGTTGCCCAGGCTGCAGTGTAATGGCGCGATCTCGGTTCACTGCCACCTCCGCCTCCTGGGTTCAAGTGATTCTTCTGCCTCAGCCTTCTGAGTGGCTGGGATTACAGGTATGTGCCACCACACCCAGCTTATTTTGTGTTTTTATTAGCGATTGGGTTTCACCATGTTGGCCAGGCTGGTCTTGAATTTCTGATCTCAGGTGATGCACCCGCCTCGGCCTCCCAATGTGCTGGGAATACAGGCGTAAGCCACCCAGCCCGGCCAAAGCATTCAAAGAACATTGTGAAGCAATTGGTTTGAAAGGCAATGATGTGCTCCCTTAATCCTCAGGATGGTGTCCCTGTTCCCTCTGTCCATACCTAAGATGGAAGCTTATTTAACAATTCATTCATTCACTCAATTCTAGTAACAACTGATATCTGGGAAGGTTATCACAGTGACCATACAACCAGAATCATCTATTTCACAATTCAAACCAAGATTTGATTTTAAGATGGCACAGAGAATTTCTGCCAAATATTTTTGTAGGTAACTGCCATCACAAATTTACATGCAAGAGGTTACATGACTTCCCCCAAGGTCACATGAAACCTCAAAACCCCAGTTATCTCAAGGCAAAACCAAACACCTAATAAACATATTTTCAACTGCTCAACCCCTCTTGTGTACTACTCAGTCATATGCACAAAAATAAATGCTAAAAAACAGAGAGTAAATGTGGTTTTTCAAAAATCTCACCTCCTTGGCTGGTTGCAGTTGGCTCACACTTGTAATCTCAGCACTTTGGGAAGCCAAGCCAGGAGGATTGCTTGAGCACAGGAATTTGAGACCAGCCTGGGCAACATAGTGAGACCCCCATTTCTTTAAAAAACAAAACAAAACAAAACAAAACAAAAACCCACATCCTATTTTCTTGTTTCTAATCTTACTATCTGGTAGCAGGTACTGTCAAACAAGAGTACACATTCAGCTTAGCACTGTTCTGAGGTTATGGTGCATCTATGGATCCACAGGTTGAGCTCGATGCCAAAGGGAAGCAGTATAATGCCAGTTGCTAAGCCCCTAGGCTTCGGAATCAGACATGTCCAGATTCAAATCATACCTACTAACAACTACTGATAAGGGCCTAGGCCTTATTTTGTTTTGAGACAGAGTCTCGCTCTGTCACCCAGGCTGGAGTGCAGTGGCGTGATTGCAGCTTACTGCAACCTCCGCCTCCTGGGTTCAAGGGATTCTTCTGCCTCAGCCTCCTGAGTAGCTTGGACTACAGGCGCGAGCCACCATGCCCGGCTAATTTTTGTATTTTTAGTAGAGATGGAGTTTCACCATATTGGCCAGGCTGGTCTTGAGCTCCTGACCTTGTGATACACCTGCCTCAGTCTCCCAAAGTGCTGGGATTACAGGTGTGAGCCACCGTGCCTGGCCACGTATTTATTTAGCAATTATATAGCCCTTACTAAGTACCAGGAAGGGTTCTAAATACTTTGCAACTATTACATGATTGAAACAGATATATTCTTTTTATTGTATCTAAAGGCAAGGAAACAGGTGCGGAGAGGTTGAGTAACTTATCCAAAACCACAGCTATATGAGTATTAGAGTTATTACAGAATTCAAATCTAGGTTGTCTGATGCCAGAGTCCATGCTCTCAACCATAACACTATGTTTGCTCTCTGTTTCTTCATCTATAAATCAGGTTAATAAACCTGACTCATCTCACAGAGTCATGTGAAATTAGTCATACACAGTAAGATAAATGCTAGGTACTCTTAGTGCTGGGAGTAACACCCATCATTCTATTATCTACCTTCACCTTTGGTCCAGCCAAGGAAAGAAAAATACCGTATTTGGCTGAGAAAGATCTCCAAGGCCCTCTGCAGTCAGGTACATTAGAATACAGTGCAAGTTCCACAAGAACAGGGACTGTCTTTGCTTACCACGGTATTCAGAACAAGCAGTGGGCGCTCAGTAAATATATGGTGAATGAAGCAGGAATGAATTGACTACAGCCATAGGGTTCTGCATACATGACTATTAAGGTGGTAACCATCATTTCACAAATGTATCTAAGCACAAAAGAGGTAAATGTACAAGCTTCTCAGAGAAACTGTGTTAGTTGGTTACTTGAGACAGCCTGGTTATTGGGAGGCAGTGTGCAAACCGCATAATATTGTTCATTCATCTTAGCTGAAGGAACAAATAAGGAGACCAGGATTTTAATCCTGACTCTGCTACTGGAAGTCACCCAGGCTCTCAAGGTCTTAAATTTTCCACCTGCAAAAGAGGTTAGTCGACATGATGGTGGTAAACTCATTCTACTTACTCATCACTTTCTAACATCCAGTTGCTGAATATACATTTGTTCAATGAAGATCATCCTCAATTGACAATGGATTCAGGAAGTAACTTACTCAAGGTCACAGGATCAGGAAAGAGTATGAACTACAGCCCAGATCTCCTTTTACACCAGTCTGATACTCATACTTTCCAAGATCCTTTTCAGTTCAAAATGGTGTGATATTCTTCTTCTCTTCCAAGGTCAAGAACTCTATAATCATTTATCTTACCAAATAATCTTGACTGACTCCCTTAACTCATGAGACAGGAAGAAACAACTGTTTCCACATCATTAACCTAGAGAATCAAAAGACTTGAAGAGGCCAGATGGGGTGGCTCACACCTGTAATCCCAGGACTTTGGGAGGCTGAGGCAGGCCGATTACTTGAGGTCAGTAGTTTGTGACCAGCCTGGTCAACATGGTGAAACCCTGTCTCTACTAAAAATACAAAAATTAGTCAAGCATGGTGGCACACGCCTGTAACCCAGCTACTCGGGAAGCTGAGGCAGGAGAGTCACTTGAACCTGGGAGGCAGAGTTACAGCCAACCAAGATTGCACCATTGCACTCCAGCCTGGGTGACAGAGCGAGACTCTGTCTCAAAGGAAAAAAAAAAGACGTGAAGAGATAATCAGGTGCAATAGTTTGCCTTTGCCCAGAATTGAGATCAGAAATATTTTCTTTCAGATAAAAGATTTTATTTTAAACCACATGGTTTAAATTTAAGCAATGTGATTAAAAATAACTTCAAGTACCACAATGCTTCCTGAGAGTACAATGCATAACAACTTATAAAATTCTATTATCAAAGTTGCGCCACTGGATCCAAAAAAAGATTCACAAAGTTAACTGTGAAAGGTTGACAGAGAATGTCTACAGATGCTTGCTTGCTTTATTTTTATTAATGAAAGACACATTTGACATTCAACCTTTGAGTATAACAACTTCCCAGGGCTGTCAAGTTAGAAGTGAAAAAATCATCTGGCAGTCGGTCAGCTTTCTAGATAGCTCCTAACGGGGGAGTCAAGGTCAAACTGGAGTCTCCTTATCCTCCCATATTTGACAAGCAACTTACTGTGAGCTCAAAATATTCGTACTGCATTCTGACAAACAGAAATAATCGCACCCTGGTTCAGAAAGTTCTGTGAGGGCAGGCTGACATAAACAAGAACTCAGTGGTGGTAGGGCCCATGCTTCTGCCACAGCACTTCGGTGACACTCTAAGAACCAGAACTTCCACCTACTTTCTACCAGTTTTATCACCTATCAAATGAGAAAAATCATCTCATTCCTATGATTACATGAATCAAATAATATTAGGAAGAATTAAAAAACAGTCCTCAAATCTTGTGCAAACGTGAGAGACTATTATTATTATTTACTACGTAGGGGCCCAGAAGACCACCTCCCCACCTCGGGCATTCCATGTTCCGCAGGGTCCTCAAAAGGTGGTACAGGGTCCTAGTTTCTTCTCCAGACTCCAGGCCTGGCAACCGTAGATGCTGTCATGTCTCTGTTGCTAAGAGATGGGAAGTGAGGCCTCAGGAACTGGGCCTAGAAGGCTCAACAACGACCGCGCCCCCTAGTCACCTTGTCCTCACCTTGAGGAATGGAAAGACACCCCACGGGAGCAGGGAATGCTGTCCTCAAAAAGAAGGAAGAGGTGCCTCCGCTCTTCACCCGGCCGCCGCTGCTTGGGCCCACGCTTCTTGCGAGGCGGGGACAGGGCCAGGAAAGCTGACTGTGCCGGGGACGCCTTGACCTAGGGCACCAGAGGAGCGGACACGGGTGCCGGGCCCACAACCGGAACAGGTACACGAGAAGTTGGCCCCAGGTCGGGCCCGCCTCGCCCTGCCTCGCCCATAGCCGCCGGCACAGTAGGAGGCACCCCGCCCCCGTGAACCCAGAGGTCCCTGAGCTCGCTCACCTGCAGCCGAGTCACCAGTAGGCTGTAGGGCGCCATTTTGTGCACTGACAAAGATGAGGTCGCATGCAAGTGACGTCCCAAACGGCGCCTTTTAAAGCCTTTGGGCAGGGGCGTGCCCGGAAGAGTGGGGCGTCACGGTGAAGGCGAGGCCTCCCTAGGGGCACCAGAACCCTGGGAACGCAATGAGCGGAGCTCAAGAGTAATGAACAGACACGCAAGAGGAAATAGAACTGCCTAAAGACACTTGCAGAAGTAGATACCAAGCACAAATATGTTTTATCCAAGAACAAATTTTAGTTATCTCTGCCATCCAAATCTGGGAGTGTTTTTAAGACTTTCATGCACCTGCCAGGACCTGGCCACCTAGCAGCGACAGAAACTCGCGCGAGAGCAAGAGGGGCCTGGTGCAAGGATCGTAAACTGACGGAAGCTTAGAGGACCAATCACAGCGACGTGGAGGCAGGAACAATGGGAAATAAAGGTCGGACGGAAGTTCCCGAAGCTTCCGGTGGCCGGCTTAATTGGGAGCTATGGCTAAACATCATCCTGATTTGATCTTTTGCCGCAAGCAGGCTGGTGTTGGTGAGGCTGCGCCCTGCCCCCGTCTGTCTGGGTAGGGGTGGTATTAGGAGCTGGGGGGTCGGGGGTTCCCATCACTTCCTTAGTGGCTTGCCCAGCTGGCGCCACGTTTCCCGCCTCTCGGGCGCGGGGTGTTGTAGGAACGCGCAGGTTTGTGGCCGCTGATGAGAAGAGGGCGGGGGTGCGCGTGCTGGGAGCCCCAGGCAGGTATCGGGGGTGGGGTCTGGGCCAGGTCCACAGAAACTCAGAGCTTGCCCCAGGACGTTGGAGGAGATTCAGAAGGGTGGTTGGGCTGTGGGTTTGGTTCATTTGGAAATTTGTAATGATAAAATGGCTATCCGCAGGTATCACTGCAGTCCGTACTCATGTCCCTACCCCCAGCTCGAGGATGTACTTCCCGTTTGTCAAAACCTTTATTCTAATTGTACTTTTTAACCATCTTTCATCTTGCAGCCATCGGAAGACTGTGTGAAAAATGTGAGTGGAACCTACCGTCCCAACAGCCCACCCTTCCCACTCCCAGTTTCTGTGGAACCAGCAAAAGTGCCACAAAGAGGGCTTTGAGTAGATGTGCCTGGAAGTATGTGAACACTGAATGCTGGACTTCAACCAAAGGCCCCTCTGTCTCCCCACTGCCACTTGCACATTTAACGCTGTATCTCTCTAGTTTTCAACAGGAAAAATCGCCAGAGTAGCATGACCCCTCCCTAACACACAGCACTTTGCCGGCAATTATATAGGCTTATTATCTCTGAGGTGATTTTCTAGGCTCTTTACATATGTTAATTGATAAACTTTTGTATATGTTGAGGGCCTTGAGATGGATACTGGGTAAACCAAGTTTCGTGATGCCAAGAGGAGGGTCCTAAAGT
Organism: Mandrillus leucophaeus; assembly: GCF_000951045.1. NCBI lineage: Eukaryota > Metazoa > Chordata > Mammalia > Primates > Cercopithecidae > Mandrillus > Mandrillus leucophaeus. The sequence goes on from NW_012102031.1 coordinate 1,168,667, forward strand.
CACTGTCAAAAGGAGACTAGTGTATTTCCCCATGGCAGGAGATAGCAGAGGACTGAAGAACTTGTTGTGAGTATGACTCCATTCTCTTCCTTACAGGTGATGGCAAGTGTGTGATTTGTGACTCCTATGTGCGTCCTTGCACTCTGGTGCGCATATGTGATGAGTGTAACTATGGATCTTACCAGGGACGCTGTGTGATCTGTGGAGGCCCTGGGGTCTCTGATGCGTATTATTGTAAGGAGTGCACCATCCAGGAGAAGGATGTAAGTGTACAGCTTTCCATCTGACCTTTCCTGCTTTTGTTTAGTAATACTTTGCCATCCACTGCAATCTCCTATGGTCTATGGAGATTACTGTGTTCATCTAGTCATCTAGGTTATAATTTTTTCAAGTTCTGTGAGTCAAACTGGGTGTAGTTCAATAAAAGGCAGTTATTTTGCATCAAGGGGAAAAATGCAAGGGAAGCAAATCTTTGTCAAGACCAGCAATTTGAAGAGCTCTCTCTCTATTCATGTTTCTCTGTGATTATTTTTATTCAGAAATGACATCCGGCTGGGCGTGGTGGCTCACACCTGTAATCTCAGCACTTTGGGAGTCCAAGTTATGAGGATCACTTTAGTCCAGGAGTTCAAGACCAGCCTGGGTCACAGAGCAAGATCCCATCTCAACAACAACAACAAAAAACAATTTGGTTTTTTGGTTTTGTTTTGTTTTTTTGTTTTTCTTTTTTTTGAGACAGGGTCTCTTGCTCTGTGGCCCAGGCTGGGGTGCAGTGGCATGATCACGTGCAAGACTCACTGCAGCCTTGACCCCCCCGGGCTCAAACGATCCTCCCACCTCATCCTCCCAAGTAGCTGGGACTGCAGGCATGCGCCACCACACCTGGCTAATTTTTTTTTGTAGAGACAGGGTCTGGTCTTGTTGCCTAGGTTGGTCTCAAACTCCTGGGCTCAAGTGATCCTCCTGCCTTAGCCTCACCAGGTGCTGGGATTACAGGCATGAGCCATCACTCCTGGCCAGAAAAACGTATTTTTCATTAGTCGGGTGTGCTGGTGTGTACCTGTGGTCCCAGCTACTTGGGAAACTGAGGCAGGTGGAGGATCACTTGGGCCCAGGAGGTCAAGGCTACAGTGAGCCATTTTCATGCCACTGCACTCCAGCCTGGGTGACAGAGACCCTGTCTGTTTATAAGGCCTGTACAGCCCATGTTGTGTCATAGCCACTCATTAATGTCTCAGATCTATCATTAAGCACTATTCGGGTGTGTATCGTGACAAAGTTGAATTTGGGACGATTCAAGTTGACTTCAGCTTTAAGCAGGTAACAAGTACCTTTGGTTTAATATTGCAGAAGTGATTGTGGCCCTGCATCATGACTTTTTTTTTGTCCCTTGACACTGCGTAGTGGCAGTGGTTACTTACTATTCAACTCTCTGAGCCAAATGCCAGGATAGAGAGCTTATAGACCAGTGCTACAGGCAAGGTTTACCCCATTTCTTTCGTTTAGTATTGGCAGCAGGGTTTTTGTGGGGGAAAACTATGAATCAACTTGTTTTCTTCAAAAAACAAAACAAAAGGAAGTATGATACAGTCTCACTAGGTTAATGATAGTACCCAGTTATCTAATTTATTTATTTATTTGTTTTTTATTTTTTGAGACGGAGTTCACTCTTGTTGCCCAGGCTGGAGTGCAGTGGCACAATCTCGGCTCACCGCAACCTCCGCCTCCCGGGTTCAAGCAATTCTCCTGCCTCAGCCTCCCGGGTAGCTGGGATTACAGGCATGCGCCACCACGCCCAGCCCATTTTGTATTTTTAGTAGAGACGGGGTTTCTCCATGTTGGTCAGGCTGGCCTCAACTCCCAACCTCAAGTGATCCGCCCACCTTGCGTCTCCCAAAGTGCTGGGATTACAGGCCTAAGCCACTGCGCCTGGCCCAGTTACCTAATTTAATTCTAATTCAGAGTAAGGCAAAAGATACATAATTCTTCATATTTCCATGAGCAAAGAATAGGTCTTTTATAGATGTTATCACACCTTGTTCCTCACAATAAGTTTGAGAAATAGGGATGATTATTATGATGCCCATTTTATAGTTCCTCTGACAAGCCCAGGCTATTCAACGAAACCTTGTAGTGTCCCCATTTCACCATGTTGTACTTTTATTTATATATTTATTTTATTTTATTTTATTTTTTGAGACAGAGTTTCGTTCTTGTTGCCCAGGCTGGAGTGCAGTGGCGCCATCTCGGCTCACCACAACCTCCGCCTCCCGGGTTCAAGTGATTCTCCTGCCTCAGCCTCCCGGGTAGCTGGGATTACAGGCGCCTGCTACCACCCCCGGCTAATTTTTGTATTTTTAGTAGAGACGGGGTTTCATTGTGTTGGCCAGGTTGGACTCAAACTCCTGACCTTGTGATCCGCCTGCCTGGGCCTCCCAAAGTGCTGGGATTACAGGTGTGAGCCACCACGCCTGGCCTTATGTTACCCTTTAATGTGTGCTTTTGGGATGTTTCCATGGTGAAGGCAACAACGCCAGTACCTCATTTCATGCACTTGGATCCTGCCTACCCCCAGTAATTGGGAGAGATTGGGCCAGATAAGACTATACCATTGGGCCAGGCACAGTGGCTCATGCCTGCAATCCTAGCACTTTGGGAGGCCAAGGTAGGTGGATCACCTAAGGTCAGGAATTTGAGACCAGCCTGGCCAACATGGTGAAACCCCGTCTCTACTAAAAATACAAAAATTGGCCGGGCGCGGTGGCTCACGCCTGTAATCCCAGCACTTTGGGAGGCCGAAGCAGGCGGATCATGAGGTCAGGAGATCAAGACCATCCCCGCTAACACGGTGAAACCCTGTCTCTACTAAAAAAATTAAAAAATTAGCCGGGTGTGATAGCGGGCGCCTGTAGTCCCAGCTACTTGGGAGGCTGAGGCAGGAGAATGGCATGAACCCAGGAAGTGGAGCTTGCAGTGAGCGGAGATCACGCCACTGCACTCCAGCCTGGGCAACAGAGTGAGACTCCGTCTCAAAAAAATAATAATAACAAAAATAAATAAAAAGAAAATACAAAAATTAACCGACGCGGTGGCACACATCTGTGATCCCAGCTACTTGGGAGGCTAAGGCAGGAAAATTGCTTGAACCCAGGAAGCAGAGGTTACAGTCAGCTGAGCCGAGATCAGAACATTGCACTCCAATCCGGCAACTAAGAGCAAAATTCCTTCTCAAAAAAAAAAAAACCAGTACACCATTGAATCTTCTATTGTTTAGGGAGATGAGAAAGGTCCTGAAGTAACAAAAACATAATTTCCGTTAGTGATTTGGACCATTCTCTTGTCCGCAACTCCGATTTGCATTTACCTTCAACTATTAAGTCATATCCTGCTGTCCGGAAATCCGTCTAGTCTACTAGCTAGATTACACTTCATTAGAGGCAGGACTTTGGTTTGTCTATTCGCCTCTCCTTTTCCTTAGGCCATGGTATGGTGCCTGACATGCGGTGCAAGCATGGTACATGTGTTTTGGTGCTGTCCCTGTAAGTCATCCAGAGGTATCCCCTTTAGGGTGTCTAATACATAGTAGGTGTTTGTTAACTTCTGGTCTATAAGCAGTGAAAGCATAATAAGGTAACAGTAGTGAAGAAAACTTACAAACAGTTCCTAAACTAGCTACAGGGTAGCTATTTAAGACAGCATTTTCTTGAATTTTTGTATGGTTCTAGCTAGAGTTCTTATCTAGCATAAGCTTGCAACCAGAGAATGCTTAATAAATGTTAATTGCTGTCTGACTCCTCTGAATGTGGTGTGTGAACTGATACCTTTGGATCCTCATGCCTCATTCTGTCCCTGAGACTTATTCTAGACGTCACTTCCCCGCCTTCACATTATACACGAATGTTCTGAGGACATTTGAGATGGAATCTAGCTCACATTTTCAGCGCTAGTTTCCAAGGAACACAAAGTCTAGTGACATGATCCAGGCTCTCAGCCTTACAGATCATCACGTAGATTAAGTGGCCAAGGCTCTTTCCTATGCAGAAACCTTCCTACAACCAAGGCAACCCTTGTTATTGTTCTCTTCCTGCAACTTTCATAATTGATAAGGGAATTAGACAGGTAAGCTAAGCCAGGTATTCTCATTTATAATTTTTCAAAGCCACAAGAATAACCAGGAGACAGGGATGATGTCTATGGACATTGCTACCAGAGGACTAATTGGTAGGTTCTTATGGTGCCGCATCGTGTAATCCCCTTAATCTTGATTCCTTTTGCTTACCATTTTCCTCAGTTCTCCCAACCAGAACATAAGAAAAATAGCACTAACATTTATGAAGCTCTTAATATATGCCAGGTGCTTAGCTGAACATTGTTATCCAAAAGTTCCATGTGATACAGATGAGGATGCTAAGGCTTAGAGACGTTAAGCAACTTGGTTAGTCCAAGGTCAAGTGGCTAATGAGTGACAGATCAGGACTAGAACCTAGGAGGTCTGACTCTTTTTTAATTAATTAATTAATTTTTTTTTTTTTTTTTTTAGTTTTTTGAGATGCAGTTTTGTTCTTGTCGCCCAGGCTGGAGTGCAATGGCATGATCTTGGCTCACTACAACCTCCACCTCCCAGGTTCAAGCGATTTTCCTGCCTCAGCTTCCCAAGTAGCTCGGATTACAGGCACACGCCACCATGCCCAGCTCTTTTTTTTTTTTGAGACAGTCTCACTATGTCGCCCAAGCTGGAGTGCAGTGGTGTGATCTTGGCTCACTGCAACCTACACCTCCTGGATTCAAGCAGTTCTTCTGTCTCAGCCCCCTGAGTAGCTGGGATTACAGGTGTGCACCATCACGCCCGGCTAATTTGTGTATTTTTAGTAGAGACAGGGTTTCACCACGTTGGTCAGGCTGGTCTTGAACTCCTGACCTTGTGATCCACCCACCTTGGCCTCCCAAAGTTGCTGGGATTACAGGCGTCAGCCACTGTGCCCAGCCTAATTTTTCTTTCTTTAGTAGAGATGGGGTTTCACCATGTTGGTCAGCCTAGTCTCAAGCTCCTGGCCTCAGGTGATCCACCCACCTCGGCCTTCCAAAGTGCTGGGATTACAGGCATGAGCCACCGCGCCCAGCCTGACTCAGTGTTTCTTAACCTTTTATTTATTCATTCTCATCATTGCACCTCTAAGGAGAAAAGTTAAAAGTTAAAAGTTAATGTAAATTAATTAAATTTTCGGGCTAGCTAAGCTGTAAGTAGGCTGGGGGCAGTGGCTCATGCCTGTAATCCCAGCACTTTGGGAGGCCCAGGCAGGCAAATCACAAGGTCAGGAGTTTGAGACTAGCCTGACAAACATGATGAAACCCCATCTCTACTAAAAATACAAAAATTCGCTGGGCGTGGTGGCGGGCGCCTGTAATCCCAGCTACTCAGGAATCTGAGGCAAGAGAATCACTTGAACCCAGGAGGCAGAGGTTGCAGAGAACCGAGATAGCGCCACTACACTCCAGCCTGAGCAACAGGGTGAGACTTCGTCTCAAAAAAAAAAAAAAAAAAAGCTAACCTGTAAGTAAAGAACGGAGCTGTACAAATTGGAGGATTGGGTGATACCATCACTTGGTACCTTCCAGGAATATTTAGGTATCTATAAGGATAGTTTGTAAACCTTGACCTGATCTAGTCTTCTTCTTTTACAGCTGAGGAATAATATAAGTCCCAAGAGAAGCAACTTGCCCACATTTGCGTCAGTAAGGCACAGTTTAAGCTGTCATCATACCATGAGTTTCATAGCCTCTCTAAAGGGTTTAGAGTGCTGTTACTATGTTTAATATCAGGCCTTTGTCCAGGAGAGGCAGCTAATGCCTTATTTTTACAAGGACATTAAATATAGATTACATTGCTTACTTGGGTTCACCTAGCAAGCTATTGGTGGGTGGCTTCCTTGGTACACCAGGCTTCAGAGATGGAAGCTGTCAATGTAATGACTTGATACATGTTTTCTAGGAGATCCTAAAATGTTAGTGTTAGCTTTGTGTGTTTTCGGAGATTTTTGTAGTTGTTAACGTCTGCCCCCAAAGAAAGATGCTAGTTGAGTTAGAAATGAGTTGGCTAAGGACTTGATTAATTCATACTATTGCCTAATATCACAGGACTTAAACTCTGACATGGGTGTTTAATAAAATCAACAGACCTGTAGGGCTTTTCCAGTTACAGCTTCCCCGGTTTTTCTTCCATCATCCCTAATCAACTGGTGGAGTCATCATTTCTGTAGAATACAGCTTCCCAGGGGCTTCACTGAAAGCACTCAAGCTCATCAAATGGCCAGGGCAGCCTGTCATGACAAATCAGTGCATGGTCTGTCAACAGCCACCTATCACTAGCACAGTAGTGCTCTGTACCCCCAAGACCATGTGTTAAAGTAAGTGAATTAATGAAGACACATAAAACCCATTATTCTCCTATGGTATTTAAAATGTAAGGGCTGGGCGTGGTGGCTCACGCCTGAAATCCCAGCACTATCAGGAGGCCAAGGCGGGTGGATCAGAAGGTCAAGAGATTGAGACCATCCTGGCCCACATGGTGAAACCCCATCTCTACTAAAAATACAAAAATTAGCTGGGCGTGGTGGCGCGCCTCTGTAGTCCCCACTACTCGGGAGGCTGAGGCAGGAGAATTGCTTGAACCCCGGAGGCGGAGGTTGCAGTGATCTGAGATCACGCCACTGCACTCTAGCCTGGCAACAGAGTGAGACTCCGTCTCAAAAAACATGAAAATAAGGTATGGCCGGCCACAGTGGCTCACGCCTGTAATCCTAGCACTTTGGGAGGCTGAGGCGGGCAGATTGCCTGAGCTCAGGAGTTCGAGACCAGCCTGAGCAGCATGGTGAAACCCTGTCTCTACTAAAATACAAAAGACATAAGCCGGGCGTGGCGGCATGCACCTGTAGTCCCAGCTACTCAGGAGGCTGAGGCAGGAGAATTGCTTGAACTCGTGATGCGGAGGTTGCAGTGAGCCAAGATCGTGCCACTGCATTCCAGCCTGGCGACAGTGAGATTTTTTCTCAAAAAAAAAAGAGTTTCATAGTCTACCTCAACTGTATCATATTAGCAGCAGATATGGCTAAGATAAATGGCTAAACCATTAATCCAAAAGTTATAAAATGGTCTTTTTTTTTTTCTTGAGACGGAATTTCTCTCTTGTTACCCAGGCTGGAGTGGAGTGCTATGGCGTGATCTCAGGTCACTGCTACCTCCACCTCCTGGGTTCAAACGATTCTCCTGCCTCAGCCTCCTGAGTAGCTGGGACTACGGGCACGCACTACCACGTCTGCCTAATTTTTGTATTTTTAGTAGAGACAGGGTTTCACCACGTTGGCCAGGCTGGTCTTGAACTCCTGACCTCAGGTGATCCACCTGCCTCGGCCTCCCAAAGTGCTGAGATTACAGGCATGAGCCACCGTGCCCGGCCTACAAATGATCTTTCGTAAGTGCTAAGAGATAGGGAAGAAACTGATCTTGGCCTCCCAATGAAGGAGATACTGATGTTTGGACACATTTACAAACCCATTTATCGGGTTTTTCAAATACTAAAATGAGAATTTGAACTCTGACCAATTTTTTTTTTCAAGAGATGGGGTTCTCGCTGTGTTGCCTACAGTGGGGTACAGTAGCTGGCTATTCACAGGCATGATCATAGCTCACTACAGCCTCGAACTCCTGGGCTCCAGCAATCCTCCTGCCTCGGCCTTCTGAGGAGTAGCTGGGACTAAAGGCACATGCTACCACACTAGGCTTAAATTTTTTACCTTAAGTCACTCTTGGTTCAGGCTCAAAGACTTAACAACTTCTCTGTTCTGTTTTCCAGAGAGATGGCTGCCCAAAGATTGTCAATCTGGGGAGCTCTAAAACAGACCTCTTCTATGAACGCAAAAAATACGGCTTCAAGAAGAGGTGATTGGTGGGTGGCCCCTTCCTCCCCCCAACATCAAGCTGCTGCAGCTGCCAGAAAACATGCCTACTACTACCAGCAGAGAGGGAGCAGAGACCATAGCATCACCAGGAGTGCCTGCTAGTGTACTGGCAGCTTGCCACCCCCTCCTCTCCCTTCACCCAGACGTGGTAGGGATGGAAAAGGATTCTTCACAGAGCACTCTGGCACACCGTATTAGAGAAAAGTTGATAGATTAGTTAATGATTTTTCTTAAATTCGAGAAGCAGAGATCTGTTCTCCATATTGATATGTTCTCCCTCAACCAAGATCTTCTAAAAAGAAGTAATATTTTAGTCTTCTGCTTGAGGAGTTGGCTGTGAAGCTACAGCCGGTGAAAACCACGTTCTTGCAGCAGCTCTGGTGGCAGCTGTCCTTGAGGAACTTTTGGTGTGTGGTGGGAAGCTATCAGAACAAGAAATGTAGGCATTTACTGTTTTTGGGGGAGAGGGAGGGGTGCTCCACCATCTTGAAAGGCATTTATTCATTTAACACTTGTGTTGTCATGTTATTTTCCTTTTGAGAAATTGGAAACTCTGTTGCTATTATGTTAATAAAGTTGGTGTTTATTTTCTGGTAGTTACCTTCCCCATTTAACTTTAGGAATTTATTTTAGTCATCCAGGAATTTGTGATTCAAAACAAGAGGTAGTTGCCGGGTGCGGTGGCTCACGCCTGTAATCCTAGCACTTTGGGAGGCCGAGACGGGCGGATCACGAGGTCAGGAGATCGAGACCATCCAGATCGAGACCATCCTGGCTAACACGGTGAAACCCCATCTCTCCTAAAAAATACAAAAAGTCAGCCATACGTGGTGGTGGGCGCCTGTAGTCCCAGCTACTCGGGGGGCTGAGGCAGGAGAATGGTGTGAACCCGGGAGGCAGAGCTTGCAGTGAGACCAGATCGCACCACTGCACCCCAGCCTGGACGACAGAACGAGACTCTGTTTAAAAAAAAAAAAAAACCAGAAGTAGTGGGATTGGTTAAGTACTCTGTCCTCTTATTACCACTGGAAGGAATTCAAAACCACCCATACCTTTCATTATAGATAAATCAAAGTCATTTTTAGAAACGTACTATTTTTTCCTTCCTATCCAACTTTAATTTTGAATTGAAGAGATGGCTTCCAGTGATGGTGGAGGCTGGGCACAGTGGCCCATGCCTATAATTTCAGCACTTTGGGAGGCTCAGGCAGGCAGATCTTGAGCCCAGGGGTTCAAGACCAGCCTGGGCAACATGGCAAAAACCCATCTCTATGAAAAATATGAAAACTAGTCAGGTATAGTGGCATGCACCTATAGTTTAGTCCCAGCTACTCAGAAGGCTGAGATGGGAAGATCACTTGAGCCTTGGAGATTGAGGCTGCAGTGAACAGTGATCCTGCCACTGCACACCAGCCTGGGAGACAGAGCAAGACTGTCTCCAAAAAAAAAAAAAAAAAAACGGGCTGGGCACAGTGGCTCGCACCTGTATTCCTAGCACTTTGGGAGGCCGAGGCAGGCAGATCACTTGAGGCCAGGAGTTCAAGATCAGGGTGGCCAACATGGCGAAACTCTGTTGCTACTAAAAATAGAAAAATTAGCCAGGCATGGTGGCACACACCTGTAGTCCCAGCTACTCGTGAGGCTGACACAAGAGAATTGCTTGAACCTAGGAGGCAGAGGTGGTGGTGAGCTAAGATGATGCCATTGCACTCCAGCCTGGGCAGCAAGAGCAAAACTCCATCTCAAAAAGAAAAAAAAGAGTTCCAGTATAACCCAGAGGATGCACAAAGGAAAGATTCTAGGCCTACCTTGGAGGTGCCTCAGGAAGGCAGGGGAAGGCCATAGTCATAGGGCTACAGCACTTTCTGGGCTCTCTGAGCCACCCCTTTCTCTGCACTGCAGCCATAGGCTCCTTTTCAGTTCCACAACTGCTGCTTTTCTTTTTGCTTCTGCTTTGAGTTTATTTTTAACATGTTGATCCCTCCAGAATGCTTGTGCCCCCCTCCCTTTTACTCAGCTAACTCCTACTCCCTTCTGACCTTAGCCAAATATTTCCTCAAAGATGCCTCTCTGGACCCTTAATGTAAGTTCCCCTGGTACTCCCACATAGCATCATACGTGTTTTTTTTTGTTTGGTTGGTTGGTTTTGAGACGGTGTCTCTGTCGCCCAGGCTGGAGTGCAATGGCACGATCTTAACTCACTGCAACCTCTACTTCCCAGACTCAGCACTCCTCCCACCTCAGGCTCTGGAATAGCTGGGACTACAGGCATGCACCACCCTGCCCAGCTAGTTTTTTGTTTTTGTTTTTTTGTTTTTGAGATGGAATTTTGCACTGTTGCCCGGGCTGGAGTGTAATGGCACTCTGCTCACTGCACTCTCCGCCTCCCAGATTCAAGCGATTCTCCTGCCCCAGCCTCCCTAGTAGCTGGGATTACAGGCACCTGCCACCACGCTCAGCTAATTTTTTGTATTTTTAGTAGAGATGGGGTTACACTATGTTGGTCAGGCTGCTTTTGAACTCCTGGCCTCCCAAAGTGCTGGGATTACAGGCATGAGCCACCAAGCCTGGCCTGTTTTTTGTAATTTTTATAGAGACAAGGTCTCGCTGTGTTGCCCAGACTGGTCTCAAACTCCTGGATTCAAGTTACCCTCCTGCCTTGGCCTCCGAAAGTGCTGTGAATACAGGCATGAGCCACCACACCCAACCCTGTGTGTTTTCTTAGCATTTGGTGATCAGTGAAAGTAACCTATGACTGTGTCTACAAGAGCAGGAAGCAAGTTTGTTTTGCCCAGTAGGTAGCAGGTAGGTGTTTAGTATTGAATGACTACTTAAAGTCAAGGAAACTGGGTAATAAACTGGGCTTTGATATGTCAGAACCTACAGGCAAAGGGTGCAGTAGGCAAATAAAGGCATTTGTTGGGGGTGTCAACTTAAGCAAAGACAGTCGTGAACAGGGTGCTATATACTGATTGATTCGGATACGGTCTCACTTTGTCCCCCAACCTGGAGTGCAGTGGCATGAACACGGCTCACTGCAGCCTCAACCCCCAGGGCTCAAACAGTCCTCCCAACTCAGCCTCCTGAGTAGCTAGGAGGTGAGAACCAGCATGCGTGGTTTTTGTTTTTTTTTTTTTGTCTTTGTAGAGACAGGGTTTCACCATATTGACCAGACTGGTCTCGAACTCCTAAGGTCAGGCGATCCGCCTGCCTTGGCCTTCCAGTGTGTTAGGATTATAGGCATGAGCCACTACCCCCAGCCTAGGGTGATGTGTTTAGGGAGCTCTGAGCAATTCTAATCAATCAGTGAGGTGATTGCTATGGTTTGAATGTTTGTCCCCTCCAAAACTCATGTTGAAACTTGATCCCCAGTGTGGCAGTGTTCAGAAGTGGGACCTTTAGGAAATGATTGGGTCATGAGGGCTCTGCCCGCATGAGGGGATTCATCCTTTCACTGTTTTTGTTTTGTTTTGTTGAGACAGAGTCTGTCACCCACGCTGGAGTGCAGTGGCGTGATCTCGGCTCACTGCAACCTCCACCTCCCAGGTTCAAGCGATTCCCCTGCCTCAGCCTCCTGAGTAGCTGTAGGCACATGCCACCATGCCCAGCTGATTTTTGTGTCCACCACCATGCCTGGCTAATTTTTGTAATTTTAGTAGTGACAGGGTTTCACCATATTAGCCAGGCTGGTCTTGAACTCCTGACCTCAAACAATCCACTCACTTCAGTATGTATCCACCATTACAGCATAAGCCAATCTACCTGGCCCATCCTTTCACTGTTAATGGATTAATGGGTTCTCATAGAAATGGAACCAATGGCTTTTATTTACTGATTTATTTTTTGAGACGGACTCTCGCTCCGCCGCCCAGGCTGGAGTGCAGTGGTGCAAACTCGGCTCACTGCAAGCTCCACCTCCCGGGTTCACGCCATTCTCCTGCCTCAGCCTCCCGAGTAGCTGGGACTACAGGCGCCCGCCATCACGCCTGGCTA
>NW_012102031.1:1182659-1183551 GCF_000951045.1 Mandrillus leucophaeus
ACCTCTTCTATGAACGCAAAAAATACGGCTTCAAGAAGAGGTGATTGGTGGGTGGCCCCTTCCTCCCCCCAACATCAAGCTGCTGCAGCTGCCAGAAAACATGCCTACTACTACCAGCAGAGAGGGAGCAGAGACCATAGCATCACCAGGAGTGCCTGCTAGTGTACTGGCAGCTTGCCACCCCCTCCTCTCCCTTCACCCAGACGTGGTAGGGATGGAAAAGGATTCTTCACAGAGCACTCTGGCACACCGTATTAGAGAAAAGTTGATAGATTAGTTAATGATTTTTCTTAAATTCGAGAAGCAGAGATCTGTTCTCCATATTGATATGTTCTCCCTCAACCAAGATCTTCTAAAAAGAAGTAATATTTTAGTCTTCTGCTTGAGGAGTTGGCTGTGAAGCTACAGCCGGTGAAAACCACGTTCTTGCAGCAGCTCTGGTGGCAGCTGTCCTTGAGGAACTTTTGGTGTGTGGTGGGAAGCTATCAGAACAAGAAATGTAGGCATTTACTGTTTTTGGGGGAGAGGGAGGGGTGCTCCACCATCTTGAAAGGCATTTATTCATTTAACACTTGTGTTGTCATGTTATTTTCCTTTTGAGAAATTGGAAACTCTGTTGCTATTATGTTAATAAAGTTGGTGTTTATTTTCTGGTAGTTACCTTCCCCATTTAACTTTAGGAATTTATTTTAGTCATCCAGGAATTTGTGATTCAAAACAAGAGGTAGTTGCCGGGTGCGGTGGCTCACGCCTGTAATCCTGTCTCTTATACACATCTAGATGTGTATAAGAGACAGCAATGAAGGAGATACTGATGTTTGGACACATTTACAAACCCATTTATCGGGTTTTTCAAATACTAAAATGAGAATTTGAACTCTGACCAATTTTT
>NW_012102031.1:1188996-1189987 GCF_000951045.1 Mandrillus leucophaeus
CTCACTGCAAGCTCCACCTCCCGGGTTCACGCCATTCTCCTGCCTCAGCCTCCCGAGTAGCTGGGACTACAGGCGCCCGCCATCACGCCTGGCTAATTTTTTTGTATTTTTTAGCAGAGACGGGGTTTCACCGTGTTAGCCAGGATGGTTTTGATCTCCTGACCTCATGATCTGCCCACCTCGGCCTCCCAAAGTGCTGGGACTATAGGCGTGAGTCACCGCACCCAGGTGGGACCGATAGCTTTATAAGAGGAGAAACTGAGCCAGCACTCTCAGCCCCTTTGCCATGTGATGCCCTGTGCCACTTTGGGACTCTGCAGAGACGGTCCCAGTGAGAATGCTCTCATTAAATGTACCCCCTCAACCTGGGACTTCCCAGCCTCCAGAACTATATAACTATATAGTTACAGAACCTCTATTAACTATATAATTATAAATAAATTTCTCTCTTTATAAATAACATAGTTTCAGGTATTACAAGCAAAAGAAAACTGACTAAGGTGTGGTAGGTCAAAAGAGGTAGAGAGACCAGATCATTTTCAGACTGTAATTAGAATGTGCAAAAAAGCCCTAGTTAAGAATAAAAAATAGGCCGGGCGTGGTGGCTCATGCTTGTAATCCCAGCACTTTGGGAGGCCGAGGCAGACAGATTACCTGAGGTTGGGGGTTCAAGACGAGCCTGACCAACATGGAGAAACCCCATCTCTACTAAAATTACAAAAATTAGCCGGGCGTGGTGGTGCATGCCTGTAATCCCAGTACTTTGGGAGGCCAGGAGTTTATGACTAGTCAAAGCAACATAGTGAGGCCCCCGTCCCCACAAAAAAAAAATTTATTTTTTTTTTTTTGAGACAGAGTCTCACTGTCACCCAGGCTGGAGTACAGTGGCATGGTCTCAGCTCACTGCAACCTCTGCCTCCTGGGTTCAAGCGGTTCTCCCACCTCAGCCTCCCGAGTAGCTGGGACTACAGGCGTGTGCCACCACACCCAG
>NW_012102031.1:1191824-1203942 GCF_000951045.1 Mandrillus leucophaeus
TTTTTTTTTTTTTTTTTTTAAATAGAATCTTGCTGTGTCGCCCAGGCTGGAATGCAGTGACTCAATCTCGGCTCACTGCAACCTCCGTCTCTTGAGTTGAAGCAATTCTCCAGCCTCAGCCTCCTGAGTAGCTGGGATTACAGGCATGTGCCACCACACCCAGCTGATTTTTGTATTTTTAGTAGAGACGCGTTTCCCCATGTTGGCAAGGCTAGTCTCAAACCCCTGACCTCAGGTGATTCCCCGGCCTCGGCCTCTCAAAGTGCTGGGATTACAGGCATAAGCCACCACGCCCAGCCTCCTTACTTGACTTCTATCTGTGCTCCTCACTCCATCAGGCAGTCGAAGGGACATCCCTTGAATACTCACTGCCTTTTCCATGGCTGTTTCCTTTGTTTGAAATACCCTTCTACCTTCCCATCTACTGGCCAAATGGATACCTCTTCCTTTCAAGCCCCTGACATCTCATGAAAGGTTCCAGAAGCACCATACCCCACAACAATTTCTGTCATTTGCATTATTTTCATGTCTAGTACCTACATACAATAGCAACAAAAGTTTCATGAAACAATATTACTGTGCGTGCTATACTCTGATACTTTCATTTTCTTCTTTTTTTTTTTTTTTTGAGACAGGGTCTCGGTCACCCAGGCTGGAGTGCAGTGGCACGATCTCAGCTCCCTGCAAACTCCACCTCCTGGGTTCAAGCGATTCTCCTGCCTCAGCCTCCTGTGTAGTTGGGACTACAGGCGCCCACCACCACGCTCAGTTAATTTTTGTATTTTTAGTAGAGATGGGGTTTTACCATATTGGCCTAGCTGGTCTTGATCTCCTGACCTTGTGATCCACCTGCCTCGGCTTCCCAAAGTGCTGAAATTATACGCGTGAGCCACTGCACCTGGCCTGATATTTTCATTTTCTTTCATTCTATTCTAAAATTCCTGGCTGAAATCCATTCAACTGGGTTTTGTTTTGTTTTTCTTTTGAGATGGAGTTTCATTCTTTTGCCCAGGCTGGAGTGCAGTGTCGTGATCTTGGCTCACTGGAACCTCTGCCTTCAGGTTTCAAGTGATTCTCCTGCTTCAGCCTCCCTAGTAGCTGGAATTACAGGTGCCTGCCACCACGCTCAGCTAATTTTATTTTTAGTAGAGATGGTGTTTCACCATGTTGGCCAGGCTGGTCTCCAACTCCTGACCTCGGGATCTGCCCGCCTTGGCCTCCCAAAGTGCTGAGATTACAGGCATGAGCCACCATGCCTGGCCTAAACTGGGTAATTTTATGACCCCCACTAATGGATGACAACCTCAAGTTTTAAAACAATTAACTAGAAGAGGGGCTCGGTGGGGGGGAGTGGGGGGGATAAAAATAAAATCAACTAGGCCAGGTGCGGTGGCTTACACCTGTAATCCTAGCAATTTGGGAGGTGGTAGGATTGCTTGAGGCAAGACCAACCTGGCCAATAAACCTAGCAAAACCCTGTCTCTATTAAAAAAACAATAGCAACAACTAACTAGATCATGAATAAGATCCTTGAGTTCCCTTTGCCTCTCCTTCCACCCAGGGCATACAATATGCAACCACTCCAACAATTACTTGCTAAATTAAACTGAAAAAGGGGTCACAAACTCAGGAGTCTGGGTGAGTAATATCATTGATTGAAAAGGGAGGGGTAAAAGAATAATAGCCCAAGTGTGATGATAAATGGTATGTGACCCTCAGCCTCTGTGTCTGGGACACAATAGGGGACTTGGTGGGGACCTTAGGCAACCAAAGAACACAAGCCCTGTCTAAAGGAGACAGCTGCTATTCAACTCCAGACAATTGCTGCCAGTTTGAATGCCCAGTGTTGCCAGATATTTTGAATTTAGGACAAGTAGCAATTTAAGATATTTTTGTACAACATCCCAAATTTTCAATATTGGCAACTCACTTTTAAAACCGTAATATGTCAGTATATGCCAAGAAAATACATCTGCCAGATGTGGACCTTGGCCTGCCAATTAGCAGCTTCTAAATTAAAATGAACTTCCCAGGGAATCAAACTGAACTGACTAAATTTCAGAGAGACTATGTGTCACTCTATTCTGAC
The DNA here is from genome assembly GCF_000951045.1 of Mandrillus leucophaeus. Taxonomy (NCBI): domain Eukaryota; kingdom Metazoa; phylum Chordata; class Mammalia; order Primates; family Cercopithecidae; genus Mandrillus; species Mandrillus leucophaeus. The sequence continues at coordinate 1,193,914 of NW_012102031.1, forward strand.
CTGTAGCTTTTTTTTTTTTTTTTTTTGCTTTGAGATGGAGTCTTGCTCTGTCACCAGACTGGAGTGCAGTGATAGGATCTCAGCTCACTGCAACCTCCGCCTCACGGGTTCAAACAGTTCCCCTGCCTCAGCCTCAGGCGCATACCACCATGCCCGGCTAATTGTTTGTATTTTAGTAGAGAAGGGATTTTTTTTTTTGAGACAGAGTCCCACTTTGTTGCCCAGGCCGGAGTGTAATTGTGCAGTCTCAGCTCACTGCAACCTCTGACTCCCGGGTTCAAGCAATTATCTTGTCTCAGCCTCCTGAGTAGCTGGGATTACAGGCAACTGCCACCACGCTCAGCTATTTTTTTTTTTGTATTTTTAATAGAGACGGTGTTTCACCATGTTGGCCAGGCTGGTCTCAAAGTCGTGACCTCAGGTGATCTGTCTGCCTTGGCCTCCCAAAGTCCTGGGATTACAGGCGTGAGCTACGGTGCCCAGCCTGTAGAGACGGGGTTTCACTACATTGGCCAGGATGTTCTCAATCTCCTGACCTTGTGATCCACCCTCCTTGGCCTCCCAGAGTCCTGGGATTACAGGTGTGAGCCACCAGGCGCCTGTAGCGTTTTTTTGGGGTTTTTTTGAGACGGAGTTTCGCTCTTGTTGCGCAGGCTGGAATGCAATGGTGTGATCTCAGCTCACTGCAACCTCTGCCTCCCAGGTTCAAGCGATTCTCCTACCTCAGCCTCCCTAGTAGCTGGGATTACAAGCATGTGCCACCATGCCTGGCTAATTTTGTATTTTTAGTAGAGACGGTGTTTCTCCATGTTGGTCAGGCTGGTCTCAAGCTCCCGACCTCAGGTGATCCGCCTGCCTCGGCCTCCCAAAGTACTGGGATTACAGGCGTAAGCCACCGCGCACAGCCAGACCTGTAGCTTTTTTATTATAGTTTGAAGCAAGGATATAGAAGGAAAAGATTCTTTGCCTTGCCTGGAATTTTCCTGTCTTAAAAGACTGATTATTTCCACCTGTTCCCAGTCACTCAGTTCCTTATCAGCTCTGTCTAGAGGGGCCTGTTGAGACCACCAAAGCTAAAATGTTACTTTCTTTGAACACTGCATTTTAGCATCTTAGCAAGACAGGTTTACTTACCTTGTTTACTAGACTTCACAGTATTGGTGAATACATAAAAAATCATTTGTAGGCTAGGCATGGTGGCTTATGCCTGTAATCCAAGCATTTCAGGAAGCCAAGGGAGGCAGATCACCTGAGGTTAGAAGTTCGAGACCAGCCTGACCAACATGGTGAAACCCCGACTCTACTAAAAATACAAAAATTAGCCAGGTGTGGTGGTACATGCCTCTAATCCCAGCTACTCAGGAGGCTGAGGCACGACAATCACTTGAAACCAGGAGGTGGAGGTTGCAGTGAGCCGAAATCATGCCACTGCACTCCAGCCTGGGCAACAGAGCAAGACTCTGTCTCAAAATAAATAATAAACAAACAATAAATAAAATTTTTTTAAAAAAATCATTTTTCTTAAGTAGGCAACCACACTTCCCCAAAACCAGTTTCTGTCTTTACATCTGCTGAAGAAATCAAATTGAGGAACTATTTTCTTGGATAACTTCAAAGAAACAATACAAAATTTCTTGCCCTGGAGTGTGTACGAAAGGGTGACGCATCTATGCGAGTTAACTGGGGCCAATTATGACCAGCCTGACTTGTCATGGCGCCACATCTTGCTTACTCTCAGACAGGGGATGTGCCCCCACCTTCTCCCTACCTAACTTGCTTGCTCACGGAGCTCACCATTTTGCAAGCACGGTGCATGCCTGTCAACATATGATTATTCAAAATGGGAGGGGAATCTGGAATGCCTGAGTAGGCATTCAGCTCACAATTAAGCCCTGGCAAGATGTAATCACACACTGGGAAGGGAAAAAAACACTTCTTCCTCACCACATGATAGAGACATCAGCAGTTGAGAAAGGTGGTTACCTTTTTTCCCCTCGATTTTATCTTTTCCTACTTACATGCTAACCTTTTACCCAGAGCTCCCACCAAGGAGTCTGGATTTCTCATTTCATTCTAATGATGCTGCTGCTGCTCAGGGCTGGTATCTTTCCAGCGTTGCAGAAGAGATTCTATTAAACGCACAAACACGCAGAAATTCATGGCCTTCCTTCTAAGGGTTCAGTCCGCCCTCCCTCAGCCTGTCCGGAATGGTAGAAGACGTCTACCCTTTAACTGCTTACATATACTCCAGCTGTCCCTCCTAAGATGCCATAGGACAACTCGCTTCAGCTCACCTTCACCTTTACAGTTGTCAGAAGTTCCACATTGGAGAGCGCACACCATACTGAGCACAGGATATGCAGGATATGCAGAGGCAATTTGGCCCAAACACTAAACTTTAAGAATAGCAACGATTTGAGCCAGGCTTTACATACAGCATCATATTTAATCCCCCACACGAGCTCCATTTTATAGATGAGGAAACTGAGGTTTGGTGATGTCAAGCGTTTTGCATTAAATCAAGATCACACAGTAGGTAGCAGAACTGGGGTGTAAACCCACCTAGTTTCATGGCTGCCTTAATGACTACAAATACCAGCATCCCTTGCCTTGCCCGCTGGCGCAAACGCACACTCTCAAGGGCCCAGTCTTAGCGGCTGGATCCTAAACCCAATCAGATACCGCTTCTCCCTTTCCCCCGACCAATGGGAAGGCTGTTGCTAACACGCCTGCTATATTTTTAGCTTTCAGTGCTCTGGGAGCGAGTGGGTCGGCTGAGCCTCTCTGCCTGGTGGAAGATCTAGGGGAAAAGAGAGAAGGGGAGGGTAGGAGGAAAGGGAGGGTGCAGCGGGGCTGTGCGGGAGGGGGCGTGTGTGTGACGCTGTCACTCCCTGACGCACAAAGCAAGTAGTCCCTGGAGGTGCCCCCGGGGTTGTGGCGCTCAGAAGTGTGGGGGATGGGGGGCGCTCAGGCTCCCTCCCGCCTCCCTGTCCCGGTGGAGTTTGCCCTCCAGCCCGGCTTGTTTCTGTTGCATTCAGGGAAAGCGCATTTAAACCCCCCACGCTACCGGTGCTCTCCGCCCTTGCCAAAAAAAGCGATCAAGAAAAAAAAAAAGCAAACTGGAAACTTTCGGATCTCGCCACCCAACGTGGGGTTGGCGGCTGCTGCTGGGCCGGAACCGTCTGGCGTGACCAAAAAGGTGGGGGCGGGAGGGGAGAACTGGGGAATGGGCGATCTAAGGAGGGACTGGGGAGAAGACCTCACTCATAGTCCCCCGGGGGCTCCAAACTGCATCTTCCGGCACTCCTGTCCGCCTGTGACCGCAGAAGACGACCCTCCCTATCCCTGGTTCTGTGTCCCGCACAGTCACAAAGAGGCAGAGCAGCCCGCGTGGCCAGAGCCGGGGCAGGGGGCCTCAGCGCGCGGGCCTGGCGCGCCCGGTCCCGGGTTCGCGGAGCCTCGCTCCACCGCTCGAGGGGCCGTAGTGGGTGCGAGCCTTGCGCCCGTTGCACGGTCAGGGACCATCCCACGCCGGCGGGACTGACTAGAAGAAATGTGGTTCTCCCGCGTGCCCCACACTGGGGTCGCTGGCCAGAGAGAGCAAACAAGAGTTGGGAGAGGAGCTGCGCCCGCGCGCCCTCGCAGAGCCGGAGCCAGAGGCGGTGAGGGGAAGGTCCATTGTGGCGCTCGGCTCGTTTCACGGCCGTCGGCCTCATCCTCGCCTCCTCTTACTCCCGCACAGCGTGGCCCAGGCCCCAGAGTCCCCCTCGCCTTTCATTCGACGTTGAGTCCCCCGAGGAAGCACAAGGCGTTCGGAAGACTCAGGCCTGCCCGAAACGAGTCCGAAACGTTTCCGGAGCCCGCGTAGTCCCCTCGGCTCCCCCTCCCGCAGAGACCGTAACTGGGGCGATGGGATCGCCGTGGACACGGCCAGACGCTCGGAGCAGGAGGGAAGGCCCCGGGAAACGGCTCGGGTAAACGTCCGAACCCTGGGCGCCGAGGCAGGTGCAGGGCGGACGACGCAGCAGGGGGTTCCGAAGGGCAAGGCGACGCCCTCCCCTCCCCGCTATACTGGTCCCCCAAACACAACTAAAGGGAGAGTGCACTGTGCTCGGCCCGTGAGCAACCCGGCCCCAGGTTGCCCCCAGCCCTCACGTTGCGCCCCTGGAGAACACCTCACACGATGCGCACAAGTTCAGAGAGTGGTATGGGAATGAAGGAAAGGAGTGCGGCGCGGCGCTGTGACGGGAAGGGGACGGAGGGGACCCGCACGCAGCACCTGAGAGCACAGCACCAACGAGCTGAGGCGCGGGGTAGCTGGGAAGTAGTCCCGGCCGGGCCCCGGCCCCTCCCCTGCAGGGCGGAGGGACGCATCACGCAGGGGTGGGGAAGCCGGATCCGTGCGCAGGGTTGCTAAGGGTGAAACTTTTCATTGACTTTGCTCACTTCGGGCCGGGGCGCGGGAAGGTGCGGGTTGTTGGCCGAGGCAAGTCAGTGGCTCGGGCGACGCGGGGCCAGAAGGGCAGGACCGCCCGCCGGCGACAGCCCAGACCGTCTTCCGTTCCGCGACACGAACCACCCTCCGGTCCGCCATCCCCGCGTCGTAGCCGCTGGTCCGCCCGCTCGCCCGCCCTCCGGCCCCCAGCCGCAGAGCCCGACCTCCTAAGAGCTGAAAGAAATTCTTGAGAGTCATAGTCCATAGCCCCCTGCTTCGTCCCCCAACCCTCAACGACGAAAAGGACTTCGGCCCCCCGGCCCGGCGGCGCCCGGGAAGGAAGGGAGAGCGACCTCCGCCCCGTGCTCAGGACCACCCTGGAGGGAGAAGCCGCCCTGCGGCCGACAGAGCGCCCCGCCGCCGCGGAGACCCGAGTGAGTGAGTTGGGGGGTGTGCGGGCGGGGGGCCCGCCCCGAGACCCAGCCGGCCGAACTGCCTCTCCCACCCCGCCCCACTCCCGCTTTGCTGGATTCTCCACGTTGCTGCCGCTCCCTCCCGCCTGGCCAGCATTTTCTTTCGCCATCCAGCTTCCCTCTAGATCCCACTTTCCCCTGCTCCTCTTCTCACGCCATCTCTGCTCCTGGGGTGCCCAAGAGCTCCCTTTTCTCCCAGTTCCAAGAGTGGCCCTCTCCTGGGTGGGGTGCATTTCCTCCCTTCCCCGCCTCCCCCAGTTCTTTATATCCCAGCTACTCGCTAGATGTTCCTTGTTCTTCAAAGAAACATAACTCCCCCCACCGTTAAATAAATCCGAGGAAGGAAGGGGATCCAGGCCTTGTTTTTCTGCTTCTTTTCCCGTGTGCAGGGAAGGGGGGTGGTAATTGTTAATAGGCTCTATTTCTGGCTCTGTGGAGCCTGAAGGGTGGAGGTTGGACACCCCTTTTGGCGAGGGGACAGGTCAGTGGAGATTGTCCTTGGGCCACTGAGCCAGAGTTCACCATTTCGGCTTGAGCTCTTTATATTCTTCAGTGTTTTAATGGAAAATTGGGCAGAAAAAGTACCCTTAGAGCAGTGCTAGTGAGTGGATTCTGCTTATCTTGGTAAGGTGCCTGCGAGGTGGGGCCCTATCCCCAAACTCCTTCCCCTCCTGTCCAGAGGATGAACTGTGCCCTTGACCACCAGAAATCTGGGAGGGGAAGAAGGGTGCAGAGAGGAGGCATAGCCGGCAGGCCCTCTCCCTCCCCCAGGAGAAACCAGAACCCCGCACAGCAAGCTTCAACTTGGGACCGGTGGAGGCCAGTCTCTGGTGCTACTCCGTATCTAAACGGTCTTTTTCTCCTTCTTACCCACCCTACCCTGGGAATGGGTCCTTCAACTCTGATTTTCCGGCAGAAAAACAATCCTATTTCTTTCTTGGGCTTCTGCCCCCATTCCTCCGTGAAGCATAGGGGAAAGAAGCTTGTGTGGGAGGAAGGATTAAGGAGGTTTAACACCCAGTAGGGGAGCTTGCCGAAGATCTGGTAAGTCTGGTCGTAGAGCAGACCTTGCAATGGGAGGAGACACACAGAATTTTAGTATGAGAAGATGCTCAGGTGTCAGGTGTACAGCTTTTTCTTCTCTGCCTGGGAACCTTTTCCTATTTCCCTCTCCCGGATCTGGTTACTCAGACTTGGATTAGAAATGGGGTGAGGCTTGGGCCCTGCTGGCCTTGGCCTGGCGCCTCCCCACAGCTTGACTGGAAATTTCTTTGGCCGAGAGGACGGGAGACTGGGTTTGATTCCTGCCTTTCCTTTCCTGGCTGTTGGGGCGCTGGAGCCGAGTCCGCTAGGCATTAAGTGAAAAAGACCCGTTTCCCTTTGAACCCACTGTCCATCCAGTAACCCCACATGGACCGCCCAGGCCCTGGAATTCAGATTGAGTGCGGGAAAGGGGGTCGTGACCTTATCTAAGCCAGCCCACCCCTTTCACCCAGAAAAAGCTCATTAGAAGCAGATCCTAGTTTCAACAGTGATGGAAGGCGATGAAGGGAAAGGTGGGAAAGTTAGGCTCTCGTAAAGCCTAGAGGATGTGGTGGGGCCATACAATACGGGGAGTAGGCCTTTGGAGTAGAATCTATATGAAATGTATTAGGCGATGGGAGGGGGGCGCCGGCCCGCCACAGTGCGCATGTGCATCGGAAACTTTTCCTGGGCTCTTCGACCCTCGGTCGGCTCCCCTTACCGGGCATGCGTATTGCGGCCACTTGGGCCTTCGCAAAGTACTCAGGGAAGTGTAGTGTGCAGAGAAAGTAGGTCACTCGCTACCGCCTGGTCCGGAGGCGTTCGAGGACTACAATTCCCAGAGTGCAGAGCGCGCCCTCACCGCTGGCCTCTCCGCCTACGTTTGGGTTGAGTCGAGTTTTCCTGGCTTCTCAGGAACATGGAGTGCCCTAGAAAGGATCTTCTTAGCCGAAAGGGTCCTTGTAGTCAGACCTAGAGTTGACCGGTCTATGTCTGGGGGAGATGATGTGAGACTGGGCGTGGTGGTGCAGTCAGTCGGCACCAGTCCTGGAAGCCTTTCAATCCACACCCGCCCGTCTGGGCCACTGCCTCTGGGACCAGTGAGTTGGGGCGGATCCCGTGTCTCACCAAGGAGAGGAGCTGCCTGCGTTTGGCTCTCACTGCCCGGGCATCCACCCGGTCTGTGACACCTACTGGCCCCTGCACGCTCAGTTGAGTCCTGTAGTCCGTCACTGTAGGACAGTTTGCACGTTTAAGACTTAGAGGTGTCTGAATATTTTTTTAGGTTTGGGTCTCAGTGGATTCCATCACCATTATCCCTCCTTTCCCTCTTTGAAACAGAATTTTCTTTCTAAAAAATCTTCCGGCCGGGTGCGATGGCTCACGCCTGTAATCCCAACACTTTGGGAGGCTGAGGCGGGCAGCGGATCACCTAAGGTCGGGAGTTCGAGACCAGCCTGACCAACATGGAGAAACCCCGTCTCTACTAAAAATACAAAATTAGCTGGGCGTGGTGGCGCATTCCTGTAATCCCAGTTACCCAGGAGGCTGAGGCAGGAGAATCGCTTGAACCTGGGAGGCGGAGGTTGCAGTGAGCGGAGATCACGCCACTGCACTCCAGCGTGGGCAACAAGAGTGAAATTCCGTCTCAAAAAAAAAAAAAAATTCTGGCTAGGCGGTGGCTCACGCCTGTAATCCCAACACTTTGGGAGGCTAAGGCGAGCGGGTCACGAGGTCAGGAGTTCGAGACCAGCCTGGCCAATATGGTGAAGCCCCGTCTCTACTAAAAATACAAAACTTATCTGGGTGTGGTCCTGAGCGCCTATTATCCCAGCTACTCGGGAGGCTGAGGCAGGAGAGTTGGCTGAACCCGGGAGGCGGAGGTTGCAGTGAGCCAAGATGGCGCCATTGCACTCCAGCTCTGGGCTACAGAGCAAGACTCCGTCTCGGGGGCGGGGAGAGGGGGAAGCCAAAAGTCTTCCTTTGCTTCTGACATTAGAGCAGGCAGACACATGCGCGCGCGCGCGCGCACACACACACACACACCTTCCTCACATTTTTGTCAGAAGTTCTCTCTGGAATCACTGAGGCTTCTTTTGAGCTTCACGCCCTACTTTTTCCCTCGTCGTCTTTCTCCTAGGCACCTACTCTTTAAAACACAAGTCAGCACAAGGGATCAGAATCCAGGTTACCTTTGCTGCTGTTAGTAAACAAGTGAGGATAAGATTCTTAGTGAAATTGGACAGAATTTTGCTGTCATATTTGCCCTTCTTAATAGGTTGACAAAAGGGAGATTTTGCTGTTAAACACCTCACCATTTTTATTCTTCTTGCTCCCTTTTTGGCCATTTGTGCCTACACTGGGGTTGGAAAAGATCTTAGCGTATTCTGCAGCCACTTAAGCGAATCCCTTTACTTGTTCCCTTTATTGACAGGTAGTTATTTCTAAGGTTTCTAATTTCACTATAATAATATAATACATAAATATTGTGTATTATAAATATTATGTATTTATAATACATAAATATTTTATATATAAGCACTAGAATTTGTTCGTAGCTTTTTTAAAAAACGAACAAACTTCTCTGAATGGCCACTCCTATCTTTAGCTAAAGACAAGCCAGCACCAGTGCTTTAATCCTCTGCTCCATAAGCTTCTTGCAGTCAAAATTAGAGCCTGAGCTGATAGAGCAGAAAATCTCATTCTGGTTGTCCATCATTTTTATAAGGTTCCACCCCACAGCCATCTGGTCCAGCCTGTTCTCTAATTAAAGAGGCAAAGGTGGCATTATATGCTTCCTTATTTGTGCAGCAACATCACTGAGGTATAAATTGGTGTGCAGCTTTAGTTGCTTATGCTGCAGAAAATGGTTAGCTAGGCAGGGCTGATGACAGTGGTTCTATTGTATTTTGGGGTGGGAGGCTTATTTCCCAATGACTTTGGCCTGCATTTAAAATGCTCTCATTTTGAGGCCGAACTGTTCAGGAGTAGTTAACTTGGAAGGCAATTATGCAGCCAGGTTTGAGGAGGCCTAGAAAGGTGTAGAAGCCCTTTGCTCTCAGTCGAATACCAAGAGGTGCATTTTAAGAGGCCATGTGGTGCCTTGGGAGAAGTATCATATGTTGACCAGTCTGTTTTAGATTTCAGAAATACTTTGGAAACACTGTCTTTAACATCAGGTTCCATTCTAGGGAACCAGTATCAACTTTCCTCACAACTTTTTTTTTTTTTTTTTTTTTTTTTGAGGCAGAATCTCACTTTGTCGTTCAGACTGGAGTGCAGTGGCATGATCTCGGCTTACCGCAACCTCTGCCTCCCGGGTTCAAGTGATTCTCTTGCCTCAGCCTCCTGAGTAGTGGGATTATAGGCACCCGCCACCAGGCCCGGCTAATTTTCATGGATTTTTTTTTTTTTTGAGACCAATCACTCTGTCGCGCAGGCTGGAGTGCAGTGGCGCGATCTTGGCTCACTGCAACCTCTGCCTCCCGGGTTCAAGCAGTTCTCCTGCCTCAGCCTCCTGAGTAGCTGAGGTTATAGGCGCATGCCACCATACCTGGCTAATTTTTTATTTTTAGTAGAGACAAGGTTTCACCATGTTGGTCAGGCTGGTCTCTAACTCCTGACCTTGTGATCTGCCCACCTCAGCCTCACAAAGTGCTGGGATTACAGGCATGAGCCACCATGCCCGGCTAATACTTGTGTTTTTAGTAGAGACGGGGTTTCGCCATGTTGGCCAGGCTGGTCTTGAATTCCTAGCCTCAAGTGATCCACCTGCCTCGGCCTCCTGAAGTGCTGGGATTACAGGTGTGAGCCACCACACCTGGTTCTTCACAAGTTTTTAGTCTGCTCCTTGTTGGACACCTCTGTTCCTGAGGAAAGGCCCGTGGTTCTGGTGGGCAGCTTTGTATCTGCTGATGAGCCTGAGCCTTATAAACAGAAAGCCCTTTTTATTCTTTCTACTATTCTTACTTTTTTTTTTTTGAGATAGAGTCTTGCTCTGTCACCCAGACTGGAGTGCAATGGCACGATCTTGGCTCATTGCAACCTCCGCCTCCTGAGTTCAAGTGATTCTCCTGCCTCAGCCTCTGGAGTAGCTGG
>NW_012102031.1:1205302-1207080 GCF_000951045.1 Mandrillus leucophaeus
GGAGGTTGCAGTAAGCCAAGATCGTGCCACTGCAGTCCAGCCTGGGCAATAGAATGAGACTCAGTCTCAAAATACATACATATATACATACATACATACATACATACATACATACACTGCACTCCAGCCTGGGCGATAGAATGAGACCCAGTCTCAAAATATATACATATATACATACATACATACATACGGACTCAGTCTCAAAATATATACATACATACATACATATATACAGACTCAGTCTCAAAATATATACATACATACATACATAAAGTAAAATTAAATTAAATTAAATGCCCCTTAAGAGCCATGGGCCCAGGCCTGAGAATTACAGGGAAATGTGTTGGGGCAGGTGTTTAGGAAACTCAAAATCCCCAAGCCTGAAATTAGCACCTGGATACTTAAAGCTGGATCCAGAAAGGATTTGAATCAAAATCCAGCTCCGAGTCTTTCACAGGACAGAAGATGCCCTTGACAGTCCATGGAGCAGTCATGTCTCTGTGTTTAGCTCAGCAGCACAGCTTTGCCCAGAGGCCTGGCTCGGAACATGTTCTGGTGCTGCCTCCCCTCAGAGGGCTCTTTCAGTTCAGTTTCTCCCCCAGCATGAGCCCCGGAGCTGCTCTTTTGGAGAAAATGAGATTAGGATCACTGGCTCTCAGGACCTCACAGATCATCTTCCTGAGACATGAGGCTGGCCCAGGCCGAGGGAATAAACCTTTTTGACCTCAGTGGGATCTGGCTGTGAGAGAATCCCAAAATAACAATCTCATGTTTATCTTGGGCTGCCTTCTCTTCAGGGATCTCAAAACACTTGATAAATCTGATCTGTTGCCGAGGACAGGTGGTCAGACAGTCCCTGGGAAACTGAGTGATGATGGGTCCCTGCTGGAGGCTGCAGGGTGATGGAAAATTTCTTTCCTCTGCCACCCTCATCACTTACACTCTCACCAGAAACTTCTCTCTCCTTTTTTCTGCTTCCCTATGGCAGCCCCCAGGCAGCAGTTCCCTTGTTAGTCCACATCTCTGATTGACAGGTCTTGCCTTTTTCCTGGGGCTCATGCTCTTGTCTTATTCTTTTTTTTTATTTTATTTTTTTTTTTATTTTTGAGACGGAGTTTCGCTCTTGTGCCCAGGCTGGAGTACAATGGCGCATCTCGGCTCACCGCAACCTCTGCCTCCCGGGTTCAAGTGATTCTCCTACCTCAGCCTCCCGAGTAGCTGGGATTACAGGCATGCACCACCATGCTTGGCTAATTTTTCGTATTTTTAGTAGAGACAGGATTTCTCCATGTTGGTCAGGCTGGTCTCAAACTCCCGACCTCAGGTGATTCGCCCGCCTCGGCCTCCCAAAGTGCTAGGATTACAGGCATGAGCCACTGCACCTGGCCGGAGTTCTTAAATCAGTTCTGCAAACCCAGACTGAGCCAGACAGCATACACACCCATGGGGCCCATGATGACAGATGGATGTGACTGGAGTCCAGGCCCCCAGTGAAAAATTGGCAGTGCTCTTTCCTGTTCAGTGACCTGTATCCCTTTTCATTTAAGGAGGACAACCAAAGATTTTAAACTTACATCTTAGTCTATGACAGTTTGGGGGCACGACTTCACCAAGATAATGCAGAGACAGCAAGAGCCTTCTCTTCTTCACCTGATTTAGGGACTTGATTTTTTTAGTGTCATTCATACAGTGACCTGAATTCTCAAGATGGTGGAAAACACAGCTTCCCTATTTCTTTAGAATTACTTAAAAATAGTAGCTTTTTTTTTTTTTTTTTT
>NW_012102031.1:1211365-1212074 GCF_000951045.1 Mandrillus leucophaeus
GGAGGCAGAGGTTGCAGTGAGCCGAGATCACGCCACTGCACTCCAGCTTGGGTGACAGAATGAGACTCCATCTCGCAAAAAAAAAAAAAAAAAAAAGCCGTGTGTGGTGGTGCATGCCTGTAGTCCCAGCTACTTGGAGGCTGAAGTGAGAGGATCACCTGAGCCCAGGGAGGTGGAGGCTGCAGTGAGCTGTGATCCTGCCACTGCACCCTAGCCTGGGTGACAGATTGAGACCCTGTCTCAAAAAAAGAAAAAGAAAAACATAGACATATGAAGAAACTTAGAGATGAAGTCTCTAAGGAAAAGGCTGGGAAAAGAGGGAAACCAGGGTATTCTGAGTCCTGAGTGTTCTTGTGGAAGGTTTGGGAGAGGCATAGTTGTGGCACCTCTGCTGAGTCCAATGTGACCGTCTCTGTTCCTCAGACCTGAAATGAGAATTAACTAGATTTAGCCACTGTCATGCTGCTCCAGATTGACCCAGTGAGTCTTCTCTGATACATTCACCCCAGAAATCTTTTTCTGAGGATTTAGTCCCCAAAATGCCCCTTAAGGCTGTGTGTGTTGGCTTATGCCTGTAATCCCAGCACTTCAGGAGACCAAGGCAGGCGAATCACTTTAGGTTAGGAGTTTGAGACCAGCCTGGCCAATATGGTGAAACCACATCTCCACTAAAAATACAAAAATTAGCCAGACGTGGTGGCAGGTGCCT
>NW_012102031.1:1214219-1226984 GCF_000951045.1 Mandrillus leucophaeus
TTCACTATGTTGGCCAGGATGGTCTCAATCTCTTGACCTTGTGATCTACCTGTCTCGGCCTCCCAAAGTGCTGGGCTTACAGGCGTGAGCCACCATGCCCAGCCAATAGTAGCTAACTTTATCATTTGCCTTTTAATTGCCAGGTACATTGTGAGGCAGTTTATATCCTTGAACTAACAACTCCATGATGGCCTCATGTTACTAATGAGGAAACTAGGGCCCACAGTCAGACATTAGCCACTGGTGGGGCAGAAATAGGCTCCTGGTTCTAGTGTGATCCAAAGTTGGTGCTTTTCTGTCTATCCTTAGCTGTTGGTCACCACCAGCTTTCTGCATATTTTCTCATGATGCCTCTCATTTCCCAGAGCCGTCTGGAGCCCAAGGCTGTACACGTGCCCTGTGCTGATTCTCTGCCTAGGAAAGGACCATGCAGCTAGAGATCAAAGTGGCCCTGAACTTCATCATCTCCTACTTGTACAACAAGCTGCCCCGGCGCCGGGCAGACCTGTTTGGGGAGGAGCTAGAGCGGCTTTTGAAAAATAAATATGAAGGCCACTGGTACCCTGAAAAACCCCTGAAGGGCTCTGGCTTCCGCTGTGTTCACATTGGGGAGATGGTGGACCCCGTGGTGGAGCTGGCCGCCAAGCGGAGTGGCCTGGCGGTGGAAGATGTGCGGGCCAATGTGCCTGAGGAGCTGAGTGTCTGGATTGATCCCTTTGAGGTGTCCTACCAGATTGGTGAGAAGGGAGCTGTGAAAGTGCTGTACCTGGATGATAGTGAGGGCTGTGGTGCCCCAGAGCTGGACAAGGAGATCAAGAGCAGCTTCAACCCTGACGCCCAGGTGTTCGTGCCCATTGGCAGCCAGGACAGCTCCCTGTCTAACTCCCCATCACCATCCTTTGGCCAGTCACCCAGCCCTACCTTCATTCCCCGCTCCGCTCAGCCCATCACCTTCACCACCGCCTCCTTCGCTGCCACCAAATTTGGCTCCACTAAGATGAAGAAGGGTGGCGGAGCAGCAAGTGGTGGGGGTGTAGCCAGCAGTGGGGCAGGTGGCCAGCAGCCACCACAGCAGCCTCGCATGGCCCGTTCACCCACCAACAGCCTGCTGAAGCACAAGAGCCTCTCTCTGTCTATGCATTCACTGAACTTCATCACGGCCAACCCAGCCCCTCAGTCCCAGCTCTCGCCCAATGCCAAGGAGTTCGTGTACAACGGTGGTGGCTCGCCCAGCCTCTTCTTCGATGCGGCCGATGGCCAGGGCAGTGGGGCTGGCACCTGCAACAGCAGCAGCTTTGACATGGCCCAGGTATTTGGAGGTGGTGCCAACAGCCTCTTCCTGGAGAAGACACCCTTTGTGGAAGGCCTCAGCTACAACCTGAACACCATGCAGTATCCCAGCCAGCCGTTCCAGCCCGTGGTGCTGGCCAACTGACCGTCTACCTGCCTGTTGGGCCAGAAGCACCCAAGACCACAGAAAAGAGAAAGAAAAGGCCAAAAAAAAGAGGAAAAGAAAAATGTACAAAAAGATTTTCGATCTTCTCACTCTCACTTCTAGAAAAAAGATCCAGCCCAGGCACGGAATGGGAGGGCCCCGCAAAGCACCCAAGTGTGTTTCACTCACCCCTTACCGCTCACCCACCGGCCTGCGATTTATTTGGTTGGTTTGGGTTTTATATTTCTTTTTCTTTTTTTTTTTCTTACATGTAGTTTTCTATATAACATCTTTAATGAGTGGCTTCCTGTGCTAAGAATGGTCCAGATGTGAACTGCTGCTCCCTGCTCCTCCCTTCCTCCTTCACACTCCTAGTTTAGGATTGGTGTGTCCAAGCTCACAGGGAAGAAAGAGCTGCAGCTGGAGCCTGACCCTCCCTGGAACAGGGAAAGGCTGGCCCGTGTTACTGCCTCTGTCACCCAGCTATCCTCGCACTCAAAGCCATCCAACCTCAGCAGGCCTTCTCGGGCCCTGCCACCTGAATAGGTCTGACCCCATTCCCCACTCCCTTTCAGGCTGGGCCACAGGGAGCTGCTGGCTGGCCACTTGACACCCTCCGCCTAGAGCTGATGTCTGTGACTACAGGGAGATTAGCACTTCGTCTAGTGAAACTCCTTTCATCTCTGTCCTATGGCCCCACCCCACCATTCCCTCCAGGCCCAGACCATCATCATGTGTGTGGCCTTCCTTTCCCTCATGCAGCCCCTTCCCCAGGCTGGAGGTTGTGGGAGGGGTGTGTGTGTGTGTGTGTGTGTGTGTGTGTGTGTGTGTGTGTGTGTGTGTGTGTGTGTTTGGTTTGCTGTCCTTTTTTAAAGGATTCCAAGCCATGTGAAACTTCCCTTCTGGATGTGATTCTGGGTTGCAGCAAATGCTTATTTATATGTGAGGCTGGGGAATGGGCTGGGGGTATTGGCAGTCCTTTTGCAGGGCAGTGTGCGTGGTGGGGTGACACCACTGTGGCTGAGCCCAAGACACTCCCAGAGGAAAACACTGCAGAAGGAACTGGTTTGCAGACTGCAGAAGGATCTGCACTTTTGTTTTTGACCAAAAAGATAATAATGTTAGCTCTGAAGGGCAGAGGGAATGCCCAAGCCCCTGATGCCTATGAGAAGCCCCCGGACTTCACCCTCCTGTTGTGTGACCTTAGCTCAGCGGGAGCTGCTCACCTGAGCACCCTTGGGGGTGGGCAGGGAGGCAGGGTGGGGTTTTAGAGTTAGTGTCTGTGCGGGGGCAGCCCTGAGCCTGGAGTGGAGACTTTGCGTCTCTTAGTTGGAGGTGTTGATTGCATTTGTGCCCCGGCCTGGTTGAGAGCTTCTTGGTACCTCTTGCCACCCCTTCTCACTGCCCTGACCCAACCCCATTGGACTTTGATGCTGCGAAGAGTGGTGTCCTGACAGGGACTCAGTGCTCCCGCCTGATGTATTGGATTATAGGAGAGGGCTTGTTCCTCCAACCCTAGGAGGCCAGGCAAGCATGAACAGGAGCCAAGGGATCAGGGTCATGAACTTTTTCCTCTTTGCAAAGAGGGGCACTTGGCATCAAGGTCCCATCACCAGAAAGCACCAAAGCCCCTGGCACCCCACCCACTCCATCCTACCCAGGGACCCCAAGTAGGCAACTGCTATGGCAGTGGGTCCAGCCCAGGCCAGCACTGCCAGCCTCCTCTCCCTGCAGTATGCACCAGCTCTACCTCCCCCGGCAGGCAATGTCCTGGCTTCTCAGCCCAGCACCATCTGTTCCCCTAGACTTCTCAGGGGCCAGCCCAGTCTAGGCCATCCTTCCCCTCATCCTCGGCTCCCACACAGGTGACAGGCCCAACAGATAACTTCTCTCTGGGAAAGGTTGGATGCTGCCTTACGTCCCCTTCTAGCCCTCCTCCCATCGCCACACACAGGCACCCACCCGCACCAGGTCAGCTTGTTTCTCACATGTAGCGAGAGAGGGGAGACCAACCCCTTTGTGTCTTTTGAATTACGAAGAAAAATGTGTGTTCAGGCGCTCTTGGGCCCAGTTCAGTCCGTCTTGTCTCAAATCTAGGCATTTTTGCTTCAATTTTATTTTTTTTAAGAAAACAAAAACAGAAATCTGCACTAATTTACCTGGTTTCGTAGGAAAACTTTTTTTTATTTTTTACATTTTTTGGTGTCCGTTTGTATTGAATAATTTGCTACATTTGTAAAATGTAAGAGGTATATATAATATATGTATATTTCTAACGTAAAAAACATAATTTTTTTCTTTTCAAGATTTTTTCTTAAGATGAGAGAAACATATTTTTTCAGGAAAAACAAACTTTAAAAAAAAGAGGAGAATAAAACCTTTTCTCCCCTTTCCCCATCCTCTATCCCTCTTTCCCAGGAACAAATCAAAAGGTGGATTATCTTGTGAAGAATGGAAACCGTTAGTCCAGAATGATGTCTTTTTCTCAATGCAGTGAGTTATAGATTCTCTAGTTTTCTCCCTAGGGATGGGAAGGGGGCATTGAGGCAAGCCTGGAGAGGAGCCCGGGGAGCAGGGTCATGAACTTTTTTCTTTAGTGAAGGAGGAATACAATCAAGGGTTTTGTATTCAGAATGTTGTGCAATATTTTGGAATGGGACATTGGTGTGTTTAGAGATTTTAGTTTAAAAACAAAACAAAAAGATTGATCAAATCTGTACAGTTTCTATTGTTCCAGATTTTTTAAGTTTGTATTAAAAGCATGATATATAACAGCCTTCTGCCTGCTCCTAGCTTGCTTGGTTTCTGGGGTCCCTTTTCGGATGGAGAGAATGGGAGTGGCCCAGCTCTTACAGACTCCAAGAAATGATTGGTCCTCCTTACAGTGACAGCCTCCGATGGACATAACTGTCCTGGTGCCCCTTCTTGACCACCTATCCATCCCATCAACACAGGATACTTCATTGTGCCTGCTACCCTAGATGCTTTTCTACACTGGAAACAGGTTCCACAAAGTTAGGAACCGCTCCAGTTCCCTTAGCCAGTTGGTGGTGGCACCAGGGCTGGGAGCAGAGCCTGGAGAACGGGGTCCTTCTTCATGACTCTTTAGGAATTGCCTATTCCTGTGGGGAGGAGAGAGGGAGCAGCCTCCAGCCTGCTCTAGATCTAGTACTTGATCCTTAGTACTAGATCCTTAGATGTGGGCAAGGATGAGAACAGCTCACCTAAGCCAGATTCCATCCAAAACCCTGGTGCTTGGATTCTCAGCCCTTTTCTGGGGCTGGACAATTCTGGAGCTGCTTTAAGAGTAAGACAGCCCAGCTCAGAGAAGGCCACCCTTCTGGCAGTGGCCGATTTCCTTAGGAGCTCTGCCATCTCCCAGTGCCCCAGGCCATATGTTCCCCTTCCCAGGGCCTGTGCCCATCAATGCTGCCCATCTAGGAGAGAAACAAAATCTCTCTATACCATCTCCCACCAGCGTGTACTTCATGTCAGAAACTGGCAAGGCCCCTGGGCTGAAGTGACCTCAGAATATTTGTGAAGTTATTATTTTAACAGTCATCTTTTATTTGGAGGTTAATTCCCATCAGGATATGAAAGGATTCAGCAACAATCAAGATTGTGTTCCTCACGGAAGGGCTCGGGCCAAGGTCACGGGGTGGGGGGATGCAGAGCGTGTCCTCTTCAGTAGTATTTGCGTAGCCGCTCGCGCTTAAGATGCTTGTAGGAAAGGCAGTAGCTGAAGAGCACATAGCATGCCAGCACCACGGTAACCCCTGAGATGCTCCCTTTCCTCACGTCAATGTACTTGTTGTAGTACCAGTAGTAACCTCTTTGAAACGCTCTGAAAATGCCACTAGGGCTGAAGTCCCGCATCAAGATCCAGCTTGGCAGTTCCCCTAGTTTGACCTCCAGAAGTTTCTTGTCCTTCACTGATACGACTGACGCCATCTTGGAGTCCTGGTGTCCGCTGTGCCGGGCCACGTCGAAGTTAGTTAGTTAGTTATTCCATTTTGTTTTTTAATTGGACGGGGTCTTGAACTCCTGGGCTCAAGCAATCCTCCCACCTCGGCCTCCCTCTCAAAGTGCTGGGATTACGGACGTGAGCCACCATTCCTCATCCTGTTGAATTTTCACAGGGATTGTTCATCCTCACAGGGATTGTCTCCATTTTGCAGTTAAGAAATAGGCTGGGTGCGGTGGTTCACATCTGTAATCCCAGCACTTTGGGGGCCGAGGCAGGTGGATCACTCGAGGTCAGGAGTTTGAGAACAGCCTGGCCAAAATGACAAAACCCATCTCTATTTAAAAAATACAAAAATTAGCCGGGTGTGGTGGCGAGCGCCTGTAATCCCAGCTACTTGGGAGGCTGAGGCACTAGAATCTCTTGAAACAGGGAGGCGGAGGTTGCAGTGAGTTGAGATCGCGCCATTGCACTCCAACCTGGGTGACAGAGCAAGATTCCGTCTCAAAGAAACAAAAAAGAAATAGGCTCCAACTTAGATTACCTTAGATTCACAAAACTAGTAAGTGGTAAAGATTTTGACTTGTGTCTGATTTTTTCATTTGTTAATCCAAGTGCTACTGGGCAGTGTCAGTTTTTGTCCACTGGAGACAGTGTCTGCCCTCCCAGAGTTGATGTCTCACATGCATTTGATACAATTATAACTGCTATAGAAGAGTGATATGGGTTAAGGGTGGCAGGGGATGACCTTGCCACCTCTACTGCCACGCCACCACTGGGCTGGGGTAGGGGGCAAACAGTTCTGGGGTATCAGTGGGGTATGGGGCCTCCTCAGTCCCCTCACTCCCCAAACAGGCAACACTGAACGCTCCCCAACCAAGTTGGTGAACTAGAAGCTCCCAGGACAAACATCCAACCTCTGGACAGGTCGCAGGAGGCCTGACGTCCAGCCCCTCCATGGGCCACTTCCCCTCTGCAGGGCCTATTGAGGGGAGGGAGGTCCCCATCCAGGATAATGAGGCCCTAGCCTGCCAGACACAGGACCATTTGCAGGGGTTTTACTTTCTTCCATCCTGCCAGGCCAGGGAGAAGCCCACCTTGTCCCTGTATCCCTCTGTATAAGCTGACCACCCAGCCTTGGGCCCCACGGCAGGGGCAGGATGGCCCTCACCTGCTCATTCCTGTTTCATGTAGACACAGGTCCTGACGCGGCAGGTGCCTGCTCCCACTCCCTGTCATGCCGTCAGTGGAAGGTCCTGGGCAAGACCCAGCTCAGAAGCCAGACTCACCTTCCTGGCCCGGCCCATCCCTCTGAAGGTATAGATACTACGGATTTGGGGGGGAAAAAAAATTCTCCATGGCATAGACAGAAATCACTCATTCAGACATTCATGCCTTTGTTTATTCAGCAAACACTCACTGGGTCTGAAGAGGTGGAGGGGGAGACTTGGAGGGGTAAAGGGCTGGGGCAGCAGGGGAAGAAAGAATATTCTAGCAGACTCAGTTCCTCTGAAAAAGGCTAATTTATTACTTTGACAAACTATCTATGGGCATCCACTCTCTGCCCTGGGAACACAGGTGTGTCACCACACCAGGCTAATTTTTGTACTTTTTTTTTTTTTTTTGAGATGATGTCTTGCACTGTTGCCCGGGCTGGAGTGCAGTGATGCAATCTTGGCTCACTGCAACCTCCGCCTCCCGAGTTCAAGCGATTATCTTGCCTCAGCCTCCCCAGTAACTGGGATTACAGGCGCGTGCCATCACACCCAACTAATGTTTTGTGTTTTTAGTAGAGATGGGTTTTACTGTGTTAGCCAAGATGGTCTTGAACTCCTGACCTCGTGATTCGCCCGCCTCAGCCTCCCAAAGTGCTGGGATTACAAGCATGAACCACTGCGCCTGGCCAATTTTTGTACTTTTAGTAGAGACAGGGTTTCACCATGTTGGCCAGGCTGGTCTCAAACTCCTGACCTCAGGTGATCCGCCCGCCTCAGCCTCCCAAAGAGCTGGGATTACAAGTGTAAGCCACCATGCCTGGCCAATTCTCTGCATTTTTAATTTGGGGGATTTCACTATCAGGGAGAAGTAGGTTCTAGGTACTTGAAGCTGCCAATTCACTGTGTAACTTTGAACCCCTCTTGACATCTGTGCCATTTGTACAACAAGGGACAGTGGGGCTAGGCCCCTGGTCAGCTAGGCCATTTAGGATGGTCCCTGTGCCTGCACCTCTTCTTGCCCCACTGGCTCCTGAGCCCTAGGGAGGGCCCTAGAAGGACCCTGTATGGTGGCACTTTTCCCAAAGATGTGAGGAAATAATGATGGGTTGAGCCCTGGGCAGAACCATATACCATCAGGTGAGACCCCTCAACCCAAGACACAAGAACCTAGTCAAACTACTGCTGGGCTGTGGCAGGGCTGGGAAATTCAGACAGGAGAAGAGTCTTGGCCCAGCGGCCCAGACATCTGTGTTCTTTTTCTGGCTCTGCCCTGATTCACTATATTCCTTTTTTTTTTTCTTTTTTTTTTGAGACAGGGTCCTCCTCTGTCACTCAGGCTGGAGTGCAGTGACAGGATCATGACTCACTGCAGTCGAGACCTCCCAGGCTCAAGCAATCCTCCTGCCTCCGTCTCCCGAGTAGCTAGGATTACAGGTGTAAGCCATGACACCCAGTTAATTTTTTACTTTTAATTTTTTGTAGAGACAGGGTCTTACTATGTTGCCCAGATTCGTCTCAAATTCCTGGGCTCAAGTGATCCTCATGCCTCCTAAAGTGCTGGGATTACAGGTATGAGCCACCTCGCCCAGCCTGATTCACTACACTATTTTTATTTTTGTTTGAGATGGAGTCTTGCTCTGTCACCCAGGCTAGAGTGCAGTGGTGTAATCTTGGCTCATCGCAACCTCCGCCTCCCGAGTAGCTGGGATTATAGGTACATGTGACGATGTCCGGCTAATTTTTGTATTTTCAGTAGGGACAGGGTTTCACCATATTGGCTAGGTTGGTCTAGAACTCCTGACCTCAAGTGATCTGCCTGCCTCAGTCTCCCAAAGTGCTGGGATTACAGTCATGAGCCACCACGCCCGGCCTGATTCATTATATTAAACATTCAATATTCAGCTGAGGCGATGGCTCACGCTTGTAATCCTAGCACTTTGAGAGGTGAAGGCAGAAAGATTGCTTGAACCCAGGAGTTCGAGACCATCCTGGGGAACATGGTGAGTCTCCCATGTCTCTACAAAAAATAAAAAAATTAGCCAGCCATGGTGGCATATGCCTTCTGTCCCAGCTACTCAGGAGGCTGAGGTGGGAGGATGACTTGAGCCCAAGAGGTCAAGGAAGAAGCGAGATGTGATCATGCCACTGCACTCCAGCCTGGGCAACAGTGTGAAACCCTGTTTCAAAAAACCTCCAAAATTCCACATTCAATATGGGACCCCCATAAACACAGGACACTGTGCTAGGCATGAGGAAATAAGGGGCAACTGCAGACAAAATCCTTGCTCTCCTGAAGCAATGTTCTATTATCTGAAAACAAACAAATACATGAGAAAATGGCAGACGGTAAGATAATCACGACCGGTGACAGTGGCTAGTGACAAAGTGGACACTTATATTAGGTGGACAAGACAAGGCAGGTCTTCCCGAGGAGGGGGCTCTCAACCCGTGAGCTGAAGCATACGATTCCTTGTCACATGCTTAACAGGGAGAAGAGCAGCAGGACCAGACACTTCCAAGGGCAAGAGGCAGGAACAGGATGGTGGGTTCAGGGAAGAAAAGGCCAGCAGCAACAGGCAAGTGGCACAGATGAGATCGAAGGGGGTCCCAGGCCATAGCATGGGCCCTGCCTGAAGCCTGGATGAGAAGCTGGGATTTTCTCTTCAATATGCACTGAGTTTCTTGCCCCGTGGTTGCATTATCTGTAGCTAGGGGCAGAGACAAGAAGAGAGCTTTCTTGGCCGGGCGTGGTGGCTCACACCTGTAATCCCAGCACTCTGGGAGGCTCAGGTGGGCGGATCACCTGAGGTCAGGAGTTCGAGACCAGCCTGTCCAACATGATGAAACCTCGTCTCTACTAAAAATACAAAAAATTCGCTGGGTGTGGTGGCACGTCCCTGTAGTCTCAGCTACTTGGGAGGCTAAGGCAGAAGAATCACATGAACCCGGGAGACGGAGGTTGCAGTGAGCTGAGATCACACCATTGCACTCCAGAATGGTGACAGAGACTCCGTCTCAAAAAAAAAAAAAAAAAAAAGAGAAAAAAAGAGAGCACTTTCTCTCACATATTCAACTGCAAACCCTCTTGGAACCCTCCTTTATGGCAGGCCCAGAGCAAGGACCACTGCAGGAGCAGACCCAGGCCCCTCCCTTGGAGGGGCCTTCTACTGGGGGAAGAGCTGGGGGAAGACAAACCCGGGTCTCATGACTTCAACACCACATCAGGTCCACAGCAGGAGGAGGCCCAGAAGCTCTATGCACCCAGAGGAGGCTCCCACGTGGCCCTGGAACGCTTTTCAGAGGGTTGACAGAAGCTAGTAGGTGAAGAATTTGAAGAAAGGGGAACAGCACTTATGTCAAGTGCTTCAGGGTGAGTTGCAGGGTAACATGACACCTGGACTTGGCATTGAGGGGGCCTTAGGGAGTCCGTGGAGAGGGGAAGGGGAGTGAGACTAAGGGGCACAGGAGTGAAGGGTGAAGCCAAGGGCACAGCAAGTGTAACTGACTCTTTCAACAAACCACAGAGGTTTCCAGAAGGCAGAAACGTAAAACCCCTCACAAAGTGCTGAGATTACAGGCTTGAGCCATCGCACCCCGCCTAAAACCACAATGAACATAACTATTAAAACAGCTAAAATGAAAGAGACTGTCCACAGCAAATGCTGGTGAAGATGTGCAGGAATTAGTAACTTTATATACTGCTCATGGGAATGAAAAATGGTACAACCATTTTGGAAGATAATTTGGAAGCGAAGCTTTTTTTTTTTTTTTTTTTTTTAAACACAGAGTGTCGCTCTGTTCCCCAGGTTAGAGTGTAGTGACTTGATATCGGCTCACTGTAACTTCCGCCTCTCGGGTTCAAGCAATTCTCCCTACCTCAGCCTCCCAGGTAGCTGGGATTACAGGCACCTGCCACCGGGCCACTTAATTTTTTTCTATTTTTAGTAGAGACGGGGTTTTGCCATGTTGGCTAGGCTGGTCTTGAACTCCTGACCTCAGGTGATCCGCCCACCTCGCCTCCCAAAATGCTGGGGTTACAGGCGTGAGCCACCGCACCTGGCCAGAAGGGAAGTTTCTTTTCTTTTGTTTTTGTTTTCTTTTTGAGACGGAGTCTTGCTCTGTCGCCCAGGCTGGAGTACAGTGGTGTGATCTCAGCTCACTGCAAGCTCTGCCTCCTGGGTTCACACCATTCTCCTGTCTCGGCCTCCCAAGTAGCTGGGACTACAGGTGCCTGCCACCACACCCAGCTAATTTTTTGTATTTTTAGTAGAGACAGGGTTTCACCATGTTAGCCAGGATGGTCTCGATCTCCTGACCTTGTGATCTGCCCACCTTGGCCTCTCAAAGTGCTGGGATTACAGGCATGAGCCACCACACCCGGCCGGGAAGTTTCTTAAAAGTTAAACATACAGCCAGACATGGTGGCTCATGCTGGTAATCCCAGTACTTTGGGAGGTCAAGGCGGGAGGATTGTCTGAGCCCAAGGAGTTCAAGACCAGCCTGTGCAACACAGTGAGGAGACCCTGTCTCTACAAAAAATGGTGAGGTGTGGTGGCTTACACCTGTAATCCTACCTTTGAGAGGCTGAGGTGGGAGGATCACTTAAGCCCAGGAGTTCAAGATCAGCCTGGGCAACATGGCAAGATGGCAACATGGCAAGACCCCATCTCTACAAAAACTTAAAACAATAGTGGGCTGGCCGGGCACAGTGGCTCATGCCTGTAATCCCAGCACTTTGGGAGGCCGAGGCGGGCAGATCACGAGGTCAAGAGATCAAGACAATCCGGGCCAACATGGTGAAACCCCGTCTCTACTAAAAATACAAAAAAAAAAAAAAAAATTAGCCAGGCATGGTGGCATGCGCCTGTAATCCCAGCTACTCAGGAGGCTGAGGGAGGAGAATCACTTGAACCCGGGAGGTGGAGGTTGCAGTGAGCTGAGGTCATGCCACTACCCTCCAGCCTGGAGACAGAGCAAGACTCCATCTCAAAAAAAAAAAAAAAATAGTGGGCTGGGCGTGGTGGCTCACGCTTGTAATCCCAGCACTTTGGGAGGCCAAGGCAGGCAGATCATGAGGTCAGGAGTTTGAGACCAGCCTGGCCAAAATGGTGAAGCCTCGTCTCTACTAAAAATACAAAAATTAGCCGAGCATGGTGGTGTGTCCCAGCTACTTGGGAGGCTAAGGCAGGAGAATCGCTTGAGCCCGGAAGGAAGTACAGACTAGGCGACAGAACAAGACTCTGTCTCAAAAAAAAAAAAACAATAGTGAGGTGTTATGGCTGGCACCTGTGGTCCCAGCTACTCAGGAGGCTGTGAGAGGATTGCTTGAGACTGGGATGTTAAGGCTGCAGTGGGCCACTGCACTCCAGCCTGAGTGACAGAGTAAGACCCGGGCTCAAAAAGCAGTTATACATGTACCATGTGATACAGCTATTCCATTCCTATCTCCTCATAAGAAAAGGAAATAGGCTGGGCACGGTGGCTCAAGCCTGTAATCCCAGCACTTTGGGAGCCCGAAGTGGGTGGATCATGAGGTCAAGAGATCGAGACCATCCTGGCCAACATGGTGAAACCCTATCTCCACTAAAAATACAAAAATTAGCTGGGTGTGGTAGCACGCACCTGTAGTCTCAGCTACTCGGGAGGCTGAGGCAGGAGAATCGCTTGAACCAGGGAGGTGGAGGTTGCAGTGAGCCAATATCAAGCCACTACACTCCAGCCTGGCGACAGAGCGAGACTCCATCTCAAAACAAAAGAAAACAAAACAGCCGGACGTAGGAGTGCACGCCTGGAGTCCCAGCCACTCAGGAGGCTGAGGCAGGAGAATTGCTTGAACCAAGGAAGTGGAGGTTGCAGTGAGCCGAGAACGTGCCACTGTACTCCAGCCTGAGCGACAGAGCGAGACGCAAAACTCCATCTCAAATAAAAAAAAAAAGAAAAAGAAATAAGGCCGAGCGCTGTGGTTCACTCCTGTTATCTCAGCACTTGGGGAGGCCAAGGCGGGCTGATCACCTGAGGTCAGGAGTTCGAGACCAGCTAGCCAACATGGTGAAATCCCGTCTCTACTAAAATACAAAAATTAGCCAGGCGTGGTGGCCGGTGCCTGTAATCCCAGCTACTTGGGAGGCTGAGGCAGAAGAATCACTTGA
>NW_012102031.1:1234644-1235287 GCF_000951045.1 Mandrillus leucophaeus
TTAGTAACTTTATATACTGCTCATGGGAATGAAAAATGGTACAACCATTTTGGAAGATAATTTGGAAGCGAAGCTTTTTTTTTTTTTTTTTTTTAAACACAGAGTGTCGCTCTGTTCCCCAGGTTAGAGTGTAGTGACTTGATATCGGCTCACTGTAACTTCCGCCTCTCGGGTTCAAGCAATTCTCCCTACCTCAGCCTCCCAGGTAGCTGGGATTACAGGCACCTGCCACCGGGCCACTTAATTTTTTTCTATTTTTAGTAGAGACGGGGTTTTGCCATGTTGGCTAGGCTGGTCTTGAACTCCTGACCTCAGGTGATCCGCCCACCTCGCCTCCCAAAATGCTGGGGTTACAGGCGTGAGCCACCGCACCTGGCCAGAAGGGAAGTTTCTTTTCTTTTGTTTTTGTTTTCTTTTTGAGACGGAGTCTTGCTCTGTCGCCCAGGCTGGAGTACAGTGGTGTGATCTCAGCTCACTGCAAGCTCTGCCTCCTGGGTTCACACCATTCTCCTGTCTCGGCCTCCCAAGTAGCTGGGACTACAGGTGCCTGCCACCACACCCAGCTAATTTTTTGTATTTTTAGTAGAGACAGGGTTTCACCATGTTAGCCAGGATTGTCTCGATCTCCTGACCTTGTGATCTG
>NW_012102031.1:1237105-1246355 GCF_000951045.1 Mandrillus leucophaeus
AAATGTTATGTCCTTATAAAGACTTGCATGCAAGGCCAGGTGCATGCAAGTCTTTGTGAGGTGCCGTGGCTCATGCTTATAATCCCAAGTATTTGGCAGGCTGAGGTAGGAGTACCATTTGGGTCCAGGAGTTTGAGACCAGCCTGGGCAACATAGCAAGACCCTATCTCTACAGAAATTTTTTTTTTTTTTTGAGATGGAGTTTCGTTCTGTCGCCTAGGCTGGAGTGCAATGGCGTGATCTCAGCTTACTGCAATCTCTGCCTCCCAGGTTTAAGCGATTCTCCTGCCTCAGCCTCCCGAGTAGCTGGAATTATAGGCACATATCACCAAGCCCAGCTAAACCACAAAAACATTTTAAAAAATTTAGCCAGGTATGGTGTCTACCTGTAGTCCCAGATACTTCAGAGGCTAAGCAGGGAGGATCACTTGAGCCCAGAAGATTAAGGGTGCAGTGAGCCATGATCATACCGCTGCAGTCCACCCTGGGGAATCGAGTGAGTCCCTGTCTCAAAGAAAAATAAAATGACTTATATGCAAATGTTCATACCAGCCTTATTTGTTATGGCCCCAAACTGGAAACACCCAAATGTCCTTCAATGGGTGAATGGTTGAACCAATGCTGGCACATCTATACTATGGAATACTACTCGTGGTGAAAAGAAATGAACTACTGACACACACAACATGGCTGGATCTCAAAATAATAATGCTGAGTAAAAGCCACAACTTTAAAAAAATTCTTTTTTGAGATGTAGTCTCACTCTGTTACCCAGGCTGGAGTGCAGTGGCATAATCTCAGCTTACTCACTGCAACCTCCACTTCTCAGGTTCAAGTGACTCTCCTGCCTCAGCTTCCTGAGTAGCTGGGACTACAGGCACACAACACCATGCATGGCTAATTTTTGTATTTTTAGTACAGATGGGGTTTCAACACGTTGGCCAGGCTGGTCTCGAACTTGTGACCTCAGGTGAACTGCCTGCCTTGGCCTCCCAAAATGCTGGAATTACAGGCGTGTGTTACCACGTCCTGCCAAAAAAATTTTTTTTTCTTTTTTTTTGAGATGGAGTCTTGTTCTTGTTGACCAGGCTGGAGTGAAATGGCGTGATCTCAGCTCACTGCAACCTCTGCCTTCCAGGTACAAGTGATTCTCCTGCCTCAACCTCCCAAGTAGCTCAGATTACAGGCATGTGCTACCACGCCCGGCTAATTTTTCTGTATTTAATAAAGACCAGGTTTCACCATGTTAGTCAGGCTGGTCATGAACTGCTGACTTCAGGTGATCCACCTGCCTCATCCTCCCAAAGTGCTGGGATTACAGGTGTGTGCCACCGCACCTGGCCCAAAAAAATTTTAAGTAGAGATGAAGTCGGTGTTTCCCAGGCTGGTCTCAAACTCCTGGACTGATGTGATCCTCCCACCACAGCCTCCTAAAGTGTTGGGATCACAGGTGTGAGCTACCACGCCTGGCTGAAAGCCACACCTTAAAAGAAAAATAAGTAGGTACTATCTGATTCCATGTATAGAAAATGCAAATTCACCTACAGTGAAGGAAAGCAGATGAGTAGCTGCTTGGGGACACAAGGATGGAGGCGTCAAGCAGGAGGGATTTAAACAGGGGAATATGTAATCCTAGCACTTTAGGAAGCCAAAGTGCTCAGGAGTTCAAGACCAGCCTGGGCAAGACAATGAAACACCATCTCTACAAAAAATAGAAAAATTAGCTGGGCGTGGTAGCACATGCCTGCAGTCCCAGCTACTTGGGGGCTGAGGTGAGAGGATCACCTGCGCCTGGGACGTAAAGGCTGCAGTGAGCTGAGATCAAGCCACTGTACTCCAGCCTGGGCAACAGAGTGAGACCCTGTCTCAAAAAATAATAATAAAAATTTTTTAATGGCAGGGAATAACGAAACTTGGAGGTGAGAGATATAGTCATTACCTTGATCGTAGTGATGGTTTCATGGGTATACAACAGGTCAAAATTTATCAAATTATAGTTTTGTTTATTTTATTTTTTGAGACTTTCACTCTTATTGTTCAGGCTGAAGTGTAATGGTGCGATCTCGGCTCACTGCAACCTCCGCCTCCCAGGTTCAAGCAATTCTACTGCCTTAACCTCCCAAGTACCTGGGATTACAGGCATGTGCCACCACATCCGGCTAATTTTGTATTTTTAGTAGATTTTCAGGGTTTCATCATGTTGGTCAGGCTAGTCTCTAACTCCCACCTCAGTCTCCCAAAGTGCTGGCATTACAGCGTAAGCCACCGCACCCGGACATTTTACTTAAAAAAATATATATATGTATATATGTATGTATATATACACACACACACACACACGCACATATATATATATATATTTTTTTCCAGATGGAGTCTGACATTGTCGCTCAGGCTGGAGTGCAGTGGCACAATCTCGGCTCACTGTAAGCTCTGCCTCCCAGGTTCATGCCATTCTTTCCTGCCTCAGCTGTCCCAAGTCCCTAGCTGGGACTACAGGCGCCCTGCTAATTTTTTGTGTTTTTAGTAGAGATGGGGTATCACCATGTTAGCCAGGATGGTCTCGATCTCCTGACCTCGTGATTCACCCACCTCAGCCTCCCAAAGTACTGGGATTACAGGTGTGAGCCACTGCGCCCAGCCTATACCTACATATTTTAATTTAAGATAGGGGCCTCGCTCTGTCACCCAGGTTGGAGTGCAGTGGCATAATGATACCTCACTGCAGCCTGGAACTCCTGGGCTCAGGAGATCCTCTCACCTCAGCCTCCCAAGTAACTGGGACTACATACAGGTCAGGTGTGCACCACCACGCCTGGCTCGAATTATAATTTCTTTTTTTTTTTTTTTTTTTGGCAACAGAGTTTTGCTCCTGTTGCCCAGGCTGGAGTGCAATGACGCCATCTGGGCTCACCACAACCTGCACCTCCCAGGTTCAAGCGATTCTCCAGCCTTAGCCTCCCGAGTAGCTGGAATTACAGGCATGCGCCACCACGCCTGGCTAATTTTTTTGTATTTTTAGTAGAGACGGGGTTTCATCATGTTGGTCAGGCTGGTCTCCAACTCCTGACCTCAGGTGATCCGCCTACCTCGACCTCCCAAAGGGCTGGGATTACAGGCGTGAGCCACTGCACCCAGCCCCGAATGACAGTTTTTGAGTATGTGTAGCATACATATATCAATCATTCCTCAATAAAGCTATTAAAAAAGAAAAACAAAGCAGACATGCTGGAATGTATTGACATACTGGAATGACGGAAACGGCAACCAACATTCATGGTTCACTCAATTAATATTTACTGAGCCCCTACTATGTGCCAGAGTCTGTTCTCAGCACTGGAGTCGCAGCAGAACCAAAAGTCCCTGCCTCTGCCAGCCTTACTAATTCTGGTGGGCAAGATAAATAATAAATATAAGGAAACAAGAAAAATCCATGTGGAGATTTGTCCTCAGGGAAATAAAACAGCTGTCCTCTAAAAGGGTGGGTGTCAGGGAGGGTGTCTCTGAGCAGGCAGTAGTTAAACTGAGACCTTTTTTTAAATTTATTATTATTATTTTTTTTTTGAGATGGAGTCTCACTCTGTCGCCCAGGCTGGAGTGCAGTGGCGCGATCTCTGCTCACTGCAAGTTCCGCCTCCCGGGTTCACGCCATTCTCCTACCTCAGCCTCCTGAATAGCTGGGACTATAGGTGCCCGCCACCATGCCCAGCTAATGTTTTGTATTTTTTAGTAAAGACGGGGTTTCACCGTGTTAGCCAGGATGGTCTTGATCTCCTGACCTCGTGATTCACCCACCTCAGCCTCCCAAAGTACTGGGATTACAGGTGTGAGCCACTGCACCCAGCCCCGAATGACAGTTTTTGAGTATGTGTAGCATACATATATCAATCATTCCTCAATAAAGCTATTAAAAAAGAAAAACAAAGCAGACATGCTGGAATGTATTGACATACTGGAATGACGGAAACGGCAACCAACATTCATGGTTCACTCAATTAATATTTACTGAGCCCCTACTATGTGCCAGAGTCTGTTCTCAGCACTGGAGTCGCAGCAGAACCAAAAGTCCCTGCCTCTGCCAGCCTTACTAATTCTGGTGGGCAAGATAAATAATAAATATAAGGAAACAAGAAAAATCCATGTGGAGATTTGTCCTCAGGGAAATAAAACAGCTGTCCTCTAAAAGGGTGGGTGTCAGGGAGGGTGTCTCTGAGCAGGCAGTAGTTAAACTGAGACCTGTCTCTTATACACCTCTGCCTCCTGGGTTCAAGAGATTCTCCTGCCTCAGCCTCCTGAGTAGCTGGGATTAGAGGCATGCACCACCATGCCCGGCTAATTTTGTATTTTTTAGTAGAGATGTGGTTTCTCCGCATTGGTTAGGCTGGTCTCGAACTCCCGACCTCAGGTGATCCACCCGCCTTGGCCTCCCAAAGTACTGGGATTACAGGTGTGAGCCACTGCGCCTGGCTGAGCCACTCTTTATTTATTTATACAGAGATAGGATCTGGCTCTGTTGCCCAGGCTGGAGTGCAGTGGTGGGATGACCACTCACTGCAGCTTCAACTTCCCAGGCTCAAGTGATCCTTCCACCTCAGCCTTCTGAGTAGCTGGGATTACAGGTATGCACCACCATGCCACCCTAATTTTTGTATTTTTTGTAGAGACAGGGTTTCACCATGTTGCCCAGGCTGGTCTCAAACTCCTGGGTTCAAGGGATCTTGCCACCTTGGTCTCCCAAAGTACTGGGATCACAGGCATGAGCCACCTCCCCTTCCCCTAAGACTGCTCCCCCACCCTTACTTTTCTCCACTCCTCAGCCCCTTCCCGCAGAGTCTCAGCTCATGGCTGTGCAGCTCTGGGTGAATCCCACTCTCTCTATGCAGTTCAGTTTTCTTATCCATAAAGATGGGAGTCAAGTCTGTGTCCAGCTCACCTGGGCACTAGGCTCCCACACAGCTGACTCTCTGTGTAAGGGGGCCTCTCCTCTTGGCTCAGCTGGCATTTTGGGACACGCACAGCAAACATGCCAAAGGCAGAAAAACAGCATCTCAGCAGCCCAGCTGGCTTGTCCTGAGGAGCATCCTGGGGAGTCTGTCCCCTGGGACTAGGGGTATCTTCTGGAGAGATGGCAGGGCTTGGAGGGGGCACCCCTCCTAACCAGGGCTCAAAGTGAGGCAGGAGGAGCTGAGGCACTGCCCTCAGAGCTGCTTCTATGAGGGCAGCTCTGTCCTGCTCATACCAGGGCTGGGGACAGGCCAAGTTGGCCCGAGGCCCAGAGGGGCAGGGAGGGAGGTCAGCGCCACAGTTGGGGGTGGGCCTGCTTGGCCCTCTCTCTGGACACAATGTCCTGGACTGCTCCACAGCTTGGCTGGCCAACAGGGAACAGTGGCTGGCAGAGGGCACGGGCAGCCAGCCGACTGGAGGCAGGCAGCCCAGCCCGAGCAAAGGGCTTGTTCTTACAACCTGTCCTGCCACCTTGGGCAAGGAGAGGGCCAGCTTTCTGGAGGCAGGGAACCTCAGCAGTCACTCGCTTCCTCTTGCCTCAGTTTCCCCAGATCATGAACAACTGCCATCATTTGAGCTAAGTTCTACAAGAATGCCGAATCTTACAAATGCTGCCTTAGCACCTTGCTGGCTGTGTGACCTTGGCCAGGGCACCATTCTGAAACCCAGATCTTCACTGGGCGTGAATGCATGGGCAGCATTTAGAACAGTAACCCTCACACGGAGAGTGCTTAATGGAGTAAAGTATGCTAGTACTGCCACATTAATAAACAATAACAACACTTATTTATTAAGGGCATCATGTGTGCCCAGAATTTCATCTGCATTGTCCCAAATACTGGCAGCAACTTGGTAGACACGTCTTAACACTCTGACTTTATTTTTATTTATTATTTACTTATTTTGAGACAGGGTCTTGCTCTGTCACCCAGGCTAGAGTGCTCACTGCAGCCTTGGCTTCCTGGTTTCAAGCGATCCTCCTACCTCAGCCTCCCAAGTAGCTGGGACCACAAGACTGCACCACTACGCCCGGCTGATTTTTAAGTTTTTGATAGAGAAGGGGTTTCCCTATGTTGTCCAGGATGGTCTCAACACTCCTGGGCTCAAGCGATCTGCCTGCCTCGGTCTCCCAAAGTGCTGGGATTACAGGCATGAGCCACTGTGCCCGGTCAACACTGTGATTTTTTATTTTTATTATTATTTTATTTCATTTTATTCATTTATTTTGAGACGGAGTCTTACTGTGTCACCAGGCTACAGTGCAGTGGCGTGATCTCGGCTCACTGCAACCTCTGCCTCCCAACTTCAAGCAATTCTCTTGCCTCAGCCTCCTGAGTAGCTGGGACTACAGGCAAACACCACCACGCCTGGCTAACTTTTGTATTTTTAGTAGAAATGGAGTTTCACCATGTTGGCCAGGATGGTCTCGATCTCTTGATCTCGTGATCCACCTGCCTCAGCCTTCCAAAGTGCTTGGATTACAGGTGTGAGGTGCCATGCCCATTTTATTTTTTTGAGATGGAGTCTCACTCTGTCACCCAGGGTGGAGTGCAACGGCGTGATCTCGGCTCACTGCAACCTCCACCTCCCAGGTTCAAGCGATTCTCGTGCCTCAACCTCCTTGAACTTCCGACCTCAGGTGATCCGCCCACCTCAGCCTCCCAAAGTGCTGGGATTACAGGCATGAGCTACCACGCCCAGCCTAATTTTTGTATTTTTAGTAAAGATGGGGTTTCACCATGTTGGCCAGGCTGGTTTCGAACTCCTGACCTTGGGTGATCCACCCACCTTGACCTCCTAAAGTGCTGGGATTATAGGCATGAGCCACTGCGCCCAACCAACACTGTGATTTTTTTTTTTTTTTTGAGTCGGAGTCTCGCTCTGTCACCCAGGCTGGAGTGCAGTGGCACGATCTCGGCTCACTGCAAGCTCCGCTTCCCGGGTTCACGCCATTCTCCTGCCTCAGCCTCCTGAGTAGCTGGGACTACAGGCGCCCGCCACCACGCCCGGCTAATTTTTTGCATTTTTAGTAGAGACAGGGTTTCACCATGTTAGCTAGGATGGTCTCCATCTCCTGACCTCATGATCTGCCCACCTTGGCCTCCCAAAGTGCTGGGATTACAGGCAGGAGCCGGGCCCCCAACATTGTGATTTTATAGGTGAGAAAACTGAGCTCCAAGAAGAAAAGTGACAAGTCTAAAGCCAAACCACTGAAACTACAGGGCTGAGTAGCTCCCCAGGTGGGAACCCAGCCTCCCCCATAGGCAGAGGGTAAGAGCATGTTGCATAGACCCTGGGGGGTTCCTGAAGGCCGAGGCTGAACCAAGCAGGGGCCAAGGGGTTTCTTGGGACTCAGCAGCAGAATCAGCCATCTGGCCTCCCACAGGATGCTGCTGGCATAGTCCAGGCTCAGATCAACGCACATGAGCCAAGGTGCCCAAGGAGGGCTGAGGGGAGTCGTGACAGGGAAGGATTCATTCATTCATTTGCATTCATTAATTCAGTAAACAAAAAATTGAAGACAATAGTTTGGTGTTGCCACACACAGGCTCTGCAGCCAGACTTGTTTTTGTTTGTTTTTTTGTTTTTTTTGTTTTGTTTTGTTTTTGAGGTGGAATTTCACTCTTGTTGCCCAGGCTGGAGTGCAATGGCACGATCTCGGCTCACCGCAACCTCCACCTCCCAGGTTCAAGCGATTCTCCTGCCTCAGCCTCCCTAGTAGCTGGGATTATAGGCATGTGCCACCAGGCCCAGCTAATTTTGTATTTTTAATAGAGACAGGGTTTCTCCATGTTGGTCAGGCTGGTCTCGAACTCCCGACCTCAGGTGATCCACCCGCCTTGGCCTCCCAAAAGTGCTAGGATTACAGGCGTGAGCCACTGCACCCGGCCTCAGACTTTCAACATGGACACTGTCATTGGCCAGTGGAGATAGGGAAATTCTTAGTTTTCCCACTAAAGCCTGAGTCCCCTCAGTTTCCAGCAAAGCAGGATGACTGGTCACCCTGCCTGGAAGAGCGACTCCACCTCTTGGTTTCCTCAATTGTCAAAGGCGGGGCTGGTGCTGTGTGGCCTGGACACTAATTCTCCCTTCATATGTTTGCTCAAAGGTAAAATGAGGCCGGGTGCGGTGCCTCACGCCTATAATCCCAGCACTTTGGGAGGCCGAGGCAGGAGGATCACTTGAGGTCAAGAGTTAAAGACCAGCCTGGCCAACATGGCAAAACCTCATGTCTAATAAAAATATAAAAATTAGCTGGGCGTGTTGGTGCATACCTATAGTCCCAGCTACTCAAGAGGCTGAGGCAGGAGAATCGCTTGAACCCAGGAGGTGGAGGTTGCAGTGAACTGAGGTCGCACCACTACACTCCAGCCTGGGCAACGGAACAAGACTCTGTTCTCAAAAAAAAAAAAGAAAAAGGTAAAATGAGCATAAAGCCAATTTGTGTCCAGGCCAATTTGTGGGAGCAGGGAGAGTGATGTTTCATCTCATGCTGGCAGGGGCCAAGCAGGAGGGAAGGGAAGGAGATATGATATCTACGCCCAAGGAAGAGATGAAGAAACTGAGGTTCCCAGTGTCTGAGGAGCTCAGAGAAGGCCTGGGCAGATACCTTCCTCATCTCACAGCTTGTCCTCCTAGATGCTCAAAACAGGCTCTGGGTGAGCTACCTCAGTAAGACGATGAATGGGACCGCAAGGGACCCTCAGATGCTTCTAGGGTCTTGTAAGGAGGGTGACAGGGAAGCACCCACTCCCCACCACCACCAGGCCACAGAGCACCAGCCCATCTGCAGCTCCTGGGCCACAGGGCAGGCCTACACCGCGTGTTCCCAGGGCAAAGGCCAAGGTCCACAGGGAGCTGACTGGCCCAGCTGGGCACCACCTAACCAGGCCCAGGTCTGGCACCGTGGCAGACCTCTGGCAGGGAGGGTTGGATAAGGAGAGTTCACAGATACCCGGCTAAGTACTCACCGGATGTCGACATGCTGCTGTTCTTCCCCACCACACTAGAAGGGGCCATTTTAGACACGTGGGGACACTGAGGCTCGGAGAGGCGAAATCTGCCCAAGGTCACCCAGAGGAAGGTGGAGAAACCAGCACCTACTGAGCGTCACTGCCCGACTTCATAATTTTTTTTTTTTTTTTTGAGGCGGAGTCTCGCTCTGTCGCCCAGGCTGGAGTGCAGTGGCGCGATCTCGGCTCACTGCAAGCTCCGCCTCCCAGGTTCCCGCCATTCTCCTGCCTCA
>NW_012102031.1:1247690-1260722 GCF_000951045.1 Mandrillus leucophaeus
CCCCCGACCTCAAGGCTGGGTGTTATTTTTATTGTTTTTATTTTTGAGACGGAGTTTCGCTCTTGTTGCCCAGGCTGGAGAGAAATGGCGCGACCTCGGCTCACCGCAACCTCTGCCTCCCGGATTCAAGCGATTCACCTGCCCCAGCCTCCGGAGTAGCTGGGAATTACAGGCATGCGCCACCACGCCGGCTAATTTTGTATTTTTAGTAGAGACAAGGTTTCTCCATGTTGGTCAGGCTGGTCTCGAACTCCTGACTTAAGGTGATCTGCTCACCTCGGCCTCCCAAAGTGCTGGGATTACAGGCGTGAGCCACCGTGCCTGGCCAAGGCTGGGTGTTATTTATGTCCCCCTCTGTGTCTCCGCAGACAGAGCTCGGTGGAGAGATGGCCGCGGCCCAGCTGCACACAGCCGGCGCTCAAGTGCGAGGCCAAGGCAGGAAGACGCCGGCCCAGCCGCCTGCTGCCCAGGACCGAGGAGGCCTCTGGTCCAGGCTGGATTGCCTCACCCTTGGGAAAGCAACAGAGGACAGGAGGTAGCTGCCACCTGAGGTCATGGTCACCCACATCCCACCACACCGCATTTGCTCTCCCTCCTTCCCCAGGTTAGGACATCATCGGGCACTTCCATGTCGCCCCAGGAGGCTCCCCTACAGCAGGGGCATGGCCACGGGGAGGCTGCTGAGCAAAGTTAATTCCTGGGTTCCACACCAGGCCTCTTGGGAATGGGGCCTGGGCCTCTGCATTTGAAATGTGCTCTACCTTCTAAGATTTGAGATGATTTGAGAGCAGGGAGGGTTTTAGGGAAGAGAGCTAGCTGACAGCAGGAGATGGCAGGTGCAGGTGGGGACTGCGGCAGCCTTGATTTGATGGGGCAGGATGGAAAGGGCAGATGAGGATGAACTGGGAGCCTTGGTCAGAGAATGTCCTGATCATGACCTTGGAGCACCACGCCCACCCGTACAGGTATCCTTTACTGCCTGCTAAGGGATATATTGGACCCTGTCCTCCAGCAACCCTGCAAAATGGGCCTTATTGTCCCCATTTTAAAGGCTCAGAGCGTGAGGCCGGGCGCAGTGGCTCACAACTGTAATCCCAGCACTCTGGGAGGTCGAGGCAGGCAGATTGCTTTGAGTCCAGGAGTTTGAGACCAGCCTGGCCAACATAGCAAAACCCCGCCTCTACTAAAAATACAAAAAATTAGCCGGGCATGGTGGCACATGCCTGTAGTCCCAGCTACTCGGGAGGCTGAGGCAGGAGAATCACCTGAACCCGGGTGGTGGAGGCTGCAGTGAGCCAAGATTGCACCACTGCACTCCAGCCTGGGCGACAAGAGTGAGACCCTGCCTCAAAATAACAATAATAAATAAAAATCAAGGCTCAGAGAGGGGATGTGACTTGGACAAAGTCCCTGGTGAGGAGGGTACAGAAAAATCAGGACTCAGTTTAATTCCTCCATCCAGGCCCTAGCTAAACACTAGGCATGAAAAGATGAATAAAATACACTTCCTGCCCTAAAAGAGTTGTTGATACAGGAAGAGGAGCAGGCAGCAAACATACCACAATCGCAATCACAATCATGATGGAGGTCTGATGGAGCAGTGAGGGCTCAGAGCTGAATTTTGAAGGATGAAGAGGAGTTACCCCAGAAGATTCGGGAGGGGCATCCCCAGCAGAGGGAACAGCTTGTTCTGCTGCTCAGAGGCCTGAAATAGCAATCGCTGTAGGGATCTGTGAGCTTTTTGGTGAGACTGAGCTTAGAGTGTGTTGGTTTGGTGGGAGATGAGGCTTGATGTGCCCACAGAGCCTTGGCTGGGCAAGGAGGCTGGACTTTGTCCACAGTGCAAAAAGAGTGTGAACCCTGTGGAGGAGGGGTGAGGAGTAGGAGGGACCTGAAGGAGGCCAGAAGAGCAGAGGCACAGGGCTCCCTCCCCCCCAATCTCTGTATCTCCATGGCAACCCCTCTTCCCCCACCCTGACTCTACCTCAGCTGTGGACCTGTTTCTCTATCAGCAGCTAAGCTGGGGACTGTCGGAAGAGACCAGACCTCATTCTAGCTGGGCATGATGTGCTTGCTGTGTGGCCTGGAGCAAGCCACTTTGTCCCCTTGGGTCTTGGTTTTCTTTTCGGTAAAATGGGGGCAGCACTAATCCCTGTCCAGTCCCTCCACGTGGTGAGTGAGGCGCAGAGGCAATGATCAGGTGGGAGGGGCTTGTCTGCCTCACAGCCCTTGTCGGCACCTTGCTAGGCATTGGCTCAATTGGTGCATCCCTCAACCCTCATCCGGTCAAGCCTTCTCCCCAGTGGTCCTCCCAACCATGCCCACCAGACTTCAGGAGAGGCCGGCACTGCTGGCTGGAGTCCTGAAGCTGCCAATTCTCTGAAAGCGGAGGCTCAGGCAAGTCACAGCCTCTCTGGGCCTCAGTTTTCACAGATGCAATATGGAATGTTCCCAAGTGTCTAGTGGGGAGAGGGCCCTGGCAGCCCCTCTGCTCCAGGACAACCCAGGCCTGGTCTCTCTAAACACAAAGGGGGACAGGCACAGTGGCTCACGCCTGTAATCCCAGCATTTTGGGAGGCCGAGACTTGCAGATCAGTTGAGGCCAGGAGTTTGAGATCAGCCTGGCCAACACAGCGAAACCCCATTTCTACTAAAAATACAAAAATTTAGCCAGGCGTGGTGGCGCGCACCTGTAATCCCAGCTACTCGGAGGCTGAGGCAAGAGAATGGCTTGAACCCAGGAGGCAGAGGTTGCAGTGAGCCTGGACTACAGGGCAAGACTTTGTCACACACACACACACACACACACACACTCTCCCAGAAACAGAACAGGCAGATCAGGACCCTCTCTGCCCTACCCCCTGTTATGTCCCCTCTGCCACTCCCAGCCCCTGCCAGGGACATCCTGTGCTCCAGTGATGTCACCAGGCCTACAGGATTTATTTTTAAACTCCCAGGCCTTGGCCAGCTCCCTACCCGTCACCCATCCTACCCCATCTCACCCTACCTGCCCTGCTTCCCACATCCCAGCTGAGCCCCTGGCTGGTCCTTGAAAGCCTCTCCACATACACTCTGTTGCCCAACCTGCAGCCCTCAGGCTTCTGAGAGGTTGTGGGGAGCCAGGTCACTGGCCAACTGATCTTGGCCATTGGATTTGGACCTGCAGAAGTAAACAGATGGGCCCCTGGAGGTGGACCCCAGCTGCCTTGTGTCCCCAAGGGGGAGTCTGAAGCCCAGGTGGCAGGAGGGCGAGAATCATCAGATAGGCTGTGCGAACACTTGGAGCCCCTGTCTGGGCCTTGGAGTTGTCACCAAAGTTTGCTTTGAATTCATTTTTTAAAAGCAGCTTTTTGTCTGGAAGCTTCAAGTCTTTCTTGATGATATGCAATACAGACGACTGCAGAGATAGACTGGGTGCTGGGGTAGCTCCCAGCAGTACCCTGGCCCTCACCTACACCCTGGGCAGGGTGTGTGTCCATCACAGATGTTACACACTTACCCTCTAGAGTGACTTCAGACTAATGATCTGTCCCCATCTTCAGCTTAGAAATTTATGCTGATGAAACACCCATTTTATGTGTTTCATATGTTGGCCTTCTGGATAAGATTATGGGTGAAAATGATATTCTACTTCAAAAAACCATTTGAAAATGGCAGCCTTGACTCTTCTATCCTCATAGCTGCCCTGGGAAGCTGGGCAAGGATCAGAGGACCAGAATCCTCTTTTCTTTTCTTTTTTTTTTTTTTTTTTGAGACGGAGTTGTGCTTTTGTTGCCCAGGCTGGAGTGCAATGGCACGATCTCGGCTCAGTGCAACCTCCACTTCCCAGTTCAAGTGATTCTTCTGCCTCAGCCTCCCGAGTAGCTTGGATTAGCCACTATGCCCGGCTAATTTTTGTATTTTTAGTAGATAGAGGGTTTCACCATGTTGGCCAGGCTGGTCTCGAACGCCTGACCTCAGGTGATCTGCCTGACTCGGCTTCCAAAAGTGCTGAGATTACAGGCGTGAGCCACCACTTCCAGCCCTGAATCCTCTTTTTTTTTTTTATTTCAGACTGTGTCTAACTCTGTTGCCCAGGCTGGAATGCAGTGTCACAATCTCAGCTCACTGCAAGCTCCGCTTCCTGAGTTCATGCCACCATTCTCCTGCCTCAGCCTCCTGAGTAGCTGGGACTACAGGCTCCCACCACCACACCCAGCTTATTTTTTGTATTTTTAGTAGAGATGGGGTTTCACCGTGTAGCCAGGATGGTCTCGATCTCCTGACCTTGTGATCCGCCCACCTTGGTCTCCCAAAGTGCTAGGATTACAGGCATGAGCCACGGCGCCTGACCCTGCACTGCACTCCGGATTGGGCGATAGAGTGAGACTCTGTCCCAAAAAACAAAACAAAACAAAACAAAAAAATGGGAAACTGAGGCTCAAAGAGGAGAAGTGACCCAGGCAGTGGCAGTGGCTAGAATCCAGGGTGTGTCTATCCTCCAGCCCCATGAGAGGTGAGATTGACTTACGTTGCCCAGCCCAGCCCAGCCAGCCAGAGTTGGCAGTCCTCTTTTATTTTATTTTATTTTTTTTGAGACGGAGTCTCGCTCTGTTGCCCAGGTTGGAGTGCAGTGACACAATCTCAGCTCAGCCCACTGCAACATCCACCTCCCAAGTCCAAGCAATTCTCGTGCCTCAGCCTCCTGAGTAGCTGGGACTACAGGTGCCCGCCACCACAATTGGCTAATTTTTTGTGTTTTAGCAGAGAAGAGATTTCACTATGTTGTCCAGCGTGGTCTCGAACTCCTGAGCTCAGGTGGTAATTCGCATGCCTCAGCCTCCCAAAGTGCTAGGATTACGAGCATGAGCCACCGTGTCCGGCTAGAATTTCCATTTCTTGATAGTTCAGTGCAGTGCAACACGGAGAACAAAAGCACAGACTCTGGACCCAGATAGATCTCAGTTTGAGTCTGCCTGTAACATTTCTTAGCTGTGTCATCTTGGGCTACTCACTTCACCTCTCTGTGCCCCCGTTTTCTCACCTGTAAAATGGGATTTATGATAAGATGTAACTCACAAAGAGTTGTGGGAAAGACTTTGAAAAAAATGCTTGAAAAGCACTTAGCAGACTGGGCGTGGTGGCTCACTCTTGTAATCCCTGTGCTTTGGGAGGCTGAGGCAGGTGGATCACAAGGTCAGGAGTTCAAGACCAGCTTGGCCAATGTGGTGAAACCCTGTCTCTACTAAAAGTAAAAAAAAAAAAAGTCTGCTACCACCACCATCACTACCACTACTCTTACCTCCCCAGGGAACATAGTGACCCTTGAGTCAAAAGAACAAGAGCCAGGTTTGTTACTCAAGGGCAGGAGCCAAGAAAGAAAGTGCCTAGGCCTGCTTACTATGCCCGCACTCCAGCTGTGTCAGCAGAAAGTTCACCAGAGCTGGGTTCAAATCCTGCTTATTGGGTGATCTCAACCAGGTCACTTAATTGCTCTGAACCTCAGTTTTCTTATCTGTAAAATGGGTGTAAAGATACTGTAAAGGGCTGTTGTGAAGATGAAATGAATGTGTATAGAAAGCATCTGCTGTGATGGCCGGGCGCGGTGGCTCCAGCCTGTAATCTCAGCACTTTGGGAGGCCCAGACGGGCGGATCACGAGGTCAGGAGATCGAGACCATCCTGGCTAACACGGTGAAACCCCGTCTCTACTAAAAAATACAAAAAACTAGCCAGGCGACGTGGCAGGTGCCTGTAGTCCCAGCTACTCGGGAGGCTGAGGCAGGAGAATGGTGTAAACCCAGGAGGCAGAGCTTGCAGTGAGCTGAGATCACACCACTGCACTCCAGCCTGGGCGGCAGAGCAAGACTCTGTGTCAAAAAAAAAAAAAAAGCATCTGCTGTCCTGGCACAGTAGCTCATGCCTGTAATCCCAGCACTTTGGGAGGCTGAGGTGGGAGGATTGCTTGAGCCCAGGAGTTTGAGACCAGCCTGGGCAACATAGGGAGACCCTCATCTCAATTGAAAACTATATATCTATATATCTATATCTATATCTATATAGATAGATATAGTGAAACCCTGTCTCTACTAAAAATAAAAAAAAAAAAGTCTGCTACCACCACCACCACTACCACTACTCTTATCTCCCCAGGGAACATAGTGACCCTTGAGTCAAAAGAACAAGAGCCAGGTATAGATAGATATAGATATAGATATAGATATATTTAGCCAGGCGTGGTGGCTCACGCCTGTAAATCCCAGTGCTTTGGGAGGCAGAGGAAGGTGGGTTGCTTTATGTCAGGAGTTCATGACCAGCCTGGCCAACATGATGAAACCCTGTCTCTATTAAAAATACAAAAATTAGCCGGGGGTGATGGCGTGCACCTGTAATCCCAGCTATTGAGGAGGCTGAGGGAGGAGAATCACTTGAACCTGGGAGGCAGAGGTTGCAATGAGCTGAGAGCTGAGATTGTGCCACTGCACTCCAGCCTGGACAACAGAGCAAGACTCTGTCTCAAAAAATAATAACAATAAAAAAACCTGACTCACAGTAAGTGCTCAATAATTACATGACCAGGCGTGGTGGCTCACACCTGTTATCCCAGCACTTTGGGAGGCTGAGGCGGGCAGATCACTTGAGGTCAGGAGTTCGAGACCAGCCTGGCCGACATGGTAAAACCCCATCTCCACTAAAAATACAAAAAGTAGCTGGGTGTGGTGGTGTGCACCTGTAATCCCATGTACTTGAGAGGCTAAGGCAGGAGAAGCACTTGAACCCAGGAGGCAGAGGTTGCAGGGAGCCAAGATCACACCACTGCACTCCAGCCTGGGTAACAGAATGAAACACTCTCAAAAAATAAATTAATGAATTAATTAATCACATATCTCTAGCAGGAAAAGAACCAGGCTGACTCTGTATGGGGAAGAGGGGAGGCTGGAGATTGGGCCCCTCCAGCTTAATCCCTGGACCCCCTTCCGCTAAGGAAGTCCACAGCCTCCTTGACTACTCTGGCAGGAGTGAGAATAATGCTGTACGCTTCAGAGAAGCAGGGA
Source organism: Mandrillus leucophaeus (assembly GCF_000951045.1). NCBI lineage: Eukaryota > Metazoa > Chordata > Mammalia > Primates > Cercopithecidae > Mandrillus > Mandrillus leucophaeus. The sequence goes on from NW_012102031.1 coordinate 1,254,724, forward strand.
TCTAAATCCAAATGTATGTAAATCTCATGCAAATCAGGAAGCACTGGGTCCTTCCAGGGGAGAGATGGAGAGAGAAAATCCAGTTACCAGGGACTGGGGATGGGGGTAGGGGGACTGGAACAGAAGCAGGTTGCCCCAGAGCCTTCACAGGGCACTGCCTCAGATGCCAACTGAGAAGCTGCCCCAGGCCCTGTGGGCCCCTCCTGGCATGGATATGAAACCTCCTGGTGCCCTGGGATTCCCCGGTCCTCCTCGGTCAAGTTGAGAGGGTCCCTGGTGAGGATACACACAGACCCATTTGTGCACACATACTCTAACCCTGCCAGACACAGTTGGACACACACACATATACCCAGGAACAGTCACAGACACACATAGACACAATTGTACACACACTCAGACACAGGCACTCGGGCAACTCAGACTCTGGGCCTCAGGGCAGGGGAGGCCCCAGAGATCTTGCCCCACTTGAAAAGGCAGTGCTGAGGCCCCAGGGGCCCCTCGTTTCCTGTCCACCCGCCTTTTCCGCAACCCACACACACGGTACCTGGACACCACCCCCACTCGAGGAGGCCCCTGAAAAAGCTCCTTCCTTGGCCTCATCCTGATACGGCAGGCCTGCTCCGTGCACCCCGTGGGGTTCCAGTTCTTGCCCACATTTATTCTTTATTTTTATTTACTTTTTTAAAAAATTTAACATTTATTTATTTATTTATTTACCAAGACAGAGTCTCACTCTGTCACCTAGTATGGAGTGCAGTGGTATAATCTCAGCTCACTGTGAGCTCCACCTCCCGGGTTCATGCCAATCTCCTGCCTCAGCCTCCTGAGTAGCTGGGACTACAGACGCTATTTTTTATTTATTTATTTATTTATTTATTTATTTTTTATTTAGTAGAGACGGGGTTTCACCGTGTTCGCCAGGATGGTCTCGATCTCCTGACCTCGTGATCTGCCTGCCTCAGCCTCCCAAAGTGCTGGGATTACAGGCGTGAGCCACCATGCTTGGCCCACTTTTTTAATTTTTATTTTTGAGCCAGAGTCTCACTCTGTTGCCCAGGCTGAAGTGCAGTGGCACAATTTCGGCTCACTGCAGCCTCTGCCTCCCGGGCTCAGGTGATTCTCCTGCCTCAGCCTCCCAAGTAGCTGGGACTACAGGTGCTTGCCACCACACCTGGCTAATTTTTTTAATTGTTTTTTTTCTTTTGTTTTGTTTTGTTTTGTTTTTGAGATGGAGTCTCACTCTGTCGCCCAGGCTGGAGTGCAGTGGTATGATCTTGGCTCACTGAAACCTCTGCCTCCCAGGTTTAAGCAATTCTCTGCCTCCCAAGTAGATGGAATTACAGGTGTGTGCCACCACGCCTGCCTAATTTTTGCATTTTTAGTGGAGATGGGGTTTCACCATCTTGACCAGGCTAGTCTTGAACTCCTAACCTCGTGATCCACCTGCCTCAGCCTCCCAAAGTGCTGGGATTACAGGCATGAACCACCACGCCTGGCCCTAATTTTTTTGCATTTTTAGTAGAGATGGGGTTTCACCATATTGGCCAGGATGGTCTCGAATTCCTGAGCTCAGGTGATCCGCTCACCTTGGCCTCCGAAAGTGCCACTGTGCCCAGTCTATTCTCTCTTTTTGACAGATGGGGAAACTGAGGCTCAGAGCCAGGCTTGTCAAAGGCATATGGAGGACTGGGGGTGGTGGGATACAAATTCAGGCAGCAGATAGACTCCAAGTCCGACGCCTCTGCAGAAGCCCTCATCCCAGATTACTGGCTCTGGCCAAGCTACCGTCCCCACCCAACTCCCTGGACATCACCTCCTTCCCCAGAGAGAGCCTAGAAGCACAGGCTCTGGGCAGCAGCCAGCCCTCCCTTCCTCCCAGGCTTCTGTGCACGCCCTTGGACCACGTACACCAGTGGCCATTGGAGGGCAGGAGGGGCGGTGGCCGAGTCAGCTGGTGCCCACAGCACTGCCTGGCACGGAGGGCCCTGGAGGCTTTGCTGAGAGGACAGATCTGGAGGCTGGACCCGAGGTCACCGCCCAGGGTGTGTCTGCAGCGCCACCTGGTGGTGATACAGAACCCCTGCCACACCCGACTCGTGTTGTCATCCTCTCCACAGCCGGGTCAGCAGATATATTTGGGGACTAGCCACTGCGTGCTGCGCATGGGCAGGCCAGGTACTGAGAACCCAGCGAGGCTGAGGAGATGTGGGGGCGTGCACTCCAGGCAGAAGGAACAGCAAGTGCAATGGCTCTGAGACAGGAAGGAGTTGGGGAGACCCAGGAGGAGCAAATGGGTTAAAGAACTAGACTTGAGTGCCAAGGGTAGAGAGGAAGAAAGGCAAGGCTCAGTGGCTCACCTCTGTAATCTCAGCACTTTGGGAGGCCAAGGTAAGAGGATCACTTGAGGCCAAGAGTTTGAGGCCAGCCTGGGCAATATAGTAAGACCCTGTCTCTACAGGAAATAATTTTTTTTTTTTTTTTTTTTTTTTTTTTTGAGATAGAGTTTCGCTCTTGTCACCCAGGCTGGAGTGCAATGGCGCGATCTCGGCTCACTGCAACTTCCGCCTCCTGGGATCCAGCGATTCTTCAGTCTCAGCCTCCCCAGTAGCTGGGATTACAGGTGCCCGCCACCACGCCCAGCTAATTTTTGTATTTTTGTAGGGACAGGGTTTCACCATGTTGGCAAGGCTGGTCTTGAACTCCTGACCTCAGATGATCTGCCTGCCTTAGCCTCCCAAAGTGCTGGGATTACAGGCATGAGCCACTGCGCCCAGCCCCATTTTGTGCTGGTGTGACAGAATACTTGAGACTGGACAATTTGTAAAAAAAGAGATTTATTTCTTATAACTGAGGAAGCTGGGAAGCCCAAGATCGAGGGCTGCATCTGGTGAGGGCTCTCTTGCTGTGTCATAACGTGGCAGAAGGCATCCCGTGGTGAGAGGGAGCGAGAGCTTGAATTTGCAGCTTCAAGCTCTTTTTTTTAAAGATGGAGGTAAATCTTCTCAGCCAGGCTAAAGTACAATGGCCTGATCTTGGCTCACCACAACCTCTGCCTCAGCCTCCCAAGTAGCTCCCAAGCGATTCTCCTGCCTCAGTCTACCAAGTAGCTGGGGCTACAGACGTGCACCACCATGTCCAGCTAATTTTTATCTTCTTAGTAGAGACGGGCTTTCTCCATGTTGGTCAGGCTGGTCTCGAACTCCCAACCTCAGGTGATCCCCCCCGCCTTAGCCTCCCAAAGTGCTGGGATTACAGGCGTGAGCCCCCGCACCTGGCCACCTCAAGCTCTTTTATATCCATTCGTGAGGGTGGAGGCCTTATGACCTAAACACCTTCCATTAAGCCCCACCTCCCAACACTATTGCATTGGGGATTAAGTTTCCAACACATATATTCTGGGGAGACATTCAAACCATAGCACCGTCCTGCGTGCTGTACGCTGGGAAGACGTAAGAACAGTGAGGAATGGTGCACCTGGCCTTGTGCCTTAAGAGGGAGGGCCAGCTGGAGGCAACAGACCGAGGCCCTTGTCCTGTCCCCTCTACCTCTGATCCTTGACCCTTGTGCCATCCCCTCTACCTCCCTGCAGTCTGGACTTCCTGGAGTCAGCCTGGAATCCAGACCTGAGTGGACGCCCACTGCTCTGTTTGGAGAAACCTGCGGGACAGCTAGGCAGTGGCTTGCTGTGTGCCCTGATGACAGAGCCTCAGCTTAAAATAAAAGCCTCCTGCTCAGCTCTTACTTAATCCTGAGGGGACTGGGCATCAGGACGCATGGTTGGGAGGATTTGCTGAAGTGAGAGGCTGCTGAGAGCTCCCGGAGGGCTGGCTGGGGGGCTGGGGCACCCATCTTAAAGTCTGTTTCTGATTTCCTTTGCTGCTCTCCCCTATCTCTGGCTGGCAGCTTGCCCGGATTAGCTGCTGACGTCAGGAGCCACCAGCTGGGCCAGCCTGGCATAGCCACGGGGCAGTGTGTGAAGGGCTGTCTGGGAATAGGGTGCAGTCAAGGAAGGGGCATATGTCCAGCTTTGGAATTTGTCCTCGAGGGAGCTGGGGTGGGGGGAAGGAGAAGGGTTGAGATGTGCTGTCACGCACGCACATGTGACCTGTGTAGCGCATCCTCATTGGACAGAGAGAGAAACAGCTCAGGGAAATGGATAAGCTGTCCAAGGCCACAGAGCTGGTCTAACCCTGGCTGCACCCCACACCAGCTGGTAGACATGCCCCGATAGGCAGCAGCTGCTGGGACTGGAGGTGATGGTCTCTGTGTAGGTCTGTACCTTCCTATCACCATAATGGCAGCTGCCGAGTGGTGAGTGTTCGCCCTACTCCAGATATCTTCGTGGGACAACTGTCTTATGAAGCTGGTGTTTTGTTTTTTGTTTTTTTTTTTGAGACGGAGTTTCGCTCTTGCTGCCCAGGCTGGAGTACAATGGCATGATCTTGGCTCGCCTCAACCTCTGCCTCCTGAGTTCAAGTAATTCTCCTGCCTCTGCCTCCTGAGTAGCTGGGTCACCATGTGTCACCATGCCTGGCTAATTTTGTATTTTTAGTAGAGGCAGGGTTTCTCCATGTTGGTCAGGCTGGTCTCGAACTCCTGACCTCGTGATCCACCTGCCTCAGCCTCCCAAAGTGCTGGGATTGCAGGTGTAAGCCACTGCCCGGCCGCTGGTGTTCCATTCTACAAGTGAGAAACTGGAAGCCCAGAGAAAGGAAGTGACTTGCCTACGATCATACCCCAAATTGGTGATGGAGGCAGGGTTTGATCCTAGGACCGTTGGAGTCTAAAGCCAGTGCTCTGCCATGCAGACAGAGATTTCACAGCTTTGACATGTTTCAAGCCCATGCCCCTGTGCCTGCCATGGCTGCACAGATCTCCGCTTTGAGTGAGCGCATTTGCATGCAGAGTAGAAAATACAGAGGAGGCCAGGTGCGGTGGCTCACACCTGTAATCCCAGCACTTTGGGAGGCCAAGGCAGGTGGATCACTTGAGGTCAGAAATTCAAGACCACCCTGGCCAACCTGGTGAAACCCCATCTCTACTGAAAATACAAAATATAGCCAGGCATGGTGGCACACACCTGTAATCCTAGCTACTGGGGAGGCTGAGGGAGGAGAATTGCTTGAACTGGAAAAGTGGAGGTGGCAGTGAGCCAAGATCGTGCCACTGCACTCCAGCCTGGGTAACAGAGCAAGACAGTCTCAAAAAAAAAAAAAAAAAAAAAAAGAAAAAGAAAAAAAGAAAACGCATGGGGTTAGAACAGGTCATCCCTGGAGAGAAACAGAGCTCAGGTTGACCAATCCTAAGAAAGGACATCCTTAGGCCCCATTGGGTCACATGCTCACCCCTAGACCAATCAACTGTGCCCAGGGCTAGGCTCAGATGGACCACGGGGATGGATATGGGGTGAGCAAGCGCTTGGGTAAAGCCTTTGTCTAAAAATTTGACCTTGGGGCCAAAGGTTTTGCTTTTTCACCTGGCTTCTTGGAGCCCTATTCTCAACCTCAGGGACAAGAGGCCGAGGTGTCAAGAGTTCCATCCTCCTGGATCCTTCCTCCTGGATCCTCTCCAAGCTTTCTCTGTGCTCTCTTTGGCCATCTGGCTGGGCTGTTTCTGCAGTGGGTAGTGAGGTGTGTGATCAGGATCAGAAGCTACCCGCAGGCCTCTTGGCTCTACCCCAACTTGTATGTGAACCCTGGGGACAAGTCACAGCCATTGACTCTCCTGGTCTCCTCTTAAATGCCACCCAGAGAGGCCTTCCCTAACCTCTCCAGTACGGTTAGTCTCTCTCCCAGCTCCCCAGTCTTGTCAGCCACACCCTTTACCTTGGCCCGCCATCCTCCACGTTTTTCCATCTGTTTGTCTTCCCTAGCAGACTGTGAGGGCAGGAGGCAGAGGAGATACAAAATAGACATTTAAGAAATATTTGCAGGCTGGGCACGGTAGCTCACGCTTGTAATCCCAGCACTTTAGGAGGCCGAGGTGGGTGGATTGCC
>NW_012102031.1:1261182-1268003 GCF_000951045.1 Mandrillus leucophaeus
TGAGGCAGGAGAATGGCGTGAACCCGGGAGGTGGAGCTTGCAGTGAGCTGAGATCCGGCCACTGCACTCCAGCCTGGGTGACAAAGCGAGACTCTGTCTCACAAAAAAAAAAAAAAAGAATATTTTATAGCCAAAGAACAGGAGAAAAGGAAAACCCTTGGAGTCCCACTAAAAGGATCCAACTCTTCAGTCTTCTTGTTTTTTGTTTTTTTTTGAGACAGAGCATCACACTATCGCCCAGGCTGGAGTGCAGTGGCGCAATCTCGGCTCATTGCATCCTCCACCTCCCAGGTTCAAGCAATTCTCCAGATTCTGCCTCCCAAGTGGCTGGGATTACAGGCCTGCACCACCATGCCCAGCTAATTTTTGTATTTTTAGTAGAGACAGGGATTCACCATGTTGGCCGGGCTGGACTCAAACTCCTGACCTCAAGTGATCTGCCTTCCTTGGCTTCCCAAAGTGCTTGGATTACCGGCGTGAACTACCGTGCCTGCCTTTCTTTTTTTTTGAGACAGAGTCTCACTCTGTTGCCCAGGCTGGAGTGCAGTGGCATGGTCTCGGCTCACTGCAACCTCTGCATCCCGGGTTCAAGTGATTCTCCTGCCTCAGCCTCCTGAGTAACTGGGATTACAGGTGTCTGCCACCATGCCTGGCTAATTTTTTTGTATTTTTAGTAGAGATGGGGTTTCACCATATTGGCCAGGCTGGTCTTGAACTCTTGACCTTGTGGTTTGCCCGCCTTGGCCTCCCAAAGTGCTGAGATTACAGGCATGAGCCACTGCACCCGGCCCTTTCTTTTCTTTACAGAGCTGCCATCACGCATTCTCTATTTGAGAACACTTGTCATAAGCAGCTCCCTGTCTGCCTTCTAGTTGGTTAGCACTTTTATCTGTTCCAACTGCTTTTGGTCTGGTATCTGTCCCTCCTCAATAAAAGCAGGGCAAGAATCACTTCCATCTGATAGATGAGGAAACTGAGGCAGAGTGGTTGCGGTCAGATGCTAAGAGTGTCTGGACTATGATGAAAGGGGTGTCTGGGGTGGATTCTAATGAGATAGTTTTCCAGCTTGACTCTACAGCTCCTAGGCCAACACTCAAGAGAGGAAACTCGAGATTGGGGGTGCGGGGAAGGACAGAAAAGACAGTCCCAACATTCTCATTTCAAAATATTTAATTTTGTCTGAAAAGGATACATTCCCGGCTTCCCTCCCACCACATCACTCCGGCCCACCAGCAGTGACACACTCGCACGCACACACGCACATAAGGCCAATGGGCTACGGTCTGCTTCTGCCCTCTCTGGCTGGGAAGAAGGGATTTTTCTCTTGCCTCCTTCCCCCAACAAAGGTAAAGAAGAGAGGGGCCCGCTGGAATGCCAGCTCCCAGGGAAGGACACAGAGCCCCACACACTCTATCACATCACATGCACTTAGAAAAATAAAACCAAGTGGTGTTCTGGCATCCCCAACACCGTAAGAGAGCAATATCCACCTGGAAGTCATCTTTGCCATTTTCTAGAAAAATTTATTGCACTTAATTAGCAGATGTTAAAGGAGCTCTGGGGTAGAGCTTTGCCATGAAAACCAGATGCTCCTCGGCCCTTTGCGTTCCAAGGAGCATGGCTCCCGGGGCCCAGGTAGAGGGCTGCCCAGCTTCAGAGGGGTTTTCCCCCACTGGCTTGCATGCCTGCCGCCCTGCCTCAGGCCAGAGGACCGCAGGAGCGGCCTGCACAGCCCCTCTCAGCAGGGTTACATGTACCCAGACTTAAGGTTCACTGCTAAGTGCCCCCTCCAACCTCAGAAGCCAGACAGGCAAACCTCTTCCTTTGACCAAGGGTAAGAGTTACCCAAGTCCTCCACAAAGTTGCCGTAAACCTTGAAAACTCTCCCTCTTTCTAAATGCACATGTTCCTCCATCACATGAGACATTTATAATATGAATATTCCTGCAAAGTTCCAGCTCATTCATGATTTGTCTGTTCTGAGGTTGCGCTGAGGGTGCCACAAAGCTTTAGACAGGATGCTTAGGAATTAGATGGTACTTCCAAGCCCATCGGAACCCATGGAAAGCCAAGGTAAAGTCAGCTTCTCTAGCCTCCAGTGATTTACAGATGTCAAAGATCCAAGCACAGGAGCCTCAGTGTCCAGCAGTCGGCCTCCAAGAACCAGAAGGCCCAGGAGGGAGCCAAGAGACTCCCATTCCCTCGAGAGAAACTGAGCAGGCACCAACCCTCTCCTGCAAGCACGAATTTTTAGGACAGGAGAGGAGACAGCCTTACCTGAGCACTTCTTTTCCCCCACAGGTCAGCCTCTGTGGACATCCTCCATCTTGTCCCCACCAGGCTCCTGACTCAGAGGGGCATTTCGAAAAGAGTCCAGCAGCCGTACTCTTTCCAAGTAAGCACTTTGGGAAAGAACCCGATACCCACTGCCTGGGGGAAAGAAGGGAGGGCACCAAACAGGCAGAGGGCAGGATAAAGAGGAGAGACATCGAGCCACCATCCCAGCCACTGGGCTCGGAACATGGACACCAGAGATTTAGTGTCCATCCTTAAAAAAATAAAACTGCAAAAACACAAACCATATACTTTCCGGCAAAGAAAATGAAGAGCTTTTAAGCTCGAGGCTCTTCCACTAATAACAAAATGAGAACCGCCCTCTTGGTGATCCACCAGGCCAGAGGGAGCGTGCCCGGGAGGGAGAGCTGCCCGGGGCAGGACACTGACATGCTGGATGCGCCTGCCCTGTGTGGTTACAATAGAGTGAAAGTGTGTACATGGTTTTTAGAGAACCACAAAGTAAAAGTCAGGGGCCTGGCGAGAGGAGTGACCTCCCTTGGCCTCAGGGCCCCTTGTCAAGTCCCCCGGAGAGGTGGGTGTGAGGTCCCCGAAGGGCCGTGGCATTCCCCTGGGGTGAGGTCCACGCCTTGGTCTTAACACCTGTTATGAAAAGTCTTTAGAAGTCGGGGCCCGGGACTCTGAACCACCACGGTAAATAAAGCCAGTGTTACGGAGGGCAAAGCATGCCCATCGCCTCTGTCTCCTCTTCACCACAGGCTGCCCACCCTGAGCAAATAAACACACCCATCTCAGGGGTGCCCCAGTGACCCAAATGAGCAGAGGCTTCCATGAATTTCCTCGGTGAATCTTCTGAGCACAGCAAAAGGGCAAGTCCAGCCACACAAGAGAAAGGAGTCATTGTGAGGCAGGGGAGGCCACAGCTGTGAGAAGCCACAGCATGGCCAGCCTCACGCGTGGCCCCCGTCTCCTGGGACCAAGACTGAGGGGACCCTAGGCCTGTGTAAACATCCTAACAGCCTGCTATCCTGTAAAAGTGGCACTGTGACCTTGGTGACTCTAGACTAGGTGTCTTGCCCTGCTGACACCCTCCAGGCAGCTCGCGTGGGAGGGATCCTGAAGCAAGAATTGCGAGGCCCTCGATGCCCCCAGGGAGAGTGCACTCTAGCCCAGGCCACACTGGTGAGCAGAGCAAGAAAAAAAGGGAGCTTCTCAAGAAACACACCACAGTTCTCGTGCCCATGGTGGAAGGGGGCTATGGAGGCATTTTCTAAACACCACTAGGAAGGTGAATCCTGGGGTTCAGGAAGTTAAAGCCTCCTAGATAAGAGGGGTTTTCCTTTTAAATCTATGGTCCAAGACTGGACACTGGGTGGAAAGAAACACCAGGCCCAGAGGCCTGGTGTAGTGGGACAAACAAGCTTCAGAAGGTGGCCTCTGAGTAGCCTGGAAAGGAAATGAAAAGGCCTCCCTCGGCCCTGGCACTCAGGACTCAGAGAGCAGTCATCCTGGGAGTCTCTCCTCCACAGCCAATGAAATGCAGAGAGCCAATGGCCTCAGAGCCATAAGGGAAAAGGGGTGCAGGAGCTGAGAAAGGCTGGGTGCACTTCTGCTGCAGGCCCCAGCCTCAAGCCCCATCCCAGGCTGTGCAGAGACCCCACTCCTGCAGCCTGCCACCCATGCAACACTGACGGAGGAGTTGGTGTGTCCTTCTGCCTCCAAGGAAGATGGGAACAGATATTACTCAGACTGTCTGGGGAGGATGAGGTGCGTGACAGACACACCTTGAGTGGAAATGCACCCTGCTACCTGAGAAGACATAGGGTGACAATGATCACAACTCATTCTGCAGAGATAGCCCTCGGCAGCCCAGGCTGGAGACTGAGAGTGAGTCCAGGGACCCTGAGCGCCTGGGAAAGAGAGGTGTGTACTCCAGAGGTCCCCTTCCGATTCAACTGGGACATCCAAGAATAGAAACTAAGGCCGAGTCACCCGTCTATGCATTCTCTTGCGTTCCCCACCAGTGAGGAGACTGGCCCCCCAGGGACGTCGCCACGTGCGCGGGCCGTGGTATAATGAAGCTGAGACGTGGCCGCTCCTGCAGCAGGTGCGCCGCCATGCGCCCACGACGAGTCATAAGTCTCCACGCGTGTGAGGGGTTTCAGGGAGCCCCCAGGCAGAGGTCTGAGGTGCAGGCAGTGCCCTGCCCGGGCGGGGGGCACGGGTTACAAGGGCCCGTATTTGGTCTCATACTTGGACACGATGGTCTTGCACTTGCCCACTTCCTTGCGTAGCTCGGCCACCTCCGTCCGCAGGGCTGTGTTCTCCTTCTCCAGGAAGGCCGCCCGGATGGTGATCTGATTCTCTTTCAGGCGCCGGGCATCCCGCGACCGTTTAGCTGCCACGTTGTTCTTCTTGCGTCTTGTCCAGTACTTTTCATCCTGTGCGGAAGTGCCCTCTGTGAGTCTTTTGTCTTTCCCCACGAAAGAACCCGATTTTTCCACTCCCACCACCTGGATCCCCCTAACTCATCTGGTGTGGCCACAACTAAAGTGGGGATACCAGGGAGGGAGCAGCACAAACCAGGGCACATCGAGGGGACTGCCCTTTCCTCGGGGGCAGGATGAGAAACAAAAGTTATTTGGTAGGTTACATGGTGAAGAGAAGGAGACCCATCTCCTGGAGGCCTAGTACCTGCTGCTCCAGCACAAAGCACTGCACTATCCACACCCTTGCCTCACTTAGGCATTTTGGTTGTGGGTAAGGGCCTAGTTCCCCGAGTTGAGATCTTGGCTCTCCAAGATTACCAGCAGTGAAACTGCAAGTACTTTAACCCCTCAATATCACAGATCCCTTATCTTTACAATGAGAAATAATAGGCTAGGCGTGGTGGCTCACTCCTGTAATCCCAGCACTTTGGGAGGCCGAGGCAGGTGGATCACTTGAGGTTGGGAGTTCAAGACCAGCCTGGTCAATATGATGAAGCCCCATCTCTACTAAAAATACAAAAATTAGCTGGGCATGGTGGTGCGTGTCTGTAACCTCAGCTACTCAGGAGGGTGAGGCACAAGAATCAGTTGAACCCGGGAGGTGGAAGTTGCAGTGAGCTGAGATCATGCCACTGCACTCCAGCCTGGGTGACAGAGTGAGACTGTCTCAAAAACCAAACCAAACCAAACGAAACAAAAATCAGTGCCTGGCCTACAGTCAGTACCATCTAAATATTTACCACGATCATCACATCATTATTAAAGTCTCAGAAACTTCCCCGGGAGGCAGGTTCAGTTGTTCCCATTTTACAGATGAGGAACTTGAGGCACAGCTAGGCCACAGATGGCAACATGGAGTTTGAACCCAGGTCTGCCTGACTCCAAGGATTTGGATGAAAAATCCTTGCTGTAAGTTTTTCATAGGAAAGGATGGAAAACTGCAAAATTCCTTCTTTCCACCAGTTCCTAACAGCACCACCAGCTTGCTCATCCCTGGGGATGGCAACATACAAGCAATCCTTTGTCCTTCAAAGCAAGGACTTTTTCAACCCCAGTTCCTGTGGCCTAGTGAGCTCTTGCCCAGTGGCTGGGCTACAGCCAGGGAGGCAGGAACATCAACACAGCCAATGGCCCGGGGAAGGAGAGAGAAACTACAGGGAGTCACACTGGGGCCAAATGCCACATGACTCCTTTTCTTTCTACCAAACTGCTGCAAGACATGGCTTTAAACACTGAACTTATGTCTTGCCAAATGGTGTCACAAGGAGGGAAGGCTCTCCAGAGAAAATCAAATTCGAGAAGCCATAGCCCCTAGGCTCTTGAACCAATGTTGCATCTTTACTTATAAGGAATAACAGGTTACCTTCTGCTCATCAGGGACAAAGACCTTCTTGGCCTTTTTGATCATGGGCTGGGGCTTCAGGTCCTCCTCAGCAAACTTGTGCTTCCGAGGATTGAAGAGCTCCCCGCCTGGCACACTGGAGAGCACCAGGTCAGCGGGGTCTGGATTGAAGTTCACATCCACCTCCACACAGTTGGGGTCAATGGGACTGGGAGTCTCCCTCTCCTTCTCCAGGGAAGATTCTGAAAGACACAGAGACAGGTGCTGGCTCCCGAAGCAGCCCACTGGACAGAGAAGACCCACGCCACACAGCCAGAGACCTGCTTGAACCTCAAGGCTGCATAAGCCACTGCTGCTTGGGGAGAAGAAAACCCCAACAGTACCAACCCCTAAGCGAGACTGGCACATGGTTCAATTCCACAACACAAACATTCAACGAATTCTTTCCTTCAGGAACAGAACGCTCAAAAGGAAACAGAAGCCCCTGAAAAAAACAGGGTTTTCCAATTGTTTCCACCCCCTCCAGAAATGTTAAGCAAAACATAAATTTTTTTTTCCTTTTTTGAGACTGAGTCTCACTCTGTTGCCCAGGCTGGAGGGCAGCGGTGCGACCTCGGCTCACTGCAAGCTCCGCCTCCCGGGTTCATGCCATTCTCCTGCCTCAGCCTCCCAAGTAGCTGGGACTACAGGCGCCT
>NW_012102031.1:1269662-1273529 GCF_000951045.1 Mandrillus leucophaeus
AAAAAAAAAAAAAAATTAGGTGGTGTGGTGGTGCATGCCTTAGTCTTAGTTACTCAGGAGGCTGAGGTGGGAGGATTGCCTGAGCCCAGGAATTTGAAATGATAGTGAGCTATGATCACACTACTGCACTGTTGGCCAGTCTAGGCAACAGTGAGACCCTGTCCCTAAATAAAAAATGTATTATATATACACTATTGATATTTTTTTTCTTTTTCTTTTTTTTTTGAGACGGAGTCTTGCTCTGTTGCCCAGGTTGGAGTGCAGTGGCGCGATCTTGGCTCACTGCAAGCTCTGCCTTCCGGGTTCATGCCATTCTCCTGCCTCAGCCTCCCAAATAGCTAGGGATACAGGCCCCTGCCACCACGCCCAGCTAATTTTTTTGTATTTTTAGTAGAGACAGGGTTTCACCGTGTTAGCCAGGATGGTCTTGATCTCGTGACCTTGTGATCCGCCTGCCTTGGCCTCCCAAAGTGCTGGGATTACAGGCGTGAGCCACCGCGCGTGGCCTGATGTTTTGTTTCTATAGAGGAATTGAAAAATTAAAAGGAGGAATTCTACTTTCATTTCTTTTTTTTTAAGACAGAGTTTCGCTCTGTTGCCCAGGCTGGAACATGGCATGATCTCGGCTCACTGCAACCTCCATCTCCTGGGTTCAAGTGATTCTCCTGCCTCAGCCTCCTAAGTAGCTGGGATTACAGGTGTGTGCCACCACGCCTGGCTAATTTTTTGTATTTGTAGTAGAGACGGGGTTTCACCATATTGGCCAGGCTGGTCTCAAACTCCCAACCTCAGGTGACCTACCCGCCTTGGCCTCCCAAAGCGCTGGGATTACAGGCCTGAGCCACTGTGCCCAGACGTCTCCTTTCATTTCTACCATGTGTACAATTCTTCAATATAAATCTTACTTCATTTGTATTGTGATTTTTGTCTGTCAAGAATATTTCATAAATTTGTTCTGTAAAACTATTTTGTCAGTGTAAAGAGATTCTGATGCCTACATAATTTATATTTGTACTATAAAGCTAGCTATAGAAAGTTATAAGTGTAAGTACGTATAAATGTAATTAGCTTATAATAGTTAAAAACAAAAGGGAGGACATATTATGTAACTCTATTTATAGAAAATTCAACTACAGGCCGGGCACAGTGGCTCACACCTGTAATCCCAGCACTTTGGGAGGCCGAAGGGGCAGGTCACTTGAGGTTAGGAGTTCAAGGCCAGCATGGCCAACTTGGTGAAACCTCGTCTCTACTAAAAATACAAAAATTAGCTGGGCATGGTGGTCAGTGTGCAGCTAATTTTCGGGATGCTGAGGCAGGAGAATCACTTGAATCCAGGAGGCGGAGATGGCAGTGAGCTAAGATCGCACCACTGCATTCCAGCCTGGGTGATAGAGCGAGACTCCATTTCCAAAAAAAAAAAAAAAAGGGTGGGGCGCAGTGGCTCATGCCTGTAATCCCAGCACTTTGGGAGGCTGAGGCAGGTGGATTACTTAGATCAGGAATTGAAGACCAGCCTGGCCAACATGGTGAAACCCCATCTCTACTAAAAAAATACAAAAATTAGCTGGGCATGGTGGTGCGTGCCTGTAATCTCAACTACTCAGGAGGGTAAGGCAGGAGAATTGCTTGAACCTGGGAGGGAGAGGTTGCAGTGAGTTGAGAACACGCCACAGCACTCCAGCCTGGGAGACAGAGCGAGACACCGTTTCCAAAAAAAAAAAAAAAAAATACAGCCAGCAAAAGCCAGCACATACGAAACTCTACAGGACAAATGATTCGGTTTATTAACAAATTGGGGGAAAAAATAAAAAAAGAAGAGAGCCTATAGATATACTGAAAAGACGTATCAACCAAATGCAATGTATAGGCCTTGTCTGGATCCTGACTCAAACAAATAAACTGTAAAATACCATGTTTTTTTGTTTTTGTTTTCTCGAGACGGAGTCTTGCTCTGTCGCCCAGGCTGGAGTACAGTGGCGCGATCTCGGCTTGCTGCAAGCTCCGCCTCCTGGGTTCACACCATTCTCCTGCCTCAGCCTCCCAAATAGCTGGGACTACAAGCACCCGAGATGTGTATAAGAGACAGGGCTGGAGGGCAGCGGTGCGACCTCGGCTCACTGCAAGCTCCGCCTCCCGGGTTCATGCCATTCTCCTGCCTCAGCCTCCCAAGTAGCTGGGACTACAGGCGCCTGCCACCACAGGCGCCCACCACCAAGCCTGGCTATTTTTTTTGTATTTTTAGTAGAGACGGCGTTTCAGCGTGTTAGTTAGGATGGTATGGATCTTCTGATCTCCTGATCTGCCCGCCTCAGCCTCCCAAAGTGCTGGGATTATAGGCGTGAGCCACCACGCCCGGCCTAAAACATTAAATTTTTATATCCCCTTAACTTCTGTGATTTCAAGATCTCCACTAATGAGAAACAGCTGCATCTCTCCAGGGACACAGACTGAAGAACGGAAATGGGTTCCAATTTTTTTTTTTTTTTTTTTGAGACAGGGTCTCACTCTGTCACCTAGATTGGAGTACCGTGGTGTGAACATGGCTCACTGCAGCCTTGACCTCCTGGGCTGGAGTGATCCTCTTGCCTTAGCCTCCTGATTAGCTGGGACCGCGGGTGCACAACAACATGCCTGGCTAATTTTTTTTTTTATTTTGTAGAGACAGGGTCTCACTATGTTGCCAGGGTTGGTCTCAAACTCCAGGGCTCAAATGATCTTCCTGCCTCTGCCTCTGAAAGTGCTGGGATTACAGGTATGAGCCACTGCACCTGGCCAGGTTCCACTTTGTTTTTTTTTTGAGACTGAGTCTTGCTCTGTCGCTCAGGATAGAGTGCGGTGATACAATCTTGGCTCACTGCAGCCTCCACTTCCCCGGTTCAAGTGATTTCCCTGACTCAGCCTTGCGAGTAGCAGAGACAACAGGCATGAGCCACCACACTTGCCTAGTTTTTGTATTTTTAGCAGAGACAAGGTTTCGCCATGTTGGCCAGGCTGCTCTTGAACTGCTGAGCTCAAGTGATCCACCCGCCTTGGCCTCCCAAAATGCTGGCACAAGCGTGAGTGACCACGTCGGCCTGGGTTCCACTTTTGAGTCCCTGAGACATGTCTGTCACTGTGCCATCTAGTCATTTAGTCCTTTTTTTTTTTTTTTCAGGAGTCTTACTCTGTCTCCCAGGGTGGAGTGCAGTGGTATGATCTCAGGTAACTGCAACCAGTCTCCTGGGTTCAAGCTATTCTCCTGCCTCAGCCTCCCAAGTAGATGGGACTACTGGCGCCCACCAGCACGCCTGGCTAATTTTTGTATTTTTAGTAGAGACGGGGTTTCACTATGTTGGCCAGGATGGTCTCGATCTCCTGACCTCATGATTCACCTGCCTCCACTACTTTGTACACTATTTGGCAGGGTCTACACAAGCTGAACATATGCACATCCAATGACCTAGCCATTCTCCACCACGCCTGGCCGGTCTCAATCTCTTCATTTCATGATGTGCACCTGCCTCAGCCTCCCAATGTGCTGGGATTACAGGCGTGAGCCACTGTGTCTGGCCCAAAAAATTTTTTTAAATTAGGTGGTGTGGGCCGGGCTCACGCCTATAATCCCAGGAGTTTGAGAGGCTGAGGTGGGTGAATCACGAGGTCAGGAGATCAAGACCATCCTGGCTAACACAGTGAAACTCCATTTCTAGTAAAAATTCAAAAAATTAGCTGGGCGTGGTGGTGGGCGCCTGTAGTCCCAGCTACTCGGGAGGCTGAGGCAGAATGGTGTGAACCCGGGAGGCGGAGCTTGCAGTGAGCCGAAATCCCGCTGCTGCACTCTAGCCTGGGTGACAGAGTGAGATTCTGTCTCAAAAAAAAAAAAAA
>NW_012102031.1:1275844-1281623 GCF_000951045.1 Mandrillus leucophaeus
TGTCAGCCAGGATGGTCTCGATCTCCTGACCTCGTGATCCGCCCGTCTCGGCCTCCCAAAGTGCTGGGATTACAGGCTTGAGCCACCGCGCCCGGCCAGAACTAGTATTTTCCTTACGTCTTTTTAAAAGGACCCTTATATTTTAGATACACATTGAAATACTTATAATTTGATTGCAAATAACTGCTTCTGAGTTGAGAATTGTTGAAGCTGGGTGATGGTTACATAGAGGTTCATTATAGTCATCTCTTTTATATTTTTTTTGAAAAAATTTCCATAATAAAAAGAAAAAAAATACAGTGTGAGAATTTATTGGGTGTGGATTCCTGCGGTGACATACCGGATGGCAGGAGCTATCAGCCTGTATGCCTCAGAGCCTGCAGAAAGCTTTGCAGAGCCCCCAAAACAGGAGTCATGTCTCCTTTGGTACGTTCATGTCCAAGGGGCATGAAAACAAACCCCCAGAGGTAAAATGTAAAAAGGAGGAGGAGTAAGGACAGACTCTGAAGATGATGTTTGTCCTGGCCAGGTGGTAGGAATGCTTTTTTTTTTTTTTGAGATGGCATCTCACTCTGTTTCCCAGGCTAGTAGGTAATTGTAGGACTTGAATACTGCTTATGCCCTGGCACGAAGAAAGCATTCCCCACTTTGGGAGGCCAAGGTGGTCGATCACCTGAGGTCAAGAGTTTGAGACCAGTCTGACAAATATGGCGAAATCCCGTCTCTACTAAAAATAAAAATCGCTTCAATCCAGGAGATGGAGGTTGCAGTGAGCCAAGACCAGCCTGACAAATATGGCAAAACCCCATCTCTACTAAAAATACAAAAATTAATGCTAGGCATGGTAGCTTATGCCTATAATCCCAGCACTTTGGGAGGCTGAGGCGGGCAGATCACCAGAGGTTAGGAGTTCGAGACCAGACTGGCCAACATGGTGAAACCCCGTCTCTACTAAAAATACAAAAATTAGCCAGGCATGGTGGCTGGTGCCTATAATCCCAGCTACTTGGGAGGCTGAGGCAGAGAACTGCTTGAACCCAGGAGACGGAGGTGGTAGTGAGCCAAGATTAAGCCACTGCACTCCAGCCTGGGCAACAAAGCGAGACTCCGTCTAAAAAAAAAAAGGGCAGCATTGAGGAAATGCAGAATGAATAGGATTTCTATCCTGTAATGCTTTGGCCTGGAAGGTCCCGTCCTGACTGTTTGCAGCACACCAACCAACAAAAAGGTTCCAACTGCCGAAGACATGACCACCGTTTTTATCTCCAGTCTTAGGGAACCGTGCAGAAGGGTGGGGAGTGAAGAGTTTCTCCACACTGCAGCCCCACCAGTACTTCCCCTCAGAGAAGGGACTCACTGGGTACATAGACACAAGCAGCCCTCAGTGGGAAATGGACTTCCTTGTATGGGACAGGTGGCCCTGCCCGATGGCCTTTCACCAACCTGTGCTGGACACGGTTTCAGAGGGCTGAAAGATGGCAGTGGAAGAGGATGGTGGGGACGCTGTGGAAGAGCTGGCAGACTCCTTCCCTTCTAACTCTGCTACAGGCAGCAGCAGGTTGTGGGCCAGGTGGGTGGGGCTGGCGGGGATGCCATTCTCCAGCAGGAACTCGTCCAGGTCCATGTACTCCAGGTGGAAAGATTCGCCGTCATATGGGATGGTCTTGTCCCAGATGGGTGGCATGAGGGAGGCTGAGACGGCCATGGTGCTG
Source organism: Mandrillus leucophaeus (assembly GCF_000951045.1). NCBI lineage: Eukaryota > Metazoa > Chordata > Mammalia > Primates > Cercopithecidae > Mandrillus > Mandrillus leucophaeus. The sequence goes on from NW_012102031.1 coordinate 1,277,557, forward strand.
GCGGCTGCGGCCTCGTCCTCCTCCAGCTTTTCCTTCCCCTTTTCCTTATCTGCAGAAACAAAATCTGCGATGAAATACCACACAACAGATTAACTCAATCCCAGGAAGTGGGCAGTGAGTCTCACAGACCTGGCCCATCTTTCTCAGACCCCCGATTCCAATCCATGCATTTCAAGAGCCCACTCTATTCTCCAGTTAAAATCTCGCACTTGAACCAGGCCCGGCTATTTTCCTTTAGACATGGCATCCCATCCTCATCCATGCATGGCCTTCCCAGAAGGCTCACCACATGCTCTGAGACCTTAAGCGGTCATAGGGTTAATTCATTATTTATTTTATTTTATATTTTTTTGAGACAGTGTTTTGCTCGTCACCCAGGCTGGAGTGCAGTGGCCCAATTTCGGCTCACTGCAACCTCCACCTCCCGGTTCAAGCGATTCTCGTGCCTCAGCCTCCCGAGTAGCTGGGATTACAGGCATGTGCCACCATGCCCAGCTATTTTTTGCATTTTAGTAGAGATGGGGTTTCACCATGTTGGCCAGGCTGAGACAGGAGAATCGCTTGAACCCGGGAGGCAGAGGTTGCAGTGAGCCAAGATCACGCCACTGCACCCCCAAGCCTGGGCCACAAAGACCGAAACTCCATCACAAAAAAACAAAAACAAAAACAGAATAGGCTGTAGGATTAGCATCTGCAGGAGAGAGACTACAAGGAGGGAAATGGAGTCTCTGACCTTTCCGGATACTTTAGCTTACAAAGGGCCGAGATCTTCAGGCCAAGAACTTTTGTGTTCCCCTGTCCTGTTCCCTCCAGTGATGCTTCTCCACAGCAACCCAGCCCAGGGAGGAGTACCAGCTTTGCCACTCACTGTTTGATGTGTGACCTTAGCCACATTACTTAACCTCTGTGAGTCTTGGTGTCCTCCACTGTACATAAGGATAAAGCTGTTTCTTCGGTGACGATTACAGGTAACTTTTTTTTTTTGAGACAGAGTTTCATTCTTGTTGTCCAGGCTGGAGCGCAATGGCGCGGTCTCGGCTCACCACAACCTTTGCCGCCCGGGTTCAAGTGATTCTCCTTCCTCAGCCTCCCAAGTAGCTGAGATTACAGGCAAGCGCTACCACGCCTGGCTAATTTTGCTTTAGTAGAGAGATGGGGTTTCTCCATGTTGGTCAGGCTGGTCTCGAACTCCCAACCTCAGGTGATCCGCCCGCCTCGACCTCCCAAACTGCTGGGATTACAGGCGTGAGCCACTGCGCCTAGCCAGAGATACCATTGGAATGTGTCTTTACAGCCATGCGCAGTGGCTCAAGCTTATAATCCTAGCACTTTGGGAGTTCAATGCGGGCCAATCACCTGAGGTCAGGAGTTTGAAACCAGTCTGAACAACATGGTGAAACCCCGTCTCTACTAAAAATACAATCAGCCAGGCACAGTAGTGCATGCCTGTAATCCCAGCTACTTGGGAGGCTGAGGCAGGAGAATCGCTTGAACCCGGGAGGCAGAGGTTTGCAGTGAGCCGAAACTGTACCACTACACTCCAGCCTGGACGAGAGCCAAAGTCCACCTCAAAAGACCAAAAAAAAGTGTCTTTACAGTGTTCCTGGCATACTGCAGGCATCATTGTTACTGTGGGCTCATTGAGGGTATGAACTGATTTATTTCTAGATCTCAAGGGTCCACCAAAGGGTAGGCAGACGGTGGACTATAGAAAAATATATGTAAAATATTGGATTTGCAAACAGATTCAGGTTATTAGAAAGGGCCTGGAGCTGTCTTTTCAGGACCCTTTTCAAAGCAACCATTTCAAGAGACCTTTATCCCTGAATAAGCAGAAAAGACTGAAAGCAGGTTTTCTGGGAGGAAGGAGAGGGGTGGAGCTGAAGAAGAAAGACTGTGTCTATCCAAAGCAAAACTAATCAATTAGTGGGGACTGGATCTGCCTAATTGTCTCAGTCACAAAGTTACATGTATGGATATCCAAGAGCGAGCAATTTAAAAAAGACAAGAGAGCAATGTGACAAGGTTGGAAGGAAATCAAAGTGACAGGGAGGCTAATCAGGGAAGTGGGAAATAAAATCATGACAAGCTCATGATGGGTTTTCAAAATTGAGGGAGACAATTTTGAACTCTGGATTTATAAGTGAAAAGGAGAAATCAAATATGATTAAGTTGGAAATAAACCAGTCACACAGACTCCCAGACCAAATAGTAGCTTGTTGGTCCAACACAAATGAACACATCCAGTGAGTTAAGAAGGTAGAGGTTTTGACAAACAACTTGGTCATGGCTTTCTAATACAAATTAACCTGAATTCCTGCAACTGCTTTCTATACCAGGCTTTGGTTTAAAGCCAACTGGGAAGTAAGAAAGTTAAGCCTTGGTGGGCTGGGTGGGCCAGATGGCCTTCCTACTCTCCTCCCCTGAGAGCTGGTCTCCTCACTCTGTTCAGAAATGACTGTGACCCATATCAGGTGGGGTCATTTGGGATCAAAGGAGGCAGGAGAAGGCAGGAGATAGAAAAGCAGCCATACTAAGGACAGGCAACAGTAAGTTCCAGGTTTTGCCTGGCCTAAACAATTAAGGATACTTTAAATCAGTGTTTTTGTAAAGTGGAATTTTAAATTGTAAGAGATAAAAGACTTACTCCATCACTCAGGTCATGCAACAGTGGCTGCCAGCGTGATACAGTAGAAAGAGCACCAAACTGAATGTCAAAGGTCTAGCTGTGTGACCTTGAGGAAGCACCCTCACCTCCCTGAGCCTCAATTTTCTTCATCTGGGAAGTGGGGAGAATACCCTCTAGGACCGTTAATGAAATAAGATGATGTCAGCGTGCTTTGCCAACAGTCTGCGAATATCGGGCAGCATTCTTGTTATGGATGGTTATTACCTGGTAATCTCAAACAAGAAACTGTCAGATGTGTGCACCTGTCACTGCAGCTTGTCTCAGCCTCAGATTTGGAACAAAGCATGGTCTCAAAAACAAACAAAAGGGTTTGTGCACATGAGGTCCCAAAGCAGGAGGAGAGAGGCTGGCCTCACCTGATGTGCTGAAGCTATTTATAACTCAACAGTGACAGCCACAGGGATGGGAGCCTCAGAACACACCCAGGAAAGGAAGAGAAACGGCATTTTGAAAAGGAAAATCCATTCCCCAGGCCAGATAACTCTCGAAGGCCTATCCCTTTTCCAAATCCTGAATTACTGATGGCTCTTAGAAATGCAAAGGTCTCACACTTAAAGTATACCTCAGTGCACCCACAACCCCACCACAGGCGGCCCTCCTGCTGCTCCCTGTACCCCATCTCCCAGGGTGAAAAACAAGGCCAGACCTGCTTTCCACATATGCCCCAGGGATGTCTGTGGCCTAGGCAAAAAGATGAAGCTCAGTCCTGCCGCCGTGGCCCCAGAGTCTAAGGTCAGCCACAACCAACCAGGAGAAGGGCCTCAGTGGCCTCATTTGACCCTCATCCTTTCCCCGCCTGGCCCAAAACTCCCCTCCCAAGGCGCCCTGCACTCCTCGCCCACACCCCTCCCCCACCCGCTCAGCAGAAGCCCCTCAACAGAATGGCTCCCGCGTGGACCTAGCAGCTGCGGCTACTCACACCCAGGGAGGAAGCCAGGTCCCCCCGGGAGGGGTAAGGTACGATGACAGTCCGCTACCGTAGACCTGCGCTTCCTAAACTTTGGTGTACTTAGAAAATAATAGGGGTGCGGTGGGGTGTTCCTTAAAATGCAAGACCCCTGTCCCTGTGACCGCAGACTGGGTGGGGTGCAGAAACCGGCATTTTAAACAGGCATCCCAAGTGACTCCGATGCAGGTGGCTCCGGGGGAGGGGCCCCGGAGCGTCATTTAAGTGACTGCTCCCGATCCCCTTCCGCCTCCTCAAACCGCCCCACCATTCTCTCCCGCCAGACCCACCGTCTCAGCTCGCCCCTGACCCTCTGTCCCCAGCCCCGTGGCCTCGTCCTCCAAGCTCCTTGTCATCCGGGCCCCATCCCCCTCCGCTGGACCGCTGGACCACTGTTCCCTGACCCCCAGCCTCCCCGGCCCCGCCCTCACG
>NW_012102031.1:1281978-1284184 GCF_000951045.1 Mandrillus leucophaeus
GACACGGGCAGCTACTGCGCAGGCGCCCAACGGCGCCCCCGCCTCCCTCCATCGCTACCCCGCCTGCGGACCGGCTCTGGCTTATTAATTATTCATGAGGCCAGACCAGCTTCCCCGGATCGTGGCTCTGGATTGGCCCAGCCTGCTAGAGGGGCAGGCGCAGTTCCTCGGGTCCTGATTGGTCGGACGGCCGGGATAAGCTAGACACGTGCAGGGCCAGGTGAGGACCCCCGCGGAGGCCCCGCCCCCGCCGCCCCTGTGTCCCCTGATTGGAGCCTGCTGGAGTCTTTGTCGTCGGCCTTCCTCGGCGCGGTCCCTTCCCTCCTACCAGTGTTCCCCCCCTCCTACGAGTGTTCCCCCTTCACCGCCTTCTTCATAGCCCCTGCCCTCCGCAACCACCGCAGCCTCTCCCTCTTGTCCCCGACTTGCAACCTTCCAGACGCGCCACCGAAGAGGGGCGGGGCTCGGAGCGGCCTGGCCGGCCAAAGGGACCTATCCGAGCTACTGCTCGCGCTGCGTGACCGCCCCCCGTGGGTCACGTGGAGCCGCAGCCGAGTCTGGTCGCGTGGGGTGGGGGCAGAGGAGGAAGGCGCGGGAACAGCCAATGGAGGGCGGGGGCGGGGCCCAGGGAGGTGCACGAGGCGCCGCACGTGCGGGGCTGCGGCGGGGCGGGAGGGGAAGGGAGGGACAGGCCTTTCTGTTCTGGGGACTCTGCCCAGGGTCGCGGGGCAGGGACGCAGAGCCCAGCCCGCACTTCGGCTCCCACGCGACCCAGAGGTCGCCTGAGGGCAGGACCGAGGACCGCGACCTGCCGAGCCGTAGGGATGGCCCGAGCAGGGTTGGCCGCCCCATAGCGGGGTGTCGGGTTGCCCACGCATCCAGATAAACACTAGCGTGGAGGGAGCATCCCTGAGGCTCTGTCCTGAGCCAGAGCCCGGGTACATGCTTCCGCCCTCCCACTTACTAGTTTATGACCTTGGGAAAGTCCGGTTGCTTCACTGGAACTTGTTTCCTCGGCCATAAAATTAAGAGATTGGGCTAGATAATCTCTCCAGTCCCAAACAGATGGGAAATTCTTTTCCTTTCTAGGACTCTCCCTTCTTTTACCTAGAAAACAAAAACAACCTTGACACCAGGTACCGATCCCACGTTTTGTGGGAGAACCACCTCCTCTCTTAAAATATAAATCCTCCCCGGGAGTTCTGCAGGAATCTGTAAAAATGTAATATGTCGAGCGGTACATAAATGTAAAGCTGCTCCTAAACAGCACTCAGAACTTTGTACCCCTTTATAGTACAAATCAGACTCCGCTGCAAACCCAAGCAACATTAGACTCCCTGGTTTACTCCCGGAAGGCAGAGGTTGGCTTGTTTATCCAGCATCCCTGCAGTGGCCCAGCCCATCTAGCAGGAGGGGTTGGGGGGTGGTATAGTGATAGCCCTTGGTTCAGGGGGTAGACACATGATCCAAACACCCACAGCCAGCTAAAAGTTGTCAAGCTGATGCAATCAGAATTTTGTTGAGGCTGGGCTTGGTGACTCATGCCTGTAATCCCGGCACTTTGGGAGGCCGAGACGGGCGGATCACCTGAGGTCAGGAGTTCGAGACCAGCCTGGCCCACGGCGAAACCCCGACACTGTTGTAAGTACAGAAATAATTAGACGGGCATGGTGGCTGGCGCCTGTAATCCCAGCTACTGGGGAAGCTGAGGCAGGAGAATCCTGGGAAGTGGGAGGTTGCAGGGAGCCGAGATCGCACCACTGCACTCAAGCCTGGGCGACAGAGGGAGACTTCATCTCAAAAAATAAATAAAATAATTTTGTGGGGGGTTGAGAAGGAAAAAGAAGTTGGGTAGCTGACCAGACCTGGAAAGCAAGAGATTTGAAGGACTTTCGGTGGTGGTAGGGACAGGATGATGGGTCTGATTCGAAAATTCAAGCTCTCGCTGCCACTCTAACTGAACCTCAGTCATTTTCTGAATCTGATGCCTCGATTGTTTTACCTTTTCAGGCCTCCTTTTCCTTTTATGTCAAATGGAGTTGGGGCGGGCTTTACCTTATGGGGTTGTTTTTTTTTCTTTCTTTTTCTTTTTTTTGAGACAGTTTCCTCTTGTTGCCCAGGCTGGAGTGCAGTGGCACGATCTCGGCTCACTGCAACCTCTGCCTCCTGGGTTCAAGCGATTCTCCTGCCTCAGCCTCCTGAGTAG
>NW_012102031.1:1285994-1292875 GCF_000951045.1 Mandrillus leucophaeus
AAAAAAAAGAAATAGGCCAGGTGCGGTGGCTCACGCCTATAATCCCAACACTTTGGGAGGCCAAGGCGGGAGGATCACAAGGTCAGATCAAGACCATCCTGGCTAACATGGTGAAACCCTGTCTCTACTAAAAAATACAAAAAATTAGCTGGGTGTGTGATGGGCACCTGTAGTCCCAGCTACTTGGGAGGTTGAGGCAGGAGAATGGTGTGAACCCGGGAGGTGGAGCTTGCAGTGAGCCAAGATCGCGCCACTGCACTCCAGCCTGGGCAACAGAGTGAGACTCCGTGTTTCAAAAAAAAAAAAAAATGTAGCTGGGCATGGTGGTGAGCACCTATAATCCCAGCTACTCATGAGGCGGAGGCGGAGGCAGGAGAATTGCTTGAACCTGGGAGGCGGAGGTTACAGTGAGCCAAGATCTTACCACTGCACTCTAGTCTGGGCGAGAGAGTGAGACTCTGTCTCAAAAAAAAAAAAGAAAGAAAACAATATAGGAAGCTTTTTTAAAAACCTGCTAGTTCGGCCATGAGGAGACTTGATTGATGGCTTAGAGTCATATCCGTATAGTCTCATGGCTAATATGACATTATTGCTGGGAAGAAAAACCCATTCTCAAAGTATTAGAGGATGATTAATGATAACAGTGGAAGGTTCTAACACGTGTTTATGAGAAAGATGGGATGTAGTAAGAGGAAGTAAAGATTTAGATTTTCTTTTTTTAGCTGTAGTTATCCAAAATGAATAATGCCTACTCCAGTCATCTCCCAGCCTGGAGCAACTACCCTAACAGGCAAGTGATGCTGGTGAGAAGTGAGACTGGCAGGTTAAGCCTCCAGAACTTGGTGTTCATGTACTGACACTTCCCAAAGAGGGTTTTCTCCCCCTGAATAACCAGAGGGTAAATGATGTGTCACAAATGCTGCAGGAGCATTGTAAACACGTTCTCTATCGTGCTTAATTGCAAGCTGTGAGAGGTTAGCTACACTGCTAGTTTGCAGCATTAAACTGCCGTCCTGCAGGTGGGAGCCATTATGCTCTCCTCTTCATTCTCCACCGCAGCGGCCTCTCTCTACGTCTGTCTCCTATCACTAAAGTGGGAATAATGGTGTGACCTTGCCCCATCTTAGTGGGGGTATAAATGTTGAGAGAAGTAGTTAGCTAATTTCCATAGTCTGTGAGCCTTACAAAGAAAGAAACTCCGGCCGGGCGCGGTTTCTCACACCTGTAATCCCAGCACTTTGGGAGGCCGAGACGGGCAGATCACTAGGTCAGCAGATTGAGACCATCCTGGCTAACACGGTGAAACCCCGTCTCTACTAAAAATACAAAAAATTAGCTGGGCGTGGTGGCGGGCGCCTGTAGTCCCAGCTACTCAGGAGGCTGAGGCAGGAGAATGGCGTGAACCCGGGAGGAGGAGCTTGCAGTGAGCCGAGATCATGCCACTGCACTCCAGCCTGGGAGACAGAGCGAGACTCTGTCTCAAAAAAAAAAGAAGAAATAAACCCCTTAAGAAGAACATGTTATTACATGATTAAGACTTTAAAGGCTGAGAGATTAGAGAGGTTTTTCAGGGGGAAAAAAAAGAGAAAAATAAAGGTATGATGTGGAACAGCGGCCCAGCCTGGACAACATAGTGAGACCTCATCTCTACAAACAGTAAACAATTAGCCTGATGTGCTCGCCTCAGCAGCACAAATACTAAAATTGGAACGATACAGAGAAGATTCTCATGGCCCCTGTGCAAGGATGACATGCAAATTCGTGAAGCGTTCCATTTTTTCAAAGAAAAAAATATTAGCTGAGTGTGGTAGTGCACCTGTAGCCCCAGCTATTCAGGAGGCTGAGGTGGGAGGATTGCTGGAGCCCAGGAAATCAAGGCTGCAGTAAGCTGTGATTGTGCCACACTGCGCTCCAGCCTGGGTGACAGAGAGAGACCCTGTCTCCAAATAACAAAAAACAAGAAACAAAACCACACTGGTTTCTTTAGGGAAGCATGGGTCCTGGGACAGCAGTGACTTTGTGGGGAGACCCTCCTCAGTTGCTGACCCCACCACGTGGCCGTGGGCAAGCGACTTCTCCTAAGCCTCAGTTACTTTCCCTTGGAAACAGAGATGGATATGCCCACCTCACAGGGTGGCTGTGAGGATGACCTGTGATGTGTGATGCCAGGTGCCTGCCTGGCACGGTATACAGTGTGGAGTGGGTGGGTACCCACCCTTCCCCTCCCGTTCAAGCTGTGTTGGGTCAGGAGTAGAATTATTCTGGGAATGAGGACAAGGCTGCGGGCCTGAGGGTGGGTTTAGAGTCTAAACCACAGACAAGATTGGATGTGAAATGTCCATTTTCCAGAGCTGGACGACTGGCTGTATATTCTAGTCATTACTGTTCCAGAAACCTGCTAACCAGCCCAAGCTAAAAACTTTGTTCAGGCCTGGCACGGTGGCTTATGCCTGTAACCCCAGCACTTTGGCAGGCTGAGACGGGTGGCTCACTTAAGGCCAGCAGTTCAAGACCAGCCAACATGGCAAAACCCCATCTCTACGAAAATTAGCCAGGCATGGTAGCAGGCACCTGTAATCCCAGCTACTCTGGAGGCTGAGACAGGAGAATCACTGTGGAAGTTGCAGTGAGCCGAGATTGCACCACTGCACTTCAGCCTGGCCTACAGAGCGAGACTCCGTCTCAACAAAACAAAACAAAAACTTTGTCAGTTGAGCATATGCAGAATAAGTGATTTTCATGAAGCCATTTTGCCAGTTTGGATTATTTTTACTGAAACTTGAAGTTTAGAGGAGCTAAAAGTCCAACACAGGAGCCTTTGGCCAGATACCCTATAATGATCTGTTTGGGCATGTATTCGGCGCCTAGTAGAACAGTCCCATTCTGTTTTCTGAGTTACTGAAAATGGGACATGGGCCTGGGATCTGTGAGAGCAGGAGGGTGATAGCTTCTTCCATTGAGCTCTAACAAAGCCCGGTTATCTGTGTCTTTTGCCCAAATCAAATGCAGGAGGGCACAGTGCTTCGTTCAGGGTAGTAACTCAGTAAAAATATACTTTTTTTTTCTTTTTTCTTTTTTTAAAAAATTCCCACCCCATCGGTAAATATTTGTTGGCTTGCTTTGTTCTTGGTGCTAGTAGAACGGTTAACCAAACCTTTCAGAGCTAAGTGATACGCATTTGGAGCATTAATAATGTTAAATAACAGTCACTGTGTTTGATTCACAATTGAACCTGGAACAGCAAACATGAGCCATCCTTCGGCAAGTCTGCCCGCACAAGCCTTGCCAGCAGCTCTCCTTTTTAGCCCACATGCCTGTGGCTGGGCTCTGTGGTTTGTACCTTGGTCTCAGTGTGTTCCAGGGGAGAAGTGGTGGGTGGGGGCTCTTCTCTGATTCTTGCCCTCCTCATCAGTACTCTCAAAAGTGCTAGTTTCCGGTTTTCCTGCATTCTGTCTGCTACCAGGGCTTGGTCTGCAAATGGAGAGCTGCCCGAAGAGTGCCCTTTCCAGAGAGAAGCCCTCACCTCTGCCCTCTGTGATGTCTCAGAAGCCGCTACCTGATAGCCACGGTTTCTGCAGTCAAAGCTGTGCTGGGAGGACAGAGGTGGGGCTCTGGAGCCAGACCCCCCGGGGGCTGACCTCTGCTTCCACTTTAGTTGGCCCTTGAACAACAGGGGCTTGAACTGCATGAGTCTACTTACATGTGGATTTTTTTCAACAAAAGTTACAATAATTTGCCTGCCTCTCCTGCCTCCCCTTCCACTTCTGCTACCCCTGAAACAACAAGATCAACCCCTCTTCTTCCTCCATCTCCTCCTCCTCTTCAACCTACTCAATATGGAGACAAGGATGAAGACCTTTACAATGATCCACTTCAACTTAGTTAAGAGTAAGTGTATTTTCTGTTATTATTTTCTTTCTTTCTTTCTTTTTTTTGACACAGTTTCGCTCTGTCCCCCAGGCTGGAGTGCAGTGGTGCTGTCATAGCTCACTGCAGCCTTGAACTGCTGGTCTCAAGCAATCCTCCTGCCCCAGCCTCCAGAGTAGCTCGGATTTCAGGTGTGCACTACCTTGCCTGGTAATTTTTAACTTTTTTGTAGAGACAGGGTCTCACTATGTTGCTCAGGCTGGTCTCAAACTCCTGGGCTCAAGCACTCTACCACTTCAGCCTCCCAAAGTGCTGGGATTACAGGCATGAGCCACTGCTCCCGGCCATGATTTTCTTAATAACATTTTCTTTTCTCTAGCTTACTTTGTTGTAAGAATACAGTATATAGGCCGGGTGTGGTGGCTCATGCCTGCAGTCCAAGCACTTTGGGAGGCTGAGGCAGGCAGATCACGAGGTCAGGAGTTCCAGACCAGCCTGGCCAACATAGTGAAACCCTGTCTGTACTAAAAATACAAAAATTAGCTGGGTGTGGTAGTGCGCACCTGTAGTCTCAGCTACTCGGGAGGCTGAGGCAGGAGAATCGCTTGAATCCCAGAGGCAGAGGTTGCAGTGAGCCGAGACCACGCCATTGCACTCCAGCCTGGGTGACAGAGACTCAGTCTCCCCGCAAAAAAAAACCAAAAAACAAAAAACAGGCTGGGCGTGGTGACTCACGCCTGTAATCCCAGCACTTTGGGAGGCCAAGGCGGGTAGATCACGAGGTCAGGAGTTTGAGACCAGCCTGGCCAAGATGGTGAAACCCCATCTCTACTAAAAATACAAAAATTATCTGGACATGGTGGTGGGTGCCTGTAATCCCAGCTACTCTGGAGGTCGAGGCAGGAGAATCACTTGAACCCAGGAGGCAGAGGTTGCAGTGAGCCTAGATCATGCCACTGCACTCCAACCTGGGCGACAGAGTGAGACTCTGTCAAAAAAAAAAAATACGGGCCAGGCACGGTGGCTCAAGCCTGTAATCCCAGCACTTTGGGAGGCCGAGACGGGCGGATCACGAGGTCAGGAGATCGGGACCATCCTGGCTAACACGGTGAAACCCCATCTTTACTAAAAAATACAAAAACTAGCCGGGCGAGGTGGCGGGCGCCTGTAGTCCCAGCTACTCGGGAGGCTGAGGCAGGAGAATGACATGAGCCCAGGAGGCGGAGCTTGCAGTGAGCTGAGATCCGGCCACTGCACTCCAGCCTGGGCCACAGAGCGAGACTCCGTCTCAAAAAAAAAAAAATTACGGTATATAATACATATACAAAATATATGTTCATCGACTGTTGATGTTATCTGTAAGGCTTCCCATCAACAGTAGGCTATTGGTGGTTAAGCTTTTGGGGAGTCAAAAATTATATGCAGATTTTCTACTGCATGCAGTGCAGCATTCCTAATCCCCGTGGTAGTCAAGGGTTAACTGTATTTCTTGGTGATCTTGGGCAAGTTATTGAACTTCTCTGTACCTTGGTGTCCAAAGTAAAGGAGTCCATTCAGGCACAGTGCTAGGACACCACCTGGCCTATAGCATGGGCTCAGTTAAAGTTAACTCTACTGTAATTCCTGCGTGGATTGTTCTGGGGATACCTCATTTCTCCCCACCAGCCACTTCCCCAAGAATAGTGAGTGCGGGGGGTCCTTACAGACAGGGAGATGACAGCATCACTCCTCTTTATGACTGTCAAGGCTCTGCAGGCGCTCACCTCGTACTCCTCTCCCCTTTGCTTGCTTTCTGCAGCCATAGTGGCCTTTTATTCCTGAGACCTGTTTTGTCTTTCCCGTCCCAGGAAGGGCCTTTGCGGGTGCTCTTCCCACAGCCTGCAAGTTCCTCGGGTAGCTGGCTCTTCCTCACCCTGTAGGCCTCCAGGCCTCAGTTCAAATGCCTCTCCCTGGGAGAGGCTGGTCCTGACCACCAGCGCCTCCTGCCTAAACACAGCTGATTGTGTCTCCCCTCTAGAATCCAAACACCAGGGGAGCAAGAGTAGAGTTGGTTTCATTCACCCCGGGCTCCCCAAGCATAGCAAATGCTCTGGAAGCACATGATGAGTGGCTGGGCGACCAAGAGCTACCGCCCGAGGCATGCTTTCAGAGCCCAGAGAACCCTATGGGTAGGCACGAGCCTGGTGTCAGGAGGAACTGGGTTTGAATCCTTCAACAACTGTGTGGCCTTCCCTCTCTGAGCGTTGATGTCCTCATTTGCAGAGTGGATGATCATACCTTCCTTACAGAGCCATTGCACAGATAATGACATAGGAGCACGCAATACAGTCCTGGCACATGCTCAGGAGATGGTGGCTGTCAAGTCAGGAGCCCGTCCTGTAGCAGCCTAGCCATCTGGAAGGAGCATGCCTCGACACTGCCGGCAATGCCTGGCACTTGGTGAGAATTTGTTTCTCACATTTCTCTGAAGGGGTGGGGTGGGGGGCAGGTAGAGAAGAAGGCTCTGGGCTCCTAGGGTGGGAAGGAAGAAGAGAGAGACTGGCCCTGAGGGTAGCCAGTGTCTCTGAGTTCATTTTCTCACCAGAAGAACAGGGGAAATATACCATTTAGAAGGAGGTAGTGAGGATTAAACGAGCTAACATGTCCAGCACGTAGAAGGCCCTCTCCCCTATCCTCATCCCTGAAAGCAAACTCCTCGATTTCTCAGTTTTGCTCTGGTTCCCAGGCTGTGCATGGAGGCAAACACAGGGCCCTTTACTCAGGCCAAGCTCAGGAGAGCCCAGGCTGCACCGAGTCCACCCTCTTGGCTCATTTGTCTTAATCCACCAAGAGGATGACACCAAGGCGCTCTCTTCCTGTACCCCTGCCTCAGCCCCAGCAAGTCCTGCTGAGATCCTGCCTGTTATGAAATGGGGCTGTCCTGTTGCATGCAGGGCAGATGGCACCATGCCTCTAGGAGCCTCAGCATGTGTTTCCAAGGAGACAGCTGTGTGTGTGTGTGTGTGTGTGTGTGT
>NW_012102031.1:1292925-1299115 GCF_000951045.1 Mandrillus leucophaeus
GCTTGCAGTGAGCTGAGATCCGGCCACTGCACTCCAGCCTGGGCCACAGAGCGAGACTCCGTCTCAAAAAAAAAAAAATTACGGTATATAATACATATACAAAATATATGTTCATCGACTGTTGATGTTATCTGTAAGGCTTCCCATCAACAGTAGGCTATTGGTGGTTAAGCTTTTGGGGAGTCAAAAATTATATGCAGATTTTCTACTGCATGCAGTGCAGCATTCCTAATCCCCGTGGTAGTCAAGGGTTAACTGTATTTCTTGGTGATCTTGGGCAAGTTATTGAACTTCTCTGTACCTTGGTGTCCAAAGTAAAGGAGTCCATTCAGGCACAGTGCTAGGACACCACCTGGCCTATAGCATGGGCTCAGTTAAAGTTAACTCTACTGTAATTCCTGCGTGGATTGTTCTGGGGATACCTCATTTCTCCCCACCAGCCACTTCCCCAAGAATAGTGAGTGCGGGGGGTCCTTACAGACAGGGAGATGACAGCATCACTCCTCTTTATGACTGTCAAGGCTCTGCAGGCGCTCACCTCGTACTCCTCTCCCCTTTGCTTGCTTTCTGCAGCCATAGTGGCCTTTTATTCCTGAGACCTGTTTTGTCTTTCCCGTCCCAGGAAGGGCCTTTGCGGGTGCTCTTCCCACAGCCTGCAAGTTCCTCGGGTAGCTGGCTCTTCCTCACCCTGTAGGCCTCCAGGCCTCAGTTCAAATGCCTCTCCCTGGGAGAGGCTGGTCCTGACCACCAGCGCCTCCTGCCTAAACACAGCTGATTGTGTCTCCCCTCTAGAATCCAAACACCAGGGGAGCAAGAGTAGAGTTGGTTTCATTCACCCCGGGCTCCCCAAGCATAGCAAATGCTCTGGAAGCACATGATGAGTGGCTGGGCGACCAAGAGCTACCGCCCGAGGCATGCTTTCAGAGCCCAGAGAACCCTATGGGTAGGCACGAGCCTGGTGTCAGGAGGAACTGGGTTTGAATCCTTCAACAACTGTGTGGCCTTCCCTCTCTGAGCGTTGATGTCCTCATTTGCAGAGTGGATGATCATACCTTCCTTACAGAGCCATTGCACAGATAATGACATAGGAGCACGCAATACAGTCCTGGCACATGCTCAGGAGATGGTGGCTGTCAAGTCAGGAGCCCGTCCTGTAGCAGCCTAGCCATCTGGAAGGAGCATGCCTCGACACTGCCGGCAATGCCTGGCACTTGGTGAGAATTTGTTTCTCACATTTCTCTGAAGGGGTGGGGTGGGGGGCAGGTAGAGAAGAAGGCTCTGGGCTCCTAGGGTGGGAAGGAAGAAGAGAGAGACTGGCCCTGAGGGTAGCCAGTGTCTCTGAGTTCATTTTCTCACCAGAAGAACAGGGGAAATATACCATTTAGAAGGAGGTAGTGAGGATTAAACGAGCTAACATGTCCAGCACGTAGAAGGCCCTCTCCCCTATCCTCATCCCTGAAAGCAAACTCCTCGATTTCTCAGTTTTGCTCTGGTTCCCAGGCTGTGCATGGAGGCAAACACAGGGCCCTTTACTCAGGCCAAGCTCAGGAGAGCCCAGGCTGCACCGAGTCCACCCTCTTGGCTCATTTGTCTTAATCCACCAAGAGGATGACACCAAGGCGCTCTCTTCCTGTACCCCTGCCTCAGCCCCAGCAAGTCCTGCTGAGATCCTGCCTGTTATGAAATGGGGCTGTCCTGTTGCATGCAGGGCAGATGGCACCATGCCTCTAGGAGCCTCAGCATGTGTTTCCAAGGAGACAGCTGTGTGTGTGTGTGTGTGTGTGTGTGTGTGTGTGTGTAGACACCAACTTGTAACATCCAGTTCTTCAAAGGAAGGTGGAAAGAAGGGAGTGAGGGTCAGGTTGCAAGTGGGATGTAGGTAGAAGGCGCTGGATGCCAGGCCACGCTGCTGTTTGCCTTTCACAGAAAAAATCAGCACGGCACCTCACGGTTTGCAGACACTTTCACATGGGATAGCTCACTTAATCTTGGCAACAAGCTCGTGACACAGATACTCTTTTCTGCTTTTTAAAGTTTGGAGATGGAGAGAGAGGGGGGCAAGTCCCAACCAGTGGGTTATAGAATTAGGATTTGTGTCCTGACTCTGATCATAAGCCCCCTGCTCTCTTCCTAGGGCCATGCTGCCTTGTCCAGAAAGGATTCTAGATCAGGAGTGCCCCTAGATGGGGATGCCACCTGCCCAGCCCAAAGCAAAGGCCTTGTTCAGCCTTCGAGCTGTATGTTCAGGCTCCATAACTCCCTGAAACGGAGGCCTGAGCGACTGGAGATGACAGGAAAACGGGAGGGGTATCTCTAAGCATTGCCAAGGCCCCACGGGAGAGGGAAGGATAGGATATAAAATGCTAATCATATGATTTAGAGACGCGTGTCTTTCCAGAAGCTGGAAGAGAAAGACGTGAGAGCTGGAGTGAGCAGTCTGGAACAGAATCGACTCTTGGAAAAGGATCCTTGGGAGACAGGGTGGGAGTGAAGACAGGAAGAGTGGTTTTCAGGATTTAGGTCCCAGGGACATAGAGGGGAAACTGAGTCAGGGCTTGGGCTACAGACCCACCCTTTTGCTGGAAATGGATTTCTCTACCAAAAGGGAAATTGTTTGAACTCATGACCTAGAGTGAAGGCTACCAAGCAGCCATTGTCGCTGGAAACCAAGGGAGTCTGGGAGCTGGCCAGTTCTGACAGAGAAAGTCTGTTTATCCAGGGACAGGAAAGAGGGAAGGTCTACATGGACTGGGCTGGGAGGCCCAGGGGCAGCATTAGGGAGAGGGGCTCCAAGTCTGGGTTTCAAGGGGCGTCATCGAACTAGAAAACAAAATGAGGCAGGGTGCAGTGACTCACGCCTGTAATCCCAGCACTTTGGGAGGCCGAGGCAGCTGGATCACTAGAGGTCAGGAGTTTGAGACCAGCCTGGCCAACATGGTGAAACCCATCTCTACTAAAAATACAAAAATTAGCTGGGCGTGGTGGCAGGTGCCTGTAATCCTAGCTAGTCAGGAGGCTGAGGCAGGAGAATTGCTTGAATATGGGAGGTGGAGGTTGCAGTGAGCTGACATTGCGCCACTGCACTCCAGCCTGGGCAACAGAGTGAGACAATGTCTAAAAAACAACAACAAAAAAACAGTGGGCGCTGTGGCTCACGCCTGTAATCCCAACACTTTGGGAGACCGAGGCGGGCGGATCACGAGATCAAGAGATCAAGACCATCCTGGCCAACATGGTGAAACCCCGTCTCTACTAAACATACAAAAATTAGCCTGGCATGGTGGCGGCGCCTGTAGTCCCAGGTACTTGGATGGCTGAGGCAGGAGAATTGCTTGAATTCTCTCCACCGGGAGGCGGAGGTTGCAGTGAGCTTAAATTGCACCACTGCATGCACTCCAGCCTGGCAATAGAGCAAGACTCTGTCTCAAAAAAAAGGAAAGAAAGAAAATAAAAGAAAGTGGAGTGAGAGACTGCATGGAGCAGAGAGCACACCTGGAGTTTCTCACACTCCGCACGGCTTTCCAGTACACTTCCCTCCCACTGGAGGCGAGATACGCTCTGCGCGTGACCTAAATGCGTGCTGAAGCACAGCCATGGGGCAGGGGAAAGAAGAGAAAATGGGGAGTTTGTAAACAGTCCTCCAAAGAGATAACTGCCCCCTTCCACCGGACGGGAGCAGCAGGAAGTCCACCAAAGCAAGGGCACGCGGGCCTGAGGGCATCCCTCTTTTCTGGACCACCTGGTCCCTGTCGTCTTTCTCCCATTCATACCCAAAGTCAGAGCAGTGGGAGATGGGAGAGAAGCCGCTTCAACAACAACTTAAGTACGTGGTCCTCAATGGCAAGTAATTCCGTAATCATTCTGTGTGGCGGATATACCCTCTTTTCAACAAGGTCTATTGCTTTTCAGGTAGACATTTGTGTTTATAAATGGTCTGGAGATTCGGGCGGCTTTGGGAAACTGATCGCAGATTCAGGGGCAAGAATGTGCTGCGGTCGTTGTGACCCCTGTGGCTCTTCAACCCTCTTCCCCCCATTTTATCTAGCAGTTGGCTGCAGGCATCTGTCAGTCCCGTGGGACCTCATGCTTCTCACCCTCAGTGAGACGCCACATGAAGGGACAGGAGGTGACCCAAGACTGGCCCACACCCGTTGGACCTGCCCAGCCACGCTGGACTAATTCTCGGCCACAGCTTGCCAGTGCTCGGCAAAGCTCTGCCTGAAATCTTGGGCGGTCCCCTACGTGCCAGGCCCTGACTTCGCTCATCCACAGTGAGGGAGGGGGACTTTCCGGCTATTGCAGGGCTCTGCAGACCAGCTGGGAGCCAGAGCCTGGCAGCTGCTGCCACACTTCAAAGGCCTTGTTATCCTCATCTGAGGAGCAGTGCCCCGAGTCGCCCCTGAGAATCCTCCCTACCCCACTGGCAGCCTCACCCTTCGTGTGCGTGCTGGGGGACATCCTGGGACACCTGCGGGGAGCCAGGAGCGGCTGCCCCACCCTTCCTGGGTTTCTGGAACAAGGAGGGGACCGTCCACCTTAGCTTTTGGATAGGTGCTCAGCTCTGCCAACCCTCACAGGCCACTCAGAGATGCAAAAAAAGTCAGCTATGGCTTGTTTGTGGGTGTGGACTCCCAACGGGGGCAGATCCCTCGGGCTGAGTTGCAGAGGGCTTCCCTGAGGAGGTGGCCTTCTCCTGGTGAACAACTGGTGTCCCCAGTGCTAGGAGGCCCCAGGAGCGCCTTCTGTGACACTCATCTTGGAGGGTGGCCTGGAGTGTCCCAGCATTTGACAGTATGGGGTGTGATTGGAGGGGCCTGAGCCCAGAGCTGCAGGCGAGAGCTCGGGAGCCCCTGCCCTGAGCTCCCAGAACCCCCTTCCCCATTCGGGCAATGTGTCCTTAGGAACAGAACCTGCTGACCCTCCTTTGCTGGTTTAGCGCAAGCAAACCCACACCCGGTGCCAGAGGGGTGAAGGGAGGCCAGGGGCTGTGGGGTCTGTCTCCTGGCTCTGGTTTGGGAATGGGCTGAGAGCATCCTGTGGAAGGAAGTCCTGCAGGGACCACCAGGGCCACCTGGTGATGCTAGGTAGCAGGTGCTGGCACAGCAGGATGAGAGGGAGGCCTGAGAAAGGTCCCCTGAGAGGACACCCCAGGCACCCAAGTCAGACTCAGGCAGCAGAGGCCAGTGGGCCCCTGTAAAGGCAAGGAGGAGTTGGAGCCCTGGGGACCTGGGGGTGACCCCTGAAGTCTAGGAACAGAAGAGATTTGGAGAGAGATTTATCAGGATTCTCTCCCAAACTAATCTGGCCGTGGGGTTCCCAGGCAGGACTCAGGAGACAACTGGTGCTGGCCACCAGGTCTGCCCCGTGGTCCACGCCCTCCTCTCTCCTCCCTCGCGCGTGTTTTGCCTGTGGTATCCTAGGAACGCAGGGCTTCGAGCCTTGTGGTCCTGTTACATAACAGCTTCCATCCCATCCATGAGTTCAGCCCTCCGGCAAGCGGGAGCTGCAGCAGGCACACCAAGGAAAGCCTCTGCTTCAGACCCAGGCTTCTGCTCCCCAAATCCACAGTCCCTGCCACTCTGCCACCCCCAGCGTACAGCGGGAGGGAGCTTCATAAGCAGTCAGCGTCCAGCCAGATTCTTTCAACAGGACCCCCGTCCTGTCCTGTCCTGTCCTGTCCTGTCCTGGTCCCACATGAGCACAGCACCTGTCAGTGGCCACACACTGGCCATGGCTTCCCAAAATCCGGCAGGCCTAGGAAACAGTCCCAGAGCCGGTGTGACATATGCCTCTTCGAACCCCTCTCCGCACTCTGCACCCTGAGACCAAGGGCACACCACTACCGGGACCCTCCCTGGCTTGGAGATGCCTGTCCTGCCACTGTGCTTGTGGCTGCCCCCTCGCACCCTCGAGTACCTGGGCAGCCAGCCATTGCCGGTCACCTGCGCTCCTACCTGTTCTCTTCTCTGGCCAAGGCAGAGAGTGCTCCAGCAGGGACTTGAGGACCTCAGGCATGTCCATGGCAGGGGCCACTGGGAACCGGTCGCAGCTCACACAGCCCAGCAGGAGGTGCTTGCTCCAGGGAGTTCAGAAGCAGCTGGAGAGGCAGGGGCCGGCCAAAGCCGCAGGCTAAGGGGAGGCAGGCGGGGTGGGAGCCTTGAGGCAGCCAATGGCCAGCACCAGTCCCGGC
>NW_012102031.1:1302070-1303260 GCF_000951045.1 Mandrillus leucophaeus
ATCTCGGCTCACCGCAACCTCCGCCTCCCAGGTTCAAGCAATTCTCCTGCCTCAGCCTCCTGAGTAGCTGGGATTACAGGCATGTGCCACTGTGCCTGACTAATTTTGTGTTTTGAGTAGAAACAGGGTTTCTCCATGTTGGTCAGGCTGGTCTCGAACTCCTGACCTCATGTAATCCACCCACTTCAGCCTCCCAAAGTGCTGGGATTATAGGTGTGAGCCATTGCGCTGGCCTCTGCAGGCTCCTTTTAATGTGCAAATGTCCTAAGCCTCTGAGACCATGAGTGAGTGCTTATCACATACCTGGCACCAGCCTAAACCCCACGAGGAATTCAAAGTTTAATAACATACCCAGCCAGGCAACTCCCTATCCTTAGAGAACTTTCACACCACTGGGAGTCCATATTGGCAGCCCCCAGTCGGCACTCACAGTGTCCAGCTGGCAGCATCCCCTAGGTCAGACAGGGACCACACCAGTGGGTTGCTGGGCCAGGTAGCCAGGGAGGCAAGAGGTAGTGGGAAGGGAAGGCCATATACATACCTAGAGACCTTTGGATGGGGGCCACATGCCAGGAGTATTGGGATTGTCTGCCCTTCTTGGACTTCCTAGCTCAGGTGTCTGATGTCCACTGCAGATGGTCTGAGGTCTGTTGGTGTCCTTATCAATGCCGCTGAGCCCATCCCATGCCCTGTGCTTGAGTTTTCATCAACTGTATTTACCCCTAGTTCACTGGGAATGTGGTGTTCTTTGTGCCTACAGCTGTGTCTCTGCAGGGGAGCTGTAATGCCAGACAGGAGTCCGGAGTCAGAGTCACAGTAGCCCCATAAGAACATCTAACGCCTTGTGCAGCTGAGAGGCCGGGCTGAGGGAGAACTTTATCAAGAATACGTTCTCGGCCGGGTGCGGTGGCTCACGCTTGTAATCCCAGCACTTTGGGAGGCCGAGACAGGCGGATCACGAGGTCAGGAGCTCGAGACCATCCTGGCTAACACGGTGAAACCCCGTCTCTACTAAAAATACATTTAAAAAAAAAATGAGCCGGGCGTGGTGGCGGGCGCCTGTAGTCCCAGCTACATGGGTGGCTGAGGTAGGAGAATGGTGTGAACCCGGGAAGCGGAGCTTGCAGTGAGTGGAGATCGCGCCACTGCACTCCAGCCTGGGTGACAAAGCAAGACTCCGTCTCACAAAA
>NW_012102031.1:1304886-1307180 GCF_000951045.1 Mandrillus leucophaeus
TCCCGCTGCTTGGCAGGGCGGGCCTGGCCCTGCGCCAGCTGCAGCACGTGGAGCTGTCGCGCCAATCCTCTGACAGAGAGCTCAGCCTGTTATCTAACTTTGGAAAGGGAAGTTCTCCCCCAGGCTGGGAGCCATAACTGGGGCTGCCAGGTGAGAATGGTAAGCTCCACGCCCACAGCAAGCATGCATCGGCACGGAGGAGCCCTGGAGGCCCAGGCACGCAGTGGAAACCATCCCGGGCTGGGACCTAAGGCTGCAAGAGAAAAGGAGGATGACAGGCAAGGACAGCACCTCAGGCAGCCCAGCACAAGATACCCTGTGTTGGCAGATGCAGGGACGCGGGTGGGCATCATGCCTTCTCCTATGAGCTCGTGAGCCTCAAGGGCTTGTGGCATGTTGTGATGCTGTGTTTATGCCCTGCACGTTTACCCTACAAGGCACGCCAGTGTATATGTGGCATGCATAACTGGGGCTTTATACCCTCTACACAGTCTGAAGCCTGTTCCCCAAAAGGAAGTGACAAAACCTACTGCCTGAGGTTCTTTGGTCTTCAGGGGAGAGGGGAAAAGGGGCAGGTGCCAGGAGACCAGGCACCACTGAAAGGGGGGTAGCTCTGCCAGCCTGCTTCAGGCTTGTCATGGATAAGGAATCCCTGCTTCCAGTCATCGTGGGGACTTAAGGTGCCAATTGGCTGTTTGCTGTGGTCCCCTCTCATACCTTCCCAGCAGGACGCTGGCCCCTGTGGTCTTCGGGTTACTTGGATGTGTGGGTGAAGCCAAGGTTCTGGATGTCATCGTCCACCTCAGACCAGCATCAGCGCAAAGCCAGACTTGTCAGGGGATGCCAGGTTCTCGATTCTGCCATGCATTGATGTGGGATCTTGAGCAAGCTTAGCAGCAACTCTGGGTCTCAGTTGCCGAACCACCTAATGTAGCGACCTCTAAGGTGCTGTTCAGCTCTAGTTCTATGGCTCTGAAGCTCCAGGTGGGCTGCAGTAAATGTTTGGTTTTCTGCATGGTAGCAGATTTTTTTTTTTTTTTTTTTTCTGAGATAGGGTCTTTGTTGCTCAGGCTGAAGTGCAGTGGTGGGCTCATGGCTCACTGCCTTATGCTTGCAAGTAACTGGGACTATAGGTGCATGAGGTGCATGCTGCCCCACTGGACTTTCTTTTCTTATGTAAACACAGGGGCTCACTGTTGCCCAGGCTGGTCTCAAATCCTGGGGTCAAGCCATCCTTCGGTCTTGGCCTCCCAGAGTCCTGGGATTACGGGTGTGAACACTGCCCCTGGCCTGTAGCTGGCTTTTCTTTTTCCTTCCTTTTTTTTTTTTTTTGAGAGAAGTCTCGCTCTTGTCCCCCAGGTTTGAGTGCAATGACTTTATCTTGGCCCACGGCAACCTCCACCTCCCGGGTCCAAACGATTCTCCTACCTCTGCCTCCCAAGTAGCTGGGATTAAGGCACCTGCCACCACGTCCAGCTAATTTTTGTAGTTTTTAGTAGAGACAGGGTTTCACCATGTTGGCCAGGCTGGTCTCGAACTCCTGACCTCACATAATCCGCCCGCCTCGGCCTCCCACAGTGCTGGAATTACAGGCTGAGCTACCGCACCCGGTCAGCCTGTAGCTGGTTTCTAAGCAGTCCTTTGTTGTTTCCCAAAATTCCATTTTGTACAGAATCAAAAATACTCCAGGAGCCCCTTCTGGCTGCTTCCTTCCCCATGATCCCAGCTTATCCACTAATTACCCTCCCTCCCTCCCTAATGACCCACCCCAAATTATGCTCTTTCCCAAATTAATTAAAAATTAATTTTAACTTTTGAATACAAAAAACAGTACGTGGCTCAAAGCTCAAAACCTCCGATAAGGTTTGTTTATTTGTTTATTTAGAGACACGGTTTCGTTCTGTTGCCCAGGCTGCAGTACAGTAGCAGGATTTCAGCTCACTGCAACCTCTGCCTACCAGGCTCCTGCCTCAGCCTCCCGAGTAGCTGTGATTACAGGCACGCACCATTACGCCTGGCTGATTTTTGTATTATTAGTAGAGGCAGGGTTTCACATCGTTGGCCAGGCTAGTTTCAAACTCCTGACTTCAGGTGATCCACCCTCCTCGGCCTCCCAAAGTGCTGGGATAGGCGTGAGCCACCGTGCCCGGCCTCAATGAAGTATACTTTAGAAATGTCCTTTCTATTCCTGTCCCTCATTCTCATACCCCAATGTTTCTTTATGCAAAAGTAAGCATACATAGCTGGGCGCGGTGGCTCAAGCCTGTAATCCCAGCACTTTGGGAGGCCGACAC
>NW_012102031.1:1309205-1344148 GCF_000951045.1 Mandrillus leucophaeus
AAAAAAAAAAAACAAGAATATGTTCTCAGCCAGGCACAGTGGCTCACTCCTGTAATCCCAGCACTTTGGGAGGCCGAGGTGCACAGATCACCTGAGGTCAGGAATTCTTGACCAGCCTGGCCAACATGGAGAAACCCTGTCTCTACCAAAAACACAAAAATTAGCTTAGTGTGGTGGCATGTGCCTGTAATCCCAGCTACTTGGGAGGCTGAGGCAGGAGAATCACTTGAAGCTGGGAGGCAGAGCTTGCAGTGAGCCGAGATCACACCACTGCACTCCAGCGTGGGCGACAAGAGCAAGACTCTGTCTCAAAAAATTAAAAAAAAAAAGAATATGTTCCCTGTGCCTCGTCCCCGCCTTGACCAGCAGCGCATATTCACTTCTAGGTCCAAAACGAAGGTGCCAGAAGAGGCTGGCATAATCTTACTGATCATCAATTGAGCAGGTCCAGTGGCTCTGGCTGCGTTTTCCTGAGGACCGGGGGATATTTCCCAGGGAGGCTGCAAAGGGCTTCCAGGTGTGGGGATAGATGGATGCAGTTCTTTGCAGAACTGTTAAGGGCTTTCTCTGGAAAGGTTCAGAGCTGAGGCAGCTGGTGCACTGTGTTGGTCGTGTTCACTGAGGCCCCTACTCACAGACTTACTGATCATGACTTACTGCAGCCTCAACCTTCTGGGCTCAAGCCAGCCTTCCACCTCAGCCTCCCAAGTAGCTAGGACCACAGGTGTGGACCACCATGCCCAGCTAATTTTACATTTTATTTTTCTTTTGTAGAAGACCAGACATAGGCCTGCGTTCAGTAACTGGGAGCTGCTGAAGCCAGCTCTGACTCATCGATAGGACGAATATCAGCTACTGACCATAAATATCCAGGTGACACGGGTACATGGAACTGCACATGTGAAGTAAAAATTAAGAGAGAAAGAAAGATGCAGAACAGTTAAGTGACATGGATTACAATGATGAATCTTTTTAAAGCTTCAATTCCAGTTTCACCTCCTCCAGGAAGTCCTCCCTGGCTCCTGAGCCTGGATGAGGTACCTCCCCTGGTACCCTGAGTGTCTCCCCCTGTCACCCAGATCACATCATTCTACAGTCTTCTGTTAAGTTGGTCTCTTTTAGCACTGACTGAATTGAAGGGGAAGCAGTTTCTTAAGTAATCTTGTATTTCCTGGATCTGGGATGGACTGGGTGCTCAGTTGATGTTTACCAATCTGAGTCACATGAGGACCAGAAGAGAATTTAAGGGAATTGACAAGAATTTACAAATTTATTCCACTAGGTGTGTTGAAGTCTTGCTTGTCTTTTTTTTTTTTTTTTTTTTTTAAGACAGAGTCTCACTCTGTCACTCAGGCTGGAGTGCAGTGGCATGGTCTCAGCTCACTGCAACCTCTGCCTCCTGGGTTCAAGTGGCTCTCCCACATCAGCCTCTCGAGTAGCTGGAACTACAGGCGTGTGCCACCACACCCAGCTAATTTTTGTATTTTTAGTAGAGACGAGGTTTCACTATGTTGGCCAGGCTGGTCTGGAACTCCTGATCTCGTGATCCACCCACCTCGGCCTCCCAAAGTGCTGGGATTACAAGCGTGAGCCACCGCGCCTGGCCTCTGCTTGTCTTACTCTAATTGTTCCTTTATTTTATTTATTTTTTTGAGACAGGATCTTGCTCTGTCTCCCACGCTGGGAGACAGTGCTGTGATCATGACTTACTGCAGTCTCAACCTCCTGGGCTCAAGCCAACCTTCCACTTCAGCCTCCCAAGTAGCTAGGACCACAGGTGTGGACCACCATGCCCAGCTAATTTTACATTTTATTTTTTTTGTAGAGATACGGTTTTACTGTTGCTCAGGCTGGTCTCAAGCTCCTGGCCTTAAGTGATCCTTCTGCCTTGATCTCCCAAGGCAGGATTACAGGAGTGAGTCACCCAGGGAAGGTCTTGATGCAGGCACACGATCTCTGCAGCCTAAAGGTGAGTCTGTATTTTTCTTCTGGGAACTCTGCTTTGCCACGGCACTTTGGTTTTTCACAGTGTATCCAGAAGTGCTGTGAATTCCAGAATGTCAGGGCTGAAGGGACATTTGCCGATACCCAGTTCCCAGTGGTTCTCGATCTTTTTTCTGCCTCCTTCCTGAGAGTGTTTGGAACCTTCGCTGAAACTCTCTGGGCTATAAACATGGACAGCAAACTTCCAGGGCTGCTGTGAGGGGCGGATGTACTGTCTGCACAGTACCTGCTGCAAACAAGATGCTCAATAAAGCTGGCTGCTTTTGTTCCTCGCGCCATCATTTATCAAACATCTGAGCATCTACTGCATACCTGGCCCAATGTCTTCAGGCAATTCTCTGGTCCTGAACCTCTGTGCGTCCACTCCACACTGCAGTTTAAAGCTGTCTGGGAAGCCGGGCATGGTGGCTCATGCCTGTAATCCCAGCATTTTGGGAGGCCAAGGCAACAGGTGGATCACTTGAGGTCAGGAGTTCAAGACCAGCCTGGCCAACATGATGAAACCCTGTCTCTACCAAAAATACAAAAATTAGCTGGGCATGGTAGTGGGCGCCTGTAGTCCCAACTACTCAAGAGGCTAGGTAGGAGAATCACTTTAACCCTGGAGGCGGAGGTTGCAGTGAGCCGAGGTCATGCCGCTGCACTCCAGCCTGGGTGACAGAGTGAAACTCTGTCTCAAAAAAAAAAAAAGGGAAAAAAAAGCTGTCTGGGGAGAGCTTGCGCTTGGACATGAGCAGTCCCTCCCTACGAGACCCCCGCTATCACCTGCAGCCACGCATGATCCAAAAAATTTTGACGAAGTACCTCCCACCCCAGCAGACTGAGTCCCTGAGAACTCCAGATCTAATATATCAGCTCCTTTTATTTATTTATTTTTGAGATGGGGTCTCACTCTGTCACCCAGGCTGGAATGCAGTAGTCCTATCTCAGCTCACTGCAACCTCTGCCTCCCAAATTCAAGCAATTCTCTGGCCTCAACCTCCCAAGTAGTTGGGATTACAGGCATGTGCCACCATGCCTGGCTAATTTTTGTATTTTTTAGTAGAGAGGGGTTTTCACCATGTTGGCCAGACGGGTCTCAAACTCCTGACCTCAGGTGATCTGCTCACATCGGCCTCCCAAAGTGCTGGGATTACAGGCATAAGTCACCGTGCCGGGCCCCCCGCCAGCTCCTTTTAAAGATGAGGAAACTGGACCCGTGTGACTTCCGTCTCCTTTGGGTTCACAGGAGCCAGGGTTGTGGTCGGGACCATAGGGATGGACCCCGCCTTGCTGGAAGAGCCGCCTCCAGAAAGGGCAGAGGCGGGCCCTGGAGCCCAGCTGGGCACACTGCAGCATAAGTATACGGAAGTGTGGGCACCACTGGCAGCCCCACGTGGAAGGCTGAGAGCAGGCAAGCTGCGGATGAGCCAGGGAAGGGTGGCAAGTGGCAGCATGTGGTTGCCAGTGAGATGCTGCCGGAGCCGGGGTCAGCTGGCCTCTGTGTATACACAGGGACACAGACGTGCCCCTCACCCCGGGAATGCTTAGCATTCCTCAGAGTAGCTAGCACGGGCCAGGTCTGTCCCATGAGGACAGAGCAGCTAAGGCCCCTGGATATAAGTGCCAGGTGGGGAGGAACAGGAGCGACACCTCAGGGACAGAGGTCAAAGTGCACAAGTTTATTTTCTAGAACAAAGGCTAAAAGAAGCAAGTTTCTTTCATTTTATTTTAAGAAGGACAAAAATTGTTATTAAAACATCTACATTATTATCAAGATACTAGACCTTATGAATATTTAATATTAAAGTGTGGTATTCTTAAATTTTTAATACACAGACATTTTAAAGGACCATTAAATTGATGGCTGCCCAGCTGAGAAATGCAGCATCCCTCCCCACCCACCCCGCCCCCATGCTTGCCATGCCACCTTGTCCCTGCCTGCCGGGGAACACAGGTCCCAGACTCAGCCCTCCGAGCCTCCCAGCCAGGGGCCCTAGAAGGCTCACAACAGCAATAGTTACCCTCATCATTAAAAGGGCCTTCTTGTCCCTCCTCCCCATCATACTCTGCCTCCCACCCTCTCTTCCTTACCCTGTGGGGGCTCCAGCTCTGGCCAGGCCAGGGAGCCCCAGATCCCAAGGGTCCCTGGACAGATCACAGGCTGAAGATGGAAACTCTGGAATTGAATCCTGTTCCTTTCAGCGGGGAGACAAATACAAATCACCTTCTTTCCCTGAGCACTCCCACTCTCTCCGCAATCGATGGGGCTGGTCTGGGACGCTAGCAGAGCCGGGCCTGGGGAGGGTGGCTCCTGCCCCTGGCTGCCCGAATCACCTCTGAGCCATGGCTCCAGTCCCTGTCACCTTGCAAATGGCCCGATGGCCCCTGAAACCCTCCTAATCACACAAGGATGGCTGCATTTTCTGGCCAAATTCTTTATCTTTAGCCCTCATAAAAGTGACTCCTTGGATACCACACACATATATAATATTATATAGAGCGATATATTTAATACCTGTGTATATATGCATCACGGGGGCGACATATATACACACTAGAAACAAGGCTGGTGACAACAGACTGCAACACCACGGATCAGGGAAAACAAGTATCATCGACATCACGGCCACACACAGCCACAGCCCCCACCTTGGGTGTGGTCTCCCCTCCTCTACAGCCACACCACCAGCACCCAAACTGTGCAGTGCTGGCCTGCTGGGGGCAGGGGGTGGGGCAGGGAAGAGGAAAGAGTGCATGCCACAATTATCAGGAAAGGCTGGGCAGTGGCGGTGGGAGGAACAGTGGCCCCTTCAGCCCTGGGCAGCCCATCACTGCGTCAGCGCGCGCTGGCAATCCTTGCTTGAGAAGAGTGGGGTGGTCCCTTCTCTCCTTCTCACCCCTCTACAGCCTAATCCCTGGTTCCTTCCGGGGCTGCCCCACTCCTGTGCCAATGGTGTGGGGCATTCTGGAATGTCTGGGGAACCAGGGGAGGGTGGATCTGCCCGTGGAGGGTAGGGTGGAGAGGAGGGGGGTGCACACAGACATGTCAGACGAGAGGGACGAGGGAGGCCTTGGTGAGTGGGGGCAGGGGCTGCGGGTCCGCTGGAGTCCCAGACAGCTGGTGGGGCCAGGGATTAGGGAGGGGCTAGGACAGACGGTTATAAATGTATGTCTGGGTCTAGAGGAGAGGACATACTGGGTCCCCAAGAAAGAGGGGCCGTGTCCCATCCTGGAGTGGCCCATGGTGCCCGGGGTCAAGCCTCCCTTTTCTCCATATTCTCCAGACCCTCACCCTTCCCACCTCCCACACAGATCCTGAGCTCACGGTGTCCTGCCCTCTGCCACCTTTCCCAGAGTGCATGTCGGGAGGCAACCTCTGCTGCTGCACCCAAAGAGACCATCCTTGGGAGGGGGCAGTCCCTTCCTGGGGTGCTCACATGGCCAGCCCTCCTCTGGGCCTCCCTTCCCCAGCCCCCAGGCAGCGCTGCCTGGGACCCCAGCTGCACACCGATTCAGAGACCGTCACATCCCTGCTGAGGGGACCGTGGGCTCGGCCAATAATTGGCCCTGAGTCTTTTGAGCCCTGTTTTCATCCCAGCTCTGCCTTGTGCTGGGACCCTGGGCGGACCACTCCTCCCTTCTAGGCCTCAGTTTTCCTCTCTGCAAAATGGGGTTTGGGCTGGATCATCTCTGAAGGCTCTGAGGACCTACAATCTATTTTCACTGGCTCACGAGGGAGTAGGGTTCAGGTGGTGGCATCAGAGAAAGGCCGGGAACTCCTTAAGCTCCAAAGATCCTCCAGCCCCGCTCCTCCCAGCCTTCCCGAGGGGAAGCTGAGGCCCCAGAGGGTAAGTGACCAGTACAGTGTTCCCAGCTCCATCCTGGGGCTACATTTTAAAGCTAATGGGGCCTCCGCCCTCTGTTGTGTCCTGATTTGCCCCCAGGGGGAGGGGGTGGGATGAGGACGGGCCAGGGCGAAGGACTCTCCTGCTGCAGATTCAAGTGGGGACCCCAGGCTCCCCAGCCCTGAGCTTTGGGCCCCCATTAGGAGCAGACATAAGTTAAAGCTGGAGGCTGAAGCTGGAGGGGTCAGCCAGGCCCCTCCCTCCTCAACCAGGAGAGCCATGGGGGTGGGGGAAGGGCTGCCCAGGTTTCAGTGGGGCCTCCGGGGGCTGCAGCATGTGCGCCTGGGTACGCACACCGGGGCGGAGGTGGGGAGAAGATGGACGGGGCCTCAGGGGGCTGGGGGCTGCCTGATGAGGGCGGCCCCCCACCCCCGCTGGCCTGCCCTGACCCTTCTATCAGGCCTTCTGGCCCCACCCCACCCCTGACCCCAGGACTTCGCCCATGGCCAACACCTGGCCCTACTCCCCGGTGGTGGTGGCGGGGGCAGCAGCAGCAGGGGCTTCTGGGGTGGCACCGGCAGGGTCCCCATCCTCTTGCAGCAGGAAGTTGTATTTGCCAAAGTCGTCATCCCGTGGGCACAGGAGCATGTCCTTGCGAGCCTTGGCCAGCTTCTGCTTCAGCACCTCGCGCCGATCCAGCCACTCATTGAGCTCCTCCTGTCCATGGGCGCAGCGGCACTTGTCCCCATCTGGGCAGGCTTTGCCCTTCTGGAGCCTGTGGGTGGCAGGAGGCTCACTGCCCGAGCTCTGCGCCCTTCCCACCCCGGGCTGTCAATCTGAGGCCAGCCACTTGACCTCTCCCAAGACAAGCCTCTCCCTGGGCAGCTGGGTCCCAGCTCAGGGAAAACCTGGGTGTCTTGACCCCCCTCTGGGATCTGCCCCACAGCTGCCAATTAGAGGTCTGGATAGGTCTGAGCCCAAACCTCCAATCCACCCTTCCCCACCGCCCCCAAGACTGCAGTCACAGCCAAGCCTCACCACCCTCCGCACACCACCTCCAGGCCAAGACGAGCCAGAGCTGGCCACAGACTCCATCTCCTCGGGCCACCCCATGTCCCACCAGGCCCTGCTCTCCCAGGAGCACCTGTCGCAGAGCCGGAACTCGCCCATGGGGAAGCGGAAGGCCCAGCCGCTGGCGTCACTGTCGGACGTGAAGACCTTCTCCTTGTGCTTCTCAGACTGGATGTGCTGCTGCCACTGCTTCTTGCTGTTGCTGTTCTTGCCGCAGAGCCAGCAGTGGTAGCCCATCTGGGGGCACAGCCATCGTGGGTGCCTGCTCCCCCACACCTCTGCCCGGACCACCTCCCTCGAGAGGCTGAGCACTGGCCAGCTGGGCCTTCCAGGCTGCCCCTCCCAGGTGAGGCTCAGACCACAGCCCTGACCACAGCCCCGCACAGCCCTGACCACAGCCCCGACCACAGCCCCGCACAGCCCCGACCACAGCCCCGCACAGCCCCGACCACAGCCCCGCACAGCCCCGACCACAGCCCCGAACAGCCCTGACCACAGCCCCCAGCACAGCCCCGAGCACAGCCCCGAGCACAGTCCTGAGCACAGCCCCGACCACAGCCCAAACCACAGCCCCGAGCACAGCCCCGAGCACAGCCCCGAGCATGCAGGGCAGGGGCATTACCATGATGTCTGCGTAGTCTGTGGGCATCTGGATCTGCTTCTCCCCTTCCCGAGAACTGATGGGGGTCCCTTCCCCAGGCTTCCCTGGGTTGTGTTTTTTCAGCCACATGTCATAGGTCTGCTGCATGTCCAGGACTGGGCAGGGGACAGGGACAGGGCACCTGCTGAGGGGCTTCTCCATCCCTTCTGCCCCATGGTCCCCACTTGATTTGGGAGCCATGGGCATCCCAAGTTCTGCTGATGGGCTGCTTGGCTTCAGGGCCTGGCCTCAGACAGGGCCCGGCCTAGGGTTGGCGGAGAAGGGCCCAGGCAGCAAAAGGGGGTGCAGCAGACGCTCTTGGGCCCGCTGGTGAGTTGAGACTTTCAGCACTGAAGAGACACCGGGGGAGGGCCCGCCCACCCCGTCTGCCCACTCACTCTTGTTCTCCTTCATGAAGGTCCACATGTCCCTCTCCTCCGGGCTGTGTGCGAAGGAGCAGTTCCCTACATATTGGCACTTGCGGCCGTTCTGTGCATGGATGCAGAGCTGCGGGGTGGGCATGGGGAGAGCCTCTGAGTCCCGCTGGAAAGCATCACTGCCTCCTCGGGGCCCCCCAGCCCCCCATCCCAGCACTCACATCGTATTGCTGTGGGAAGTTGCGAATGGATGGCAGGGGCCTCACTGACACCCACTTCCTCTTGGC
Source organism: Mandrillus leucophaeus (assembly GCF_000951045.1). Classification (NCBI taxonomy): domain Eukaryota; kingdom Metazoa; phylum Chordata; class Mammalia; order Primates; family Cercopithecidae; genus Mandrillus; species Mandrillus leucophaeus. Next base: position 1,317,412 of record NW_012102031.1, read on the forward strand.
CTTGGACATCACCAGAAGGACCCGCCGCTCCTTGGTCCAGCTGCAGGACAGAGCCGGGTTGGGGAGAGGTCAGGGCACAGCCTGCGTGCTGTGTGACCTCTGTGGAGAGCCCTGGCCTCTCTCAGTTGGCCTCCACACCTGTGGTGGTCGGGTGGCCCCATCCCACCTGAGCCCCCACCTGGCATCCCACTCACCAGTGCCGGGCCTTGGCACTGCAGTACTTGAGGTCCTTGTCAGGCTCCACCACCTGCCCGTTCCTCCAGCACTGGCCACATACAAACTTCATTTGCAGGTCAAAGGTGCTGGGCCCATGTGTCCTCGGGGCACCCTGTCGCGGGATGGGGAGGGGGGTTGGTGAAGCTGCAGGCACCAGGCCTGAGGCCCTGGGTCTTCACACAGGTAGCCTCCTGGAGAGCCGTGGAATAAGCTGGTCTGCTCCAGGGTCTTCCTGGCAGGCAGTGACCTCCCAACGGCAGGCCCAAGGGCTTCTCAGGGGAGCCAGGTCTGGAACGGGGCTCCTCTTTCCACCCTCTGTGGCTGGTCCCTGCCTTGTCCAACTCCCTGGGAGGCCTGCTGGGTGGAAGCTGCATTTCCCAGGGCAAAGCTCCGTTCTGCTACACTCCCTGCCTTTGCACAGGCTGTTCTCGCTGCCTTTCCTCCATTCTTCATCCAGCCTGTTCTAGAAATTCCTTCAAAACTCAGCTCAAGCGCATCTCCTGTGGGAAGCCGGCCCTGGAGCTCTCCTAAGCTGCAGCTGTCCATTCTGTGAGCTCCCACAGTCTCTAAACTGCTCCTGTTGACCGACTCACCCGACTATAAGTGCCGAACCTGTAGAGTGGGGGGTCCGGGAGATGGGAAGCCACCCCGGTGGGGGTGGGGTGGTGGTGGCAGGAGTCAGCCTTGGGCGGTGGGACAGGCCTCTGGGTGGCCCTGGTCTCTGGCCCTCCCTCCAGGGCAAGCCCTTGCTGGTCTCTAAGGCCCCACCTACCACGTTCCTTCTCTGCCCTATGTCCCAGCCTTTGGCCTGCTCTTCTGCACCCCTGGGACAGGGCTGGGAGCCAGAGGCGGGAAAAGTGCTCGCTCCGCCTTGTCTCCTGCCACCTCGAACCCCCTCAGCTGGCTACACTGGCCAGCCTGCTGCTCTGTGAATGCACCAGCTGTCCCTCCTCCCTCGTGTAACCTCGAGCCTCCCGGTCTTCCCAGGATCCTTGGGTGCAGGGTCACCCCTTGCTCTTCCAGGCTGCTGGGTGTGATCCTCCTGCCACAGGAACTCCCCTGCAGGAGCTGTGTCCCCAGCACTGCCCTGCCCAGGGCCTGCCCTGGAGCAGGAAGGAGCTGTCCTCATTGCTGACTGACCCCTGGCCTGGCACTGGACAGCTCGCGGGCTGCTCAGCCCCAGGATAACACACGTATGACCCCGGTAATAAGGTGAGGTCAAGCCTTTATGAGCGGGATGGCCTGCACTAGAGCAGGCAAGAAGTGGACCCATGTGGCTACTGATTTCTGGGTGTTCCCCTCGATTCTCACAAGAAGCGTGACAGGAAGGCATTATTACCATTTCCCAGGCGGGATAAAGGGGGCACCGAGGGTATGGTGGCTTAGCCACGGCACTAATGACAGCCACTGCAGTCCTGAGCTCTTCCCTCAAAGCCAGACCCCGTGCCCATGTTCATGACTGCATAGTCTCACCAGCTCTTGCCATAGCAAGTGGCAAGAGGGGTCTCACTATGTTGCCCAGGCTCATCTCAAACTCCCGGCCTCAAGGGATCCTTCTGCCACAGCCTCCTGCGTAGCTGGGCTGCATGTGCACTACCACACCCAGCTAGTGTTCTCTCTTTGAAAGGTGCCATCAGCCCCTCACTGCTTCCCTGCCAGCTCCTGGCCAGAAGAAAAAAGAAACAGACGGGGAGGGGAAAAGAGGACTGCACGGGAGACTGATGGAGGGCAGCAGGGACCAGGAAGAGGGGAGAAAAAGAGAAGAGGACCAGGAACAAAGAGGTCAGGGAGTAAGGGAATGCTCGAGGTGGTGGGCAGCCCTGCCAGCCAGCCTGGCCCAGGGACCCCCAGGCAGCCTGCCCTGCTCCCTGTCACACCCTGGTCAGCCTCCTGAGTGGTCCAGGGGCCCAGCCTTTCCCCAAGTTAATCAGCGGGTGGCCTCACGTGGATGAAAGGGTCAGTGCTCACGCGTGGATGGCATGGAGGCTTCATCTCACACTTACTGTCTCCTGGGCGCTGGGCCCAGCCCTCTGAGCCCCAGGGCCCTCCACTGTCATCTACGTTACAGTGATCCCACCACCTGGGGACGATGTGAGCACAGGGCAGCTTAGGTTGGCTCCTGTGAGCCTCACACCCCGCCCCAGGAGATGGGAGGGTCAGGGTTCTGATCCCCATCTGGGGGTGATGGATGAGAATGCTGAAGGTGGAGAGGGAGAAGAGTGAGCCCCGGACAGGATGTCAGAGAACCTGGGAATTGCCCCACTCAGTGTGCCCCTGGGCAAGTCACTAACAATCTCTCAGCCTCAGCTTCTCTATCTGCAAATGCCACAATCCCATGGCTCCCATCTTCAGGGCCATGGTGAAGATCAGGAGGGATGGGAGGGGATACCACAATCAGTGGTGTCAGTCTGAGCAGTACTGGGATATTTACAAGGTCTCGGCGTATTTCTCCTGAAGATTTTTTTTTTTTTTCAGACGGAGTCTCGCTCTGTCACCCAGGTTAGAGAGCAGTGGCGTGATCTCGGCTCACTGCCAGCTCCACCTCCCAGGTTCGTGCCATTCTCTTGCCTCAGCCTCCAGAGTAGCTGGGACTACAGGCACCCGCCACCACGCCCCGCTAATTTTTTGTACTTTTAGTAGAGATGGGGTTTCACCGTGTTAGCCAGGATGGTCTTGATCTCTTGACCTTGTGATCCGCCCGCCTCGGCCTCCCAAAGTGCTGGGATTATAGGTGTGAGCCACCGCGTCTTGCCCTTTTTTTTTTCATTTTTTTTTGAGACAGAGTCTCACTCTGTCGCCCAGGCTGGAGGTCAATGGCACAATTTCAACTCACTGCAACCTCTGCCTCCTTGGTTCAAGCAATTCTCCTGCCTCAGCCTCCCGAGTAGCTGGGATTACAGGCGCGCACCAACACGCCCGGCTAATTTTTAGTATTTTTAGTACAGATGGGATTTCACTACGTTGGACACGCTGGTCTCGAACTCCTGACCTCGTGATCCGCCCGCCTCAGCCTCCCAAAGGCTGGTGGGATTACAGGTGTGAGCCACTGCGCCTGGCCTCCGAAGACATTTATTAATTACAAACTATAGAAATGATCCCTGAAAATATAGTCTTACAAAGAGGAAAGCTCTAATTTTACAATAGAGAAATGTTTACAATGGAGGCACCTTGAATCAAGTTACAAAAGTTTAATTAGATTGTCACCAGTGAAGGGACACACTGAGATGATGCATCCCCTGATGTGTGAGCTGAAAACACGACATCAGCTCTGTGGAATGAGGAAACTCACACGAGCCCAGAGGGATGGACCTTTTACAAAACATCTGGCTCTTCAAAAATGTCAATGCGACACAAGGCAAAGACTAAAGAACTGTTTCTTCATTAAGGGAGACGAAAAAGAGACACAACAAGGCTCATGCCTGTAATCGTTGCACTTGGGGAGGCCGAGGTGGGAGGATTGCTTGAGCCCAGGAGTTTCAGATAAGCCTGGGCAAGATGGCAAGCCCCACATCCCCAGCCCCATGGTCTTAAAAAATAGACAAATCAGCCGGGTGTGGTGGTGCATGCCTGTAATCCCAGCTACTCAGGAGGCTGTGGCAGGAGGATCACCTGAGACCAGAAGGTCGAGGCTGCAGTGAGCCATGATCATCTCACTGCACTCCGGGCTGGGTGACAGAGCAAGACCCTGTCTCAAAATAAATAAAATAAAATGAGACACCAACAGCTGAATGTGGTACATTACCCTGGATTTGGGGACAATTCACGAAATCTGAATAATGGCATAGTGTCAGAAGGCCTTACCATGCTGCTGCTGGCCTTCCCCGCGTGCGCCTCCATCTGCTGCCAGTACTTTTTAGACTCCTGAACGATGTCTTCATGAGTCATGCCTGGGGAGGGTGGGGGCAGACACAGGCATCTTTCAAGGTGCTCAGCAAGGAGGGAGGCAGGGGGTCCACGAGGTGCCAGGGCCCCCCGAGGCTCAGCTGGAGGAGCCCTATTCCCAGTTAGCCCAGTCACAGTAAGACGTGGGGTGCAAAGGAATCACTGTCCATCTGCAAAATGGGAACGAAGACCTTCTCCAAGCCTCACTGGGAGTGAAAGAATTAAATGCAGCCAAGAGTGGGAAAATGCAGTAGAAGGATATTGGCTCTGTACTGTGGTGGGGAGTCCCCTGCTCCCATGCCATGCCAGTGACCCTGTCTCCTGGGCCAGTGACTCAGCACCCTTCCCTGACCCCCATCTCCCTCAGTGGGGCTGCAAGCCTAGTGCCTGCTTGGCAGCCCCTGGCCTCCCTGGCACTTAGGGTTCCATGCCTGCCCAGCCTGGCTCACCAGCTTGCCATGGTACCTTGGCTTTTTACTGCCAGTCCCCAAAGGGCAAATACCCCAGCCTGGTGGCATGGACCCCCCAGTCTGTCTCCCCACCAGCCTCAGACTGTTGCCACTGAGCCCGACCTTGGAGATCCAGCTCCCAGCTCTTCCATGAAGCCTGCCCTCTTCCCAACGCTCTCCATCTTTCTCACGTCTCTCCCACAACGGATGTGGCCTCCCACCTTGACCTATGGCCCCTGCTCCACGACAGCCAATCATCATCGGTGTTTACTTGGGGCAAGACGCTGCACTTGACATCCAGTTTCTTGCTGATGATCCGCAAGTATGTATCTACAGGCCAGACCTTTCCTGTGAACTTCAGACCCCCACATCCGCTGCCTCCAACATCTCCACGTGAAGTCCACCAGGCAGCTCAGACTTCCCACGTCCCACATTGAGCCTGAGCCGCTCCTCTTACAGCCTTCCCCCTCTTAGAACATAGTAGCCCCCTTCTTCTTGTTGCTCTGATCTTGGAGTCGACCTTGACACTCTCCTTTGTCTCATACTTCATATCTGGTCCATCAACAAATCTTGCTGGCTCCACCCTCAAAATACACCTAGAATCGAACTGCTTCTCCCACCTCCCACATCACCACCCTGGCCTGAACCACCCTCCCCGATCTCCCGGCTTCTGCCCTTGCTCCTCGGTCTCCACCCAGCAGCCAGAGCGACTTTTGCAAAGTACTGATCAGATCATACAACTCCACCCACTTAAAACCCTCCTCCAGACGCTGTAAATCATATTTAGAACAACCCCAGTTGTTCCTGTTTAAGGCCTAGAGACTCCTATATGCTCAGGCCTCTCCAACCTCTCAGGCTTCATTCCGCCTCTACTGACTAAGCTGCTCCACCCCCAGGGAAAATCCTTTCTGTGTGGAGCTTGCTCCTGCCTCAGAGCCTCAGTCTGGTCTCTCTTCCTGGAATGCACTCCCCGCGCTTCCCTGGTCAAAAGTTGCCTCCTCCGAGAGGCCTTCCCAGCTACCTTACCTAAAACACTCCCATCCCTGTGTCTATCTCTGTCCCGTTGCTCAGCTTTATCTTCCTCATAATGCTGAGGCACACCTGAAATTCTACCACTGCATTTCCTCAACTCTAAGCAGACGCTGAGTACCATATTCTATACCCCCGCCCCACAAAATGCTGCTAATTAAATGATGACAGGCAGTGGGGGTAAATGTGCATCCCAGAACAGATGGAATACAGAGTTTAGTCACTTGTTTCTATATTGTCTGTCTGGCCTCCACTTATAAATGTAGGTTCTCTGAAACTGAGGGCCTCGACTAGACCATGGCTGAATGCCCTGACAACAGAATGTGCTCAGTGAATCCCGGATGGGTGAGTGGGAGAACACCTTCCAGTCCCAGCAGCAGCTCTACGAGGTAGAGGTGGGCTCCCCGTTTCCCGGATGAGCACTGGAGGCTCAGTGAGGAGCAGGGACTTGCTGGCGACCCCCCAGGGAGCAAGCAGAGGCGTCGCTGCAGGAGCCCAGGTGACTCCCTCCCCTCTCTGTGCTCCCTGGACGGTGCCTGCGAGGGGAAAAACCCAGATCTCCGAGCCTGGAAGTGTCCTGAGAGCAGAGCTTCTCTCCTCTGTGGTGCCTGGGCCTCATCAGCTCCTCCAGAGAGCCCACCCCGCAGCCACCTCCCCTGAACCCTCCCGAAGTCCCCTCCAGCAACCAGGGGGCCCTGGCCTGTCACCCCCAGTCAGTCCTGCGCTCCCTTCACCTGCACTGCCTGCCCCTCACCTGAGTCACCCACCCTCCACCTGCACCGCCTGCCCCTCACCTGAGTCACCCGCCCTCCACCTGCACCGCCTGCCCCTCACCTGAGTCACCTGCCCTCCACCTGCACCGCCTGCCCCTCACCTGAGTACTGCTGCAGCAGCCAGACCTTGAGCTCAATGAAGCTGTGGGCGAAGTGGCAGCTGTCCTCCCGCAGGCAGCCGTAGCGCACCTCGTGGCGGCACACGTCGAACTGGAAGTGCTCCTGGAACTGGCGGATCTTGGAGTACTTGAGGGAGGTGGAGCGGACGATGTGCACCAGGCACCTAGCGGGCAGGTGGGAGGGGCACGATGCAGTCCGCAGCCCCTCTGACCTTCTCTCCTGGTAGGGCCACCTTCCCAGTGCCAGGCTCTCCCTGGGCACCCCCTGATCTATGTACCAAGTCCAGACCATGGATGACACAGGAGGGCAGAAACGGGGCTCCTATGCTCAGGCATCCCTGGGCCTGGGTCCCAGCGCTGCTTTACTTCTGTCCCTCCCCTCAGGATTCACAGCTGGAGCTGCCAGCAAGCAGAGGACACCACCCTCAGGTTTCCAACTTGATTCTACAGGGCTGGTCCTGCACCCTGAGGAACACTAACCAAGCATGTCCTCCGGGCCAGGAGTCTTAATTACCCTCACTGCAGCCTCAGGAGCCTAGAGCATCATCAACTTTACAGACGAGGAAACCCGGGCTTGGATGTAAGACAGGACTGGCCTAGGAATTGGACCCAGGTCTGTCTGACTGCAGGGCCTGGGCTCCATATGCACACTGAGGCAGAACCAAGGGGAACAAGAGAAAGAAAGGGGTGGCGCCAGACCTGACCCAGGCCTCCCCTCACTGCCTGATGCTGATGTCATGACATTGGAGGGTGCTGGGCTAGAGTCAGAGACGGGGCCCCCCGCTCGCTGTCTGCTGAGTAAGCTGAGTAAGCTACTTCCAAGCCTCAGCTTTTTCTTCTGTTCAACAGGGCCAGTAATTCCTCCTCATAGGACTGCTAAGATAATTAATACACCCAAGACAGTGCTTGGAATATAGTAGATGTTCAATAAATGTGATTCGCATCCTTTCCAGGTGGAGGCTGGATTTGATTCCCAAATTCTGCCCCTTTCCTTGCACCCTAGGTCCACTCTTTCAGTTCAGTCTTTCCCCAGCCATCTGGGCTGACTCTCCAGTAGCCCCCAGGCCCCGCCTGGGCTGAGCGTCCCACTCACTTGTTGTTGTAGAAGCTGTGCTTGGCAGCCAGGTTGGAGCAGACAGACGGAGAGTCCTTGGTGCCTTTGCTGATGATCCGGGGTTTACTGTCAAAGCAGATCTGCCCAGGGAGGGGAAGGGCTGGGACCTGGCATGGCCACCTGGGAAGGGGGTGAGCTGGGATCCCGCACAGCTACCTGGCGAAGGACAGCTGGGTCCCTGCAAGCCCTGCCCTGGGTCAGAGGAGTGAGGAAGGGAATCCCAGGGGCTGTGGCCTTGTCTCTCTGGTTCCAGCTCACAGGTGACCTGGGCCTTGGCTCCCTTCCTCGCCCTCCTCCCTCCCTCTGATCCCACCACTCCCAATGCCTGGGGCAGGGGGTTACTTCACGTCAAAAAAAAAGATAAAAAGGAATGGCAAGTGCTTTATGAACTATAGGCTGTCACCTGGCTATGAACTATGATTCTGAGGCCAATGCTCCCCGCAGGGGGTTGGCACAAGTCCCGACCTCAAAGAGTTGGGGGAAGGGCTGGTGGTGCCAGGGATGAGGGTTGGATTAAGCCGCAGCAAACCCTGCCAGCAATCCAGACCTGGAGCCCTTGCTCTGCGGACACAGACGTGCCACTGCCCCTGCCCTCAACATGCTACGACTGGGTGGGGAGGCAGGGGCCAGGTTCACTCCGGAGGCCAAGTAGGGTTTTCAGGGACAGCTTTGGGGAGGGAATTAACAGCAGCTCAGTGGCGCTGCTGGGATCACAGTGCAGCTAAGAGGCTCCAAGCCCAGAAACACAGGACAGTGTCCTGTGGGGAGGGCACAGCCAGCTACAGGCAGGAAGTGCAATGGCCACTGAAGCCAGCAGGGCCGAGGGAAGGCATGTGGGGGAGGCCTGAGATGTGGGGCCGTGGACACGGCACTTGGAATCGCTGAGCAGTGCCAAATACATCATACCCACAACAAGGGATGAAGGGGAAGCCCTGGACAGGCCCTCAACCTGCCTGTGTCCTGGGGGCCTGGCTGTGGGGACCACCAGCGGCAGCTGGTGCTGGGAGGTGGGCATGACTCCAGGGGCAGACTGCCCGGGTTTGAAGCTCAGTTCTGCATGGCACTGTCCATGTGGCTGAGGGCAGCTCCTCGCTACCCTGAATCTCAGCCTCAACATCTGTAAAATGGGGATATCTGCCTGCCAGCACTGCCGTGACAATGGAAATGACTTCTGTTTTTTTCTTGAATAGGGTCTCACTCTGTCACCCAGGTTGGAGTGCAGTGGCTCGATCTTGGCTCACTGCAGCCTCTACCTCCTGGACTCAAGCAATCCTCCCACCTTAGCCTCCTGAGGAACTGGGACGAGAGGCGCATGCCACCAAGCCCAGATAATTTTTAACTTTTTTTTGAGATAGAGTCTCAAGTGCAGTTGCATGATCTTGGCTCATTGCAACCTTTGCCTCCCAGGTTCAAGTGATTCTCCTGCCTCAGCCTCCCAACTAGCTGGGACTACAGACATGCACCACAACGCCCAGCTAATTTTTGTGTTTTTAGTAGAGACAGGGTTTCACCATGTTGGCCAGGCTGGTCTCAAACTCCTGACCTCAATTGATCTGCCCGCCTCAGCCTCCCAAAGTGCTGGGATTACAGGCGTGCGCCGCTGCACCAGGCTGGGAATGAGAAACAGAAACAACCACATGCCAAGCCCGGCCTGTGACCGGCTGTCAGGAAAGAGCAGGCATTAAGAGTTATGATTTTTCTTTCCAGCCTCAGTTTCTGCCTCTGCAAAATGAGGGGGCTGAATCAGATTTGGCCTCTAGCCAGACAGGATCCTAGGGCCCTGACTTACTGACCCTCCAGGACCTACTGGTTCTAAAGCCAGGCCTCCATAGCCCACTGGTTCCAGGGCTGACCTCCTATGGTGGTCCGTGCCAGGGAGCATCCCCGGCCCTGTCTGTGCCATGGCCTATGGGGTGGCAGTGGGTGGGCGGGCGGTACCTCGCAGAGGAAGGTGAAGATGCCCTGGTGCTCCTTCAGGAGCTTGGCGATGGTGAGGCTGCCACGCTTAACACCCCCCAGCGGGTCGAAGAGCAGGTCGCGGTTGAGGGTGCCCTTCCGCTCCTCGGTCCACACGTCGATCTCCTCCTGATGGTAGGCGAAGGTGCAGTTATCCCCGTACTTACAGTCCTGCTTGTTAATCATGTCTGCAAAGAGGCAACAGGACACACGTTCCGCCAGGCGGGGACAGAAGCCCGCAGCACCCTCGCCACCCTGCTGCGGCCTGCAGGGCTCTGGCCTCATGAGCCAGGCAGGGCTTGGCTCCACCCCAACACAGGTGACGCAGTGGCTGCTGCACCCCCGGCCAGGACTTGGCAGAGCTGGAAATTCCTTTCCAAACACCAGGCCCCGTTCTGCACTCCACACCTGCAGAGTACAGTAATCACTGCTGCCCCACTCACCCCACAGGACTGCTTTTGAAGAAGCAGACAAGTCTCTAAATAAATATAAGGGATTTTGTTTTTGTTTTTGTTTTTTTGAGGTGGAGTTTCGCTCTTGTTGCCCAGGCTGAGTGCAATGGCATGATCTCGGCTCACCGCAACCTCCGCCTCCCGGGTTCAGGTGATTCTCCTGCCTCAGCCTCCGAGTAGCTGGGATTACAGGCACGTACCACCATGCCCGGCTAATTTTGTATTTTTAATAGAGACAGAGTTTCTCCATGTTGGTCAGGCTGGTCTCAAACTCCTGACCTCAGGTGATCTGCCCATCTCAGCCTCCCAAAGTGCTGGGATTACAGGCGTGAGCCACTGTGCCTGGCAAATACAAGGGATTTAAAAACAATTATTCACCAGGAAAATAACATGGCATGGTTAAGAGCATGTACTCTGGCGTCAGACAGAATTGGGCTAGGATTCCGCATTACTCCCCAAGCCTCAGCTGTCTTTGCTATGAATGGAGGAGAATGGGTTGTTGGAATCAAGTGAGATAATACATAAAGCTGGTGGGGGTGCTGGGCACAGTGGCTCATGCCTGTAATCCTAGGACTTTGGGAGGCTGAGACAGGAGAATTGCTTGAGGCAAGGAGTTCAAGACCAGCCTAGGCAACAAATTAAGACCCCATCTCTACAAAAAAAATTAAAAATTAAAGAATAAGCTGGGTGTGGTGGCATGTGCCTGCAGTCTCAGCTACTCAGGAGGTTGAGGTGAGAAGAGACTTAAGCCCAGGAGGTTGAAGCTGCAGTGAGGTATAATAGCACCACTCACTTTAGCCGGAGCAACAGAGCAAGACCCTGTCTCATAAAACAAAAACAAAACAAAACAAAATTTCCGGGGGCTGGGCCATCTGGAGAGAGGAAAGGTGGCTCAGAACCTGGAGATCTGCCATTTCCTGGGGGTGGGACCTGTTTTTCTTTCTCCTCCTCCCACTCTAAGTCTGCCTTGTCTCATCCCTCTGCCAGGCTCTTGGCGTACAAGGACAAACAGGCCACAGACCTGGAGGAGTGGGGCAGATCCCTGGGTGGGAGTGGGGGTGATTACACGGGGAAGCACCGCAGAGAAGGGCTTCCCAAGATTCAGGCGGTGCTTGGAGGAGGAGCAGAGGATGACCAGGCTCAAAGGGCGCAGCGTGTGTGACGGAATCAGGGAGGGTCAGTGCGTTTGGGGAATGGTTAGAGCAGAGGGGTCAGGCGGTGGATGCAGGCACGTGTAGGCCTTGTTGCAGAATTTGGACTTCATCCCACTGGCAACGGGCAGTGGCTGATGGAGGCTTCAACCCAAGAGTGACATGTCCTTAGACCAGCCCGGCTGCTGGGAGGACGAGGAGCAAGTTTAGGAGGCCTGGGCAGGCCACAGCGAGGGGCCAGGTCGGGGGAGAGGCAGAGCCGTGGGTGCGCTCTCAAAGCCTCCGTTTCCTCCTCCAGAGCTGTGAGGCTGCAAGCTGACGGAATGAAAGGGCTACACTGGGAAGAGCTTAACGATTCGTGGCTATTCACACATTGCCGTACAGCGGGACCAAGGCGCTTGGCTGGGACCAGAAAGAAGCAAGTCAGGGACATGACGGATGTCCATTAAATACCAACCAGGCTGATGTGAGCCAGAAATGAGGACAGTGACAACAGAAGAGCGACAGAGAGCTCAGGTGGACGGAGCCCTTACCATGCGCCAGTCCTAAATGCTTCCTGTGGCTGCTGGGCATACCGCCCCGCAGCCCCTCAGGGCCCTACAGTGGTAAGAGAAGCCAGCTCCCTGTGAGTCATGTAGGCCCCTGCCACTCCAGAGCACAGGCCAGTGAGGGGCTCGGGGTCCGGCCAAATGTCCCAAATGTGTCCCGCCTGCCTCTGGAAGCTGCTCAGGGCAAGAGACGCTCATTGTGATGCAGAATTCCTTCCGCATGGGTCCCAGGAGCCTAGGCCCCAGCGTTCTCCTCCCATGCGGCTGTGAGGCCCACCCCTGTTCTGTGTACCGGTGATGGGGAGCAGAGAGGCGGCTGGGGGTGGAGGGGCTGAGCCCCAGCTGTGCTGCCGGCCCCGCTGCAGCCCACCCACCTTTGCACAGGTAGTAGGAGCCCACAAAGCTGGTCTTGGTGGGCCGGGGCCGGATCCGCTTCCAGGTCTGGTCCTCCGAGCTCCGGAGCCGGCCGAGCAGGATGTCCCGCTTGCACTTGTGCTCAAGGCCCTCACGGTAGGTGTAGTCGCCAGCCCGGGGGCCTATGGGCAGGGTGGACACACATGGTAATTCCGGAAGCAGAATTGAAGGGTGATGGCTGGCAAGCCCATGCGATCGGTAGGTATTGGCCCCCTCCTTATATACCTACCTCCCCTCTGAGGGCCTCCCACCAGCTCCTAGCACACCCTTCCTGGCTACTTGCTCCCTGGAGACCGGGGGGCCATGCTGGAGTAAAGCCCTCCAAGGAGCCCATTCTTGACACACGCCCCCTTTTTTTTGAGACAGAGTCTCGCTCAGTTACGCAGGCTGGAGTGCAGTAGTGTGATCTCAGCTCACTGCAACCTCCACCTTCCAGGTTTGAGCAATTCTCCTGCCTCAGCCTCCCGAGTAGCTGGGACTATAGGCGAGCACCATCAAGCCTGGCTACTTTTTGTATTCTCAGTAGAGACAGGGTTTCGCCATGGTGGTCAGGCTGATCTCAAACTCCTGACCTCAAGTGATCCGCCTACCTCGGCCTCACAAAGTGCTGGGATTACAGATGTGAGCCACCATGCCCGGTCTACCCATCCCCTTTCTACCACCGCCCTCACTCTCTAGTGAGTCTGACCATGTTAGTGTTTCTCTAGCAAGAACTGTGAAGATGGTGCCTGGCAGGGACAGACCCCAAACTCCTGCCCCTTTCCTTTTTTTGCCCCAGAGGGCCTTCTGTTTTCTGGCACTTATCTCCAACTGAGACACTGGGATTCTTTTGATCTGGGATCCCATGTTCCTGAGATTCCCAGTTCTCTGGGCAGAGGGGTGGAGTCTGCAGGTGAAATGTTACCTGTCTTGGGGTAGCAGAGCTGGCAGGCCTGCTTGAACTCGTGGGTGGCAGCCAAGGGGTTCTTGATGAGCAAGGCAGTGTTGGGCATGCAGGGCTCTGGCTGTGACAGGAGGAAGGAGGCCATTGTGGGCACTGGATGATGGCTGAGGCCACTGGGGCCAGCCTGGGCACCAGAAGGGGGGAGTGCCCTATGACCCCCCCTCCTACCCAAGAGCAAAACCACCACCCAGGACCCCTCCTCTTGCTCCACCCTCCCAGCCAGGGGAGCGCTTTGTAATGTGATCCAAGAGTCTAGAATATCAGGACCGCCTTGGGAAGCCCCCAGGCTAGTGGGTGACCTGGGTCTTGGCTCTGAGCCTTTCTTTGAAGGCAAGCTGAATGTGAAAGCATAGAAATGGGAAGGGCCGTGATTGCAGCCTGTGCTCATGCCCTCCGCCAATCCCCCAAGTCATCAGCAGATGGGGAGGAAGGCAAGACTCAGAGAGGTTAGGGAACTTCACCAGGACCACACAGCTAGTGTAGGTCAGAGTGCAGCATCCTCATCAAATGCCCTTTTTTTTTTTTGAGATGGAGTTTTGCTCTTGTTGCCCAGGCTGGAGTGCAATGGCATGCTCTCGGCTCACTGCAACCTCCACCTCCCAGGTTCAAGCGATTTTCCTCCCTCAGCCTCCTGAGTAGCTGGGATTACAGGTGTCTGCCACCACACCCAGTTAATTTTTGTATTTTTAATAGAGACGGGGTTTCAAAATATTGGCCAGACTGGTCTCGAACTCCTGACCTCGTGATCCACCCGCCTCGACCTCCCAAAGTGCTGGGATTATAGGCGTGAGCCACCACGCCCAGCCCTTCATCAGATGCTCTTTTATTTATTTATTTTTATATATATATATATTTATTTATTTATTTAATTTTTTGAGATGGAGTCTTGCTCTGTCGCCCAGGCTGGAATGCAGTGGTGCAATCTTGGCTCACTGCAAACTCCGCCTCCTGGGTTCACACCATTCTCCCACCTCAGCCTCCCGAGTAGCTGGGACTACAGGTGTGCACCACCACACCCAGCTAATTTTTTGTATTTTTAGTAGAGACAGGGTTTCACCGTGTTAGCCAGGATGGTCTCTATCTCCTGACCTTGTGATCTGCCCGTCTCAGCCTCCCAAAGTGCTAGGATTACAGGCGTGGGCCACCACGCCCGGCCAAGATGCTCTTTTAAACTCAGGACCTGGCTGAGTCTGGAGACCAGGGATGCTACTAACCCTGGGGAAGTCACTTCACCCTCTGAGACTTGAGTTCTTCCACCAGACAAGGGCAATGGTGCCCTCTGTGTGCCTGCCCAGCACATGGCTTGGTGAGGAAGGACACGAGGTAACCATCTTTGATCCATCCACTCTGGGGGTGCCCTGCCATGGGGAATGCAGCACCTTACCCCATGCAGACGGCTCATTCCCTGACTCTAGAACCCACAACCCCCAGCAGGGAATGAGAGGCCTGGATCCCCACTCCAGTCACTCACCGAGGGGGCTGGTTTCTGAGCACCGCTAGGGGGACGGTGGTCCTGTGAGTTGGTCTCCTCTGGGCAGGGAGAAGACATAGGGTCAGTGGCTCTGGCTCTGAGGCGTGAGGGGCCTTCCTAGGGCTTCCCCTTATGTGTTGCTAACTCAGAGAAGCCTCCAGGCCACACGTCCTCTCCCACTCCCGCTGAACCCCTGACTCTATCCTCTCCTCTCCACTACCCTGGGGCAAAGACGCCTCCCAGCCCGTGTGTCCACTCCTTGCTTAAACTTGCCAGGGCTTCCTGCTGCCCCTAGGAGAAAGCCCAAGTTCCTTAGCTTGCTCCCAGGTCCTTGGAGACCAAGGCCCCCACCCCAGCTGCTCTGCTCCTCAGCCAGCCCCGCACCATGCTGTGCCAGGATAGTGCCCTTGCTTCCTCTGCCTGGCAGGCAGAGAACTTGAACTTTTCCTTCAAGACCCCGCCTTCAAGAGCTTTTCCTTCAAGACCACTTCCTCCAGGAAGCCTCCTTTGGCCCTGAGGCTGAGTGAATCCCCTCCATGCCCCCACTGTCCCATTAAGTCCTCTCAGTCGAGTGCCCTGGGCTGCGTCCGACTGCCGAAAGCTAGCCCCACCAGGGCCCAGACAACCCGGCTTCCTCCCTGGGTCCCTGGCACCCAGCCCAGAGTGGTGCTGTGGGAGGCCATGACCTTGTGCCCCGCCCCCAGCCTCACGATCATCCCATGGGATCTCACCAGCCTGGTGACCCAGGGTCCTGGGAGGCTGGGCAGGGAGCACCAGACTGGGAGTCTAGAGGCCTGGACTGTCGTAGCTCTCCTCTGCTTGATCTTGAAGAAGACACCCGCCCCTCAGGCCCAGCCCCACACTGTGCTGAGCACTGCAGAGACAGCAGCGCAGAGACATGGCCCGGGATTGCTAAGGGGTAATGGGGACAAACAGATCTGTAACTCAACTCCACTCTCCAGGGACCAGAGACCACAGCACTGTGCAATCTGTCCAGGGAGGCTGAACGTGCCCACCTATGGCCTTACCCATGAAGGAGTCAGGTTTGTCCAGGGAGCCTCGTGTCGACCCAAAGCTGTCAAGCGCATCCAGTCGGGTCTCCGAGTACGGCAGCAGGTCCAGGGGGTCTAGCGTGGGGCCCGGGGGATCGAGGGCATCCAGCACAGAGGCGGCCAGCTTCTTGGAGGGGTCCATGACCAAGCCGAAGGAGGCGGGGGGCAGTGGGCTGGAGACAGGGATGGAGCCACCCACCACAGGTGGTAGCAGTGGGGTCCCGCCGGGGAACACGGGTATCAGCTGGGGCAATTCACTAGGCACGCCGCTGCCAGACAGGCCACCCTGGACCAGAGACTACGAGGCAGGGACAGAGGGAGGGGTCAGAGGAAAACAGGACTGCCTAGGCCTGGGCAGCATCAGGCACTTGGGGAAGCAAGGAGACCTGCACCCTGCCCCCTGGCTTCAGCCTGTCCCACGGGGGAGCAGTGCTCACTATGGTCCCTTCTGGCCAGACATTCTGGAGCTTCATTTTTTTCTTTTTTTTTTGAGACGGAGTCTTGCTCCATTGCACAGACTGGAGTGCAGTGGCGTGATCTTGGCTCACTGCAACCTCCGCCTCCCGGGTTCAAGCGATTCTCCGGCCTCAGCCTCCTGAGGAGCTGAGACCAGAGGCATGCGCCACCATGCCCGGCTAATTTTTGTATTTTTAGTGGAGACGGGGTTTCACCATGTTGGCCAGGCTGGTCTCGAATTCCTGACCTGAAGTGATCCGCCTGTCTTGGCCTCCCAAGGTGCTGGGATTACAGGCATGAGCCACCGTGCCCAGTCTGCAGCTTCATTTCTGTCCCTACTGAGGCCTCCTCCTGAGACACATGACGTGAGCATGGGGACCTTCCCTCCACCCCTGGGACAATGGAGACACAGTGGGGAGAGGGACTCAGGGGAGCACAAGGAGGGCGGTGTGGCTCACCAGCGAGTCCAGGAGGGTGTCCAGCTCTGGGCCAAAGACGTCCCCATCTGAGAAGTCATCCAGGCTGTCGGTGCTGGGGAGGGTCCTGCTGCTGTCCAGCGGGGCCAGCAGGTCCAGAACATGAGGGAATAGGGGCATCGTGGGCGTGGAGGGGAGGAGGGCCGGGGAGGCTCGAGGGTCCACATAGCAGTCTGCGGTGGGGTGGGCAAGAGATGAAGGGGAGCACTGCTTGGTGGGGGTGGAGGAGGCATCCTGGGCCCCACGACGCTCACCCAATACCTTCCCTTCTTCCTTCAGCTCTTCCCAGGAGCCCTGCCTTCCCCATCGGCTGATCCCACTGGCAGATGCTCAGGGGGTGGTCAAGGAAGGCCACAGCCCCAGAGCTGGGAGGGGCCCTCAGTCCTATGATGTCAACCCTTGGCCCAGGCTCAATGCCTGAATGTCCACTATTGCTGCCTCCTTCCTCTGGGGTAAGCAATGCCCTCTCCAGGGGACACTCTTAAAAAGGCAACCTTTTCTGGAAGCCAATGAGGAAGAGGAGGGGAAAGGGCTTTGGAAGAGGCGGGATGTGCAGGCAGCCTGGAGTGAAGGCCATGGAACTGTTGCACCCAGCTAAGAGGCAGCACCTCCCTCTGCCAGGCTAGAGATGCCCTCCCCTCCCTGAGCAGGTCTGTGGCTCTCAACCCACTGTTTTCTCCCATGCCTCAGGGAGTATCAGGGTGGGGAACCCCTCGAAGGCCCTCTCGTCTACAGGGCTGGGATGGGGAGAGGACTTGACTCCCCTGACCTCTAGGGGACATCAGGGGTGGGGGGCTGAGTGCCCCCCAACCTGGGGCCTCAATTTCCACTTGTTCCCTCATATCAGGGACATTACCTGTTTCGATGTCATCTATGGACCCCAATCCATTAGAAGTTCCCTGTGGGGAGAGGGCCACAATGGCTCTGTGGCTGGGAAGGCCCCGATCCCGGCACCCAGGACCAGCCCCTCCCCACATGACTACGCTGTTGACCCGGCACCCAGGAGCACTTAGAGTGCCAGGGGAGATTAAAGCCCTCACATGCAACTGGGCGCGGTGGTTTACGCCTGTAATCCCAGCACTTTGGGAGGCCGAGGTGGGCGGATCACCTGAGGTCAGAAACTTGAGATCAGCGTGGCCAACATGGTGAAACCTTATCTCTACTAAAAATACAAAAATTAGTCGGGCATGGTGGCAGGAGCCTGTAACCCCAGCTACTTGGGAGGCTGAGGCAGGAGAATGGTTTGAACCCAGGAGGCGGAGGTTGCAGTGAACTGAGATCATGCCACTATACTCCAGCCTGGGCAACTCCGCCTCAAAAAAAAAAAAAAAAAAAAAAAAAAAAGTCAGGGCATGGTGGCTCATGTCTGTAATCCCAGCACTTTGGGAGGCCGAGGTGGGCAGATCACCTGAGGTCAGGAGTTCGAGACCAGCCTGACCAATATGGAGAAACCCCGTCTCTACTAAAAATACAAAATTAGCCGGGCGTGGTGGCACATGCCTGTAATCCCAGCTACTAGGGAGGCTGAGGCAGGAGAATCACTTGAACCCGGGAGGCAGAGGTTGTGGTGAGCCAAGATCGTGCCATTGCACTCCAGCCTGGGCAACAAGAGCGAAACTCCATCTCAAAAAAAAAAAAACAGCCCTCACACGTGCTGGGTCCTCACCCCTGTGGTGCCCAGCAAGGGGCTGGATGGGCCAGGAGGTGGGGGCATGGGATCAGTGGAGTACCACAGCTGCCCCTCTAGGGAGGGGTGGTGAAGGGCAGGGAGGGAACCTCTGAGTCTTGGCTTCCACCTGCCACGGGGTGGGGTCCTCACCCTGGTGAAGGCGGCAAGGGTCATACCAAGCCCCCCATGCAGCACCACAGATGGCTTGCAGTTCAAAGACAAAAGTGCCCTCTCCCTGGGTCCCTAGGCTCTCCTCTCCCATGGTAGCCCCAGGTCCCCCAGGAAGCAGAGAAGGGGATGCAGCCCAGGTGGGATCCCATTGCCTTCCTGCTGGAGGGAAGCTGGGCCTGAGCAGGCTGGACAGCCTAGGCAAAGTTCCCCATCCACTCTGGGCCTGCTTCACTCACTGCTGGGGAAGGCTATCAGGATGAAATGACCTGCTATGTGTGAAAAGCTTAGAATAGGGCCTGGCACACAGGAGGTGCTTTGTAAGTGTTTTGTTTGTTTGTTTGTTTTGAGACAGAGTCTCGCTCTGTTGCCCAGGTTGAAGTGCAGTGGCATGATCTTGGCTCACTGCAACCTCCACCCCCCAGGTTTAAGCAATTCTCCTGCCTCAGCCTCCTGAGTAGCTGGAATTACAGGCGCCCGTCACCACACCTGACTGACTAATTTTTTTGTATTTTTATTTTGTTTTTTTTTTTATTTATTTATTTTGAGATGGAGTTTTGCTCTTGTTGCCCAGGCTGGAGTGCAATGGTGCGATCTTGGCTCACCGAAACCTCTGCCTCCCAGGTTCAAGTGAATCTCCTGCCTCAGCCTCCCGAGCAGCTGGGATTACAGGCATGTGACACCACGCCTGGCTAATGTTTGTATTTTTAGAGACGGGGTTTCTCCATGTTTGTCAGGCTGGTCTCGAACTCCCGACTTTAGGTGATCCATCTGCCTCAGCCTCCCAAAGTGCTGGGATTACAGGCGTAAGCCACCGCACCTAGCCTTTTGTATTTTTAGTAGAGATGAGGTTTCGCCACGTTGCTCAGGCTGGTTTCAAACTCCTGAGCTCAGGCAATCCGCCTGCCTTGGCCTCCCAAAGTGCTGGGATTACAGGCGTGAGCCACCGCACCCACTTTTTTTTTTTTTTTTTTGAGATGGAGTCTTGCTCAGTCACCCAGGCTGGAGTGCAATGGTGTGATCTCAGCTCACTACAACCTCCGCCTCCGACATTCAAGTGATTCTCTAGTCTCGGCCTCCCGAGTAGCTGGGATTACAGGCACATGCCACCACGCCCAGCTAATTTTTGAATTTTTTTTTTTTTTTTGAGACAGGGTCTCGCTCTGTCGCCCAGGCTGGAGTACAGTGGCGTGATTTCGGTTCACTGCAAGCTCCGCCTCCCAGGTTCACGCCATTTTCCTGCCTCAGCCTCCCGAGTAGCTGGGACTACAGGCACCCGCCACCATGCCCGGCTAATTTTTTGTATTTTTTAGTAGAGACGGGGTTTCACTGTGTTAGCCAGGATGGTCTGGATCTCCTGACCTCGTGATCCGCCTGCCTCGGCCTCCCAGAGTGCTGGGATTACAGGCGTGAGCTACCGCGCCCAGCCAATTTTTGAATTTTTTAGTAGAGACAGGGTTTCACCATGTTGGCCAGGTTGATCTCAAACTCCTGACTTCAAATGATCCACCCGCCTCGGCCTCCCAATGTGCTGAGATTACAGGCGTGAGCCATCATGCCTGGCCTGTGTTTATTAGATGCACAGCATAAGTTCCTGAGTCCCAGCTATCAGGAAACTGGCCTGGGAGAGCCGGTGTTTTATTCACCAGCTCCCACGCTCTGAAATTCAGGCCGTGGTGCATCCTTCCCTGTCCTGACAACCTCCCCTTTTTCTCTGAGTCCTTCACAGTCCAGTTCAAGTCCTGCTTCCCTGGTGAGGCCCTGGGGGGCCCCGCCCTTTCTGTGTCCCCACAGAGGGCCAGATGGAGGACCAGATTCCACCACTAGCCTTCTTTTCCCAGGACCAGCAGCCACAGGACCAGGAGCTAGATTCATCCGGCATCCTGCCTCATGCCAGCCCAGGCCAGCATCTCACACCCACTGTGGGGTTTAGCCCTCGGTCCAGGCGCCCTGCGAGGTAGCATCCCATGGCATGGAAATGTCAGCCCAGAAAGTTGCCATGCACAGATCAGAGCAGGGCTGTCTGATCCACGAGCCTGCCCTGAGTCTGTCCCCTGGAATTGTACACTCCCCCACCCACACCTGCACCAACACCCTGCACCTCCTTCCCACACCTGAGCCTGCCATGGAGCACATGGCAAATGTGTGCACTTCAGTCTCTGGAGTGTTTGCTCACCACAGATTGGCTGCCAAACCAAGGCCGCCATGCTGGATCACAGAGCTGCTATCCTCATGGTAAGTACATAAAGTTTTTTGTTTTTTTTTTTTTTTAAACGGAGTCTCGCTCTGTCACCCAGGCTGGAGTGCAGTGGCACGATCTCGGCTCACAGAACACGCTGCCTCCCGGGTTGGTACCATTCTCCTGCCTCAGCCTCCCGAGCAGCTGGGACTACAGGCGCCCGCCAGCACGCCCAACTAATTTTTTTTTGTATTTTTAGTAGAGACGAGGTTTCATTGTGTTAGCCAGGATGGTCTCGATCTCCTGGCCTTGTGATCCGCCTGCCTCAGCCTCCCAAAGTGCTGGGATTACAGGCGTAAACCACCGCGCCCGGCACATAAAATCTTTGAGGGAAAAGAGAGGTACCAGATGAACATCTCTAGGGAAAGCGGTGATTCTCCCTGCTAGGTCCTGCCCATGGCTCCCAGGCCATACAGGACAAAGTCACCTTCTCAGCCCTCCTGCCCATGCCATCAACTCAGCCTGCCAGGCTTACTCTTCCTGCCCTTCTGCATGGCACTCCTTCTGGGGACATCCGTTTAGCAACAAAGGTCTATGGAGCTCTATCTCTCCTGCAGACGCCCTGCTGGGAGCTTTCACACTGACCCATTGTAATTCTACAACCTCCACAAAAATGGCAGGTACTGGACCCCTGTGAAAGAGAAGGAAGCTAAGGCTCTGAGAGGTGGAGTGGCCTGCGTAGATAAGGAGCGGGCTCAGGATCTGAGCCAAAGCACGTCCCACTGCAGAGCCCAGGCTATTCTGAGCCCCATGGGAGGAACTGGTCTTGTGGTCTGGGGTGTCCGTCGCCCTTGCTGCTTAGCCTTTGCGCAGGCTGTGTCCCTGGTCATGAGTGCCGTTTCCCCCCTCTCCAGCTCTCCCTTCCTCTTAGTCTTGCTTCCCTGGCTCGCTGAAGCCCTCTCCCACCAAGGCTGCCTTGGACTCTCTGTTCCTGGAACTCACAGCTCTCCTTGCATCTTGCTCCCCACGCTGCCAGAGGCAGCTCTTGCACAGACTCTGTCTTGTAGGGCCTCTGCCTGGCTCCTAGGTCATAAGAAGCTCCCTGAGGGCACAGCCTGGACCATCCCCACTTCCAGGTGCACATGTGGAATGACCAGCCAGCTGAACGAATACGGTGCTCATGGTGGAGAACCTACAAGGACCCCTGCAGCCCGCATTTACCTGTGTCTGTGCACAACTGACAGAAGGCCAGGGGCTCTGGCTGGGACACCACCTTGCCCTCATGTGTCCTAGGGCCACTCTGTGTGTGCACGTGCACATGTGTGTACCATGTTGGGCAAACTGAGTTCATGAGGCAGGGTCTCAACTGGTCCTCTCCACTGTGGGCTTCTTAGAGCCCTCCCGAACCATGCCCCACCTGACCTCTATGAACGTGCAGGAGGAGCCCAGAAAGATTGCAGGGATGGGTGAACGGCCTGGCTGGGACTGGGAGTGCCTGGTGCCAGGTATGGCACCATCTGTGGTCATCTGGCTGCAGACTGAGCAGGGCTTTGAGGCCTGGCCCTGGAGAGCTGGGCATTCAGCCCATATTTGCTGTGGCCCCCCGGCCACAGTCATCAGTCATTCAACAAATATCTTTTGAGCATCTGCTGTGCCTGCCCAGCCCCAGCTCCGCTTGCTGTGATGAGAAGCTACCTCAGTGCTCTATTCCCAGTGTCTGAACTGACACTGGGTACAAAGCAGTACTCAATAAACACCTTCTGAATCAATGAATAGAATTAATGCTGCCTCCCTTCAATGCCTTCCCAATGCTAAGACTGGCTCACCAGGGGCCAAGCGGTCTGGCTTATATCTCCTGTTCCAGGACCCCCAGGGGGCTGCCTGCCTTGGCGTTGGTTCCTCCCACACTCTGAGCTCCTCCAGGCCTCAGGGTCTTTGTAAACACCTTCCCCCGGTCTGGAATGCTGTTTCACCTGCACACCTGCCCCTAACTCTTCAACCTTCTGGTCTCAGCTTAAATGTCACTAAATCCTGTCTAAATCAGGCCTCCCAGTTGCAATGGCTCAGGTCTCCCCACACTCTGCCTTCAGAGTCTTCATCACGGTTTGTAACCAGAAATGATCTGGCTAATGTCCTAATGTCCATCCTGGACTGTGAGCTCTTTGAAGGCAGGGAACAGATTTGTTTTGTTCATCACATACCCAACCCCAAGCTCAGTGCTTGGCCCATACTGGGTAAACTTAGACAAATCACTTCTCATTCATTTAGTGTTTCCTCTTTGGAGCACCTGGTATGTGCCAGGCCTAATAATTTCTTTTGTTTTTGAAATGGAGTCTTGTTCTGTCTCTCAGGCTGGAGTGTAATGGCGTGATCTCGGCTTACTGCAAACTGAGCCTCCTGGGTTCAAGTGATTCTCCTGCCTCATCCTCCCAAGTAGCTGGACCTACAGGTGCACGCCACCACGCCCGGCTAATGTTTGTATTTTTAGTTGAGATAGGGTTTCACCATATTGGCCAGGCTGGTCTTTAACTCCCGAAATTAACTGATCACCCACCTCAGCCTCCCAAAGTGCTGGGATTACAGGCATGAGCCACCGTGCCTGGCACACATACCGTGAGTGCTACAAAGGCAGATTATCACCTGCCTCCTTTGCAGGCTGGGAGGCCCCTGAGGGCAAGGACGCAGCTCTCTCAGGCCCAGGGCCAAGAGTGTTTTGTGGGCCTCCTTGTGGAATGAATGAAAGAAAGTGCTGCAAAGCTCTGGAGGAGGGAGGCCTGCTGCTACCTCGCTGTGTGACACTGGCCCTGTCCCCGCCCCACTCTGTGCCTCAGTTTCCCTTAACGTACAAGGTGGCAGGACCTCGGGTTCCATCAGTGCTCTTATAGCCCATCCCTCACTTTCCAGAAAGCCTCGAAGTCTACCTGAGCAGCTCCTGTGTGGTGAGTGAGGGGCAGGGGTCTTAGTCATGTGCCAGGCCCTGCCCCACCTCCCAGGATGAGCCAGGCCTGACGGGGGCGCACAAGTGTCTTGGCCCTTAGGAGGAGTCCCTAGCTCGGGACAGCACAGCAGCTCTCCGCCGTGACTGCCCACTTCATTTCCTGCTGGGTCCCGTGTGCCGGGTTATCAAGCACTTTCCTCCCTTGTTTCTGTTGAGGGATGGTTCGCATTTCAGAACGTGGACTCTGAAGGACCTGCCCAAGGCTGCAGGGCCCAGTTGGGCTCTTCCTTGTCAGAATCCTCAGTCTCAGCTGCCCCTCCCCAGCAGAGTCACCGAGCCAGGGAGAGCAGGATGGGTGTCAGCAGGGGCATGCCCTTGAGCTGGGTTTTGAAAAGCAAAGAGCTAGAGAAAGGCAGGGTGGGGAAGAGGAAGACATTCGAGGCCCAGGGGACTGAACCTGCAGAAAGGCTGGTGAGAAGAAAAGCAACACAGCAGGAAATGTGGGGCGGGAGGCAGAAGGAAGGCACGTGGGACCAGGTGCCCAGACTGTGTCCTGGCCAGGGTCCATGAGTAAGGCTGCCCCCAGTGGCTCCCCGGCAATGACCCCTCCCTGCCAACAGCAGCCATGGCCTGTCCCCACACCCTGCCCCCGTGGTCATGGGAGGCACCTCCTGGGGAGGCGGAGGCCCCTGGACCTGCTGCCTGAGGTCATTTATACCCAGAGAGAGTGAATCCAAACCTCTCGTAATGGATAAATCAAGACAGGTTGGCTCAGCCCCAATCCTACCTGGTCTGCCACGCCAGCCGCAGTGCCATTACTGAGCAGAGAAAAGGTTTCCAATTCCTGCCAGAGATTGGAGAGAGGTGGGCAGAGGTAAAGATTCTGAAAAGATGCTCAAGGTCCCCTTAGCCGGGGCAGGAAAGAAGCCCTGACACAGGCAGCTGGGGTCTGCAGTGTCCCCTGGGAGTCCCTGTCCCCAGGCCTGCCGGAAATCACCTGCTCTGTCTCTCTGGGTCAGATTCTGGGGTTTTCTTCCTCCAACCTTAACCTGGGCAGAGGACCTCCCTGCACACCTCTGCTGTGTGTCATGCACCATGCTAGACACCGTCTCCAACATTCTATCTTTTTATTTATTTGTTAATTTTAAAAATTTTTTTCTGAGACAGAATCTCACTTTGTCCCATAGGCTGGAGTGCAGGGGTGTGATCTCGGCTCCCTGCAGCCTTAACCTCTGGGGTTCATGTGATCCTCCCACCTCAGTCTCCCAAGTAGCTGAGACTACAGGCGCGCACTACCACACCAGGCTAATTTTTGTACTTTTTGGAGAGATACGGTTTTGCCATGTTGCCCAGGTTGGTCTTGAACTCCTGAGCTCAAGCAAACTGCCTACCTCAGCCTCCCAAAGTACTATGATTATAGGCATGAACCACTGCGCCCGGCCCATTCTCTCTCTTTTTTTTTTTGAGACGGAGTTTTACTCTTGTTGCCCAGGCTGGAGTGCAATGGTGCGATCTTAGCTCACCTGCCTCCCAGGTTCAAGTGATTCTCCTGCCTCAGCCTCCTGGGTAGCTGGGATTACAGGCATGCACCACCACACCTGGTTAATTTTTGTATTTTTAGTAGAGATGGGGTTTCTCCATATTGATCAGGCTGGTCTCGAACTCCTGACCTCAGGTGATCTGCCCGTCTCGACCTCCCAAAGTGCTGGGATTACAGGTGTGAGGCACTGCACCCGGCCCATCCATTCTCTCTTTTTAATCCTCCCATGAGCCCTCTGGGGTGGGCCTAAATTATCTCCATCCTCCGGGTGAGGAAACCAAGGTGGAAAGAGATGAACTAACTTGCTCAAGGTCACAGCACTGACTCGAGTCACGAGCTTTCCCATGTGCAGCCTCCTGGCCCTTGGCAGGTGCCAAATGAATCTGTGTGGATCTGAACCAGCCAAACGGATACCAACACTTCAAATTTGCACCATATGGGGGTTATTTTAGAACATAATGCTGAAGGACGCCAGTGTCAACTCAGGCCACCTCCAGGTGATTAAAGTCAGCCAGCGCAGGGAGGGAGTGGTTTTCAACAGCTGGAGTCTAAGGTGAGCTAGAAGCGGTGGCTGCTATCTCCTTTTCTGAAAGGTTCCGGGGCTTTCAGCCAACAGACAAGGAAGATCACCTGCTGTCGCTCCCCTCTGTCCTAACCTGGCCCTGGCCACCCTCACCCACCTTCTCCACGGTGCCTGGTCCCTCACTTCAGACCTCCTCACATCCACACCGACCCTCCCAGGGTCCCGAGCCCACCTACCTGGGGCCTCTTATATGCCTTGCGAACTCGCAACCCCAGTTTCTGGGCCAGCTCTTGACCAAGCTGAGTCACGCTTTCATCCTGCAGAGGACAAGACACAGGGTGGTGGGTCAGTCTGCCCGGGCTCACAAAGCCGTGCTCCTGGACACCTGTGCAGCCCTACGGGGGGAGGTCATGGTCACCCCATGTTACAGATGAGAAAGTGAGGCCCCAGGAGGTGACCCTGGCTTGACCAAGTCACACAGCTAATGAGTGGTGGCACCAGGACCATCACCCCATGCTTCTGTTTTTCCTTTTATTTGGGGGTAGAAAATGAATGATTTTGTTTTTATTTTAATATAGTCTTTCTATTTCTAAAATTTAGCAAGTGACAGTGTCACTGTAGAAGGGAAGAATGTTACAGGGAGAGCAAGTGCTCCCTGGGTCTCCCCTTCTCCCCAGGTCTTTCCAGGAGGGAATCACACTCTGCTGGGCTGATGTGTTTCCTTAGCGCTCTTTTCTAGGAATACATGAATGCAGACCTATAAAGAATGCTGAGTTCTGGCCAGGCTCAGTGGCTTATGCCTGTAATCCCAGCACGTTGGGAGGCTGAGGCAGGGAGGATCACTTGAGGTCAGGAGTTCGAGACCAGCCTGGCCAACATGGTGAAAACCTGTCTCTACTAAAAATACAAAAAATAGCCGGGTGTGGTGGTGCGCGCCTGTAATCCCAGCTACCCAGGAGGCTGAAGCAGGAGAATTGCTTGGACCAGGGAGGCGGAGGTTGCAGTGAGCCGAGATCACACCACTGCACTCCAGCCTGGGCAACAGTGAGACTTCGTCTCCAAAAACAATTTAAAAATAAAATAAAATTAAAAAAAAAAAAGAATGCTTAGTTCTGGCCGGGCACGGTGGCTCATGCCTGTAATCCCAGCACTTTGGGAGGCTGAGGTGGGCGGATCACCTGAGGTCAGGAGTTCGAGACCAGCCTGGCCAACATGGTGA
>NW_012102031.1:1344613-1346653 GCF_000951045.1 Mandrillus leucophaeus
ACCTCATGTGATCCACCCGCCTCGGCCTCCCAAAATGTTGGGATTACAAGCGTGAGCCACTGTGCCTGGCTGTCTCTTTCTTTTTTTTAAACAGGAATGAGGTCACATTATATAGTTCTACAACTTGTTTCTAAAACCAAACAACGTCCTGCAACCCTCAGCAAGTGAGGATACATAGATGAGGCACAGGGTTGTAAGGCCCAAAGGAGCCAGGGCGTGGAAAGCTTGCAACAGTGCCTGGACCACACTTAGTGACCACTGGACAGCAACCATCCTTCCTTCCCTTCCCAGGCTGTAATACAGAACATGCACTATGTGCCAAGCATGAGTGAGGGGCAAAGGATACCCCAGCAAAAAGGGCAGATGGGCCCAGGCCTCATGGAGATTCCAATCCAAAGGGGGAGATCAGTTAGTGAACAAAGAAACAGGTGGCTACAAACTGGGGTCCAGGCACAAAGAGGCAAGGAAGGCACTGACATCTGGGCATGTGTCTACCTACCTCACTGACAAGCTCCTGGAGGCCAGGGCCTGGGTTGGAGTCATCTGTGGTCCCCAGTGCCCAGCATGGAGCAGGGGCTCGGTCAGTGTTTGCCCAACAAAGATTGGGAAAAGAGAGAGTTCCCTCAAGCAGAGCCAGGAGCCCTTAGTTACTTTTGCCTGGCCATTTACTAACCCTAACTGGGTCCCGGCTCCTTTCTATCCCCTGTGGTGGGGATGAAAGCTGCTTTGTCCTCCTCATGAGTAAGTACCAGTGAGACCTGGGTGTGGATCTATTGTGGACATTCTAAAATGCTATATGGATCAGGGGACTATGGTCATACAGAAAGGCTGTTTTTTGTTTTGTTTTTAATAGACAAGCTCTTGCTTTGTCAAACTCAGGTTGAAGTGCAATGGCGCAATCACAGCTCACTGCAACCTCCACCTCCTGGGCTCAAGCGATCCTCCCACCTCAGCCTCCTGAGTAGCTGAGATCTCAGGTGCATGCCGTCATGCCCAGCTAATTTTTAAAAAATTTTTTGTAGAAACGGGGTCTTGCTATGTTGCTCAGGCTGGTTGCAAACTCCTGAGCTCAAGTGATCCTCCCACCTTGGCCTCCCACAGTGCTGAGATTACAGGCATGAGCCACTGTGTCTGGCCAAGAAAGATTCTTAATTGTGAACTAAACAGAATTAGAGAAACAAGAATAATAAGCAACAAGCATGATAACACAAATGTGTTCTGAACACTTACTGTGTCTGGCCATTGTGCTAACTGCCCTATACAATTTTCATATTCTATCCTTGGCACAGCCCTAGGATGCACGGTCATCACCCCATTTTACAGGGGTGCAAACCAAGGCTTAGAAAAGCTAAGCCATGGCCAAGGTCACATAACTAGTAGGTGACAGACCCAAGATTAGAACCCAAACCCAGGCCAGCTCTCTAGCATCAACATCCTTGACCACTGTGCACACTGCCTGTCCTCTGCTCTGCCCACCCAAATCCTTCTTGCCACTTTCTGCCCTACTCAATCCAGGGAGCCTTGCAGGATTCTGGTCACTCTTTTCCTTTCCACCCTTCCTGGGTAGCATTTACCCTTCCCCAACTTCTTTCACATCCATTATTTCAGGGATAAAGTAGGAAAGGGATCGTGTAGATGTGGAACTGATGTGCAGAGATGGGAAGTGCTTCTTCACATTCATGCTGAGAGTCACAGGTGGAGCCAGGTTTAGACCCCAGCTGCTTTCATTTGTCTCCAGTGGGCTGTGGGACCCTGTGGGGCACAGATCTGTGGTCCAGGGCCACCTCACAGGCTCTCTATTCATAATTTCTCATTGTTTCTTCCCCACCTAGTGACAGCTATGATAGCAAGACCTCAGCTTTATTTATTTATTTATTTTATTTATTGAGACAGAGTCTCACTCTGCTGCCCAAGCTGGAGTGTAGTGGCGTGATCTCAGCTCAATGCAACCTCCATCTCCTGTGTTCAAGCAATTCTCCTGCCTCAGCCTCCCGAGTAGCTGGGACCATAGGTGTGCACCACCATGCCTGCTTAACTTTT
>NW_012102031.1:1348043-1351640 GCF_000951045.1 Mandrillus leucophaeus
CTGCAATCTCTGCCTCCTAGGTTCAAGCAATTCTCCTGCCTCAGCCTCCCGAGTAGCTGGGATTACAGGCGCATGCCACCATGCCCAGCTAAATTTTGTATTTTTAGTAGAGATGGGGTTTTGCCATGTTGGCTAGGCTGGTCTCGAACTCCTGACCTCAGGTGATTCACCTGCCTCAGCCTTCCAAAGTGCTGAGACTACAGGCGTGAGCCACTGTGTCTGGCCCCATCTTTAAAATGAGGATAATCACAGTATCTGCCTCTTAGGGTTACTGCCAGGATTAGGTGAGTTAATACACACAACGTATCCTAGCAGTGCCTGGCACCCACTCAGCGCTCAGAGAATGGGAGCTAGTGTTAACGTCAGGATCTTCAAGTCCGTATCACAGGGGAGGAAGCTGAGACACAGAAGGATGTGGTGGCTGGGCCCGAGTGAGGGCCAGAAGGTTAGAATTCTGGCCTCTGAGCAGGCACCGGCGTGGCTGCAGAGCCACACTCACGTGGGGCAGGGCGAGGGAACACCGGCTGCTGCACTCGTAGGCCTCCTTGTGGCGTCCCAGTTCATTGAGAGCGCGTGCCTTGCGGAACAATGCCCGGATACTCTCGCTGTCCAGGCCTAGTGCCTTCTCGCTGTCCTCTAGTGCCTTCTCATACAGGCCCTGCCGGAGAGGAGCAGGTGGTCACTGGTCAACACCTATTACTCTCCCTCCCCCAGGCCTCCTGCCCCTGCCTAGGAATGAACACCAGCTTCTCTTCTTGGCAGAGATAGAGGAGCTGAAGTCTTGGGTCAGGGACAGGGCTCGAGGCTCCAGGAGAGAAGGAAGCACTCTGGTGTCCAGCCTCTGATCAAGGGTGTCTGTGTGTCTAGCTGATGGGGCTGCAGTGGGCTTGGGTGGGACACCGCAGGGAAGGGCCTGAAGATCTACAACCACCAGCCTGGTCATTCAAACAAGTCTATATCCATCTCTGCCTTTGGTTCAGAACATGATGGGCTGAGAGTAACAATGGCATCTCTAAGAGGCAGTGAGACCACGAAGGCAGCTCTGTGCGCAGAGTGTGTACAAGGCTTAACCCTGAGGCATCCAGGAGCCATTTATCCAGAAGAGTCTGCTGGATGGCAGAGGTGTCACGGGGTCCTCTAGAGAGCCTGCAGCAGAGCCTCCCACAGGATCTCATGAACCTGAGTCAGTGGGTGCACAGGACAAGGAAGAGGAGGAGGCTGCAGCTCTAAGGAGGAGAGGAGGGGGAGGAGGAAGGCACTGAAGTCTGTAAAGAAACAGTGACGAGGCTGAGGCTATGGAAAGAACAGTGGGGCAGGGAAGGAGGAGCAGGAGAAGTCAGACTCCCACCAAGGCCCAGGGTCACCCCAAGATTCTAACTTACTTCATCTGGGGTAGGGCTAGGGCATCAGTATCATTTAAAAAAAAAAAAACTTTTTATTATGCATCGTACTTTTAAAAGCTCTCCAGCTGAGCATGTTGTACAGTTGAGATTGAGAGCCACCAGGACAATGAGATTCTGAACGTAGGCTGGGAGGAGGCTGGCCCTGGTCTACAGGCTCACTGGGGTATGGGCCTGGCTCCACTGGGCATCCAGAGGGACGTGGTGATCAGAACAGCGGAGGAGGAAAGAAAGGAGGGTGCCAGGCTCACCATGGTGAAGTAGCAGGCGGCCCTATTGACATGCAGCTTGCACAGCAGCTCCCGGGGCAGGGCCACCTGGTCAGAGGCAGCGTAGTCGGCCACGTTCAGCCCTTCCATGTACTGCACCAGAGCCTGCTTATAGTCCTTCTCCCGGAACAGATCATTGCCCTCAGCAAACAGATTCTGCACCAGCTTGAGCAGAAAGGCCTGTTGGGGGCAAGGTGTGTAGGGGGCTCATGACCTCTGGCCCCAGCTCGGGCACCCGGCCCAAGCCTCTCCCCTGCACATCTCCACCCTTCCCCTTTGCTCAGCCTGACAGCTGACACTCACCTCATACTCTTCTTGCTTTAGGGGTAGTGTTGACCTAGTAGGAAAAGAGAACATGAGGTCTCAGTGAGCCCAGCGGTCCCAGCTTCACGGAGGTCCAGAGTTACTCCTCTAACTCAGACCTCAGCCATCACCTTGTGGACTAGGGTGAACAGACAGCAGTTTTCTTCCCCTAAATCATTACCATGCAGGACTTCCAGTTCTGATGAAAGGACCTGCATGTTTCTTGGGGCCAGACAGCCAGGTTTTCCAAGGTACAGGTGCTGAGAAAGAGCAGACTGACCCCAGTCCCACCTCCAGCCTGGCCCGAGCTCCAGCCCCACTTCCAGCCACAGCCCCAGCTCCAGCCCCAACCCAGCCAGCCCCAGCCCCAAGCCAGTCCTAGCTCAGCCCAGTTCCAGCTCTACCTCTGGCCCTCGACCCAGCCCCAGCCCCTGCTGCTGAAAAAAACCAGCCCTCTCCTAAAGGCAAGCAGGCATTCCAAGCCCTTTCTCAGTTACATGAGGGGAAGGAGGGAGGAGCCACACTGGGCCTAGGAGGCCCCCAGGACTGGAAAAGGACAAGAAGAGGAAAATCAGACTCGGGCCAAGGCAGAGCAGGGGAAGGCTCCAGCTGCAGCTCAAGGGCAGGAGGAGAGGATGGTGCAGGGGCTGCTGCAGCAGGAGTGGCAGGGACAGAAGCGGGCAGGAAAAGGCAGGAAGCATGAGCTTCGTCAGGGAATTAACACCTAGCATAGGCCTTGGGAAGGACCACACCCCATCAAACCCAAGAGCACAGGCCCACAGACACTCAGTCCCCTACCCTGTCCACTCCCATGTAACACACGCCCCCGCCAATGCCAGGTCTTCACTGAGCCTGTGAGCCCCTCATGCTGGACTCAACAAATCATTCTAGGTGGGGTCTGGGCACCTGCTCCCTCCTATGGCTAATACGCCCTCAGTATGAAAGAGGGCATCAGCCGAGGAGAA
The DNA here is from genome assembly GCF_000951045.1 of Mandrillus leucophaeus. NCBI lineage: Eukaryota > Metazoa > Chordata > Mammalia > Primates > Cercopithecidae > Mandrillus > Mandrillus leucophaeus. The sequence continues at coordinate 1,350,981 of NW_012102031.1, forward strand.
CTGAGGTTCATCTCTCCGATGGGCTTGATGGCCAGGCTGGAAGGGAAGCTGGGCTTTGTCTCCCAGCCCCTCATTCCACAGAGGGAAAAACAGACACTTAGAGTGGCGCAGGGACTTGCCCAAGGCTGCTCGGCAGAAAGGCATTGGAGGCAGGGCTGGGGGGATCTTTCCGTTGCCTGGAAATGCCGCTAGCACCTGGGCAGGAAAGAGCGGCCTAGGCCAGTGCGTGAAAGGTGGGCAGAGGCGCAACGCTGGGAAGGCTGTGTGTGCACGTATGTGTGGAGTGTTCCCAGTTGTGACATCGGGGCTCACCAGCCCACCTCTCACTTGCCTTCCCACTCTCCGGGCCGCAGCCCTGCCATCCCTTCCCATACTGCTGCAGTGTCTGTCCCCTCTGCTGCCCCACCAAGGACCCCATCACTACCCTCTTGGCCTCCTGCCTCCAGCCTCCCCTCTTCCAGCGTCCTAAGACATCTTTTTTTTTTTTTTTTTTGAGACAGAGTCTCGCTCTGTCGCCCAGGCTGGAGTGCAGTGGCGCGATCTCGGCTCACTGAAACCTCGGCCTCCCCACCAAGGACCCCATCACTACCCTCTTGGCCTCCTGCCTCCAGCCTCCCCTCTTCCAGCGTCCTAAGACATCTTTTTTTTTTTTTTTTTTGA
>NW_012102031.1:1353130-1355307 GCF_000951045.1 Mandrillus leucophaeus
AAAAAAAAAAAAAAAAGAAAAAAGAAAAAGAACACAAAATGATGAACACAGGATTTCAAGGGTGCATGCCTTCCAGGGCCTCAGAAGGGGCTCGTGCAAGTGAGAGGCCACGATGCCTACAATTCATTAGCATTGTGATAATTATGCCTCTGGGGATCTACTTGAAAGCAATAAGAGAAAAAGGTTACTCAAAATATTTTGTGTGTTAAAAAAAGAGAAACAAAACAAAAACAAATGTCGGGCCAGGTGCGATGGCTCACACCTATAATCCCAGCACTTTGGGAGGCTGAGGAGGGCAGATCACGAGGTCAGGAGTTCAAGACCATCCTGGCCAACATGGTGAAACCCCGTCTCTACAAAAAATACAAAAATTAGCTGGGTGCAGTGGCGCGCGTCTGTTATCCCAGCTACTCGGGAGGCTGAGGCAGGTTGCTTAACCTCTGTTAGCGTCAACTTTCTCATCTGCAAAATGGAAATAAGGCTACCTACTTCACGGGTTGTTGTGAAGACTAAGAAGATGATGGATTGGCCAGGCACGGTGGCTCACGTCTGTAATCCCAGCACTTTGGGAGGCTGAGGTAGGAGGATCACTTGAGCCCAGGAGTTTGAGACCAGGCTGGGCAACATACCAAGGCCCTATCTCTACAAAAAACTAAAAAGATTGGCCTCGTGCAGTGGCTCATGCCTGTAATCCCAGCACTTTGGGAGGCCGAGGTGGGCAGGTTACCTGAGGCCAGGAGTTCAAGGCAGCCTGACCAATATGGCGAAACCCCATCTCTACTAAAAATACAAAAATTAGCTGGGCGTGGTGGCACACACCTGTAATCCCAACTACTCAAGAGGCTGAGGCAAGAGAATCGCTTGAACCCAGGAGGTTGCAGTAAGCTGAGATCATGTCACTGCACTCCAGCCTGGGCAACAGGGCCAGGCTCTGTCTCAAACAAACAAACAAACAAACAAAATTAGCTGGGTACGGTGGTGTGCACCTACGGTCCCAGCTACATGGGAGGCGGAGGCAGGAGGATTACTTGAGCCCAGGAGGTCAGGAGCACCACTCACTCCAGCTGGGGCAACAAGGAGAGACTCTGTCTCAAAGAAGACACAGATGTGAAGGTCCCAGCGTAGAGACTGAGATTGTAAGTGCTCCATAAACAGGGACTATTGATTGATCAGAAAACTCGTGCAGTCATGCAAGAGAATTAACAGGGAGTGCAAATGTGAAGGGTGAGGGTAGAATTATCTACTGGACAAGATCGAAGGGTGACCTGGGCCAGGGAGCATGTGTGCATGTGGAGTTCACGCCCAGCCACACCAGCCTCTTCCTGGCTCCTCCCACCTGCCCACACCCCAGCACACACAGGAGCCTTGGCAGTAAAGGCTCAGCAGCGAGAAAAGGGAGCGCTGGGAGAGTGTGGCTCTCAGAGAACCCACCCCTGCCCACCCAGCCGTCCAGCCCTGGCCACATGCAGGCTTACTGAATGAACTGCAGCCCCTTCTCGATGTCCGCCTTCCGTTTCTGCCTCTCCATCAGTCTCTGGGGGAGAGAGCACAGTCCATCAGTCAGCAAAGCCGGGTTGCCGTCAGCCACCCCCACTTTGTGGGCCCTGTGATTGGGTGCTCTCACTCCCACTCTCATTCCCTTCCCCAAGTCGGGAGGGGCGTCCCTGAGGGCGATGACCACCCTCAGGGCGGTGTCTTCCCCACCCACGGCCCCCTGGACTCCTAGACTGTGATGCCCTCAAGGGACAAGGGGCATAGAGGCCACCTGCCCTTAGGCTTGAGCTACAATACCTTACGGACACCCTCAAGTTCAAGGGAAAACTTTTTTTTTTTTTGAGACAGAGTCTCCCTCTGTTACCCAGGCTGGAGTACAAAAGCACCATCTTGGCTCACTGCAACCTCCGTTTCCTGGGTTCAAGTGATCCTCTTGCCTCAGCCTCCCGAGTAGCTGGGATTACAGGAGCCCACCACCATGCCCAGCTAATTTTTGTATTTTTAGTAGAGACAAGGTTTCGCCATGTTGGCCAGGCTGGTCTCGAATTCCTGACCTCAGGTCATTCATCTGCCTCAGCTTCTCAAAGTGCAGGGATGACAGGCATGAGAAACCACGCCCGGCCCCCTTTTTTTTCTTTTTTCTTTTTTTTTGAGATGGAGTCTCACTCTATCGCCCTGACTGG
>NW_012102031.1:1358542-1360033 GCF_000951045.1 Mandrillus leucophaeus
CTGAGTAGCTGGGACTACAGGCACCCGCCACCACGCCCGGGTAATTCTTTGTATTTTTAGTAGAGACGGGGTTTCACTGTGTTAGCCAGGATAGTTTCAATCTCCTGACCTCATGATCCGCCTGCCTTGGCCTCCCAAAGTGCTGGGATTACAGGCATGGGCCACTGTACCCGGCCGTAGACATCTTAAGGTCCTCCGCAAGCTGGAGCCAACCCACCTGTCTCCATTCACTTAGGGCTCTCAGGGCGTGCTAAGCACATGAGGCACACATGCAGCAACACGGCGTAGGAAGAGTGGGGCAAAAATAGCAGGACTGATATGAAAAGCAGTGAGTCCCACTGTGCTTCCTGCAAAGCCTTAGGAGGCCAACGGACGGCTTCAGGGAGGCTGCCTTGTAACTGGGCCTTCCTAGAACTCCCCTTTGGAAAGGAGAAGGAGGGGACAAGAGTGAACATTTACCCCAAGCACCACCTGGCCCCTTAACCCTCACAATGACCCCGTAGGTGAAATGGGAGAACCGGGCTGGAGATCCAGCTCCACAGATATCAGTGACTGAGGCTGGGGACACAGAACTCTTCTGATGGAAGACAGCAGTGGCCGGAATCACCTTGTTCACCAGACTGGCCTCTGAATAAATTGGAGCACTTCCCCAAAATCAAACCCTCACTCCCAAAAACGGGAGAGGACCTGCCACCCATGAAGAGAGATGAGCTAGCAGCCCCTCTGATGAGCAAGTCTGAGGAGGGTTTGCAAACTCCCAGGCATGGCAGCAAGGTGGGGTTGGCCAATGGCCCAGGGAGTGGCTGCTGAACTTGGGGCCATGCTCTAGGTGCTCCCAAAACTCCTAATCAAATCAGCCCAGGGCAGCACACCCTCCAGAAGCAGCCAGGAAAAGTGACTGTGTTGTGCACTGAGGAAGGAGGATGTGTTGTGTCAATATGAACACTCACTCTGGGAGAGCAGCATGGACACCGAGGTTGTGTGAAAAGGGGCCCAGTTTGCGGTGACATGGGTGAGAAAAGGCAAGGGAGTACGCTGGGCACAGCGGGACACGCCTGCAATCCCAGCCACATGGGAGGCTGGGGTAGGAAAACTGCTTGAGCCCAGGAGATTGAGACCCACCTGGGCCACACAGGGAGACCCCATCACAAAGAAAACAAAAGGCAAGGAGTGTTTCAGTGGTCTGTGTGAGAGAACAAAAGTGGGGAGTATATAACGGAACATGGAGGCAAACTCCAGTTTTATAGGGAGCTCTATTTAAGAAAAAGAACACTTGGCCGGGCGTGGTGGCTCACGCCTGTAATCCCTGCACTTTGGGAGGCCGAGGTGGGAGGATCACGAGGTCAGGAGATCGAGACCATCCTGGCTAACACGGTGAAACCCCGTCTCTACTAAGAAATACAAAAAACTAGCCGGGCGAGGTGGTGGGCGCCTGTAGTCCCAGCTACTCGGGAGGCTGAGGCCGGAGAATGGCGTGAACCTGGGAGGCGG
>NW_012102031.1:1366068-1375057 GCF_000951045.1 Mandrillus leucophaeus
TTCACCATGTTAACCAGGATGGTCTCGATTTCCTGACCTTGTTATCTGCCCGCCTCGGCCTCCCAAAGTGCTGGGATTACAGGCATGAGTCACCATGCCCGGCCTATTTTTTTGTATTTTTAGCAGAGACAGGGTTTCACCACGTTGGCCAGGCTAGTCTCAAACGCCTGACCTCAAGTGATCCACCCATCTCAGCCTCCCAAAGTGCTGGAACTACAGGCATCAGCCACTGCGCCTGGCTCACTTTGACATTTGAATGGAGATCTACGTGTATGATGTGAGGGAGCCAGCCCTGTGGATACCTGGTGGGAAAGGGCTCCGGGCAGAGGGAACAGTGAGTGCAAAGGTCCTGAGGGAGGCACCTTGTTGGTGTATCTGAGAACGTGCAAGGAGGCTGGTAAGGATGGAGCAGAGTGGGCAGTGCAGAGGGTGGTGAATAAGAAGGTCAGAGAGATTAGCAGGGAAGACTACATGTAGAGGTATTTTCATTTTCTTTTTTGAGACAGTTTCACTCTGTTGCCCAGAATGGCATGATCGCTGCAACCTCATATTCCTGGGCTCAAGGGATCTTCCCACTTCAGCCTCCCAAGTAGCTGAGATTACAGGTGAGCGCCACCATGCCTCGCTAACCTTTAAAATTTTTTGTAGAGACAAGGTCTTGCTATGTTGCCCAGGCTGGTCTTTTTTTTTTTTTTTTGAGACGGAGTATCGCTCTGTCACCCAGGTTGGAGTGCAGTGGCGCGATCTTGGCTCACTGCACGCTCCGCCTCCTGGGTTCACTCCATTCTCCTGCCTCAACCTCCCGAGTAGCTGCGACTACAGGCACCCGCCACCATGCCCAGCTAAGTTTTTGTACTTTTAGTAGAGATGGGGTTTCATCATGTTAGCCAGGATGGTCTCAATCTCCTGACCTTGTGATCTGCCCACCTCAGCTTCCCAAAGTGCTGGGATTACAGGTGTGAGCCATCGCACCCGGCCTCCCAGGCTGGTCTTAAACTCCTGGTCTCAAGTGATCCTCCCACCTCAGCCTCCTAAAGTGATGGGATGATAGGCATGAGCCACGCACAGCACCCAGCCCACAGGGGTTTTGTAGAGGGGGCAGACTGTGGATTCCACTCCAAGGTAGAGGAGTCACAGGAGCTTTTGAACAAAAGGGCCATTCTATCTCTAGCTTTGCTCTACAAGAAAATGAGTTGTCACTAAATAACTGAGATTTATTTAAATCTCACAACATCCCCATCAGGTAGAAAAATAGTACTCTAAGAGGCTAGGAAAGTTATTCAAAGCCATGCAGTCAGCCTGGATCCTGGGTTCAAAGACACTGTGGAGATAGGCATCAGGCAGCCTCATTAACAATGCATCAGGAGACCAAAGGCCCCATCCCTTCAGGCACCTAACACCCCACACCCTTCCCTCCTCTGGGAACAAAATTTCTTTGTTTCGAGATAGGGTCTCGCTCTGTTGCCCAGGATGGAGTGCAGTGATCTTGGCCCACTGCAGCCTCCATCTCCCGGGCTCAACTGATCTTCCCCCCTCAGCCTCCTGAGTAGCTGGGACCACCACACATGGCTAATTTTTGTATTTTTATTTTTTTAGAGATGGGGTTTTGCCATGTTGCCCAGGCTGGTCTCAAACTCCTGGGCTCAAGAAATCCTCCCACCTGAGTCTCCCAAAGTACTGGGAATATAGGCCTGAGCCACTGCGCCCAGCCAGAAAATTCTTACAGGGAGGGTGTTATGGCCTGGATGTTTGTGCCCTCTCTCCCATTCATATGTTGAAGCCCTAAACCCTATATTTGGAGACAGGGCCCATACGGAGCTAATTAAGGTTAAATCAAGTTATGATTCAGTATTTTGTTGGATGAATTCTCTCTCTGCACCACGTGGCCGCTGCCCAGGGGTGGGGGAGGGATGGTATTGGCAATTCAAGATTGGCTTTCTGGCCAGGCACGGTGGCTCATGCCTGTAATCTCAGCACTTTGGGAGGCCGAAGTGGGTGGATCACCTGAGGTCAGGAGTTCAAGACCAGCCTGGCCAACATGGTGAAACCCCATCTCTACCAACAATATAAAAATTAGCTGGGGGCCAGGCGAAGTGGCTCACGCCTGTAATCTCAACACTTTGGGAGGCCGAGGCAGGCAGATCACGAGGTCACGAGTTCAAGACCAGCCTGGCCAACATGGTGAAACCCTGTCTCTACTAAGAATACAACAATTAAGTTAGCTGGGCGTGGTGGCACATGCCTATAATCCCAGCTACTCAGGAGGCTGAGACAGGAAAATCTCTTGAATCCGGGAGGCAGAGGTTGTAGGGAGCCAAGACTGTGCCACTGTACCCCAGCCTGGGCGACACAGCAAGACTCTTCTGGAAAAAGAAAAGAAAAAAATTAGCTGGGCATGGTGGCACACGCCTGTAACCCCAGCTACTTGGGAGGCTGAGGCAGGAGAATCACTTGAACCTGGGAGGCAGAGGATGCAGTGAGCCGAGATTGTACCATTGCACTCCAGCCTGGTTGACAGAGCAACTACCTGAGTCCAGGAAGTTAAGGCTGCAGTGAACCTTGATCGTGCCACTGCACTCCAGCCTGGGCAACAGAGTGAGACCCTGCCTCAAAAAAAAAAAAAAAAAAGTCCAGGCGTGATGGCTTATGGCTGTAATTCCAGCACTTTGGGAGGCCAAGGCACGTGGATCACCTGAGGTCAGGAGTTTGAGACCAGCCTGGTGAAACCCCATCTCTACCAAAAATACAAAAATTAGCTGGGTGTGATGGCATGCACCTGTAATCTCAGCTTCTCGGGAGGGTGATGCTGGAAAATTGCTTGAACCTGGGAGGTGGAGGTTGCAGTGAGCCAAGATCACGCCACTGTACTCCGGCCTGGGCGACAGAACCAGACCCTGTTAAAAAACAAAACAAAACAAAACAGAAAAAACGGCCAAACGCGGTAGCTCACGCCTATAATCCCAGCACTTTGGGAGGCCGAGGCGGGAGGGTAACCTGAGGTCTAAGTTCGAGACCAGCCTGACCAACATGGAGAAACCCCGACTCTACTAAAAATACAAAATTAGCTGGGCATGGCGGCGCATCCCTGTAATCCCAGCTACTCAGGAGGCTGAGGCAGGAGAATTGCTTGAATCCAAGAGGTAGAGGTTGTGGTGAGCCAAGATGGCACCACTGCACTCCAGCCTGGGCGACAAGAGGCAAGGGCTAAACTCCGTCTCAAAAACCACAACAACAACAACAACAAACTATTTGGATAGAATGGATGTATTTCCGATGTGATAAGATCGTGAATTTGGGGGGATGAAGGGTAGAATGTTACAGACTGAATGTCTGTGTCCTCCCCAAATTCATATGCTGAAGCTCTAATCCCAAATGTGACTATATTTGAAGATAGGGCCTATACGGAAGTACCTGTAATTAAGGTTAAATGAGGGCATAAGGGTAGGGCCCTGATCCAACAGGATTACTGTCCTTATAAGAGGCACCAGAGAGCTGCTCTTTCTCTGTCTCCTCCCTTGCACGCACCAAAGAAAGGCCATGTGAGGACACAGTGAGGTCTGTAAGCCAGGAAGAGAGCCCTCCCCAGAAACCAAACAGGCTGGCACACTGACTAGGACTCCCAGTCTCCAAAACTGTAAAGAAATAAATTTCTGTTGTTCAGGCCACTCAGTCTATGGTATTTTGATACAGCAACCTATGCAGTCTAATATAGTGGTTAAAAGGTCATTTATTCTCAAAGAGGGAGGTATGGCTGGGCTTAGTGGCTCATACCTGTAATTGGGAGGCTGAGGTGGGAGAATTGCTTGAGCCCAGGAGTTCGAAACCAGCCCAGGCAACATAGCAAGACTCCATCCCTACAAAAAAAAAAAGCAACAAATTAGCTGGATATAGTGGTACACGCCTGTATTCCCCTCTACTCAGGTAGCTGTGCCGGAAGGATTGCTTGTGCCCAGGACATCAAGGATGCACTGAGCCGAGATCGTGCCACTTGCACCTTAGCACTCTAGTACGTGCGTGTGGAAGGTGTCCCTAGTTGTGACATCGGGGCTCACCAGCCCATCTCTCACTTGCCTCCCCACTGTCTGGCCAGCCTGGGTAACCAAGCGAGACCCTGTCTCAAAGAACAAAAAAAAAAAACAAAAAGAAAGGGAGGTGAGCATCTTGAAAGCGTGTGTCAGGCATGACTCAGAGAAGGCACCTGGTAGAGGAGCAAGAAGCATGTAGGCCAAACAAACCTCCAGGATCAGATTATTTTTATTTTTATTTTATTTTACTTTTTATTTTTGGAGACAGGGTCTTGCCTGTATTTTTAAGTAATAGTAATGATTGGCCGGGCGTGTTGACTCACCCCTGTAATCCCAGCACTTTGGGAGGCCAAGGCGGGCGGATCACGAGGTCAGGAGTTTGAGACCAGCCTAGCCAATATGGTGAAACCCTTCTCTACTAAAAATACAAAAATTAGCCAGGCATGGTGGCAGAGGCCTATAGTCCCAGCTACTCAGGAGGCTGAGGCAGAAGAATCACTTGAACCCAGGAGGCAGCGGTTGCAGTGAGCCGAGATTGTGCCACTGCACTCCAGCCTGGGTGACAAAGCAAGACTCCATCTCAAAAAATAAAATAAAAATAATAATGATTATGGACTGCACGTGGTGACTCACGCCTGTAATCCCAGCACTTTGGGAGGCGAAGTGGGAACATCACTGGATCCCAGGAGTTCAAGACCAGCCTGGGCAACACAGTGAGACCCCCTGTCTCAAAAATAAAAAATAGGCCAGGCATGGTGGCTCATGCCTGTAATCCCAGCACTTTGGGAGGCTGAAGCGGGAGGATCACTTGAGGTCAGGAGTTCGAGACCAGCCTGGCCATCATGGCGAAATCCTCTCTCTACTAAAAATACAAAAAGTAGCCAGGCTTGGTGGCACTCGCCTATAGTCCCAGCTACTCGGGAGGCTGAGGCAGAAGGATTGCTTGAACCCGGGAGGCGGAGGTTGCTGTGAGCTGAGATCGGGCCACTGCACTCCAGCCTGGGCGACAGAGCAAGACTCAAAAAATCAATAAATAAAATAAAATAAAAATACAAATACAAAATACAAAAGGGGAAAGAACATAAAAAGGAAATTCACAGGAAAATCAATCATTAAGATACTCAAACTCACTGATTAAAAAAAGATGCCGGTCGGGCGCGGTAGCTGACGCCCGTAATCCTAGCACTTTGGGAGGCAGAGGCGGGCAGATCTCCTGAGGTCAGGAGTTCAACACCAGCCTGGCCAACACGGTGAAAACCCCGTCTCTACAAAAATACAAAAAAAAAAAAAAAAAATTAGCCGGGCATGATGGCGGGTGCTTATAGTCCCAGCTACTTGGGAGGCTGAGGCAGGAGAATCGCTGGAACCCGAAAGACAGAAGGAAGTTGCTGTGAGCCGAAATGGCACCCCTGCACTCTAGCCTGAGCGACAGAGAGAAACTGTCTCAAAAACAAAATCAAAAACACAAAAAAACCACAAGATGCCCATTTTCACCCATCAGACTAAGGTGAAAAGCAAGCCTGGTTGACGAGGGTGGAGAAACTGATACTCCCAAACCCTGTGCATACCCTGACAGTGTAAACTGGAATCATCTTTGAGAAGCAATATAGCAACATGTACCAAAAAGAGCAACGCAGGCCCTGCTGGCTGCACCCAGCCGCCAGTTTCCCCCTCCTCCTTCAAGGTTGTCCCTTTCCCAAGCACCCAGGTGAACCTTCACCGGGCTAAGCCAATCAGAATGGTCTTTTTCCCTTGCCAGTGATTGGCTTCGGTAAGGGCATGTGACATCATCCTGGCCAATGAGAAAGGAGGGAAAGTCAGCCCAGGGGCTTCTGGTACAGGATTTATTCACGCTGAAACTGGAACACAAGGAAGAATTCCTTTTCCTGCCGCTCTATGCCCGAGTGTAACAAGATGAACACATGGGATAACAGAGCAGAAAGACAGACTAAAGGTATTTAATGACACCTGACCCAGTCCAGGCACAGTGGCTCACGCCTGTAATCCCGGCACTTTGGGAGGCCGAGGCCGGGGGATTGCTGGAGCCCGGGAGTTCGAGACCAGCCTGGGCAATGTGGCGAAACCCCGTCTCTACAAAAAAATACAAAAAATGAGCCGGGCATGGTGGTGCATGCCTGTAGACTCAGCTACTTGGAAGGCTGAGATTGAAGGACCACCTTGCCCATGAGGTCGAGGTTGCAATGAGCTGAGATCATGGGCACTGCATCCCAGCCTGCCTGGGCAAGAGAGTGAGACCCTGTCTCAAAAAAAAAAAAAAAAAAAAAGGGCCAGGCTCAATGGCTCATGCCTATAATCCCAGCACTTTGGGAGGCCGAGGCGGGCGGATCACAAGTTCAGGAGATCAAGACCATCCTGGCTAACACGGTGAAACCCAGTTTCTTCTAAAAATACAAAAAAATTAGCAGGGCATGGTGGCGGGCGCCTGTAGTCCCAGGTACTCGGGAAGCTGAGGCAGGAGAATGGCGTGAGCCCAGGAGGCGGAGCTTGCAGTGAGCCGAGATGGCACCACTGCACTCCAGCCTGGGCGACAGAGCAAGACTCCGTCTCAAAAAAAGAAAAAAAAAGAAGTCTGACTCAAAACATTACCTGCTTCCGGAACTGCCCCACCTGGTTTTTTATGTGAGAAAACAAACTCCCATGTTGAGCTAGGAATTCTGTTGCTTGCAGCCAAAAATCTTCCAAATGCTAAAATGTCCTTTCACTTTGACCCAGAAATTTCACTTCCAAGAATTTAGTCTATGAAAATCCCTGCACATGTACTCAATTATATTTGCATAGAGATGTAGTATGTACTCAATTATATTTGCATAGGGATGTAGTATGATTATAATTGTTTTGTTTTTGAGACAGGGTCTCTGTCGCCCAAGCTGGAGGTCACTTCAACCTTGACCTCCCAGGCTTAAGCGATCCTCCCACCTCAGCCCCCCAAGTAGCTGGGACCACAGGCACACACCACCACTGGCTAATTTTTTTTGTATTTTTTGTAGAGACAGTGTTTCACTACATTGCTCAGGCTAGTCTTGAACTCCTGGCCTCAAGGAATCTACCCACCTCAGCCTCCCAGAGTGCTGGGATTACAGGCGTGAGCCACCATGACCAGCCACGGATGTATTATTATTATTTATTATCATTATTTTAGAGGCAGGGTCTCACTGTATCACCCAGGTTGGAGTGCAGTGGCTCCATCATGGCTCACTTCAGCCTTGACCTCCTCAGCTAAAGTAATCCTCCCACCTCAGCTTCCCCAAGTAGCTGGGACTACAGGTGTAGGACGTATTATTATTATTATTACTACTTTAAGAGAGTCTCACTCCGTTGCCCAGGCTGTAGTGCAGTGGCACAATCTCAACTCATTGCAGCCTCAGCCTCCCGAAAAGCTAGGACTACAGGCATGTGCCACCATGCCCAGCTAATTTTTTGTAGAGACAGGGTTTCACCATGTTGTCCAGGCTGGTCTTGAACACCTGGACTCAGGCGATCTGCCCGCCTCAGCCTCTCAAAGTGCTGGGATTACAGGCATGAGCCACCACGCCCAGCTAGGATTTTTTTTTTTTTTTTTTTTGAGACGGAGTCTCGCTCTGTCACCCAGGCTGGAGTGCAGTGGCGCCATCTTGGTTCACTGCAAGCTCCGCCTCCCGGGTTCACGCCATTCTCCTGCCTCAGCCTCCCGAGGATGTATTATTTTTAAGAGTAAGTGAAAAACTAGAAGAAACCTTAATGTCTACCACTAAAGGATTAACTTAATTAATTAAATTATACTATATCCATAGCATGGAATACAATGCAGCTATTGAATCTCTATGTATTGTCATGGAGATGCCTCTGTGCATGGTTGAGGAACAAAAAAAGAAGCAGATTTCTCTGTTAGGGGCTCTTCTCACTCTGCCCAGGTCTCAAGACCAATATTCCCAAGCTTCCATTTAAGGGACAGTGCTCCTGCTCTCTTCACTACCCGCTCCCTAGATGAGCTCTTGCATTTCATGATAACATGAGTCATGTTAATGACTCACCTATCTCTTCTTCCTGCCAGGCCCACCCCCCTCCCCAGTATTTCAGCCTCAGATCTCTTTTTTTTTGAGGCGGAGTCTCGCTCTGTCGCCCAGGCTGGAGTGCAGTGGCGCAATCTCAGTTCACTGCAAGCTCCGCCTCCCGGGCTAACGCCATTCTCCTGCCTCAGCCTCCCGAGCAGCTGGGACTACAGGCGCCCGCCACCAGGCCCGGCAACTTTTTCTGTATTTTTAGTAGAGATGGGGTTTCACCATTTTAACCAGGATGGTCTCAGTCCCCTGACGTCGTGATCCACCCGCCTCGGCCTCCCAAAGTGCTGGGATTACAGGCGTGAGCCACTGTGCCCGGCCAGATCTCTTATCTTCTGGGTAGTGGTACCTGGAAGTCCAACATCCAGGCTGCCTATGACTTCCATGCCTTTCTTAATCCTGCGCCCTCTACCTGGAATGCCTCTGCCACACACACCTTCCCAATTCCTACTCTTCCTTTAAGACCCAACTTAGATGCCTCTGTGTTCAAAGTCCTCTTTGGTGCCATCTCAGCTGGATTGGGTGTTTCTCCAACTGAACACATTTCAAACTGAACTCAGCGACTTCTCCCCTAATCCTACTCCTCTTCCATTATTCCCTGACTCTATTCACAGCTCTGAGCATCATCCTGTTCTCAGCCAACCCCCAGTTTCTTCCACCTTTACCTCATAAATATTTCCCCACCTTGCAGTCCCTCATATCCTCTCCACAAGCATGGCTATCTCTCAGGTCTTCAACATCTCTTGCCAAGTTTCCAATAGGCCCCCTCCAATATGCTCCCATTTAGTGGTCAGGGATATCTGTGCAATGCATACGCCAACGTCACTTCCCCGCTCAAAACCCAAGCGCACGCATGCACACATACACACGAATGAATGCAGGCTAAAAAAAAAAAAAAAAAAAAAA
>NW_012102031.1:1375972-1385365 GCF_000951045.1 Mandrillus leucophaeus
TGGAGTGCAGTGGCGCGATCCTGGCTCACTGCAACCTCTGCCTCCCAGGTTCAAGCAATTCTCCTGCCTCAGCCTCCCAAGTAGCTGGGATTACAGGAACCCGCCACCACGACCAGTGAATTTTTTATTTTTAGTAGAGATGGGGTTTCACTATGTTGGCCAGGCTGATCTCGAACTCCTGACCTCAAGTGATCCGCCCGCCTCGGCTTCCCAAAGTGCTGGGATTACAGATGTGAGCCACCACGCCTGGCCTATACTTTTGTTTGTGTTTTGTCTGCCACCTAGGCTGTAGTGCAGTGGCGGGATCTCAGCTCACTGCAGCCTCCGCCTCCTGGGCTCCAGCGATCATTTCACCTTCGGCGTCCTGAGTCGCTGGAACCGCAGGCACGCCGCACCATGCCTGGCTAATTTTTTGTACGTTTTGTAGAGCCAGGGTTTTGCCATGTTGCCTAGGCTGGCACTTTATACATTTAAAAACACGACAGGTCTGAAAAGATTTAGAAACCCTATTCTAACGAATCATATTATTTATCCACCCAGTCATATCAAAGGTAGGTGCTTGTTACCCCACTTTTCACAGAAAAGTGAAGCGTGGTGGGGATCTGTGACTTGCCCAAGGCCACATTGTTGCTGAGGAAGAAAGCTGGAGCTACTGGCAGGGCTCCCGGCTCCAGGAATGAATGTGAAATGGCAACCTGCAGCTTGTGTTCCTGTCAACTGGCTCACCTTGAACAGAAACCAAAGTTCAGGAAACTTCCCCAGACCTCCCCAACTCCCTGGTCCCTGCCCCACAAACTAAACTAAGAGTCAGTAGCAAAGCACACTCCTGTTTCCGATGGCAGCATTCTGGTTACAAAGGGCTTCTACTTTCATAATCTTGTCTTACCCTGCCAACAACCTGGGGCCAAACTGCACAGGAATGGTTCAAACCCACATCCCTGTCTCCAGGGGGCCAGGGCTCCAGCTGCTTCTTTTTTTTCTTTTTTTTTTTTTGAGACAGAGTCTTGCTCTGACGCCCAGACTAGAGTGAAGTGGCTCGATCTCGGCTCAGTGCAACCTCCACCTCCAAAGTTCAAGCGATTCTCCTGTCTCAGCCTCCAAATAGCTAGGACTGCAGGCACCCGCCACCATGCTAAGCTAATTTTTTTTGTATTTTTAGTAGAGACGGGTTTCACCATGTTGGCAAGGCTGGTCTTGAACTCCTGACTTCAAGTGATCCGCACACCTCGGCCTTCCAAATTGCTGAGATTACAGGCGTGAGCGACCGCATCCAGCCTTGCTCCAGCTTCTTCATCAAGACCCACCAGATGTGGTGCTTAAAGTGAGATGCTTAAAATATACCAACTCCTTGGCCGGGCGCAATGGCCCATGCCTGTAATCCTAGCACTTTGGGAAGTCGAGGCGGGCGAATCACAAGGTCAGAAGATTGAGACTATCCTGGCTAACACAGTGAAACCCTGTCTCTACTAAAAATACAAAAAAAAAATTAGCCAGGTGTGGTGGCAGGCACCTGTAGTCCCAGCTACTCAGGAGGCTGAGGCAGGAGAATGGCGTGAACCCAGGAGGTGCAGGCTGCGGTGAACTGAGATCGCGCCACTGCACTCCAGACTGGGTGACAGAGCGAGACTCCAAAAAAAACAAAAAAAACAAAAAAAACAAAACTCCCTTTTTAAAACAGTAACAGAAGGTCATTGTAAAAGCTTTGGAAATTATAGGCAAGTATTAAAAAAATAAGCCAGAGTCACCACAGGCCCATAGCTCAGAGTGACTGTCTAACACTGCGGCGTACCCTGTTCCTCTTGAGCAGTTAGTTAGTCACTGCTCCTGCTCCCAGGGAACTTGAAAATCCTTGTGGCATCAAGATAGTTTCCAGCGCTGCTCTGCTTGCTTTGGTGCCTGGTGCTGACAGGGAGGCAGGCTGGGCCATGCAATCCACCAGCCCTGGGTTCAAAGCCCAGCACTGTTCCACACTGGCTTTCAGGGCACCTCCCTGAGCCTCAGTTTTGTCATTTGGGAGACAGGGATGATGATACACACCTGACAAGAGAATTTTGCAGATCCACCTGGTGTGCTTCCCCCAGAAGGGGTCAGAAATTCATATTTCTGCTGAACTGGGTGCTGTAGAGAGCACTCACAACAGACATAATTATCCTGTAAGTTTTCAGTCAGTCCATGTTGATTTCTTTGCAGTTTCCCTGCCCAGTCGTGGGCTGTTTGGCAAGGGCTATTCTGTGGCCAACCTGCTACTATTATTCATTTATTCAACAAATAACCATGAAGCACTTTTAGTGCAAAGGGGACCTACCAGGTGCTAGGGGAACATGGTTAATAAAGTCCTTTCCCTGGTGGAGCTTGTCATCCATGGGCAGGAAGACAAATAAACCAGCATGAAATGCACACGACAAGTAAAAATAGAGATCAGAGTCACAAGGAAGCTGAAGCAGGAAGCGTGGCATGGAGTGATGGAAAGCACACTAGGGGCGGGCACGGTGGTTCACGCCTGTAATCCCAGCACTTTGGGAGGCCGAGGTGGGCGGATCACTTGAGGCCAGGAGTTCAAGACCAGCCTGGTCAACATGGTGAAACCCCATCTCTACTAAAAATACAAAAATTAGGCCGGGTGTGGTGGTGGGCACCTCTAATCCCAGCTACTCAGGAGGCTAAGGCAGGAGAATCACTAGAACCCAGGAGGTCAAGGTTGCCGTGAGCCGAGATCACACCACTGTACTCCAGCCAGATTGTCTCAAAACAAGAAAAAAAGAAAGCAAGCAGACTGGGAGTTTCGGGAAGACCGTTAGGGGGAAGCTAGCATTTAAGACAGACAGGGAGCCAGTCATGGAAGATAGGAGGTGGGGTAAGAGGGCACCTACCTAGCAGGGGACAGGGCACAGGCAATGGCCCCGAGGTGGGAACAAGCTGATAATGTTCCAGGAAAACTCAGAAGGCCAGCGTGGCTGCAGCGCCCGAGTGAGGGCAAGCCACGTGGGAGGCAAAGTGCAAGGGGCAGACAAGGCTGGTCCCAGAGCCACTCACAGGCCATGCCGGAAGCCAGGGCTGTGTTTTGCGTGTGTCAGGAAACTGCAGGAGACTTCTCAGCAGAAGAGTGACAGGGGCTTATTTATTTTGTAAGAAGATCCTTTGGCTACTGCAGGGAGGATACTGGGAGATTGGTTAGGAGGCTACTGCAGTAGTCCAGGCCTGGATCAAGGCAGACAGTGAAGAAGATTCAGGAATATTCTGAAGGCTATTAAATGATCACAACTGCAACTGCTGCCACAGATTTGACTGGATCAGTACGGCCATTTCACAGAAAAGGAGACAGAAGCCAAGAATGACAAAATAATCGTGCCTCCATCATATAGCCAGCATGAACAGGAGTTGGGAATGAAATTCAGGACTTTGGGCTCCCTGCCCTGCATTCCTCAGCCTGTGGAGGGAGAGGGATGACACAGGGATGCTCCAGGGAGCAAGGGCGTAGCTGAACCAGGGCGACCTCTGAAAACCCCAGGAGGGCCAGAGCCCCCACCTTCCCTGCAGCCCTCACAGGAAGTGCTCAAGGAATGATCATCAGCCGACCCCAGCACTTCAGTAACACAAACCAATCAGAAGACACGGTTCTTGGTCTCAGGGAATCTAATACCCTGTTCCCCTCCCAAACCACAGTGTGGACTGGGTAGGAAGAGCAGTGGTGGGGTGATGCCTCAGTCTTTTTCTTCTGAAAAACAGGGATACCTCTTACCTTACCTCGAAAGACTGTCATGACAATTAATGAGAGACTGTGGACACAGCAGGACACAAACGGTGGTGGTAGTTAGGATTTCCAGACTGGTAAGAAAAGAGCTTCGAGGAAACTGGAAGTAACTTGAAGGCTGTTTCATGCATGGCAGCTAAGACCTCGGATGCCAGTGGCTTCCTGTGACTCCCTTCTCTACCTCAGCTGTGTGGTCTCGGAAGTGTTACTTAGTCTTTCTGAGCCTCAGGCTCCTCATCTACAAGATGGGGCTGCCAATGATTGCTCCGGCCTTGAAGAGCTGTTAAGTGGATTCAATAAGAGAATGCATAGGAAATGTCAAGCACGATGCTGGTATACAGTGGTGTTAACTATATGGGGGCTGCTGGTATATGGGTGTTATATGCTGCTATATGGGTGATCGTATCCCCACAATCACCACCAAGCTCGTGTCTCAGCCTCTGATGCTGAGGAGCTGTGATGCTGCAGAACTGAAGTTACCAGATGTTTCTTTTTTTTTCTTTTTTTTTTTTTTTTGAGACGGAGTCTCGCTCTGTGGCCCAGGCTGGAGTGCAGTGGCCGGATTTCAGCTCACTGCAAGCTCCGCCTCCCGGGTTTACGCCATTCTCCTGCCTCAGCCTCCCGAGTAGCTGGGACTACAGGCGCCCGCCACCGAGCCCGGCTAGTTTTTTTTCATATTTTTAGTAGAGACGGGTTTTCACCGTGTTAGCCAGGATGGTCTCGATCTCCTGACCTCGTGATCCGCCCGTCTCGGCCTCCCAAAGTGCTGGGATTACAGGCTTGAGCCACCGCGCCCGGCCTTTACCAGATGTTTCTTAAGGGAACAAGGGTTCTGAATGTCCCTCCCTCTGGGCCTCCATAGCCTGGTGGGGAGACAGCACCAACACAACCGACCCGGCACCAACACAACCAACACGCCTGCAAAGAAACAGTCTCCCTGGGGGGAATGAATTCGGTGGGAAGGAGTCTGTAGCTGGTGCTGACAGACGAAGGAAAACGAGCTTGTTTTCCAGGGGCTGTGAAATGTGATGAAAGGAGCTGACTTCAGGCCCAGCGTGGTGGCTTATGCCTATAATCCCAGCACTTGGGAGGCCGAGGCGGGTGGATCACGAGGTCAGGAGTTCGAGGCCAGTCTGACCAACATGGTGAAACACCATCTCTACTAAAAATACAAAAAAAAAAAAAAAGTTAGCTGGGTGTGGTGGCATGTGCCTGTAATCCTAGCTACTCGGAAGGCTGAAACAGGAGAACAGCTTGAACCCGGGAGGCAGAGGTTGCAGTGAGCCAAGATCACACCACTGCACTCCAGCCTGGGTGACAGAGGGAGACTCTGTCTCAAAAAAAAAGAAAGGAGCTGACTTCTGTGCAGGCTCCTGGGAGCTGACGCACAGCCATCATCAGCCCAGGCTGAGCCTCCAGCTTGGGGCTGCAGCACCTCCACACCTGCTGTCTGCATAACCTTGGGTCTCCCCTGAGGCTCCTTCCCAGGCCCACACCAGGCCAGCTCTAGAGCCAGACATCCTGGGTTGGCTCTGCAGTTCTGCCCCTTCCGCACTTCATGGAATCTCTCTATGCCACAGTTTCTTCACCTGTAAAATGGGGATAATTATAGTGCCTCCCTATAGGGCTGTTGAAAGAATTAAGTAAAGGCTGGGCGCGGGGGCTCATGCCTGTAAACCCAGCACTTTGGGAGGCCGAGGAGGATTGATCACTTGAGATCAGGAGTTCAAGACCAGCCTGGCCAACATGGCGAAACCCCGTCTCTACTGAAAATACAAAAATTAGTTGGGCATGGTGGCGGACACCTGTAATCCCAGCTACTCGGGAGGCTGAGGCAGGAGGATCACTTGAACCCAGGAGGCAGAGGCTGCAGTGAGCCGAGATTGCGCCATTGTACTCCAGCCTGGACCACAAGAGCAAAGCTCCGTCTCAAAAAAAAAAAAAAATTAATTAATTAAATAAGCTAATTTAGGAAAAAGGACTTGCAACAGGGCCTAGAGAATTGCTGGTCCAGTGATTGCTAAATTAATACAAATTTTTAAACACTTCTAGCTCCCTTCATCTGAGTTTCTTATCCTAATCCCCAGGCATGGGTTATCATTAAATATCATCAGATCTCAGGGCTCCTTTTTAGAAGGGGAAACTGAGGTCCAGAGAATCAAAAGGATCATGATGGCAGAGCCTGACTTGAACTCAAAGTCATATATCTGCCCACTAGACTGTGGCTGTACCAGGTGACCTGTTCTTCTTTATACATCCCTGCCTTTGTCCATCTCAATGCCTCTGCTTAGAACACCCTTTCTCTGGCTTTTCAACCTATCTTTCAGATGTTCAAATGGCACTTCTAGGAAGACCTTCCACTCCTGGGCAAAATAAACCTTCCTCCTCTACGCTGGGGCATAATTCAATTTGACAACACAATGGCTGAGTGTGTCATCCTGGCACTGCCTCTGGGGCTGGAGGCACAGAGGGTGAATCAGACCCACTTCCTGTCCTTGGGAAGCTCAGATTAATGGTCCATATCTATCTCATCCTAAGCTCCAAGCTCCTCCAGGGTGCTGAGCCAGCACCTAGCAGGCACTAAGGAACCAAACTTGCTCAAATCCCCACGCTCAGGGACCGGTCCTCCTTCCACTGCCTTTCTGCTTTCTGCAGTTAGAAACCTATTGAGAGTGCTTTCACTGGGCCAGCCCCGCGGGGCCCTGGGACACAGAGCCAGTTTAGGAGAACTCCTTGGTCTTGGGGAGCCTGCTGACAGTGCTACCCTAGTTGCATTTGCTAATTCAGACCATCTGGTCTCTGTTTTTGTTTTTTGAGATGGAGTTTCACTCTGTCGCCCAAGCTGGAGTGCAGTGGCATGATCTTGTCTCATTGCAACCTCCACCCCCCAGGTTCAAGAGATTCTCCTGCCTCAGCCTCCCAAGTAGCTGGGATTATAGGCACCCACCACCATGCCCAGTTAATTTTTTTTTTTTTTTTTGAGACAGAATCTCACTCTGTCACGAGGCTGGAGTGCAGTGGTGCGATGTTGGCTCACTGCAACCTCTGCCTCCTGGGTTCAAGCGATTCTCCTGCCTCAGCCTCCCAAGTAGCTGGGATTATAGGTATGCACCGCCATACCCAGCTAATTTTTGTACTTTTAGTAGAGGTGGGGTTTCACCATGTTGGCCAGGATGGTCTCAATCTCTTGACCTCGTGATCCGCCCGCCTCGGCCTCCCAAAGTGCTGGGATTACAGGCATGAGCCACTGCAGCTGGCCAATTTTTGTGTTTTTAGTGGAGACTGGGTTTCACCATGTTGCCAGGGCTGGTCTTGAACTCATGATCTCAAGTGATCAGCTTGCCTCGGCTTCCCAAAGTGCTGGGATTACAGGCCAGTCCCTGTTGTTGCTTACGTATCTGAGAGGAAGGTGGTGCAGAGGTCAGGAGCACACTCAAGAGTCAAGAAGGCCTGGATTCAAATCCTGCAGATTGACCTTGGGCTGGGCACACAAATTCTGTGTTTCTCAATTTCTTCATCTGTGAAATGAAGATTATAGTGCCTACCCCTCATGGAGCTACTATAACAATTACAGAGAATGTAAGTCAGCCTTCCAGCACAGAGGCAATTGTGGCTAACCCACCCTGGCAAGCCCCCCATTCTTTCAAGTTCAAATTCTACTTCCTCGAAGAAGACTTCTCTAACTTTTTCAGGTAACCTTGAGCTCTCTTCTCTCCACTCCCACTGCATTGACACCATAATTCTTGTGTTCTCATTGATTCACTGGAGTGAAGTTTCTCTTTCCAGCCAGATAATAAATGACAAAGTCAGTTGCAAACCTGCCCCACAGCATCTCACAAGAGGCACTTGAAAAGTAACTTGCAGATGGGCATAAGGTGGCTCACGCCTGTAATCCCAGCACTTTGGGAGGCCGAGGTGGGCAGATATGTTAAGCCCAGGAGTTCACTTGGATCCAGATATGTTGAGCCCAGGAATCACTTGAATCCAGGAGGCAGAGGTTGCAGTGAGCTAAGATCCTGCCACTGCACTCCAGCCTGGGTAACAGAGTGAGACTCTGTCAAAAAAAAAAAAAAAAAAGAAAGAAACAAAGAAAGTAACTTGTAGCAGCCAGGTTTGGTGGCTCATGCCTGTAACCCTATCCCTTTGGGAGGCCAAGGCAGGAGGATTGCCTGAGCCGAGCCAGCAGACTGAGTTACAATTGTGCTACTGTACTCCAGCCTGGGTGACAGAGTGAGACCTTGTCTCAAAATAAAAAATGAAAAGAAGGCCAGGCAGGGTGGCTCACGCCTGTAATCCCAGCACTTTGGGAGGCCGAGATAAGAGAATGGTGTGAACCCAGGAGGCGGAGCTTGCAGTGAGCCAAGATCTCACCACTGCACTCCAGCCTGAGCGACAGAGCGAGACTCCGTCTCAAAAAAATAAAAGAAAATAAATAAATAAAAAGAAAAGTAACTTGCTAAGGTGGCCCAGGACTCTGGGAAAGGGTGACGATTCGGAGCCAGAAAACTGGGTGGGAATCCTACCTCTGCTATCTGACTTTCCGGCAAGACTCACAATTCGGCCTAAGATCTCTCATCTGGAAAATGTCTACCTGACACAGTTGCTATGGAGGACAGATGAGCCAACACATGTGAAAGCCCTTTTGTTATAAACTAAAAAGTGATATTTAAGGGATTATTATTTTCAGATTGAGGGATTATTTTCAGATTCTCTATCCATGTCTCAACCGACGTCTCAGCTTTCCTACTAAGACTGGAGACATCAGCGCATCCCACCAAGCTTCTTAGCCCCGCAGTAATCTACCAAAACCTCCATTCCTGTCTAACCTATACAAAAGCCAGCAGCTAAGAACACACAGCACCTACGGAACAGAAACTTTATCCCAGCTCACGGACAACAAAGTCTCTCTCCCATCATCCCTCCTGGACAGGCTCCTTCTTCCCACCTTAAGTCTCCCCACTTCTCAAACATGCTCCATCCGAGTGTTGACCAGGTGTCATTTCCACCTTGCAGTCCAACTTCTGTGGGAGGTGAACATGCTTGGAAAGAAGACCACCACGGAGGGGATGGCTGTACGTGTGTGGGGGAAGTATTGGTAGTAGAACTAAAGATTCCATCCGCCAGCATTTTGTGTCCAACACAGTTGCTATATGTACTATAATTATCTCATTTGTGTGAAAATTCAAGGATCTGCATGCTGCTATTTTCATCAGGCTGAACTGCAGATGCTGAAGAATATGGCAAGAAGTTGGGGTTCAAAGTCTGATGCCAAAGCTAGCAACCCGAGAAATAAAACCGCTGACCACCAGCTCCCCACTCAGGCCCAGTCCCCTTTCGAGCCCCCAGACTCCCCACGCAGGGCCCTAGCCCCCTAGTCTTCCCCCTCAATTCCCTGTTGGCAACACGGCCATCGGGTTCTATCAGAGTGAGCTGTTTTTATATGATTATTTTTCCCCCTGGGAAAACGGCTTTGTCTGTGAAAGTCCCCCCAACCAGGCGCCTTATAAACACCCAAAACAGACAGAGTTAAGGAGAAAGGAGGGGAAAGGAGGAGGGAGCAAGCCCGGAGGGGGGCCCTCAGGCTCACTGCGGGCAGGATGGGGGTACAAGGCCGGGGTCGGCGGCCCCCAGGCCCCCAGCCC
>NW_012102031.1:1386590-1387615 GCF_000951045.1 Mandrillus leucophaeus
GCGGGCTGCGCACCTGGGGAGAAGGGGGTGGGCGAGTCGGAGAAGCCCCATTCCCCGTCGAAAGCTCAAGCCTGGAATTCACCTTTATTTTCTTTAAAAGTGTCCTGCCTTTTAGGGGGGTTTCCTGTGCCAGTTCTGCATTTCTGGGCTAATGCTGCTCAAACCCAGCGCCTCCGCCCTTCCCCATCTGTGTCAAAAGCCCCCCCTCCGGCTTCCAGGTGCTTTCATGAAAGGCTGCCCAAAACCCTTCTCACAGATGGGAACTGGAGACACAGAGGAAAATCAGGACCTCGTTTGGCTGGAGTTTTATGTATAGGATGTTAAAAAATATTGAATGACACTTGTTAAAGAGTATAAGGCCGACTTTATTGGCATCATGATGGATGTGGGGACCACTGCAGTGGGTTTTGCGGTCGCGGAGAGTATTTGGGCTCAATTCAGAATTCAGCATGGGCAATGGGAATTTATAAGGAAGGAGCAAGGCCACTGATTGAGGGCCAATGCATAGGAAACTGCATCAGAGATAAAAGAGGATTCTGGCGTAAACCCATCTAACAAGATTCTGGCTGAAGACAGGCCAAGGTGATCACACATCACCTGAGGGATTGTGGAGAATGAGGAACCTGATTAGATATTGACAATCAGGGCTGGGTGCAGTGGCTCACGCCTGTAATCTCAGCACTTTGGGAGACCGAGACGGGCGGATCACCTGAGGTCAGGAGTTCAAGACCAGCCTAGCCAACGTGGTGAAACCCCGTCTCTACAAAAACACCAAAATTAGCCAGGCTTAGTGGTGGGTGCCTGTAATCCCAGCTATTCAGGAGGCTGAGGCAGAAGGATCACTTGAACCCCGGAGGTGGAGGTTGCAGTGAGCCAAGATTGTGCCGTTGCACTCCAGCCTGGGGGACACAGTGAGACTCCATCTCAAAATGGCTCAAGCCTGTAATCCCAGCACTTTGGGAGGCCGAGACGGGCGGATCACGAGTTCAGGAGATCGAGACCATCCTGGCTAACACGGTGAAACC
>NW_012102031.1:1387875-1391278 GCF_000951045.1 Mandrillus leucophaeus
CTGGGCAACAGAGCCAGACTCCGTCTCAAAAAAAATAAAATAATAAAATAATAATAATAATAATAAAAAGATATTGACAATCAGGTTTGGAGAATGGGGGAGTCTAGCTAAACCAACTTAGCAGGATTCTTACCAAAAGTGGACAGTGTGGCCCAGGGGCAGTGGCTCACACCTGTAATCCCGGCACTTTGGGAGGTTTAGGCAGGAGGATCACTTGAGCCCAGGAGTTCAGGACCAGCCTGGGCAACATAGTGAGACCCCATCTCTACAAAAAATTAAAGAATTAGCTGGCATGCGCCTGTAGTCCCAGCTACTCTGGAGGCTGAGACAGGAGGATCACTTGAGGCCAGGAGTTTGAGGCTGCAGTGAGTGATGATCATGCCACCTGCACTCCAGCCAGGGTAAGAGAGCAAGGCCCTGTCCCTAAAAACAAAACAAAAAACTGGACAATGTAAAGATGAACACAGAAGTCCAAAAGTCAAGGCCTAGTTGAAAAGTTCAGGGGAGCCTAGAGTTTAGTCAAGGAGAGAATCTTTGCCAGGGATATTTCTAGAAAGGATTTGAGGCTGCTTAGAAGGCCTACTAGGTAAGGGGAGATTAACCAGACAGACCAGCTATGCATATCCATGATACTGCCTCAGGACTGGTGAAGAGCCTACATTTGAATCCATAGCTCATGATCCAAAGAGTGTTCATTTATCACTACCTGCCCCATTAATTCCTGGAGGACTCTCTCAAGAGTTCTCTCAGATTTCCTTCTTAATCCTCTTCATTTTACACACATGCACACATACACACATGTGTATATATTTTTAATTTATTTCAGATCAGCTGTGAGCTTGGCAGACTTTATCTTTACAAATGTTATCTCTTCCACAAGCATTTGTGCCAGACACAATCTTAGGAACTGGGGATATAACAGTGAACCAAATTTTAAATATTTAAATGCACTGTGGTAAGTTCTAGGAGAGACAAGAACCCGGAGCTGTGTTTACCTTTTTTTTTTTTTGAGACAGGATCTGACTCTCTTGCGCAGGCTGGAGGATAGTAGCATGATTATGGCTCACTGCAGCCTCCAGCTCTCCAGCTCCTGGGCTTAAATGATCCTCTGGCCTCAGCCTCCCAAGTAGCTGAGACCACAGGTACACATCCCTACACCTGGCTAATTTTTAAAATTTTTTATAGAGATAGGGTCTCATGTTGTCCAGTCTGGTGTCCAACTCCTGGACTCAAGTGATCCTCCTCCTGCCTCGGCCTCCCAAAGTGCTGGGATTATAGGTGGCTGACAGCTGTAATCTCAGCACTTCAGGAGGCTGAGGTGGGAAGATTCCTTGAGCTCAGGAGTTCTAGACCAGCCTTGGCAACACAGTGAGATTCCATCTCTCTTTTTTTTTTTTTTGAGCAAGGTCTCACTTTGTCACCCAGGCTGGAGTGCAATGGCACAATCCTGGATCCCTGCAACCTCTGCCTCCCGGGTTCAAGCGATTCTCATGCCACAGCCTCCTGAGTAGCTGGGATTACAGGAATGTGCCACCCTGTCCAGCTAAGTTTTTTGCATTTTTTTAAAATGGAGATGGAGTTTTGCAATGTCAGCCAGGCTGGTCTTGAACTCCTGGCCTCAAATGATACACCCACCTTGGCCTCCCAAAGCGCTGGGATTACAGGCACGAGCCACCACACCCAGCCTGTGAGATACTATCGCTAGAAAAAATCAAAAAATTAGTGAGGTGTAGTGACACAGGTGTGTGTTTCCAGCTACTTAGCAGGCTGAGGTGGGAGGCTTGCTTGAGCCCAGGAGACTGAGGCTGCAGTGAGCCGTGATTGCGCCATTGCACTCCAGCCTGGGCGACAGAGCAAGACCCTGCCAAAAAAAAAAAGAAAAAAGAAAGCCTCTGGCATGAAGAAGGTAGATGCTTTTGTCCAGATCTGAAAACAGAATTCAGTGGCCATCAGACATTTCTGCTGTTTAGTGGGAAATCAACCCTTAAGACACCTGGGATAGATGCAAGATCATGGGCTAGAGGCAGTGAGAGGCTGCGCCTGGCAATTTAGGGAGGCTGGATGGTGTGGTGCTTATGTCACTAAGGCAATTATTAGGAGGACCAAGGTCCCCAGCCCTGCCACTCGCTGGCTGTGTGACCCTGGCAATCTAGCAGTATCAATTTCTTCATTTGTAAGATAAGGATCAGGAAACTGCATCCACATAAAGTTTGACTTAAGGATTTTAATGAAATACGAGCGTGGTGGCTCACGCCTGTAGTCCCAGCACTTTGAGAGGCCAAGGTGCGAGGCTTGCTTGAGTCAGGAGTTCAAGACCAGCCTGGCCAACATGGTGAAACCCTGTCTCTACTAAAAATACAAAAATTAGCCAGGCATGGTGATTCAGTGCGCCTGTAGTCTCAGCTACTCAGGAAGCTGAGGCAGGAGAATCCCTTGAACCCTGGAAAAGGAGGTTGCAGTGAGCTGAGATTGTACCCCTGCGCTCCAGCCTGGGCGACAAAGACTCCATCTAAAAAAAAAAAATGGCAGGGGGTGGGGGATTATAATGAATAATGTCTGTAAACCATGTAGTGAAGGCCGAATAAATATAAATGTCAGGCTGGGCATGGTGGCTCACTTTGGGAGGCTGAGGTGGGCGAATTACCTGATGTCAGGAGTTCGAGACCAGGCTAGCCAATGTGGTGAAACCCCATCTCTACTAAAAATACAAAAATTAGCTGGGTGTGGTGGCGGGCACCTGTAATTCCAGCTACTCGGGAGATTGAGGCAGGAGAATCACTTGAACCCGTGAGGTGGAGGTTGCAGTGAGCCGAGATTGCACCATTGTACTCTAGCCTGGGCAACAAGAGCAAAACTCTGTCTCAAAAAAAAATAAAATTATATATATATATACATATATATGTGTGTGTGTATCAGTTCACACACCCCCTAGGCAATTTACAATGAAACACCCTTGACAACTTATCACATTTACCACCATGGTTATCATTCTCATTTCATCGATGAGGATGCTGAGGCCAGTTGGATTGCTGCATTTTGCCTCAAGTGAACTAGGTGGCAAATGGTCTGGTGATTCCACCACCCCAGGTTGCTGGTGAAATAATGAACACATATCCTTGAAGAGGACTGTCCATCATTCAATGGGGATTCAGCGGGACACCAGCCTCCTATCTCTTCAAGTTGGTACCAACTTGTTCAATTGTTTGGGGGACCCCAACCAGAGGTGAGGAGGCTTGGAGAAAAGGGCTGAAAGGAGGCTGGGCACGGTGGCTCACACCTGTAATCCCAAAACTTTGGGAGACCAAGGTGGGTGGATCACCGAGGTCAGGAGTGTTGGGGTCCGTGCCGGGGGTGGTGGAGAATGAAAGAACACACAAAAGACAAAGACACACAGAGAACATGG
>NW_012102031.1:1391768-1395692 GCF_000951045.1 Mandrillus leucophaeus
AAAAAAAAAAAAAAAAAAATTCGTATGTTGAATCTCTAATCCGTAATTTGATGGTATTAGGAGGTGGGGACTTTGGGAGATAA
Organism: Mandrillus leucophaeus; assembly: GCF_000951045.1. Taxonomy (NCBI): domain Eukaryota; kingdom Metazoa; phylum Chordata; class Mammalia; order Primates; family Cercopithecidae; genus Mandrillus; species Mandrillus leucophaeus. The sequence goes on from NW_012102031.1 coordinate 1,391,852, forward strand.
TTAGGTCATGAAAATGGAACCCTGATGAATGGAATTAGTGCTCTTATAAGAGACACTGGGGAGATGATCTCTCTCTCTGCCAGGTGAGGATACAGCAAGAAAGCAGCCATCTATAAACCAGAAAGGCAGCCCTCACCAACAACCTGACCATGCTGGGACCCTGGTCTTGGACTTCCAGCCCCCAGATCAGTGAGATGGCTACTGCTTAAGCCATCCAGTCTATGGTATTTGTCATGCAGCCTGAGGTGACTAAGACCGGGGTAATATGAGCACTGTACTCGATGGGGCATGGTGGCTTACCCAAAATCCCAACACTGGGAGGCCGAAGTGGGCAGATCACTTGAGCCCAGGAGTTTGAGACCAGCCTGGGCAACATGACAAAACCCTAACTCTGCAAAAAATACAAAAAATTGGCGGGTGCGGTGGCTCATGCCTGTAATCCCAGCACTTTAGGAGGCCAACGCCGGGCATGGTAGCTCACACCTATAATCCCAGAACTTTGGGAGACCAAGGTGGGCGGATCACTTGAGGTCAGGAGTTTGAGACCAGCCTGACCAATATGGTGAAACCCCATCTCTACTAAAAATACAAAAATTAGCCAGGTGTGGTGGTGCACACCTGTAATCCCAGCTACTTAGGAGGCTGAGACAGGACAATAGCTTGAACCTGGGAAGCAGAGATTGCAGTGAGCAGAGAGCACGCTATTGCACTCCAGCCTGGGCAACAGAGCAAGACTTGGTCTCAAAACAACAATAACAACAAAAAATTAGCCAAGTGTGGCCGGGCGTGGTGGCTCATGCCTGTAATCCCAGCACTTTGGGAGGCCAAGGCGGGTGGGTCATGAGGTCAGGAGTTTGAGACCAGCCTGACCAACATGGAGAAACCCCATCTCTACTAAAAATACAAAATTAGCCGGGCATGGTGGCATGTGCCTGTAATCCCAGCTACTCAGGAGGCTGAGGCAGGAGAATCACTTGAACCCGGGAGGCAGAGGTTGCGGTGAGCCGACATCACACCATTGCACTCCAGCCTGGGCAACAAGAGCGAAACTCTGTCTGAAAATAAATAAATAAATAAATAAATATTTAAAAATAAATTAAAAGTAAAATAAAATAAAAATACAAAAAGTAGCCAGGCATCGTGGCACATGCCTGTAATCCCAGCTACTCAGGAGGCTGAAGCAGGAGAATCTCTTGAACCCAGAAGGCAGAGGTTCAAGAGAACCTCCTCTTAGTAAGCCAAGATTGCACCACTGCATCCCAGACTGGGAGACAGAGTGAGACTCCACCAAAAAAAAAAAAAAAAGGAATTATTATTTTTTTAAGATTGGAGTCTCACTCTGTCAATGCGGCTGGAGTGCTGTGGTGTAATCTTGGCTCACTGCAATCTCCACCTCCTGGGTTCAAGCGATTCTCCTGCCTAGGCCTCCCAAGTAGCTGGGACCACAGGCACGTGCCACCATGTCCAGCTAATTTTTTTGTATTTTTAGTAGAGACCATATTGGTCAGGCTGGTCTTGAACTCCTGACCTCGTGATCCGCCCACCTCGGCCTCCCAAAGTGCTAGGATTACAGGCTTGAGCCACCGTGCCCGGCCGATGAAGGAATTATTAAAAGAGAAGATAATCTGCCAGAAACCATTTGGTACTGGGAAATCCTCCATAAATATTAGAGCAGAATGTAAGCTCCTCCATAGACACCATCCTTTTCAATCCTTTTCAATCTCTTTCATCACTGGATTTTCAGGAGCTGGAACGGTGCCTGTTGGAACATAGATGTTTGATAACTATTTGTAGAACAAATGAATTATTTTAATGATATTTCTCAAAGTTAAAAAAATAGTTTGCTCTAGTGGGAAGTCCCTGGCTTGAGCCCTGAGAAAGATGTAGTTCAAGTGTCCTTCATAGATGATGCAGCCAACCCACTCCCGCCAGTGGAGGGGACCCTCAGGGAGGCTGCCTTGCCCTGCAGGTGGGCTGACCCATCTCTCTCCAGGGGCCAGGCTAGCACCCCATTGGGTGTTGGGAATATCTCTCCACATTCCTCACATGTCTGGCATACTTTAGCCATTTGTTTTTGATCTGACTAAATAGCAAGTCAGCAGCCTTGGTCTGTTTTCAGGAATCCAACATAAATATTATTATTTATTCCATTTACAATTGGCAATTAAGTTTGTTTTCAGGCACCAGAATGGAATTTAAAACACTCAGTTAAGTAAACCAGACTAATCAGAGGCAGCCTGCTTTTGTCTTGGAAACATTCTTTACAAAAACAACAAAAGAAGCCTGCACTGTTAACAGAGAAAGGCCTGGAACACTCTCTGCTTCTCCTGATTCCCCCTTAAACTCACCTCGCACTCACGAGTGAAGTGTGTATGTTGAAAACAACCACAGAAGGCCAGAAATGGTGGCTCACACCTGTAATCCCAGCACTTTGGGAGGCCAAGGTGGGTGGATCTCCTGAGGTCAGGAGTTCTAGACTGGCCTGGCCAACACGGTGAAACCCCATCTCTACTAAAAATACAAAAATTAGCTGGGCATGGTGGTAGCCACCTGTAATCCCAGCTACTCAGGAGGCTCAGGCAGGAGAATCGCTTGAACCCGGGAGGCAGAGGATGCAGTGAGCCGAGATCGTGCCATTGCACTCCAGCCTGGGCGACAGAGCAAGACTCTGTCTCAAAAATAATAATAATAATAATAAATAAAAAATAATAATAATAGAAAAGGACCTTAGAGACCTAGCTTCTATTCTCTTTCTCTCTCTCTCTCTCCTTTTTTCTTCGAGACAGAGTCTTTTTCTGTCATTCAGGCTGGAGTGCAGTGGCCTGACCATGGCTCACTGCAACCAACCTCCACCTTCTGGGCTCAAGGATCCTCCTGCATCAGCCTCCCTGGTAGCTGGGACTCCAAGTATGTACCACCATGTCTGGCTAATTGTTTTTAATAGAGACAGGGTCTCACTATGTTGCCCAGGCTGGTCTCAAATCCTGGGCTCTAGCAGTCTTCCTGCCTTGGCCTCCCAAAGTGCTTGCATTACAGCTGGTTGTGAGCCACCGTGCCCAGCCTTGTCTCATGTGTAAGTCAAACTGTAACTTGGGCCTGAGTTCTTCATTTGTTGAAATAAGGAACAAGATAGTCTTGGATGACACCATCCATTTGTCAAAGACTATGGTTATACTTCTTGGGCCAGGCAGACTAGCTCTCAGGTGATAACTTGAAAGAGAGAAAGCTGTAAAAAGGGCTGGAAGGAGAAAGAGAGAAGATAAGTAGTGTGTTGCTTGGAAACAGTGATTTTTTTTTTTTTTTTTTTTTTTTTTTTTGAGGCAGAATTTTGCTTTTGTTGCCTAGGCTGGAGTGCAATGGCCTGATCTTGGCTTACTGCAACCTCCGCCTCTCAGGTTCAAGAGATTCTCCTGCCCCAGCCTCCCGAGTAGCTGGGATTACAGGTATCTGCCACCATACCCAGCTAATTTTTTTATTTTTAGTAGAGACAGGGTTTCACCATGTTGGCCAGGCTGATCTCGAACTGCTGACCTCAGGTGATCCACCCACCTCGGCCTCCCAAAGTGCTGGGATTACAGGCATGAGCCACCGTGCCTGGCCAGAAACAGTGATGATTCTTGATTCTCCTGACTTGCTGGGCACCCTTGGGCAAACCCCCTGTTCCTTTTCAAACCCCAGTCTCCCCATTTGTAAAGAGGTTTAAGATACAATCAGGAGGCCGGGCGTGGTGGCTCAAGCCTGTAATCCCAGCACTTTGGGAGGCCGAGATGGGTGGATCACAAGGTCAGGAGATTGAGACCATCCTGGCTAACACGGTGAAACCCCGTCTCTACTAAAAAAA
>NW_012102031.1:1396087-1401558 GCF_000951045.1 Mandrillus leucophaeus
AAAAAAAAAAAAAAAAAAAAAAAAAATCAGGATACAGGAGTGACATAATCCAGATTGCTAGGTGGTGCTGTCAGGCTGAGTTTGTGATTTTTAGCTTCGAACGTGAACACCTTCAGGCAGAACATCCACTCTCCAACTCCCCACGAATCCCCCCAAGCCCCGCCAAGCCCCATGACTTCCTGTTACCTCCTAGGCCTTGAAGGCCACTGAATTTCTGGTGTCCAAGAATTCCCTTCCAGTTCCGAAAATCCCAAGACCCATCAGCTAAGATGTTCCCCTGCCCACCTTCCTCTTCCCTTTGGGAGGTCTCTGTGCGCAGGCCGAGGAAAGTCTCAAGAAGTAAACTTGGAAAAGGGAGCCTGCAGATCACCCCAAGGAAAATCCAGACTGATTTGATCAGTCCTAGCTGGAAGCAGCACAGGAATAGCGTGAGGCCTATGACTCATTTTAAGCAAACATCCGGTAATCCGACTGGTATCTGGTTCAAATGGGGAAACCTCAAGCACCTATGACAGGCCAGGCCCAGAGAAGATGCTGCCTAGATGGATACAGCGCCTCCTCCCGAGACCCTCCCAGGCTGAGGAGGAAATGCCAAGAACAGTGTTAACCCTGTCCAAGAGCCCCAGAGCCCCAGGCCAATTGCTGTGGGGCTTTGCATCTTGCCGTGGGCACCTGCCGGAGGGAAAGACTCATGAAGTAGCATTTGACATGGGCCTTGTTGAAGAGGGAAGGTGGAAAGAGGATCCACATCTCAGGAACTTTGAGAACTGGGAGAGTTACACTCTGTCTAGAGCTTCAGTTTTCTCATCTCTGTGCTAGGAAGGGTAGTAATGATGCCCACTTCCCTTTTGGTGGTGAAGATTAAATGAGCTGTGTGTAAAAAGATATGGCATGATCTGTTTATTCATTTATTTATTTTGAGACGGAGTCTTGCTCTGTTGCCCAGGCTGGAGTGCAATGGCACGATCTTGGCTCACTGCAACCTCTGCCTCCCGGGTTCAAGCAATTCTCCTGCCTCAGCCTCCTGAGTAGCTGGGATTCCAGGCATGCGTCACCATGCCCGGCTAATTTTGTATTTTTAGTAGAGGCGGGTTTCTCCATGTTGATCAGGATGGTCTCAAACTCCTGACCTCAGATTATCCGCCCGCCTCTGCCTCCCAAAGTGCTGGGATTACAGGCATGAGCCACCGCGCCCAGCCTGCATGATCTGTTTAACTTTTTTTTTTTAAGTTTCTGAGACAAGGTCTTGCTCTGTCACCAGGGCTGAAATGCAGTGGTGCAATCATGGCTCACAAGCTCCCAGGCTCGAGATCCTCCTGCCTCAGTCCCTTAGCTGAGACTACAGGCATGCACCATCACGTCCAACTCATTTTTGTATTTTTTGTCGAGACAGGGTTTGACTATGTTGCCCAGGCTGGTCTCGAACTCTCTCGCCTATAATCCCAACACTTTGGGAGGCCGAGATGGGCAACAAGAGTGAAACACCGTCTGAAAAAAACAAAAACAAAAACGCTGTTTGTGTTTTTATACTTAAATTCACACCTGCAGAAAAGTTGCAAAAAGGTTCAAATAACTCCCATATCCTTCAACTAGATTAACTAACATTTTGCCACATTTGTGTCTCTGCTTTCTCTATGTATATGTGTATTTCTTAACCATAAAGGTTGCTGACATCATGTCCTTTTTGTCCCTAATTATTTCATCACTTTTTCCCCAACAACAAGGGCAGTCTCTTACATAACCCTGTACCATAATCGAAATTAATAAATTTAACATTGATACAATACTATTATCTAATATACAGTCAAATTTTGCTGTTTCAGTATTGTCCTTTATAGCAATCCCCACCCAGGATCCGATCCAGGACTATGTATTGCATTCAGTTGTCTTTTTCGTTTCCTGTAATCGGCAACAGTTTCTTAGTTTTTCTTTGTCTAACATAATACAAACATTTCGGGAAGGGTACAGATCCGTTATTCTGTACCATGTCCCTCAGCTTGGGTTTCTCGTGATTAGGCTAAGGTTGTAGACCGGACGGTGACGCCGTGTTTTTCTCAGTGCATCACACAGAAAGTGTGCGATGAATGTCAGCTTGTCCTGCTGTTGATGTTAACGTGGCCGTTCAAGCGGTGTCTGCAGTTTCTCTACGATAGTTACTATTTCCCCTTTTCAATTATCAGGTACTTTGTGCATATTTATGTGGAAGGCTTCGAATGCCCTTTCAGTTTCATGGGACGGAAAAGAGCACTTTATCTGGGCAAATGGATACCCGTGTCTTGCGGAAGAGACCCAGCAGCCAGCAGTACCTGTGTCAACAAAGTTACGCGAACAAAACCTTTCCGGAAGAGCTGAGGGACCTGGGTGCAACGCATTCTGGGAATTGTAGTCTCTGGGTGCTCCTGGCTGAACACCGCCCTGCGGTCTCTGCGAGAAAGAGCCAGAAGCCGCCAGGGGAGGGCGAAGAGGAGGGCGGTGGGGACGCTCTGCGCGCGGTGCGCCATGGGACGGGTAGTTCACGGCGCGCGCCCTGTCGCGCCCCCAGCTGGGGAATGGGACTACCCTACCCGAGAGGCCGCGCGTGCGGGGCGAGGGCAAGCCGGCCGGGGCCTCGAACAAATCAAATCGAAGCAAAGAAACTGCCGGCTTTCAAAATCCTCCTCCTCCGCCATCATCCGCCGCGGTGCGGAGAGCAGGTGGTGCTGGAAGCGCGTGAGGCCCCGAGCGCGAGAGAGCTGACAGACAAGCCAGCTGGACATCTGGACCGCTGGACCTGGAGGTGGCGACCCCGGCCTGACTCGGACCCTAAATCCGTCCCCGCCCCACCGGGCGGAGGCGCGTGCTCGGTTACCCCCACGCGGCGGCGCCGCCTGTTTACGGTAGAGTCAGGGTCCCTTTCCTTTCACAGTCACCTGCCTGGAAGAGGGGTGGGGGCGAGGAGGGCGTGGCGCCCCTGTGCACCTTCTGCCTGCCCCCTCGGCCTTCTTCACTAAGTCTTCGATGGCCGAGCGCCCCGGGGTGGCGGTGGGAGTGGGGTTGCTGGGCGGCGCTGTCTCCTTTCACAAATGGGGAAACCGAGGCTTAAAGGGCGTCTGACTCGCCGGAGCAGCTCAGCCTGCAGCTGCTAGCAGTGGCGTCTCATATTAGCATCGTTGTCAACCGGAGGCGGTGCGAGTCCGCCGGGGATTCCAGATGGGTCTCCCGCGCCGCCCGCCTGTCATTTGCGGCCTGTATTCGCGAGTCGCTCCCGCGGCGCCGCCTCCCAGCAGGCCCACGCCAACGGGGGGCCCGGGCTGGCGCCGCTGTCCCTGGAATCGATGTGAGTCACTGCTGACGCTTTGCAGGAGCATGCATCTCACCTCAGAAAGTCTCCGACGCTGCTGCGGAGCGGGGAGAGGATATTTCTTTATTAACCCTTTGCTTTTGCTCTGGTGCTGACCCTTTGCTGACCTTGGACAAATCAATTCACGTTTCTGTGCTCCAGTTTCTTGGTCTATAAAGTGTGTGTGGAGGAGTGCATCTCCTTGTCTGGCTCTCTCTTGGACTGAGGAATAGGCCCCCTTTCAGCTGAGAAGTTCTGTCCCTATTCTATTTGGAGGCTTCACTAACACCTTTTACCCTCAGATTGTCCCATCTCAGAACTGCAAGAGATGCTGGGGTTTCAGGTTAATTTTTTGTTGGTTTTTCTTTAATTTTTTTTTTTTTTTTAAATCTTTTTAGAGACAGGATCTCCCTCTGTCACCCAGGCTGGAGTGTAGTGGAACAATCACCGCTAAACTGCAGCCTTGGCTTCCTGGGCTCATGCGATCCTCCCACCTCAACTTCCCAACTCATGGGGACTACAAGTGCCATCACACCTGGCTAATTTTTAAATTTTTCTTTGGAGACAGGGTCTCATTCTGTTGCCCAGACTTGTCTCGAACTCCTGGTCTAAAGTGATCTTCCCGCCTAGCCTCCCAAAGTGTTGTAATTACAGGTGTGAGCCACTGCACTGGGCTGGTTTCTCGTTAATTTTTTTTTTTTTGAAACAGGGTCTCCAGAAGTGCAGTAGCAAGCTCTCATCGCACTGCAGCCTCCACCTCCAGGGCTCAAGTGATCCTCCCACTTTACCTCCCAAGTAGCTGGGACTGCAGGCACCCGCCACCACACCCAGCTAGTTTTTGTATTTTTAATGGAGACGGTTTCAGCACATACGTCCAGGCTGGTTTCTAACTCCTGGGCTCAGTCAATCCACCCACCTCAGCCTCTGGAAATGCTGGGATTACAAGAGTGAGCCATTGCACCCGACTCTGGTTAATTTTTTTTTTTTTTTTGAGACGGAGTTTCACTCTTGTTGTCCAGGCTAGAGTGCAATGCCACGATCTCGGCTTGCCCCAACATCTGCCTCCCGGGTTCAAGTGATTCTCCTGCCTCAGCCTCCTGAGTAGCTGGGATTACAGGCATGTGCCACCACGCCCAGTTAATTTTGTATTTTTGGTGGAGACGGGGTTTCACCATGTTGGCCAGGCTGGTCTTGAACTCCCGACCTCAGGTGATCTGCCCGCCTCAGCCTCCCAAAATGCTGGGATTATAGGCGTGAGCCACTGCACCTGGCTTGGTTAATTTTTATGCAGTTTCAACTGGTCATTTCTTGAGCACCTTCTGAATGCCAGGCTCTGTGTGGCAAGTAGAGTGATCCTGTCAAAACATAGGTCAAATGACATCTGTCTCTGCTAGAAACTTCAGTGACTTTCCTTGTCACTTATAGCGAAAGCCACTGTTCTTCAAATGGCCTTTATGACTTGGGCCGCTTGTTAACTCTCTCGTCTCTTAACTCCTTTTTTTCCTGTCTCTCTGTGCTTCAGCCTCGCTGGCCCTATTGCAGTTCCTCCAACCCTCTGCCCGTACAAGAGCCATTGAATTTGCTATTCCCTTTGCAGGAATCGTGTTCCCCCAGATGTGTGCGTGGCCCAATCCCTGACATCTTTATTTAACTATTTCCTAATAATGCCTTTTTGTTGTTGTTGTTTGTTTGTTTTGAGACAGAGTCTTGCTCTGTCACCCAGGCTGGCGTGCAATGGCGTGATCTTGGCTCACTGCAACCTCTGCCTCCCGGGTTCAAGCAATTCTCCTGCCTCAACCTCCCGAGTAGCTGGGACTACAGGCACACACCACCACGTCCAGCTAATTTTTGTATTTTAGTAGAGAGGAGGTTTCACCATGTTGGCCTGGCTGGTCTTGAACTCCTGACGTTGTGATCCACCTGCCTTGGTCTCCCAAAGTGCTCGATTACAGCTGTGAGCCACCACTCCCACGCGCCCCCTTTTTTGAATCACATACTAAATGTGTCATTTAGCACACATGCTTCAAGAGGTCAAGGTTTCTATTTCCTTTGCTGCTATACTTCTGTTACCTGGAACAATATCCAGCACACAGTAATACCCAAATGTTTTGTTGAATGAATGAGTGGACACCTTACCCAGAATAATAATTCA
>NW_012102031.1:1402568-1404889 GCF_000951045.1 Mandrillus leucophaeus
TACTCTGTCACCCAGGCTAGAGTGCAGTGGTGAGATCGTGGCTCACTGTAGCCTCTGTCCCCTGGGCTCAAGCAATCCTCCCACCTCAGCCTCCCCAATAGCTGGGATTACAGGTGCACACCACCATCCCCTGCTAATTTTATTTATTTATTTATTTTAATAGAGATGGAATTTTGCCATGTTACCCAGCTTGAGCTGCTGGGCTCAAGCGATCTTCCCACCACAGCTTCCCAATGTGCTGGGATTACAGGTGTGAGCCACTGCACCTGGCCAGCTTTACTTCTTTTACCAGCACTCCTGACTTTATAAACAGTGAGGCTCATCAACCCCATTTCCAACCAGATCCCCTGGTAAACTTGGGTGTAGTAGGGCTTCATGGGTGGCAGCCCTGTCCCTGTCCTATTATGATGGTAGCTGTTGTGATGTGGCAATCTCTGATCTAGAAAACCCTGAGAGGCCACTGTGGCCTCCCTAGTCTCCCGGCCAGGGTTGAAACCAGACGTGCAGTGGGGCTGACCCCTGTGCCCCACCCCAGAGTCATGCCAGTGTGGGTGTGGGGCATTCTCTGGGATGAATGATCTGGATCCCATAGCCATCTGTGTCCTGTTTGAGGAGTGTGACCCTCAAGCAGAAAGCAGCCAAGATGCTCAAGCAGGTGTGTGCTCGGGCCAGACTCTGCAGCCTTTGGTTTGGGACTTGACTGCCATTCACTGACGGGGTCCAGGAAATGGGCAGCTCACATGGCGTTGCTGGGCATCCCAGCTGCAGCAGTTTGGCAGAGGAGGACTTGTAATGAGATGGTAGCTCCTTATAGGCTAAAACATGATTTTTCTGTTCTCTTACTACCTCCTGCACCTTCTGGAACTGTTCATTCTCTGATGCTGTTTTCCTTTCTTCCAGTGGTTTAGCTGTAGGGTCACCATAGCAGGGGAGGTACGGTCAGACTCCTGAGATGACTATGTCCTACCCTGCCCCCCAACCGGGGGCCCCAGGAGACTCCTTTTTCTTATTGCAACTTTGGCCTCTTCAGTCTGCAGATCTCCAGGGGAGCCCACCAGCCTAGTCAGCATGGCCTCGGAAGACATTGCCAAGCTGGCAGAGACACTGGCCAAGACTCAGGTGGCCGGGGGACAGCTGAGTTTCAAGGGCAAGAGCCTCAAACTCAACACTGCAGAAGATGGTGAGTTTCTGGAAGTTGCGCACTGGTGTGTCCAGGGGAGGAAAGGGAGTGTACTGAACTCTTACTGGTTGTCAGGCTCTTTCTGCTACATTGTCTCCATTATTTGTCCCAGAAGCTCTGTGAGGTATCATTGGCCCCCTTCTAACAATGAGGCTCAGAGATCATTTGCCCATGTGCAAGCTCCCCTGTGCTTTGCATGTTTGCAGTGGGCATCCCTTTGTGCCCTGTCCTTTCTTTCTCAGGAGGGGATGGTAGGTAATGAGGGGCCACAGTTAGTGCCAGTCCCAAGATACAGCCTCTGACTCTGACTTCACATCCGGTGTTCTCCCACCCCTGCCCTTTACTCTCATGATCTCAGGCAGGCCTGGCAATAGGTGCAGCTTTCCCCAGAGCTGAGGCTGTGTTGGAGCTGCATTAAAACAACCTGGGCCCTCTTGGGAGATGCTGGTTCATGCAGCCAGATGTACCTGGGAGAGGGATGGCTGTCTGTGTGTATACAGGTACTGTAACCACAGAAAACTAGGAACCAGAGCGCAGACCCTGTCTTTTCATCCCTTGTCAAGGCTTCGCTGCCACTGACCAACCCTGAATCCCCTGGCACCAGCAAATGAAGGCGCCTGTGTCAAGTGAGGCCTCCTGGGATTCTGGCCCAACCAGGGGAACTGGTTCGGACATGGCCTGGTTGTCATGTTGTGTAGGCAGCCTTGTTCCCCCCAGGTCAGAGGCTGCTTGAGTCCTTGGGTAGCTGGGAGCGTGGTGACACATGTTCCTAACATCTCCATAAGGCCTTAACATTTATAGACTTCCTCCCTGTGCGTTTATCACTTTTATTTTTTTTTTTTTGAGACGGAGTCTGGCTCTGTCACCCAGTTAGAGTGCAGTGGCGCGATCTCGGCTTACTGCAAACCTCTGCCCTCCCGGGTTCAAGCGATTCTCCTGCCTCAGTCTCCTGAGTAGCTGGGATTACAGGCATGTGCCACCATACCCGGTTAATTTTTGTATTTTTAGTAGAGACAGGTTTTTGCCATATTGGTCAGGATGCTCTTGAACTCCTGACCTTAGGTGATCTGCCTGCCTTGGCCTCCCAAAGTGTTAGAATTACAGGCGTGAGCCACTGTGCCCGGCTTTTTTTTTTTTTTTT
>NW_012102031.1:1406204-1407982 GCF_000951045.1 Mandrillus leucophaeus
TGGGATTACAGGCGTGAACCACCGCGCCTGGCCTATTTTTGTATTTTTAATAGAGACGGGATTTTGCCATGTTGGCCAGGCTGGTCTCAAATTCTTGACCTCAGGTGATCCGCCCACTTTGACCTTGTTTATCACTTTTGATACTTGCATCACCCTTCTGGGAGATAAATAAGAATGTTGCTGTTTTATAAATGAGAAAAAAGGATTTAGGAAACTTAAGTAACTTGGCCAAGGTCATACATTTGATAAATAGCAGAGCTAGGACTTTCACAGAGGTCCAGTGAAATCCCTATTCCTGTGCTTCTAATTAGATACTGAGCTCCGTTTAGGAAACATGGATTTGATACTAAATGCCATTTATTGAATACTGTGTCAGATAAGGGTATTAAGTGCCAGATAAGTAGTATCTCAGTTTATCTTCACAAAATCCCTTGAGATGGATTGTATTTCCATTTTGCAGATTGGAAAACTGAGGTTTAGGGAGGTGGTAAGACATGCCTAAGGGCACAGCTTTAATGAGTGGAGCTGGGATTAGAACTCAAGTTTGGGCCAAGTGCAGTGGCTCACGCCTGTAATCCCAGCACTTTGGGAGGCTGAGATGGGCAGATCACCTGAGGTCAGGAGTTCCAGACCAGCCTGGCCAACATGGAGAAAGCCTGTCTTTACTAAAAATACAAAAATTAGCCAGGCGTGGTGGTGGACACCTGTAATCCCAGCTACTCTTGGAAGGCTGAGGCAGGAGAATTGCTTGAACCTGGGAGGTGGAGGTTGTAGTGAGCTGAGATTGCGCCACTGTACTCCAGTCTCGGTGACAGAACGAGACTATCTAAAAAAAAAAAAAAGAAAACTCGCGTTTGACTGGCGCTGAAATTCATCCAGTTAACTTCTTTGCTCTCCCAGCACAGGCTGGATGTGGTGTCTCCCATTTTGTAAGTCCCCAGGGGTGCCCAGCTTACCTAGCCCCTAAGAAGCAGCAAATCTGGAATAGGAATGATGTACCCAGGTAACTAATTGAAGGCAAATGTGAATATACTCTGTGAAAAGGCTGTGGGAAGTAAGGCAGGGAGAGGCCTCACTTTTACCTTAAGAGCACCCAGGAAGTCTTTTTCATCCCTTGCCAAGGCTTGGCTGGCACTGACCAACCCTGAATCCCCTGGCATCTGGAAGTGAAGGTACCTGCATCAGTGAGGCATCCTTGGGTTCTGGCCCAACCAGGGAAACTTGGCCCAGCTTGGACAACTTCTTAGGGAACACCTAATAGGTTGTAAGTCCTTTCTCAAGACCCTTCTTGATCAGCAGGTCAAGTTCAAACTTTATCTCCCATACCCATTTTTGTCTCTTCCCTCCCACATGTCACCCTACTCCATCCTGTACCAGCCAGACTCAGCTTTTTGCTTCATGTAAGTTGGTTTTGTTCAGATTATACAATTAATGCAGGTTTATTATAGAATACAGAAACATTCAAAGAACAGGGAAAAAATATATTCTCACTTTCATATAACCCCAGGGATATAACAACTGTTAATTTCAGGGCATTTTATTTCTAGCGCATAGTCTTTTTTTTTTTTTTTTTATCATTGAGACACACTCTCACTCTGTAGTCCAGCCTGAAGTGCAGTGACAAGATCTCGCTTACTGCTACCTCCGCCTCCTGGGTCCCGGTTCAAGCAATTGTGCCTCAGCCTCCCGAGCAGCTGGGATTACAGGCATGCGCCACCATGCCCAGCTAATTTTTTTATTTTTAGTAGAGACGGGGTTTCATCATGTTGGCTAGGCTG
>NW_012102031.1:1409309-1417946 GCF_000951045.1 Mandrillus leucophaeus
CACGCCTGACTTTTTTTTTTTTTTTTTTTAAGTTGGAGTCTTGCTCTATCTCCCAGGCTGGAGGGCAGTGACACGATCTTGGCTCACTGCACCCTCCTCCTCCCAGGTTCAAGACATGCTCCTGCCTCAGCCTCCCTAGTAGTTGGGATTACAAACACCCACCAACACGCCCAGCTAATTTTTGTATTTTTAGTAGAGACAGTGTTTCACCATGTTGCCCAGGCTAGTCTTAAACTCCTGGGCTCAAGCAATCCACCTGCCTTAGCCTCCCAAAGTACTGGAATTACAGGCGTGAGCCACTGCGCTGGGCCTTCTGTCTTCTCTTGATGGACATTTAGGTGGTTTGGAATGTTTCATCACAATAAAATAGTACAGTAGTGAGCAAACACCCCCCACATAAATCATTTAACAATGAAGGCCTTTGTGCCATCGTGCCTGCTGGCCCTCTGGCTTGGGTGCCGTTTCTCTGCTTGACCTGGTACACTGCCCATCTTTGGAGGCTCCACACACACCACCCACTTGGCAAAGTCTTCTTTGCTGTGAGCCGCCAGTTGCTCTTTTCCCTCGGCTCCCAAGCCTCTCTACATGCCTGATGTAAACACTCATTACAGACAAATCATCTGCATAGCTCTGTACTCTGGACCGTGAGCCTGTCTGATGAGCCAGGGCTCATCACATGGTAGGTGCACCATAAACTGTTGAGTGGCAAGGTGGTTGCCAACCTCTCTCCTACCTTAGCTGTTTGTGATTCCAAAAGCCTAAAGTTCTGCTCTTTGGTCCCTGGCAGCTAAAGATGTGATTAAAGAGATTGAAGACTTTGACAGCTTGGAGGCTCTGCGTCTGGAAGGCAACACAGTGGGCGTGGAAGCAGCCAGGGTCATCGCCAAGGCCTTAGAGAAGAAGTCGGAGTTGAAGGTGAGCAGAGTGGGGCGAACAGGCCCAGGCTGGTTTGAACAAGCTTCTGTTCACACTTCCACAACCCCTGCCTGTGTCCAATCTCTTCCAGGCCCCTGCCTGTGTAGCTGTCCCCCAAGCAGCTCCTCTTCCTCTGGCCTCCCCAGAGCACACAGCGTTGGCTAGGGACCCTCTTCCTGTAGTCAGCAGACCCTGAGAGGGTGTTAGGGGTGCAGGAGGATTATTGGAGTGACACCTGTGAAAGATAAAGTAGGGAGAGCCTTTTGCTCACAATGTAGATATGTCACATATGAGGTTGGAAGGTTGCAGAAATAACCAGCAGGAGCCTCTGACTGTGAGGCTGCTCTGACCGACCCACCCTTTGGGAGTTTCAGAGCAAAGACTGCCCATGAAAGGAGTCTCATGTTGGGCAGAAGTGGCCAGGCCTCAGCTCAAATGCAGCAGCGATAGGAAGGTGCTGTAGCCGGAGACTGCCAGCTCCCTACACTCCTCGCAACAGAGGCAAGTTCTCTTTTTTTGATTTTTGAGACAGAGTCTCACTCTGTCACCCAGGCTGCAGTTCAGTGGTACCATCTCAGCTCACTGCAACCTCTGCCTCCTGGGTTCAAGCGATTCTCCTGCTTCAGCCTCCCAAGTAGCTGGGATTACAGGCTCCCACCAGGACTCCGGCTAATTTTTTTGTATTTTTTTTTTTTTTTTTTTGAGACGGAGTCTCGCTCTGTCACCCAGGCTGGAGTGCAGTGGCCGGATCTCAGCTCACTGCAAGCTCCGCCTCCCGGGTTCACGCCATTCTCCTGCCTCAGCCTCCCGAGTAGCTGGGACTACAGGCGCCTGCCACCTCGCCCGGCTAAGTTTTTGTATTTTTAGTAGAGACAGGGTTTCACTTTGTTGGCCAGGCTGGTCTCGAACTCCTGACCTTGTGATTTGTCCGTCTCGGCCTCCCAAAGTGCTGGGATTATAGGCGTGAGCCACTGCTCCGGCCTTTTTTTTTTTTTTGATATGGAGTCTCACACTGTCACCCGGGCTGGTGTGCAGTGGTGTAATCTCGGCTCGCTGCAACCTCCACCTCCCAGGTTCAAGTGATTCTCCTGCCTCAGCCTGCCAAGTAGCTAGGATTACATGTGCCCACCACCACACTGAGCTAATTTTTTGTATTTTTAGTAAAGATGGGATTTCACTGTGTTAGCCAGGATGGTTTTGCTCTCCTGACCTCGTGATCCGCCCGTCTCGGCCTCCCAAAGTGCTGGGATTACAGGCTTGAGCCACCGCGCCCGGCCAATTTTTTTGTATTTTTAGTAAAGATGGGATTTCACTGTGTTAGCCAGGATGGTTTTGCTCTCCTGACCTTGTGATCTGCCCGCCTCGGCCTCCCAAAGTGCTGGGATTATAGGCGTGAGCCACTGCTCCGGCCTTTTTTTTTTTTTTGATATGGAGTCTCACACTGTCACCCGGGCTGGTGTGCAGTGGTGTAATCTCGGCTCGCTGCAACCTCCACCTCCCAGGTTCAAGTGATTCTCCTGCCTCAGCCTGCCAAGTAGCTAGGATTACATGTGCCCACCACCACACTGAGCTAATTTTTTGTATTTTTAGTAGAGACAGGGTTTCACTTTGTTGGCCAGGCTGGTCTCGAACTCCTGACCTTGTGATTTGTCTGCCTCGGCCTCCCAAAGTGCTGGGATAACAGGCGTGAGCCACCGCACCTGGCTGGCAAGTTCTCTTGAAGGTTAGATCCAAGTGGTGCCCTCCTTGGCCAACACAAAGGGCAAGTCAGATTATTCTAGCCCCGTGTTCCCCAAACGGGTTCCACTAAACACCAGTCTTTTGATACGCTCTGTGAGAAAAGCAAGAGTGTCATGTTCAAAGCATTGGGAGATGTCACTGGGTATTCCCCTTTCTTTGAAATCCCAAAGTCATGAAGGAGAGAGACCAAAGTTCCAGAATGGCATTGTCTCTTCGTATGTGCAGGGCTAGGGTTGGGCTGGGCTCTTTTGCATGTCATTGTCTGCTCACAGCAACCAGGGAAGAGACTAGGTTGAGTCTCCATTTATTAGTCAAGGGAACTGAGGCTCAGAGGGGCTCATTAAATAGCCACGATCAGCCGGGCATGATGGCTCACAGCTGTAATCCCAGCACTCTGGGAGGCCAAGGCCCAGAAGTTCGAGACCAGCTTGGACAACATGGTGAAACCCCATCTCTACAAAAAGTACAAGGATGGTTAGCCCAGCATGGTGGTGTGCACCTATGGTCCCAGCTCCTTGGGAGGCTGAGATGGGAGGATTGCTTGAGCCTGGGAGGCAGTGGTTTCAGTGAGCCAAGATTGCACCACTACTCTCTAGCCTGAGTGGCAGAGCGAGACCCTGTCTCATAAAAAAAGAAAAAAGCCAGGCGTGGTGGGTCACGCATGTAATCCCAGCATTCTGGGAGGCCGAGGCAGGCAGATCATGAGGTCAAGAGATCAAGACCATCCTGGCCAACATGATGAAACCCCGTCTCTACTCAAGATACAAAAATTAGCTGGGTGTGGTGGCATGTGCCTGTAGTCCCAGCTACTCGGGAGGCTGAGGCAGGAGAATCGCTCGAAACCGGGAGGCAGAGGTTGCAGTGAGCCAAGATCGCGCCACTGCACTCCAGCCTAGCGACAGAGCAAGACTCTGGCTCAAAAAAAAAGAAAAAAAAAAAAATAGAGATGTGGCCAAGCCACACATCCACACTCCCGAGATCAGTGTTCTCTCTGTGGCCCCACTTTCTGCAGGAGAAGGAATACGGGGGTGGAGGCCATGAGAGGATTTGCCCCAGAAGGGCCTGCCTGCTAGTTTACAAAATGACACTGCATATTTGTTTCCTTAGGAAGGTCATGGTCAAGTTAACCACCAAGACAGTGATTGTTTCTGCTCTCCTGCCTGGGGCCTGTACTTTCCCTGAGCATAAGTTGGGATGTTTTCCAACCAAAGAACTCAGAACTCGGCCCTCCCCGAGACCTGTGAAGAACAGGAATGGAGGAGCCATGGATCTGAAGGCTCTACGACTCAGCAGGAGCTAAGCTTGCGTTCGGCACATGGGATCAAGCCCTAACAGCACCACTTTTTTTTGCCGTATGTGGCCTTGCCCTGCATGCAGCTCTGAGGCTGGGCTCTTATGAAATAGGAGATAGAACCCTTCCTCCTTCCTCAGAGGTTGTCCTGGGAGAGCTTGGCCGGTAGGAGTGCTGCATGCACCTTCCCACCTGCTGCAGATGCAGTGGCTCGAGTAAATCACTGCGCCCCACCTCCCAAGCCCTCCTCTGTGCAGGAAGCAGCCCAGGGCAGGGACAGGGTGGGAGCTACCCTTGATGGCCCAGTGTTCTGGGCCTAGTGCTGACGCCAGAGGTGTTCTCTCCCCTACTGTAGCAGTGTACAAGTGAGGAGTGAGGTCTTGACGGGCGAGAGAAGTGCAGCCCGGAGTCACACAACCAGGGGTAGGCTGAGGTGGTGTCAGCCCAATCCTTTTTTTTTTTTTTTAAGAGACGAGTTTCACGCCATTGCCCAGGCTGTAGTGCAGTGGCATGATCATAGCTCACTGCAGCCTTGAACTCCCAGGCTCAAGTGATCCTTCCATCTCAGCCCCCTAAGTAGCTGGGACCATGTGTGTGCCACAATGTCCAGCTAATTTTTTTTCATTTCTTTTCTTTACTTCTTATTTTTTTAATGATGGGGTCTTGCTCTGTTGCCCAGTCTGATCTTGATCTCCTAGACTCAAGCAGTCTTCCCACTTTGGCCTTCCAAAGTGCTGGGATTATAAGCGTGAGCCAATGTGCCCAGCCCAAGCAAGCTCTTAACTGCTTTGCTGTTCACATGGGAGATCGTTAGGACCTAAAACCTCATTTCAGAGAGAGCCTACCAGAGGCTGGAGAGGGGGAGTGATGGCTGGAGTCAGCCAAATCAGGATTAGAACCCAGGTGGTGTGCTCTAGAGGCCTGTGCTGACTGTTCAGCTCATCAGAGTTGGGTTTGGGGAGCTTTGTTCGGAGTGACATGCCAGTATCTGTTGTGAGGGACTGTGGCGCTTGGGCTCTGACTGCCTGTTCCTGGCACTGTGGACCTGCGTGCAGGTGTAACTACTAAATAGATCTGGTGTAGAGCAGCCAGCTGAGGCCCACGTGTGTTCATGGTCTGCCTTACTGGTGGATATGCGGATTTGTCTGCAAAAACCAGCTTCCTTAGTATGTAAGGTGGGAGTGGATCCCTTGATCCCAGGAGTCTGAGATACGCCTGGACAACATAGGGAGATTCCCAACTCTACAAAAGATACAAAAGTTAGCTGGGTGTGGTGGTACACACATGTAGTCCCAGCTACTTGGGAGGTTGAGGTGGAAGGATGACTTGAGCCTGGGAGGTCGAGGCTGCAGTGAGCCGTGTTTGCACGGCTATGCTCCGGCCTGAGCAATAGAGTGAGACCCTGTCTCAAAAAATAAGGGAGGGCTGGGCACGGTGGCTCTCATGCCTGTAATCCTAGCAGTTTGGGAGGCTGAGGCAGGTGGATCACCTGAGGTCAGGAGTTCGAGACTAGCCTGGCCAACATAGTAAAACCCCATCTCTACTAAAAAAAAAAAAATACAAAAATTACTCTGGAGACAGAGGCAGGAGAATCACTTGAACTTGGGAGGTGAAGGTTGCAGAGAACCGAGGTCACACCATTGTACTCTTAGCCTGGGCGACAAGAGTAAAACTCTGTCTCAAAAAATAAATAAATAGATAGATAGATAAAATAGGCCAGGCGCAGTGGCTCATGCCTGTAATCCCAGCGCTTTTGGAGACTGAGGTGGGTGGATCACCTGAGGTTGAGAGTTCAAGACCAGCTTGACCAATATGGCGAAACCCCATCTCTACTAAAAATACAAAAAATTAGCCGGGCGTGGTAGCAGGTGCCTGTAATCCTAGCTACTTGGGAGACTGAGGCAGGAGAATCAGTTTAACCCAGGGGCAGAGGTTGCAGTGAGCCGAGAATGTGCCACTGCACTCCAGCCTGGGCGCGACAGGATGAGACTCTGTCTCAAAAATAAATAAATAAATAAATAAATAAATAAATAAATAATAAAATAAGGGTAATGGAGGTATCCATCCATCCCCTTAAATATTTATCTTTATGCTAGGAACATTCAAATTATTCTCTGTTAGCTTTTTTTTTTTTTTTTTTTTTTTGAGACAGTCTTTCTATGTCGCACAGGCTGCTTTGCAGTGGCGCAATTTCAGCTCAGCACAACCTCTGCCTCCTGGGTTCCAACGATTCTCATGCCTCAGCCTCTTGAGTAGCTGGGACTACAGGTGTGCGCCACCACGCCCGGCTAATTTTTATGCTTTTACTAGAGATGGGGTTTTGGCATGTTGGCCAGGCTACTCTCGAACTCCTGACCTAAGGTAATCTGCTTGTCTCCGCCTCCCGAAGTGCTGGGATTATAGGTGTGAGCCACCGCTCCCGGCATCTTCTAGCTATTTTGAAATGTATAATAGATTAATGTAAACGATAGTTACCCTGTTGACCTATTGAACACTAGGTCTTATTTCTTCTAACTTTATACTTGTCTCCATTAATTAACCTTCAGTCTCCCCTCCCTCTAACCTTCCAGGCCTCTGGTAACTACCAATCTACTGTCTTCATGAATTGCTTAATACTTTCTTTAAATCATACCAGGAGTGGTGTCACATGCCTGTAATTGCAGGTACTCTGGAGGCTAAGGTGGGAGGGTCGCTTGAGGCCACTAGGTCAGGGTTACTGTGAGCTATGATTGTGCCACTGCACTCCAGCCTAGGCGACAGAGTGAGAATCCATCTCTTAAAAAAAATGAAAAAAACAGCTAACTTTCATGTAATTTCAAAGCACTTCTATGAATGGAAAGCTGGCATTCCTTACAATAAAGGAAAGAAAATAGTGTTACTGAATTATTGTTTGATGCTGTTGCTATTTAATGACTCTGAGCCTGAGGCCTGTTCTCCCTTTATTAAAAAGTCCCTATCACTATGCTCATTTTTGTATTTTTAGTAGAGATGGGGTTTCACTATATTGGCCAGGTTGGTCTGGAACTCCTGACCTCAAGTGATCTGCCCGCATTGGCCTCCCAAAGTGCTGGGATCACAGGCGTGAGCCACTGGCCCTCAACACGGAATTCTGTGTTGTTTACGTTCGTGTTTCTCTGTCATCCATAACTATATTACACGTCCACGTAGAGGCTTGTATAAGTCAGGGATTTTCCTGACACTTCTGAGCCCCCAATAACCCTTGGAAGCCTCTTGATTTGAGAACAGGACTCCAGGTCCCACCAACTACAGCCAGAATGGGTCCAGCTTTTCACAAACAAAGCTCAATTAAGTCTTGCGGGCTGGGTGTGGTGGCTCACACCTGTAATCCCAGCACTTTTGGAGGCCGAGGTGGGCAGATCACCTAAGGTCGGGAGTTCGAGACCAGCCTGACCAAAATGGAGAAACCTTGTCTCTACTAAAAATACAGAAGTTGCCAGGCATAGTGGCAGATGTCTGTAATCCCAGCTACTCCGGAGACACAGGCAGGAGAATTACTTGAACCCGGGAGGCGCAGGTTGTGGACTCCATCTCAAAAAAAAAAAAAAAGTCTTGCGATGCTCGGGTAGTTCAAATCCACCAGGATGAGGCTTCACTGTAGGCCTCCAGGGGCCTCTCCCACTAACTCTTGTCTTCTTTCCGCCGCAGCGCTGCCACTGGAGCGACATGTTCACAGGGAGGCTGCGGACTGAGATCCCACCAGCGCTGGTAAGCAAACGAGCTGTTCTTCCCCTCCACACACAGGACCCTCTTTGGCAGTTCCCAGGGCTTTTCTCATACTTTATTCTTTCTGGAGCCTAAGATAAGCCCTGTGGGTGATTGAGCTGCTGGAATGGAAGCCTGGCAAGCCCAGCATGTGCCCTGTGTTCTGACAGGAGGGGAGGGTGGGAGCATGGAGACTGACAGGGGAGGAACCCCAAGGGCGGAGACTTCGGGGAGGTGGGAGAGCTGAGACCACACACTCCTGGGTCCTCCTGAGCTGCGTGGTTTGGTTCACTGTGGATTTCACCCCAATACGATGCCCCGCCTTTCCCAGCAACCCCTTCCTGCACCTCACAGTTCTGCTCCTTCGTGACTTCTCTGCACACAGCCCATGTAGCCGTCCCCGTCTTTCTCTGGCTCCTCCCTTTCTCCACGCCACTCTCTGCTTTGGTTTGCTGCCGTCATGGGTGGCTTCCCATTTCCTCATTCCCAGGGCTCAGACTGACTTGCGTTGAGTTTCCAGTCTCTGAGTGCGTGTGTGCGGGTGTGTGGAAGGAAATAGAAAGGGGCAACACAGAAAGGCTTGCCTGGCCGAGGGAAGAGAGCAGGGCTGGCTGTCTCTTCAGGTCGGCAGCCTCTCGGTGTGTCTCCCTGGCACGGGGCTGCACACGGCAGGCCTTGAGGGTGCAGATTTCTGGTCAGTGATGAGTGCGCACACCAATGTTACTGAGCCCCTCACCCTGGTTGTGCCCAGCCTCTTTTTATGTTTTATTTTTAAAATTTTGTTTTATTTTATTTTTGAGATGGAGTCTCGCTCTGTCACCCAGGCTGGAGTGCAGTGGTGCGATCTCAGCTCACTGCAAGCTCCGCCTCCCAGGTTCACACAATTCTCCTGCCTCAGCCTCCCGAGTAGCTGGGACTACAGGCGCCCACCACCACGCCCAGCTAAGTTTTTGTATTTTTAGTAGAGA
>NW_012102031.1:1418491-1425699 GCF_000951045.1 Mandrillus leucophaeus
AAAAAAAAAAAAAAGGAAATTCATTTCAGTGATTGTATATAAAAGAATTTCAAGTCAGGCCGGGTGCAGTGGCTCACAACTGTAATCCCAGCACTTTGGGAGGCTGAGTGGAGGCAGATCACCTGAGGTCAGGAGTTAAAGACCAGCCTGGCCAACATGCTGAAACCCTGTGTCTACAAAAGTACAAAAATTAGCGGGGCATGATGGCAGGTGTGTGTAATCCCAGCTACTCAGGATGCTGAGGCAGAAGAATCACTTGAACCTGGGAGGTGAAGGCTGCAGTGAGCTGAGATCGTGCCATTACATTGCAGCCTGGGCGAGAGAGAGCAAGAACCCATCTCAAAAAAAAAAAGAATTTCAAGTTAGAAAAGATGGTGAAGAAAACTCTCTTTCTGCCCCAGTCTCTGGCAGAGCCTCCTCTCTGACCATTTCTCCTGGCGGGATGAGGGAATGTAGCTCTCTCCAGCCCAGGAGGTTTCCAGGAGAGCTCCAGATCCTCCTGCCAAAGCTGATCCTGGCCGTGGCTTGGAGATGGCCACCTCCATCTGCCAGTCACCACCAGAAACCCTGGAGGCATTTGTGGTTCCCCCTCCCTCCTCCCGCATGTCCAGGGAACCACCAGCTTCGGCATGTCCCCTGCTCCGTGAACAGGCAGCTTCTCTCCTGCACTTGTCACACTGGCTGGCAGGTCCCCTCTCTGTTGCCAGTGTTGCTGCCTCACACTCCCGGGAGGGCACTCCAGCCCATCTTCCTATGCATCTGCTCTCTTCGGGTCCGGGGATGTTACTTCCGTATCCCTCAGCCACCTCAAAGCCTAGTGCTCTCGGGCTGAGGCTCACAGTTCTTGGCCTGGCATTCAAGGCTCTTGCCTGATCTGAGCCCTCACTTCCCTTCCACCCAAAGCCCATGCCATGTTGTCTTCTGGAGTCTACCCACAGCTTGCCCCCAGGCTCACAGCCTGCTGCTTCATGCTTATGTCTCTCTGCTCCTGTTTTTCAGCTGCCTGGAGTCTTTTCATATTGACTAGCTGATTCTCATTCAGACTAAGCCTAAATGCGACCTCTTACAAGGAGCCTTCCCAGGCCACCCCATGCATACACACACCCCACTCTCCAGCTGTTAGGAGCCCTTTGCAGAGTTTCCAGTCTTAAGAATACCGTGTGGCTCAGGCCTGTAATCCCAGCACTTTGGGAGGCCGAGACGGGCGGATCATGAGGTCAGGAGATCGAGACCATCCTGGCTAACCCGGTGAAACCCCGTCTCTACTAAAAAATACAAAAAACTAGCCAGGCGAGGTGGCGGGCGCCTGTAGTCCCAGCTACTCGGGAGGCTGAGGCAGGAGAATGGCGTGAACCCGGGAGGCGGAGCTTGCAGTGAGCTGAGATCCGGCCACTGCACTCCAGCCTGGGCGACAGAGCGAGACTCCGTCTCAAAAAAAAAAAAGAATACCGAAATGGTTTGTGTCCGTGCTGGTTCTGCACCAGCCGGGGTGTCCTTGGAAGGCAGAGCTGGGCCTGGCACAGAAGCAGCACCTGCTGGGTGTCTGTGAAACTGACACGAGCTTCCTCTGTGCCCAGATCTCACTAGGGGAAGGACTCATCACAGCTGGGGCCCAGCTGGTGGAGCTGGACTTAAGTGACAACGCGTTTGGGCCCGACGGTGTGCAAGGCTTCGAGGCCCTGCTCAAGAGCTCAGCCTGCTTCACCCTGCACGAACTCAAGCTCAACAACTGTGGCATGGGCATCGGTGGCGGCAAGGTGGGTGTGGCAGCCCTCTCCCCGCAGGGTCCTCTGGTCCATCCACATCCGTCTGATATATGTGCCCTGGCCCTTGGCCACCACCATCTGGGATGGTCAGCCGTTGTTTTCAAAAGAGAAAGGCCTCAAAGGCAGCAGCCTGTGGCCGGAGGGTAGAGGCATCCATGAGGGTGGGGTTGCCAAGCAACCATCCCAAGTTCTTGGGTTGGCTTGGCAACGCAGAGGGAGTGCCGCTGCATACCTGCTCCAGCCTGCTGGCTCTGCAAAACTCAGGGCTTGGGGCATCCCTACACTCACTGTACCCACAGAGCAGCTGGTAGAGCCTGGCACGCAGGCGGAGGAGGGAGCCTGAAAAGAGGAGCGTCTGCTCAGGGAGGCACTGTCACAGCTCACCTTTATTCCTGGACAGGGCCTTGCCCCTGGGGTGCGGGGGGCATCCCCCAGGCAAGGTCAGTGTAGAGCTTCACGTTGGGCTGGTCAGTGTAGAGCGGAGCTTCTTTGCTTCCCAGAACCTGCATCGACGGCAGCCTGCGTGTTACTCTCTTCCAACTCCATCCCAGTGCCTTTAGACCCAGGGTTGGAGAACGCTGAGTGCCAGGCCGCAACCCCTGCACACACTTTCTTTTTTTTTTTTTTTTTTTTTTTTTTTGAGACAGAGTCTCGCTCTCTCACCCAGGCTGGAGTGCAGTGGCCGGATTTCAGCTCACTGCAAGCTCCGCCTCCCGGGTTTACGCCATTTTCCTGCCTCAGCCTCCCGAGTAGCTGGGACTACAGGTGCCCGCCACCTCGCCCGGCTAGTTTTTGTATTTTTTAGTAGAGACGGGGTTTCACTGTGTTAGCCAGGATGATCTCGATCTCCTGACCTCGTGATCCTCCCATCTCGGCCTCCCAAAGTGCTGGGATTACAGGCTTGAGCCACTGTGCCCGGCCCCTGCACACACTTTCTAACCAAAGGGAGAAAAGGGCACTGGGAACTAACAGCAGTTGGGGACATCTTATTTGAATATGCAATACTTTAACTTTTCCCACCCACACTGAAAGGTGGGTGGTGCCATCCCCATTTTTCCACATGACTCAGCATAAGCTTAGAGAGATGGGTGGAGTGGATCACATAGCTAGTGCAGTGAGGCCCATGGCGCCCCAGGCTGAGGAGCTGGAGTGGCCTATCCTGCTGATGGTGCCTGTGGCCCTTGGCCTGATGTGAGGGTGAGCAGGGGCAGGCTCTGTACCTGTCTTAGACAGCCCTCCCCCAAGTCCACTTGGGCAATAAGCTGTCCCTGTGTTAAGATATAAAAATGCGCCAAGCACGGTGGCACAGTGGCTCATGCCTGTAATTCCAACACTTTGGGAGGCCGAGGCAGGTGGATCACTTGAGGTCAGGAGTTCGAGACCAGCCTGGCCAACATGGTGAAACGCTAGTAAAAATACAAAAATTAGCTGGGCGTGGTGGCAGGCACCTGTAGTCCCAGCTACTCAGGAGGCTGAGGCAGGAGAATTGCTTGACCCGGGAGGTGGAGGTTGCAGTGAGCTGAGATGGTACCACTGCACTCCAGCATAGGCAACAAGAGCGAAATTCCGTCTCAAAAAAAAAAAAAGATATAAAAATGTAGCAGGTGCGGCCCAACCTAGAATGAGTGGGATATGCTGGGAGAGCCAGAGACTCTATTCCAGCAAAATGCTTCAGTTTTCCTTCCATTACTTCCCTTCTCCCGTCCAGCAGTGTCTGGAAACTGAGGCTAAGGGAGCTTTCCTACTAGCCAGGGCTTGTCTGTCCTGTCCTGTATTTGCAGTGGGATGAGTTGGGGAATGAGTTTTGAACCCCAGGACCAGAGGGCCTCCTGGGCAGACAGGCCCACCGTGGAGTTTGATTAATGGTTCTCTGCGCCTCGGACCACTAATTTGATTAGATCTCTGGGTCTTGGCCTTGCCAATCTGCGCCTCTTGGGAGCTCAGACGCCGTAGTTTGGGTGTCTAACCAAAGCCTGCAGGTCCTTTGGCATCTATTTCTTCTGTACAGTGTGTTTAGTGTGGTTTCTGTGCCATGCACCATGAGAATAAGAGGGCCCAGAGGAGTCAACGGGGCAAGAGGCGTGGCCCTGTGCTGGGGAACTCTCCATACCCAAGTTGGACTCTTTCAGGAGCTGAGGCCCTCACCACGTGGCCTCCAAGGAATCGGGGAGAATGGGGGTGACCTAGCAGTCGGCTGCTGCTGCTGAGGAGCTTCCTCAGAGGCTGGTCTTTGGCAGAAGTTTGATGCCTCTACCCTGAGTGTGTACATGATCCACATCACCACCGTGGAGTCAGGCAGGTGCTGGCTCTTCTGTTCCTCAAGGACGGCTATGTGCAGTCTCATGCCAGGAGTTAGGCCAACCTACCCGCCATGTGTGGCTTTGCTAAATATTTGCTGGGTGACCTTGGCCGATTCACTCACCTCTCAGAGCCTCAGCTTCCTCATCTGTAAAGTACGGCCAATCCCGCCTGCCTCCTCCCAGGCTAGTGTTGAGGTTGAAACGAGAAAATATGCCGAGGGTGCCCAGGCCCTAGCAGGTGCTCTGCAAACGTCAGGTGTTCCGTAAATCTCACTTCTCTCTTGGTGCACTCGCTCATGATTCTTTTGTGTCACATTTACCATGGGCTGTGATTCCCATCTGTCAGTCTCCGTTTTTCAGTGCTTTGCCTATTGGTGTAACCAGGGTAGAAGCTACTTCCTGGCACCACACCAGGGACAGGACAAGCTGGGTGTTAGGTTTTTACTGCCAACAGGCAAGCCCCTGCTGTGCCTGGCCAGCTTAGATACAGGCAGGTATCAAACAGGTCCTTCTGGACCGTGGACTTGGCAGCTGGCTCCCTTGGACATTGTGGTGCGTGGAAGAGAAGCTGGAAGATTTGGGCTCTGGTCCAGCGTCCACCACTTGTTTATTGACCATAAGAAAGTTTCCGTTCCCCTTACCCTGAGTTTCTTCAGCTGGAAAACAGAAGTCATGAAGTAAACTGACTAGGAAGTCCCTCCCCTGGACCTGGCTGAAAGTTCGTCCACTCCATGTGGTCTCTCCCTTTCCTCAGTCTCCGAAGTGAAGCTAGACCTCTCAGACTGGTGTGACACAGCATTAGATGTAAAAACCTTTTGTAAACTGAAGTGCTGGGCACATGGAAGGTGTGACTGTTGTGCTGTTAGCAGTCCTGTGTCTCCTGACCTGCACCAGTGGGTGGCGTGGGATGTTGAAGAGCAGTTCGGTGGCAGTGGCCGCCCCACTGGGAGAAGGGGCTCCTGCCCATGGCCTGGGCCCCTTACCTTTCCCCACAGATCCTGGCTGCAGCTCTGACCGAGTGTCACCGGAAATCCAGTGCCCAAGGCAAGCCTCTGGCCCTGAAGGTCTTCGTGGCTGGCAGAAACCGTCTGGAGAATGATGGCGCCACTGCCTTGGCAGAAGCTTTTAGGGTGAGTGGTTTCTGTCCATCCTGCCCCCGTGACCCTGAGGTGCACTTGGTGTAGTAGGCTGACAGTCCTGGATGCAAATCCCTGGCTGGCACTCAGCCGAGAGACCTGGGGCGTCACGTGCCCCCTCCAAGCCTGTTAGCCCATCTGAAAATTCCTGTCATGCATTTCTGGAAAGGTGTGTGACTGCTCCCTCAGGTAAGCCAGCAGCAGCCCCCTGCGGGGCTTCAGGCCAGGCAGGCCGCTCTGACCAAAGAGTGTCATCTGCCAGGCTCAGAAGTGGTGAAATGAGATGGCGGGAGTACTGACAGTAGCCTGGCCCAGCCCCTGGTGTGGGGCACAGAGAAGGAACATACCAGACTTCCCAAGACAGGGAGACAGGCAGGGGCATCTGCAGGGCTCAGGGGCCAGATGATGAGGTGCTCTCAGGTGACCTTGTCCCTGCTCTTCCACTCTCCTCTCCCCATCCCCCCAGGACATTGCTGAGTCCCCGACTGCGAGTGCCAGCAGAAGGCCACATTTGCCCCTAACAGGACTGAAAACTTTGGGGTCTGTCTCCCTCTTCTCTTTTTTTTTTTTTTTTTTTTTTGAGGCAGTCTCATTCTGTCACCTATGCTGGAGTGCAGTGGCACGATCTTGGCTCACTGCAGTCTCCGCCTCCCAGGTTCAAGCAGTTCTGTCTTAGCCTCCTGAGTAGCTGGAATTACAGGCACCCACCACCACACCCGGCTAATTTTTGTATTTTTATTAGAGACAGGGTTTTGCCATGTTGGCCAGGTGGTCTGGAACTCCTGACCTCAAGTGATCTGCCCACCTGGGTCTCCCAAAGTGCTGGGATTACAGGCATGAGCCACCACGCCCAGCCCCTCTTCTCTTCATTTAAGTGTTTTCTTCAGCAAACAGTATCCTAGGAGCATTGCTCATACGGGCCGGAATGGCACCCACTGTCCTGCTTGCCCACAGAGCCTGCCTATAGACACCCCTTGCCTGCTTCAGTGCCAAGTGAACACCATAGAGATCTGCCTTGTGTCTCCCGCACCCCCGCTCCCTCCTCGAGCTGGAGGGCGCCTCGCTGCCATCCTTGGACCCCTCCCTGCCCTCAGCCTGCTGTCCTCAGTGCACTAGGAGTAGGTGGTGTGCTGTGGTTGTGTTGAGCCTTCATAGGTGTCCTCTGGTGGGCTTCGAATGGGAGTTCTTAATCCCCTCCAGTCTGTGGATAGAATTCAGGGGTCTGTGAACATGGATGAGGAAAAAATAACATCATTATTTATCGCCAACATAGCTAAAGTATGTAGTGTGACTTTTGATCATGAATGTAGACAATAAACCTCACAGCATTAGAAAGGCCTGTGAATAACCCACATAACAAACAAGCACGTGTAGCCCCTGAACCAAACAAAAAATTTATTGAGACAAGGTCTCACTCTGTGGCCAGGCTGGAGTGCACCAGTAGCAATCTGGGCCCACTGCAGTTTCAGCTTCCCAGGCTCAAGTGATCCTCCCACCTCAGTCTTCTGATTAGGTGGGACTACAGGTGCACACCACCATGTTAGTTTTTGTATTTTAGTAGAGATGGGGTTTCACCATGTTAACCAGACTGGTCTCAAACTCCTGACCTCAGGTGATCTACCCGCCTTGGCCTCCTAAAGTGCTGGGATTATAGGCATAAGCCACTGTGCCCAGCCTAAAATTTTTTAAAAAATAAATGAGAGGTGCGGTGGCTCATGCCTGTAATCCCAGCACTGTGGGAGGCTGAGACGGGCGGATCATGAGGTCAGGAGATCGACACCATTCTGGCTAACACGGTGAAACCTTGTCTCTACTAAAAATACAAACAAATTAGCTGGGCATGGTGATAGGCACCTGTAGTCCCAGCTACTTGGGAGGCTGAGGCAGGAGAATGGTGTGAACCTGGGAGGCAGAGCTTGCAGTGAGCCAAGATCACACCATTGCACTCCAGCCTGGGCGACTGAGCGAGACTCTCTCATAAATAAATAAATAAATAAATAAATAAA
>NW_012102031.1:1427089-1447598 GCF_000951045.1 Mandrillus leucophaeus
GCTGGATCACCTGAGGTCAGGAGTTCAAGACCAGCCTGGCCAACATGGTGAAACCCCATCTCTACTAAACATACAAAATTAGGTGTGGTGGTGCGTGCCTGTAATCCCAGCTACTCAGGAGGCTGAGGCAGGAGAATCACTTGAACTCGGGAGGTGGAGGTTGCAGTGAGCCAAGATCATGCCACTGCACTCCAGCCTGGGCGACAGAATGAGACTCCATCTCAAAAAAAAAAAAAAAAATGAAAATAAAAGAAGGAGACAGAGTGTTCCAGGCAGAGAGAATGGGTATCAAAATGCCAGGCTGCGATAGGGCTGCGTGGCCCAGGGAAGACCCCCCTCATCCCCAGAGAAGGACACGCTATGTCGAAGGGGTTATGTTGTGTAGGTGGGTGGGGTAGGAGGGCCCCAAGAAAGAAAGATCACATGGAGCTGTGTCATCCAGAGAAGGGCCGTGAGTGACTGCCCACCACAGCCAGGGTCCCCTCTGTGCAGAGGATACCAGACTGAGAACAAGAAATCGACCTGCTGGATCTAGAGCTCTGTGACCCTGGGCAAGTCACTTTGCCTCTTTGATCCCTAGTCTTTTCTCTGGTGGAGATCCTATCCCAGGCAGTAGGACTCCCTCATGAGGTTGTGGAAAGAGTCAGATGCAGCCATGCCCCAGAATCCCACAGACGAGCTCCTGCCCTGTGCTGGCGGCAGCCCATTCCTGTGCCTGCTGTGTGGAATTGCTCTCCCACCTGCTGGATGTCACCTGGCACTCAGGGCCCCCTCCACTCTCTGCCTGCTCCTCACAGGTCATCGGGACCCTGGAGGAAGTCCACATGCCACAGAATGGGATCAACCACCCTGGTGTCACTGCTCTGGCCCAGGCTTTCGCCGTCAACCCCCTGCTGCGGGTCATCAACCTGAACGACAACACCTTCACCGAGAAGGGCGCCGTGGCCATGGCCGAGGTGAGGCGAGTGTGGCAGAGCCAGTTGCAACACGCAAGACAGAGGCTGGCGGCTGTCTTTCCAGGGAAGCCGGGGCTCCGTTTAGCAGGGACTGCTCTGTCCCCTGCCTGCCCCCTGGGTGTGTGCCCCATGGGTCCAGCTCTTTGAACACGTCCTAAACAGGGTTTCAGGTCACAAGGTAACCCGCGCCCTCCTCGGGCAGCTCCGATCCTTCATGCCACCTTCTGAGCTGCCTCTGTGGCCCCCAGCGGCTGGCGCTGGTTTGGTTCTCAGGCTGCTCCCCACATCTGTTTTCCTGGTTGATTTGTTCAGCAGCTGCTGTTTGTTTTGTTATTTATTACCACTTTTTGAGACAGAGTCTTACTGTTGCCCAGGCTGGTCTTGAATTTCTGGGCTCAAGTGATCCTCCCATCTCAACCTGAGTAGCTGGGATTACAGGTGCATGCCACTGTGCCCCGCCCAGCAGCTTTTTCTGAGCCCCCAGATAGTGCTTGGCTTTGTACTAAGTGCAGGCCACACAGGGTTGAGCCAAAGACTCTGCCTTCAGGGAGACCCTAGCTCAAGGAGGGAAGGAAGCTGCCGGTGGTAACAGTGCCAGGCTTTGAACGCAGTGGCTTCTTGGTTGCCAGGGCCCCGTGGCCCCACAGAAGGCTAGTCCGGCTGCCTATGTGTTAGCAGAGATGTGTGCAGGTGTTGGGGAACACGCCAGAAGGAAGTTCAAATCAGACTTAGGGCAGGCTTCCTGGAAGAGATCACATTTTGGCTAAATTGTATAGGATAGTGGTTTTGTTTTTTGGTTTTTGGTTTTTTTGAGACGGAGTCTCGCTCTGTCGCCCAGGCTGGAGTGCAGTGGTGTGATCTTGGCTCACTGCAAGCTCCACCTCCCGGATTCATGCCATTCTCCTGCCTCAGCCTCCTGAGTAGCTGGGACTACAGGTGCCCGCCACCACACCTGGCTAATTCTTTGTATTTTAAGTAGAGACGGGGTTTCACCGTGTTAGCCAGGATGGTCTTGATCTCCTGACCTCGTGATCCACCCGCCTCAGCCTCCCATAGTGCTGGGATTACAGGCGTGAGCCACCGTGCCCGGCCATAGGACAAGTGGTCTTTTTCTAGAGAGAGGGTGGGGGATGGGTGTTTCAGGCAGAGGGATCAGCTTATGTGTGGAAGGCCCAGAGACTCGGGCAGGAGCCTTGCTTGGTTGGTCTCAGGAAGAGTTCTGGCCGTAACGTGGGGAGTAGGGTGGAGGAGGTTTGGCCAGGGACCCAGAGACCTACAAGAAGACAGCAAAGCTAGTGACTTGCAGAGAAGGACAGTGTGTGGTGGCTGGTGTGGGATGTGACCGTGTGGGGCCCCCGGGGCTTGCTGAGGGCTGGGGTGTGGCCTGCACCCTCACTCTGGACCCTTACTTCCACCTTGCAGACCTTGAAGACCTTGCGGCAGGTGGAGGTGATCAATTTTGGGGACTGCCTGGTGCGCTCCAAGGGTGCCGTTGCCATTGCAGATGCCATCCGTGGTGGCCTGCCCAAGCTAAAGGTGCCAGCCTGGACGCCTGACGTCCTCCCTCTGGGGTCTGTGGGTGGTGGGGTGGCTGGGGGCGCAGGGGTCTGGTCTGAAGGCAGGCAGGCTGCATCCATATCCCAGCTCCCCCACTTCGGGCTCTGTGATGCTGTGTGAGCCTGCACACCCCTCTGAGCCATGGTTTCTTCATTTCTAAAGCGGGAGGCAGGGGGTGGTGTGCGTCACTGTCGTATAGTAAACACACTCAGTACGTGACTCGTCGTTGGTTGCAGGGCATTATTTTTGTTGTTGGTGTTATTCTTCCTGCCCACTTTGCCCAATCCTGAGGACAGAGCCTGCCATATTCTCACTTGGGGAAACTGAGGCTTAGAGTGGAACCTGATGTCCTGGCCTGGATTTCTGCCTGCCTCCAACCCTTCCTCTTATTTTCAGGAGCTGAACTTGTCATTCTGTGAAATCAAGAGGGACGCTGCCCTGGCTGTTGCCGAGGCCATGGCAGACAAAACCGAGCTGGAGAAGCTGGACCTGAACGGTAGTCAGATGGGGGAGGCCTCTGCACAGGTCTGCTGGGCTGGCCCTGGCACCCCGGGCTGACTGCTCTTCCCTCCCCTTGAGCAGGCAACACCCTGGGAGAAGAAGGCTGTGAACAGCTTCAGGAGGTGCTGGAGGGCTTCAACATGGCCAAGGTGCTGGCGTCCCTCAGGTAGGGAACTCAGGGTGGGCGGCCCCAGAGGTCGGGGTCAGGCCTTTCCTTTCTTTCTTTTTCCTGAGACGGAGTCTTGCTCTGTTGCCCAGGCTAAAGTACAGTGGTGCGATCTCAGCTCACTGCAGCTTCCACCTCCTGGGTTCAAGCGATTCTCCTGCCTCGGCCTCCCAAGTAGCTGGGATTACAGGCACCCACCACCACACCTGGCCCCTTTATTTGTTTCTACTTGTATTTATTCAGAAATGTTGGTTGCACTCCTGTTATGTACCAGGTCATATACTAGGCATCAGGGCTATAAGGGTGGGACACTCAGGGTTTCTGTCTCATGATGGGGGAGACAGAATGAGTTGTCCATTCAACAGAGGATCTCGTCCGGGCTTAGCGGGACCACCCTGTAGAGTGGTGGAGTTGGGGAGGCCTCTGAAGGGGTGAGGCCAGATCTCATCCTGATGTGGTAGGGCCTGGGGAGTGATAGGGGTGGGAGGTGGGGGTAGCCAGAAGGGGCTGCACTCAGTATTGTTCTTAAGATGCTGACTCTAGAAAGGAAGAGACTGTGGGGCGTGGGGAGTCTACCTGGAGGCGAAGGTGGGTGACCGGGGAGTGGCCATCTTCTGGATCCAAGTCCGGTTGGGCCATCAGCACCTGGCTCCCTGTACTCCTTTCATCTCCAAGTCAGCCTCATTCATGCGTCAGATACTCAGTCGTGTCTCCTCGGTGCTAGGCCCTGAGCTGAGGCTGGGAACTGGGGACTCCGAGGTGGGCTGAACCTCACAGGTCCCACAGTCCCTCGGAAATGGACCAGCCTTCCTGTAGGGCAAGGACACCCCTACTCTTCTTCCTCCCCCATGCCTGTAGCTTCCTGAGGTCATGTGGATATGGGCGCCCCCTGCCCTGGCATCTCAACCTGCGCAGTGTTCCTGCCAAGCCCTGGGCTCTGGGTGTGACAAAGCTGTCTTCGTTTTCTGTCTCCCCATGAAACCTGGGGCTCCTCGAGGACAGGAACAAGATGTGATTCTATTGTGTCCACAGCGTGGATTTCGCTGGTGATCTACCTACCCCTGCCCTGGGAGCAGGTGCTCCCACCCCACCAGGCTCTCCCCCGCCTGCCTGAGCTGAGGTCTCTGGGCTCATGGAGCCAGGCCTTGCAGCCAACCTGGGCTGCTGGGTAGAGAGGATCTGCTTCAGCCAGCTCTTTCTGCAGTGATGACGAGGACGAGGAGGAGGAGGAAGGAGAAGAAGAAGAGGAAGCCGAAGAAGAGGAGGAGGAGGAAGAGGAGGAAGAGGAAGAAGAAGAAGAGGAGGAGGAAGAGGAGGAGCCTCAGCAGGGAGGGCAGGGAGAGAAGTCAGCCACACCCTCACAGAAGATTCTGGACCCTAACACTGGGGTGAGTTTCTATCATTTGCCACAATCAGAGCCCTGGTCCTGAGAACGTGAAATCCTGAGGTGCTTTCACAATGGGGTAGGGGGTGTCTCCTTAAGCACAGTAGCCACAAACATTTTTTTTTTTTATTGCATGATATTGAGTAAAAAAAAGAAAATGGTTCAGTGTAATGATAGTTACCTATATTTCTTTTTTTCTTTTTTCTTTGAGACGGAGTCTCACTCTTGTCACCCAGGCTAGAGTGCAGTGGTGTGATCTCAGCTCACTGCAACCTCTGCCTCCTGGGTTCTAGCGATTCTCATGCCTCAGCCTCCCAAATAGCTGGGATTACAGGTGCTTGCCGCCTGGCCAATTTTTTTTTTTTTTTTTTTTTTTTTTTTGAGACAGCGTCTCGCTTTGTCGCCCAGGCTGGAGGGCAGTGGCGTGATCTCGGCTCACTGCAAGTTCTGCCTCCCAGGTTCACACCATTCTCCTGCCTCAGCCTCCTGAGTAGCTGGGACTACAGGCGCCCGCCACCATGCCCAGCTAATTTTTTGTATTTTTAGTAGACATGGGGTTTCACCATGTTAGCCAGGATGGTCTTGATCTGACCTCGTGATCCGCCTGCCTCGGCCTCCCAAAGTGCTGGGATTACAAGTGTGAGCCACTGCGCCCAGCCTCATCTGGCCAATTTTTGTATCTTTAGTAGAGCCGGGGTTTCGCCGTGTTGGCTAGGCTGGTCTTTGTTTTACTCCTGACCTCAGGTGATCCATCCGCCTCAACCTCCCAAAGTGCTGGGATTACAGGCGTTGAGCCACCGTGCCTGGCCATAATTACCTATATTTCTATTTATTCCAATATAAATGTCTATTTATAAGTAGCAGTGCTGGTGCATTACGTATATTATAAGATATGCGTAAGGATTTCTGAAAGAATAAACAAATAAGCATGAATAGAAATTCTAATTTTTTTTTCCCCACCCACCAGAAGATTCTCTTGGTGACCCTTAGGAACTGCTCCCCCATTCCTGGGATGGTGGCTGGGCCGTGACTTGGCTTGGGCACTTGGTGTCTGGCCTGGGGCTGGTGGCATCAAGGCTGCCACACCTCCAGTTCATTCATTTGCATTCCCTGTCAGGTTCCTAAGTAAAGCTCCTGGAGAACTTGGCTTTGGACAAGGACTCCCCATACTTACGCTGAATTGGGCTGCTTCTCTGGTTTACGGAAGCAGTTAAACAAATGGCTAGGTGTGCCTCAATTCGGGTTTTTCTCTGGGCACCTCTGGTGCTAGCAGGGCTTACCCAGGCTGGACTGTAGTTCTCCGGGGACCCACTTTGGCCCCCATGTGCCTCTGTAGTCGTCGTTGGTTGGGGCACTGCGTGTCATGATGAGGATCCACTTGGTCGTATTTATGAGTCTCAGGGAGGTGGCTTCCCCCTGACCCCAAAGGCTCCTGGAGCAAGAGCCATCCAGGGCCAGCATCTCTAGGTGATGTTGATAGATGGGAAATGCAGCTGAGTGGGAGGAGGAATTCTAGACTTTGAGCCTAGATGGGCTGGAGTGAAGGGTGGATGTGCTGGGTGTGGGGATGGGCACAGCTGGGTGGGGAGTCTGGGGTCCGGAATTCTCCAGAGCCTCTGTGCCTCCACTTCGCAGGAGCCAGCTCCCGTGCTGTCCCCCCCACCTCCTGCAGACGCCTCCACCTTCCTGGCTTTTCCCTCTCCAGAGAAGCTGCTGCGCCTGGGGCCCAAGAGCTCCATGTTGATAGCCCAGCAGGTAATAACCACACCTTGCCCCCCACCCTGTACTTGCCGTGGCTTCTGGAGCTGTTAGAGAAAAGGGACGAACAGCTCAGGGACCTGGGGGTGCGACACTGTCAGCTGGGGGCAGGGAGGCTTGGCCTGCCACTGTTAGAACACACAGAAATGTCCAGGGTATTTATAAGCCTCCAAGGGTTGCAAATGTTCCCTCCTCACTCGGCCTACAGAAAGTGCAGCCCGCCAGTTGCCATGCTGACTGGGGTTAGGGAATTTCCTCAGGACTCTTGCATGTGCCCACCCCCTCCTGGGCTTCTCTCTGCATGTTCTGTCAGCCCAGCTGCTTGGAGAACAGCTCTGTTGCCCGGGGCCCCTCTGGGAGTGGCGTGCCTGTTGCAGGATGGGTGAGAACAGCTCTGTTGCCCGGGGCCCCTCTGGGAGTGGCGTGCCTGTTGCAGGATGGCGCCCTCACTCCAGCCTAACTTGTTGGCTGGCTCATTCATTCATTCAGAGGTGATCTTTGGGGCATCCATTTTCTGTCAGGTACTGTATTTGGGCATGATTTTATTTAACCCTCTTGACAACTTGAAATGTAGACTTTGCTGCCCTTATTTTACAGATAAGAAAACAGAGGCTCGGAGGTATAGAGAAATAAAATGGGCGCACTCTCAGCGTTGGCTTAACATTTCGGCCAATTGCTTTGTTAGGTTTTGCCTGTGTTCTTTGTTTCTTTTAACATGATAAATAAGATGATGTAAGCCTTTTTGTGGCCTATCACTTTGGTTTAACACCATTCATCACTTTCTTGTGCCCGTAAAACTTCTCATGATTTTTATTCCAATGCATGGATGTAGCACTTAAAATCCAGGCACTATTTCTGGACGTTTTCCCTGGCCCACTTTTCCCTGTTGTCAGTGAGGTTGAGGTAAACTTCTCTGCATGTGAGTATCGTCTACATCCTAGATTATTTCTTCAAGATGGGGACCACTGGGTCCCTGAAATGATCTTCTTGTGTGTGTGAGACACTGTTTTGCTTTGTCACTCTGGCTGGAGTCCAGTGGTGCAATCGTGGCTCATTGCAATCTCAACCTCCTTAGCTCAAGCAGTCCTCCTGCCTCAGCCTCCCAAGTAGCTGAGACTATAGGCACACACCACCACCCTTGGCTAGTTTTTTTCCTTTTTGTTGACATGGGGTCTTGCTATGTTGCCCAGGGTGGTCTCAAACTTTTGGCCTCAAGCCATTCTCCCACCTCAGCCTCCCAAAGTGCTGGGGTTACAGGCATGAGCCACTGCACCTGGCTGGGATGATTTTTCATCCTTGTTCATTCACTCATTCATTCCCTCTCTATGCTGCATATTTGCTTGCTGCAGGCCAAGTCCAAGCCAGACTCTGAAGGGACAGCATGGGGTAAGGCAGGACCTGTCCTTGCCTGCCAGGGGCCTGTGTACTGCCTGGGCCTCTCCTAGCTAGTGGCAGAGCCCAGGGACATCTCCCGCATGTGCCACAGGCCAACCATTATCTCTTATGTCCTCAGACTGACACGTCTGACCCCGAGAAGGTGGTCTCTGCCTTCCTAAAGGTGTCATCTGTGTTCAAGGACGAAGCTACTGTGAGGACGGCAGTGCAGGATGCAGTAGGTAATGTGGGCTGGGTGAGGCCAGGGTGCCCGCTGGCCCTTGATGCTCGTGAGGCTCCGGTGCCCTTTGTGGTCGCCGTCACTCGTCAGCCCCAGTGCTGTCATGGGAACTGCTCTTTGAGACCCTGTGCTGCTCCTCCATCAGGGTCCTGCCATGGTCCTGCCGTGGAGCCAGCTGGGTGCTCGTCTCCCTGTTTTTCACCACTGAGAAACTCAGGCCTTTCTCAAATCCACACAGCCATATAGAGTTAGAACCCAGAGCCCACTCTAGGAAGGCCAGATAGTCACATCCGCAAGCCCGATGGATGCAGGTCTGTCGGGAGGAGGGATGCTGACAGCTGAGCCCTTGTGTGTACCTCAGATCCTCTGTGCTCATGTCCATTCTACCTGGGGCTTCCCTGCACAGACACCTTTCCCTCTAACATTATGGGGCCTTCTCGGAGCACCAGCCCACGTCCCTCCTGCCCTATGGCAACCCTGTCCCCACCCTGTCTGTTTCCTCCATTCCAGCACCTGTCACCTTCCACCCTGTCTCCATGTGCTTGACTGAGGCAGAGGGGAGGAAGGGCCCTGAGGCAAGGGGCGCGGCTCCTGGAAAAGGATAGAAGGGGTAGAAGGACATGTGGTGCCTCTTCCTGGTCTCTACTGTGGGTGGCATTAAAGTGGGGAGGGCAGCTCAGTGGGAAGGGAGGCTTGGAAGGAGGTGGGGACAGACACAAGCCTGCTCCCTGAGGGCCTGCCCAGGGGCATTTATGGGAATAAGTTGCTCTAGTTCTGTTGCCCAGGAAGCCTAGCACAGTCCCCGCACATCCCCTCACCCTGCCAAAATAACCTGAATCCTCCCCCAGTGGTGGCCTGCCTCAGGAAATCTCCACTCCCACGGTGTGAGGTGGGCACAGTGGGTGTCATCCCCACACCCATGTTACACCTGAGGCCAGGATGGGGAAGGGCCAGAGTGTCACAGCTGGTAGATGGACTGAGCCCATCCCCTGATGCCAACTGCCCCTCCCTCTGGTTCCTGTGTCTCTGCCATCCCTCTTGTGTTCGCCTCTTCGTCAGGGCAAGGAGGC
The DNA here is from genome assembly GCF_000951045.1 of Mandrillus leucophaeus. Taxonomy (NCBI): domain Eukaryota; kingdom Metazoa; phylum Chordata; class Mammalia; order Primates; family Cercopithecidae; genus Mandrillus; species Mandrillus leucophaeus. The sequence continues at coordinate 1,436,097 of NW_012102031.1, forward strand.
AGGCGAGCCTGTGTGTGTGCGGTGTAGGGGGAGCCTTGGGTGCCTTGGCACAGCGCTCTGCCGTAGCCAGCAGCCTGCCCCTGCTGCTTCTGCCCTACAGATGCCCTGATGAAGAAGGCTTTCAGCTCCTCGTCCTTCAACTCCAGCGCCTTCCTCACCAGGCTCCTCGCACATATGGGTCTACTCAAGGTGAGGCCGGAAGGAGCAGCAGGCCTGGGAGGGAGGTGGGCGGGGTCTGCACAGAAGCTGCCCCAGCCATGCCCGCCAGCCTCCCTCACCTCGAGTCCTGAGTCGTCTCACCCACTGGGCCCTGAGGCCTGGGTCCGCCCCAGCAGCCTCGGTCTTCATGATGAGCTTCCGGCTGGACTCAGTTGTGAGCACCGCCCGCAGAGTCTGGATGGTGGAGTCCAGGGGCCGCCCAGGTGAACTTGACGCTCACCCCGCCTTTCGCTGTGTTCCCCTCACAGAGTGAAGATAAGGTCAAGGCCATTGCCAACCTGTACGGCCCCCTGATGGCACTGAACCACATGGTACAGCAGGACTATTTCCCCAAGGCCCTTGCACCCCTGCTGCTGGCATTCATAACCAAGTGAGTGCGGCCCTGTTGTCCTTCTGCCGAGGCCTGTCCTCTCAGGCTTCTCTGGCCAGGTCCAAAGGCCTCCAGTCCCAGGAGGTCCAGCCCAGCCAGCCTGCTGGCCCTGCTCGGGTGCACAAGAGTCCCTCATGCTTCCTGGGCTCTCAGCATCTGTGTTGGAGTCTCACCACCCTCGGGAGGCCCGCTCCCCTCTGCCCAGCTGAGGACAGTGGGGCTCAGGGGCAGTGAGAGAGGAGACATGTAACGCCCCCATTTTGCCGATGAGGAAAGGAGCACCGGGTTGGTTAAAGAGTTTCCCTTGGTCACACACTAGGAAGAGGCTGGGCCAGTGTCCAGACCCACGTCTGTGAGCAAGGTGCTATGTGTGGTGACATCTCTAGAGGGGCTTTTTGTCCATGCTCACAGTAGTGCAGGCCGAAGGGGCCCGGTCACACTAGGCCCTGCAGCCCCAGGCCCTCTCCTGGGGACACACATTGCCCCGGGAGCCGCCAAAATGCCCGGCAATGTAGGAACTTTGGCCTTGTTCTGGAGGGTCCTGAGGAGTCCTGGGGCATTGATGGGGTGATGGGCACAGTCAAGTAACAGAGCCAAGGCCCCACCAGGGAGGGGGCGGGAGGCTTGCCCCGTGCACCCTCATGGGGCCCTGTGTGGCCCCTGGCCAACCTGTGGCCTTCATCAGGCCTCAGTCTCCCCATTTGCCCAACCGGAGGGTTAGGTGAAATTGTCTCCAAGCGCCCTGACCAGCCACACTTCCAGTCAGTCGGCGCCATCCGGGGAAGTGGGGCAGGTAGAGGAGCAAGAAAGTCCCTTTGCTGGGGGAGCCCAGAGCCCACCGGCCGAGGCAGGATGCTTGGTGCATGTGGGGAGGCGGGGCTGGTGGAGTGTGAGCAGCCCTGTCCACCCCAGCGTCTGGAGTGTCTGTGCGCACGGCGCTGTCTCCTTAGCCAGGCCTTACCTTCTGGCCGCGTGCCCCCACCCAGACCACTCCTTGGGCTGCAGCTGGACTGGCCTTGGTGAATGGCAGATCTCACTGTCCCCCTCCTCTGCCAGGGGCCAGGTCAAGCCTCACTGTGAATCTCGTGGCTGGCCACAGGCTCACCCTCACCCCACCCCACCCCACCCCAGCACAGTGTGCGCCCCCTGAACCCCTTTCCACAGCAGTGCCATTGCTGCGGTGCTGAGCTTTGTCCATGCTATCCAGAGCTTGTTTGGCCAGTGGCCCCAGCCCCCGCCTGTACCTGCACCCGAGTCCTTTGTGTCCTTCCTACTCCCTGGTCAGAGTGGTTCCCTCTGCATCTCTGGCAGCCCCTGTGCTGTCCTAAGCCTGGGCATGAGCCCCTCGGCCCTGTTAGAGCAGAATGCCTTTTCCCAGCTTGTTGCCCAACCTCCAGCACAGGCCTCAGTCTGCCCCCCAGGTCTCGTCCGAGGTGACTGATTAACTCTGTAGTGACATGCACGGCCCCTCTTCCCTCAGCTCCCAGCCAAATTGTCTGGGATCCCAGGCCTGGCACAGATCCTGGCCTGTTCATCAGCTACAGGCCAGAGGTGTTGTCAGGCCTTGTCCTGGCTGCGTCCCACACTTGCCCAGTGCCCCAGAGTCTTGCCTCAGTTTCTTTCTTTGCAGTGAAACTAATGATATTGAGGGCAACAATGGGGAGCTCAGGCGCAGTGGCTCCTATCTGTAATCCCAGCACTTTGGGAGGCTGAGGCAAGATCACTTGAGCCCAGGAGTTCAAGGCCAGCCTCGGCAACACTGGTGAAACCCCGTCTCTACAAAAAATACAAAATTAGCTGGGTATGGTGGTGTGTATCTGTGGTCCCAGCTACTTGGGAGGCTGAGGCAGGAGGACCACCTGAGCCTGGGAAGTCCAGGATGCAGGGAGCCGTGATTCCAGGACTGTACTCCAGCCTGGGCAACAAAGAGAGACCCTGTCTCAAGAAAAAAACAACCAAAAAACAATGGCTAGCCATTTACTTATGACCCAGATTGGACTCTAGTGGGCCAGTCATGTGAGGCCACTGGCAGCCAGTGAGGATTCCCTGGCCTATGTCTGCTGGAAAGGCCCTTGAAGAGCCTGGCTGAGGTGGGGCTGTGTTGTGGCCAGCTCTGGGCTGTGTGGCCTTGGGTGCCTACCTCTCACCCCTCTTACCCCCACCCACAACGTGCAGTCTCCCTTGCTGAGTCATCAGCAATGTCTCCCTTGCTGAGTCATTGTGCAAATTAACAAAAATGAGTCTGGTACCAAAATGGCCCCCACACTTGGAAAACGGGGACCAAGAGGCATCCATCCCACCTGCTGACCCTTCTTTCCCCGCAGGCCCAACAGCGCCTTGGAATCCTGCTCCTTTGCCCGCCACAGTCTGCTGCAGACACTGTACAAGGTCTAGACTCAAAGCCTCTCCCATCCCTTGGCCTGGACCAGTGAGCTGGGGAGGGACTCGGAGGAACTGAGGCACAACCCACGCCATTGCCTTGGACAGAACTCTGGTCAGAGGCAGGGCGGGTCTGTGTCCCGTGTGTCCTGTCAGTCCCCTGAATATGTGTGTAGGTGTGGTACGCGTGCAGGTCTGTGCCTTCTGTCGGGATTTGGGTTTGAACCTCTCTCTGCTGGCCTGGCTCTGCTCTGTTGTGGGGAGTTGGCCCCCAGGGGAAAGGACTGTGAGCTGCTCTGCCATTAAACTCACCTTCACCTGACGGCGCTCTGCTGATCTCCGCCTGGGCCCTGATGGCTGTCCCCACCCACCTGCCTTCCAGCCCGGCTCCCTGGCGGAGCCAGAGCCCAAGGAGTTGCCCGCGTGCTGTCCTTCCCCTCTGTGTTGTGACTGGGCTGTTTCCTGCCCTGCTTGGGGCTGCTTCTCATCACCAAGCCCTGGTCCTGCAGCAGCTGTCCTCCCTACCATCCATGCCACTGTGCTGAGCGCTCAGCCTGAAGAGCAGAGAATACCATGGGTGGGACTGTGGGGGTGGGATCATGGGGCTGCTGGCAGAGGGCAACCCTGGGCCCCATGCCGTGTGGCCAGGCAGACACCAGATTGTCCAGGAGCAGGAGCTGCTGGAACTGCGCTGGCCCCGGACCTAGCGGACCCTCTCCTGGCTGCTGAGATGTTGTCTGTGACTGGCCTGGGGGCCAAGCTGGAGGGGGTGTGTTGACAACCCAAAGCTATTGTCCAGTCTGTGGAGGGAGGGGCAGGGTCCCCAGTGTCGGAGCCGTATCTGGACGCTGCTCTTAAAGGACCTCCTGGGGCAGGGGAGCAGTGGGGTCTGGACTGGGCAGATGCTGTACAACCTCCCTGTGTGCCCGTGACTGCCCCATGCTTTCCCCTTTGTGTTCTGTGTGTGTCTGGGCTGTGCCCGGGGGCTTCACAAATAAAGTCATGTATACAGCTTCAGAGACTCAAACTCTGACCTAAAGCGGGATAGTCTCGGGGGCCATGATACGTGGAGTCCCACCTCGGCAGAGCACACGGCCCCACAGCAGTCTGTGAGGGCAGTCAGCCCTGCGAAGGGCCCGGCCTCAGCCTCAGGCCACCACCTGGGCAGTGGCAGTCCTGAATGAGGACCCATTTTCCTGCCTGGCCACACCTCACCCAGCACCCTGCCTTTGGGCTGCAGCTCTCTTGGCTCCTGCGTTGTTCCTTCACTACAGCAGCCACCTCCCTTGGGGTCCTTTGCTCCACTGCCACATATGTGAGGGCAGCCCAGCCAACCTTCCTTATCTCCTGCCCTATGCCATGTGTGTGCTTGGGGAGCCCATGTCCCCCACAAATGGCCTCCAAGAAGAAGTCCCTTGGCCAGGCGTGGTGGCCCATGCCTGTAATCCTAGCACTTTGGGAGGCTGAGGAGGGTGGATCACAAGGTCAGGAGATTGAGACCATCCTGGCTAACGTGGTGAAACCCCGTCTCTACTAAAAATACAACAAAAATTAGCCGGGCATGGTGGCGGGCGCCTGTAGTTCCAGCTACTCGGGAGGCTGAGGCAGGAGAATGGTGTAAACCTGGGAGGCGGAGCTTAGAGTGAGCTGAGATCGCGCCACTGTACTCCAGCCTGGGCGACAGAGCGAGACTCCGTCTCAAAAAAAAAAGAAGTCCCTCGAGGGTTTCTTAGGGGGCAATATTTTCTTATTGGCAGTCGACCAGGTGGCAGAGGGTAGTGCCGGCCCTGCCCCCATCCTCTGTGTGAGTTGATACGGTAGGGGGTGGGTGCAGGGCTGGTGTTAAGTTTTGATATATGTTACGTGGATGAACTTTGAAAACATTACGTTAAATGAAATAAGCCAGACACAACAGGACAAATACGATTGCATTTAGATGAGGCATCTAGAATAAGCAAATTCAGAGACAAGAAGGTAGAGGTTGCCAGGTCTAGGGGAAGGGTGGGATAGGGAGTGAGGCTGAGAACACATTCTCTAGGATGATGAAGATGTTCTGGAAATGGAGAGTGGTAATGGTTGCATAACATTGTAAATGCCACTGAATTGTAGACATAAAAATGGTTAAAATGAAAAATTTTATGTATTAATATATTTTACCTCAGTTAATTTAAAAAAAATAAGCAGGGAGGGATTGCATTGGGAGTTATACCTGATGTAAATAACGAGTTGATGGGTGCAGCACACCAGCATGGCACAAGTATACATATGTAACAAACCTGCACGTTATGCACATGTACCCTACAACTTAAAGTATAATAATAATAAATAAATTTAAAAATAATAATAAAAAAATAAAATGTTTAAGTTTAAAAAAAAAAAATAAGCAAAATTATAGAGCTTCACCCGGGCGCGGTGGCTCACGCCTGTAATCCCAGCACTTTGGGAGGACAAGGCGGGCCGATCACTTGAGCCCAGGAGTTCAAGACTGGCCTGGTCAACATGGCAAAACCCCGTCTCTACTAAAAATACAAAAATGAGCCGGGTGTGGTGATGCACGCCTGTAGTCTCAGCTACTTGGGAGTCTGAGGTGGGAAGATCACCTGAGCCCAAGAAGTCCAGGCTGCAGCAAGCCATGATTGTGCCACTGCACTCCAGCATGAGTGACAGAACGAGACCCTGTCTCAAAAAAGAGAGAGTTTGTAGGAGATAGTGTAGGTGAGTATCTTCAAGGCCTTAGGAGTAAGGAAAAGATGTTTGCCATTATTGTGGGATGTTCATACAATGGAAACGATGCAGCAGTGAGAACAGGTTTCTGTTTATCAAAATATTCATTAAGGAGTACAAAGGCAACTTACAGACAGGGAGAAAATAATTGCCCAAACTCACTCTGTATATATAAATGGGTGTGGGGGGGATAACTTTTTTTTTCAAACAGGGTCTCATGTTGTCCAGTTTCTTCTATCTTGGCTCACTGCAGCCTCTACCTCCTGGGCTCAGGTGATCCTCCCACCCCAGCCTCCCAAGTAGCTGGGACTATAGGCACACGCCACCACACCTGGCCAATGTTTTGTATTTTTAGTAGAGATGGGGTGTTGCCATATTGCCCAGGCTGGGAGAATTTCTATAAATAAAAGACAATGGGAAAAAGCAAAAAGCTCAAATGGGCACTTTACAAAAAGCATGTGAAAAGGTGCTTAATTTCATTAGTCTTAGAGAAACATAATCCCGGTGTGACACTCTTCTGCCCGCACTAGAATGGCTAAAATACAAACGACAGTACCAAGCTCGGTGAGGATTTGGGGCAGCTGGAGTGGCTGGCGGATGTGTAAATTGGCACAACCTTTTTTTTTTTTTTTCTGAGACAGGGTCTTGCCATGTCACCCAGGCTGGAGTGCAGTGGTACGATCACAGCTCACTGCAGCCTCGACCTTCCAGGCTCACTCAATCTTCCTGCCTCAGCCTCCCAAGTAGCTGGGACCATGTCACAAGCCACCATCAGGCTGGTCTCGAACTTTTGGGCTCAAGACCTCCCACCTCAGCTCACTTAACAGGCATGAACCACCATGCCCAGTTACAGTGTTCTTTCTAATAAACTCATGCTGGAAACAACCCAAATGTCCATCACTAGAGAAGTGGGTAAACTACTTGAGATACGGTGAGGTACCAGGAAGGCAGGAATGGTCTGCCCAAGAAGAAATACTTGAGCATTGACATTGTTTAGACTTGCCAGCACATGATAATAAAAAGCAGACCAACTTTAAGTCAGTTCCATTGTATCTCACTTCTCCACCGACAGCACACCACTTATTGCCTGCATCGTGGGCAGATCACCTCCCACCCCTGCCCCATGCTACTGTTGTCATATATTTATAGAGTGGAAGGCTGGAATGCTGTATTTAAAAGAAAAAAAAAATTTAAAATAGATGAGTCCAGGTGCGGGCTCACAGCTGTAATCCTAGGACTTTGGGAGGCTGAGGCGGGTGGATCACTTGAGGTCAGGAATTTGTGACCTGCCTGGCCAATGTGGTAAGACCTGTCTGTACTAATAATACAAAAGTTAGCTGGGTGTGGTGGCAAGTGCCTGTAATCCCAGCCACTTGGGAGGCTGAAGCAGAATTGCTTGAACCTGGGAGGCAGAGGTTTCAGTGAGCCGAGATCACACCACTGTACTCCAGCCTGGGCAACAAGAGCTAGACTCCGTCTCAAAAAAAAAAAAAATGAATCTAACATAATGTTGAGTGGAAAAAGCCAGACACAGCCAGGTACAGTGGCTCATGCCTGTTATCCCAACACTTCGGGAGGCTGAGGCGGGAGGATCACTTGTGCCCCGGAGTTCAAGACCAGCCTGGACAACATAGCAAGACCCCAACTCTACAACAAATTTTAACACTAGCTACCGGTGGCAGTGCGCATCTGGAGGTCCCAGCTGCTTGCAAGGCTGGTATGTTGAGGCCGTAGTGAGCCATGATCACACCTGGGCAACAGTGAGACCCTGTCTCAAAAAAAGGATGAAAGAGCAACACTGAAGTTCCATTGATTGGAATTTGCCAAGCAAAACAAAGCACAAAGCGGATGTCTGTGTGGCATGGCACTATTTCTTTTTCAAAAATGTTACTGCAGGGCCGGGTGCAGTGACTCACGCCTGTAATCCCAGCACTTTGGGAGATCAAGGCGGGCAGATCACTTGAGGTCAGGAGTTTGGGACCAGCCTGGCCAACATGGTGAAACCCCGTCTTTACTAAAAATGCAAAAATTAGCCAGATGTGGTGGCACACACCTGTAATCCCAACTACTTGGGAGGCTGAGGCACGAGAATCATTTGAACCAGGGAGACGGAGGTTGCAGTGAGCCGAGATCACGCCACTGCACTCCAGCCTGGGTGATACAGTGAGACTCTCTCATAAAACAAAAAACCCTGCAGTCTAGGAAAAGTACACACAGATGTTCATTGTATTACATATATAAATATCACACACATTTATATTTTTATTATATATAAAAATATACACACATATAAGTGTGTGCACATGCACGCGCACGCGCGCGCGCACACACACACACACACACATATATATATATATATATTTTTTTTTTTTTTTTTCTCTTGAGACAGAGTTTGTGTTGCCCAGGCTGGTCTCAAACTCCTGGGCTCAGGTGATCCTCCCACCTCAGCCTCCCAAAGTGCTGGGATTACAGGTGTGAGCCACTGTGCCTGGCCCCTGTTTCCAATTAAAGGAAACAAACAATAATGGAAGATACAATTCCATCAGAAACAGGAATCTGAAAAATCGTAAGATATATAAACATTGGCCATGGTCTGGATGTATTATTTAAAAAACAATCATGAGCCTGGGAAGATGTGTATTTGGATATTCTTTGCAATATTGTTTGTAAACAGCAAAAAATTGGAGGTAGCCAATGTCCAAGATGAATGGCTAAGTCAATGTGATACATTCACACAATGGAATACAGTACCACAGAATAAATGAGATTCAGAAGAATCAATTTGGATAACTCCCAGTAATCTGAGGTTAAGTGAAAAAATTGAATGTCTAGAGTCCTGTATGCCCAGTATTAAACAATGTATGTAAATGCATAAGCACAAACAGATGGAAGGAAAGGGTCACCTGTTCTGGAGCACCCACTGTGTGCCAGGTGCGGGCCTGAACCCCCACTGTGACCTCAGAGCTACTTATGAATGGGATGTGTTTTTCAGAGACTAGGAAGCAGCCTCTGGGAGGGCAGCCCACATGGCAGGAGGGAGCCCAGGACTGCTGACTCCCGGGCCACTGCTGGTGCCCCCTCCCTGTTGGGCTGGCCCAAGGATTCGGGCCCAGGCCTCCATCCTGGGCTGGGGCAGGCAGGAGGCCTTGTAACTCCAGCCGCTGCTCCCGCCCGCTGCCCGCCCCTCCTTCACCTCAGCCTGGGGAAGCCTGGCTTGCCTGGTCCACCGACAATGCCTCCCATTCAGCCCTGTCCCAGCTGCCAGGCCTGCGGGCCGCGGAGGGGGGCTCCCACCAGGCGGGGACAGCCTTTGCCTGCGCTGCGCCTCCTGGCTGGACCAGCAGTTCCAGGCGGCATGGAGGGGTGAGTCTTTGGGCCCCATGGTGCAAGGGGGGGTTCAGAGCAGCTGAGCGGCCTCAGGTAAGTCTCTGCCCCTCTCTGGGCCTCTTGAGAGGCTGGCGGGCAGGGGCTCTGGGGCCTTCCTGGGGTTCTCCAGGAAGGGGGTCTCCCAAGGTGGGCTCTGAGACACATGTGGCAATGTAGCCGCTGCCGGGGCCTGGTCCTCCGGGGCTCGTCTGAGAGCCCAGCAGTGGTCCCTGTGTTCTGAATGCTTGTTGCTTCAGCGATCTGTCCTCTTGGGTCCCCTCCCTGGCCTGCCCTGAAGCACAGCCTTCACCATAGGCTCTGGAGAAGCCCCCAGCTCCAAGGCAGGGACTGGAGCCTGGGACCCAAAGGAGACCCCAAAACACGACAATCCAGGGAGCAGCGAGAGGGAGGCTCCTGGGGGCTGGGGACCAGCCCAGCGATGGGGAGAGGCCCTGCCTGACACAGGCTGAGAACAGAGGGGCCAACTGGGCAGGGGAGGTGAGCCTATCATCCTAGTGCTTTGGGAGGCTAAGGTGGGACAATCACTTGAGGCCAGGAATTCAACACCAGCCTGGGCAACATAGCGAGACCCTGTCTCTACCAGAAATAAAAAATTAGCCAAATGTGGTGGTAAGTGCCCGTAGTCCCAGCTACTGAAGAGGGCGAGACGAGAGGGTCAGTTTAGCCGAGGAGGTGAAGGCTGCAGTGAGCCACAGTCATTCCACTGCACTCCAGACTCCAGCTTGGGCAACAGAGCAAGGCTAGTCTCTATTCAAACAAAGCAAAAAAATGCTCAAGGACCCAGACTGGATGCCTCCCTCCCTTCCGGTGGGCACCATTATGCTCCTGCTACCTGAGGGCTGGCATCATAGCAGTCGGAGGACAGGCTGCTTCTGAGCCTGCCCTGGACCGGAGCCTCACCACAGCCCGAGTACAGGCTCTGAACTGGAGCCATTCTCACAGTCAGCAAGTCCTCCCTGAGCCACTGGGCAGAGAGGCAAAGGGACTCACCAGGTCACTTTTCTGACCATAAACATGGGCCATGGTCTGGATGTATTATTTAAAAAACAAACATGAGCCTGGGAAGATGCATATTTGGATATTCTTTGCAATAGTGTTTGTAAATAGCGAAAAATTGGAGGTAGCCCATGTCCAAGCTGGATGGCTAAGTCAATGTGATACATTCACACATTTCTCCGTTTCCTCCCATGTAAAACAGGACTAATCATAGGACCTCCACTGTGTGGGGGGTGGGGGGCAGGGGGCAGGGAGGCTGAGGGTGATGGACACTTTCCTGGGCCCAGAGGAGGCGGCTCTGAGGGGTTTTCGGGGCAGGAGCTGCACTGTGGCTGGGACTAAGTGAGGGACAGCATGTGGCCTCAGCCCCCTGTGCACAGCAGACTCTCCCTCCCTGTCCCAGGCCCTGGAGCTCCACCCATGTCTCCTTGGTGCTGCCGCTGCTTGTACTTCTGCTGCTGGGCCCAGCTAGGCAGGCCGCCGCCCAGCGATGCCCACAGGCCTGCATCTGTGACAACTCCAGACGGCACGTTGCCTGCTGGCACCAGAACCTCACTGAGGTGCCAGACGCCATCCCTGAGGTCAGCAGGGAAGGAGCATGGGCACAGAGTGGCAGTGGGGCAGGGTGGGGACCCAGAGGGAGGAGCCTGGGCTAGGCACCAGTTGATCTGCCACTGCCTGCCCGGGAGACCTTGGCAAGTTACTTCTCTTTGCGCCTTAGTTTATAGGTCTGTAAAATGGGAATAATAAAAAGCAGTAACAGGGAGATGATCTATTTAAAATCCTTACTGTGTGAATGGAATAAGGAGGTGACCCATAGATCGATACTGAATTCACTGCAGATGCTGTGGCGGAGACGTGGGGCTGTGGCAGGGTGAGGTGTGCTCTCTGCTCTGCGGAGTCATCAGCTAGTGGAGGAGAGACAGCGAGGAGGCAGGGACAGCACAGTGTGAAAAGTGCCACAGTGGGTGATGCCCAGGGCACTGGAGAGGAAGGCTTCCTGGAAGAGGTGTCAGGGTCGGATGAAGAGAAACGTGGGAAAGGTGACAGGAGAGAAGGGTGTTCCGGGGAAGGAGCAGCACTTGCAAAGGCGGGTCCCTGCCTGGCTCAGCCCCACTTTCCCCTCGCCGTCCCCAGCTGACCCAGCGGCTGAACCTGCAGGGCAATTTGCTGAAGGTGCTCCCCGCAGCCGCCTTCCAGGGCCTGCCTCACCTCACACACCTGGACCTGCGCCACTGCCAGGTGGAGCTGGTGGCCGAGGGCGCCTTCCGTGGCCTGGGCCGCCTGCTCCTGCTCAACCTGGCCTCCAACCACCTGCGTGAGCTGCCCCAGGAGGCGCTGGACGGGCTGGGCCGCCTGCTCCTGCTCAACCTGGCCTCCAACCACCTGCGTGAGCTGCCCCAGGAGGCGCTGGACGGGCTGGGCTC
>NW_012102031.1:1448608-1450233 GCF_000951045.1 Mandrillus leucophaeus
GGAGCTGGAGGCGGGCGCCCTGGCGGGGCTGGGCCGCCTGATCTACCTGTACCTCTCGGACAACCAGCTCGCAGGCCTCAGCGCTGCTGCCCTTGCAGGGGTCCCCCGCCTCGGCTACCTGTACCTGGAGCGCAACCGTTTCCTGCAGGTGCCAGGGGCTGCCCTGCGCGCCCTGCCCAGCCTCTTCTCCCTGCACCTACAGGACAACGCTGTGGACCGCCTGGCACCTGGGGACCTGGGGGGAACACGGGCCTTGCGCTGGCTCTACCTGAGTGGAAACCGCATCACCGAAGTGCCCCCTGGGGCGCTGGGCCCAGCTCGGGAGCTGGAGAAGCTGCACCTGGACAGGAATCAGCTGCGAGAGGTGCCCACTGGCGCCTTGGAGGGGTTGCCTGCCCTCCTGGAGCTGCAGCTCTCGGGCAATCCACTCAGGGCCTTGCATGACGGGGCCTTCCAGCCTGTGAGCAGGTCGCTGCAGCACCTCTTCCTGAACAGCAGTGGCCTGGAGCAGGTGGGCACTGGGCATGCGGTGGGGTTGGTGCGGGAGGTGGCACAAGGCCACAGACAGCGTGCATTCGCTCAATAAGCATTTGCCAGCCCCTTGGTGCCAGGTCTCAGGCTGGGCACGGGGACCCTGAGAGGAACCAGTACTGCCTCTGCCGGTGTGAGTGACAGTCCAGGCACAACCCAGGCCACACACGGTGCCTGCACAGGAGGGCGTTGCTGGAGCATAGAGGAGGGAGGAATTTGGGACCATGGGGTCATCTACTGTTTGTACATATTGAGAGCCCCCAAGAGGCTTTGCCATTATTGGGTGATGGGGTGGACCACGAACTGGGCACCTGGGTGACTTGGACAGAGCAAGTGCTTTGACATGGGACCAGCCTGGGCTTTGACCCGGCACCGCACTTCCTGTCTGGACCATCTTGGGCTCTCCAGCTTCTCTTCTGCTGAGGGAAGATGGGGCTTCCTTCCAGACTTGGGGGTGGGACAGGTCTGCCAGGAGCTCACACTGGGGCCTGGCAACTCCTGCAGATTTCTCCTGGGGCCTTTTCAGGCCTGGGGCCCGGACTCCAGAGCCTGCACCTGCAGAAGAACCAGCTTCGGGCCCTGCCTGCCCTGCCCCGCCTCAGCCAGCTGGAGCTCATCGACCTCAGCAGCAATCCCTTCCACTGTGACTGCCAGCTGCTTCCGCTGCACAGGTGGGCACCCCCACCTACACCTCCAGCCAGAGACCACCCAGCCGCTCTTGGTCAAGCCCCTGTCATCTCCCTGGGCACACTATGTCCATGCCCATCTGAGCAGCTTGGGGGGAGGGGCAGGTCCCACGAGAGCCAGGCATGTATGAGCCCTTTCCAGGGTCAGTTACCCCTTCCTGTGGAGGTTGGGGGTGGACTTCTCTGGGCCTTGATTTCATCATCCGTAAAGTAGGAATGGTATTTGCTCTGCCTAGCAGTCTGGGACCTAATACGCAGGCGAGGCCACTTTACATAATTATATAGAAAGTCACAAGGCCGGGCGCGGTGGCTCAAGCCTGTAATCCCAGCACTTTGGGAGGCCGAGACAGGCAGATCACGAGGTCAGGAGATCGAGACCATCCTGGCTAACATGGTGAAACCCCGTCT
>NW_012102031.1:1450628-1475244 GCF_000951045.1 Mandrillus leucophaeus
GGGCGGATCACCTGAGGTCAGGAGTTTGAGACCAGCCTGGCCAACATGGTGAAACTCTGTCTCTACTAAAAATACAAAAATTAGCTGGGCATGGTAGTGGATGCCTGTAGTCCTGGCTACTTGGGAGGCTGAGGCAGGAGAATCGCTTGAACCTGGGAAGTAGAGGTTTCAGTGAGCCAAGATCGTGCTACTTCACTCCAGCCTGGGCTACAGAGTGAGACTCCATCTCAAAAAATAAAAAAAGTCACAAGAGGCGTGGAGTCCTGCAGACCTGGGCTCCAGTCCTGGCTCTGCCATTTTACCAACTAACTCTTCAAGCCCCATAACCTTTCCTGCCCATCTGTAAAAAGGGGGGATGTAGTATCTAACCTCATGATGGTTGTTGTAAGAATGAAATTAGCATACATAAGTTGATTTGAACGGTGTCTGCTATGTTGTAAGCCCTCTAACTGTTTATTATTACTATTATTTTCCCAATTTTACAAAGAAGGGGTCGGAGGCTTGAAGTGGCTTGTAGGTCACATAATTGGTGAGCCGCCAAGATTCTCAGCAGAGCCTGCTGTCACCTATAGGCTCCACTGCTCCCAAATTCCTGGTGGCCTCCTTGACCTCCTCAGTAAAGCTGGCAAATGCTTGTTGAGCGAATGCACGCTGCCTGTGGCCTTGTGCTGCCTTCTGCACCAACCCTGCCCCACACCCAGTGCCCACCTGGCTCCAGGTCACTGGAGCAAAGTCAGCACAGCCAGCTCCCCGGCTCTCTCTTCTCTTCAGGTGGCTCACTGGGCTGAACCTGCGGGTGGGGGCCACCTGTGCCACCCCTCCCAGTGCCCGTGGCCAGAGGGTGAAGGCTGCAGCTGCTGTCTTTGAAGCCTGCCCGGGCTGGAGTGCCAGGAAGGCCAAGCGGACACCAGCCTCCAGGTCCAGCACCAGGAAAACCTCCATTAAAGGAAGGCAGCGTGGAGCAGATAAGGTTGGCCATGGGGCAGGAGGGGTGAGATCTTGGTGGGTGGTGGGCCAGGTTCCAAAGTCCCCAGGAAGCAGAAGCCTGACTTGGCTTGGTCCTGATTCATGTGGTTCCAGACCTGGGCAATGACCCGGTTGTGTCAGTTCAATAATGTCCATCCGAGGCCGGGCATGGTGGCTCACGCCTGTAATCCTAGCACTTTGGGAGACCGAGGTGGGCAGATCACGAGGTCAAGAGGTCGAGACCATCTTGGCCAACATGGTGAAACCCCATCTCTACTAAAAAATACAAAAATTAGCCGGGTGTGGTGGTGCGTGCCTGTAGTCCCAGCTACTTGGGAGGCTGAGGCAGGAGAATCGCTTGAACCCGGGAGACAGAGATTGCAGTGAGCGGAGATCATGCCAGTGCACTCCAGCCTGGGGACAGAGTGAGACTCCATCTCAATAATAATAATAATAATAATAATAATAATAATAATGTCCATCGTCCCATTCTCCCCCTCTCCCTGATCCCACTTCTGGGCTAGACCCAGGATGGGTTTGCAAGGAAATGGCCATTTGCTCCTGTTGTGAGGCAGTGGCCTTTCCTATAAGCCACAGTGTGGTGGTCCAGATGTATCCCTAAAATCAGTCCTGCTGTTTCCATATTTGCTGGATCACTGTTAACCATGTCCCAGCCTGACCTAAGGGGCCTCCTTCATTCCAGGATCCCAGGGATGGGAAGAGCAGAAGTGCAGGTGCATCATTGGCTCTGCCTCCCACCATCTGTCAGCTATAGGTTGGACCCCACTTGATATTACATTCACCATCCTGACATATCCAGTCCCAATGTGGCCCCTCAGTTGTGGCAAACTCACAGCATATCAGAGAAGGGTGCAAAAGATATGGGCACCCCCGCATGTGGGAACCAGTGCCTGTAAGGCCATGGGGGTGTGCAAACGGGAGAGGCAGTCCTTTGAGGGAAGGAGAATAGAGTGAGGCCTGGGAAGGTGGGGAGAGGGCTCTGTCTCCCCTGGACCTGCATTTTGAACATCTGGGATTCCTGGGGCCATTAGCTGGTATTGGTATTCATCCCCTACAACTGCCACAACAAAAACGCTAGGAGCTGGGCGGCTTAGAACAGCAGAGCTTCTGTGGGCTAGGGGTCAGCCGTCGAGGTGTTGGCAGGGGCGTGCTCTCTGGAACCGGTAGTGGAAGGGTCCCCCCTTGCCTCTTCCAGCTTCTGGTGGCCCCAGATGCCCCCTGACCTGTGGTAGCATCATCCCCATCTCTGTCTCCACCTTCACGTGATGTTGTGCGTCATCATCTTGCCTCTATAATCTGTCTCTGCCCAGATTCCTCACCCCTGCTTTTTTTTTTTCTGAGATGGAGTTTCGCTCTTCTTGCCCAGGCTGGATGGAATGCAATGGCATCTCGGCTCACTGCAACCTCTACCTCCTGGGTTCAAGCAATTCTCCTGCCTCAGCCTCCCAAGTAGCTGGGATTACAGGCACGTGCCACCACACCTGGCTAACTTTTGTATTTTTAGTAGAAAAGGGGTTTTACCATGTTGGTCAGGCTGGTCTTGAACTCCTGACCTCAGGTGATCCACCTGCCTCAGCCTCCCAAAGTGCTGGGTGTGAGCCACTGTGCCCAGCCAAATTTCCCTTTTTATAAGGACAACAGTCTATTAGATTAGGGCCCAACCTAATGACATCATTTTAATTTCATTACTTCTGTAAGGAATCTATTTCCAAGTAAGGTCATACTCTGAGGTACTGGGGTTAGGGCTCCAACCTTTTGGGATGGGCACAAGTCAGACCCCAAGCTGAAGGTGAGCAAGTTCTGCCTTAGAAGCCAGACCTGGAACTAGAATTGATGACAGCAGTACTAATCTCAGTTGGCAGTCACGTGCACAAGTATGGAACGGCAGCGGTGCTTTCTCCCAGCGTCAGCCCCGGAGGCTCGTGTAGAAGCTGAGCTGGGCTCAGGACTGGAAGCTCCGATGAGTCCACTTCCAGGTCAGGGCTTTAGTTAAAATGGGAAGACACCCCCGGTCCCCACCCCCACACACAGTATGGAAGCTTTGGAATCGGGAACTCTCAGGCTGTTTGACCTAGCCACCCCTTCTGACATGGAAATACTCCTCTCAGTATTGTGGGTTATTTTGATGAAAGCAGCAGTTTCCGGCTGGGTGCAGTGGGTGGTTCATGCCTGTAATCCCAGCACTTTGGGAGGCCCAGGCGGGTGGATCACCTGAGGTCGGGAGTTCAAGACCAGCCTGACCAACATGGAGAAACCTTCTCTCTACTAAAAATACAAAATTAGCCAGGCATGGTGGTGCATGCCTGTAATCCCAGCTACTCCAGAGGCTGAGGCAGGAGAATCGCTTGAACCCAGGAGGTGGATATATCTTGGCGGTGAGCAGAGATTGCGCCATTGCACTCCAGCCTGGGCAATAGAGCTTTTTTTTAAAAAAAAAAAAAAAAAAGTTAAACCAGTCCGGACATGGGGGTTCACGCCTGTAATCCCAGCACTTTGGGAGGCTGAGGTGGGCGGATCACCTAAGGTCAGGAGTTTGAGACCAGCCTGGCTAACATGGTGAAACCCTGTTTCTACTAAAAATATAAAAGATTAGCCGGGCATGGTGGTGCGTGCCTGTAATCCCACTCGGGAGGCTGAGACAGGAGAATCGTTTGAACCTGAGAAGCGGAGGTTATTTTGCAGTGAGCCGAGGTTATGCCATTGCACTCCAGCTTGGGCAATAAGAGGGAAACTCCGTCTCAAAAAAAAAAAAAAAAAAAAAAAGCAAGTCGTTTCTTCCCGGGAATACAAAGGAATTCAAGGCAGAGGGCTCTTAGGTTGAGGCTCAGGTGCTGGCAGTGTTCCAGGCTGGAGATGCTCGCCTGCTGAAGGCACGAGGGTGGACGTCTGCCAGTCTCCCTTGATGCCTGTGTCTAGCTTGGTGTCTGGCACCCAGGAGATGCTCGAGAAGCCTGAATGACTGACTCACTACTAGGTCATCCGGCAGACAAACCTGGGTTCAACCCCACTGCCGTCCTTAACAGGTGTGAATTTAAGCAGCCAAGTTACTACACCGTACTGAGGCTTCCTTTTTCCCACCAGTACCACACAGGGCTACTGTGAAGGTAAAATGAGCCATTTAGATACCTACTTAATCTGGCACCTGGGTAGGGGCTCTTGGTACAATGGAGTTCCTTGCATCCCTTTCCCTGGAGCAGAGGGGCTAGACTGGGTGACCATAAAGGACGAGGCAGGCAGGGCAGGTTCCTGAAGGGTCTGGATTTGGTCTCCCCTGTACCAGGAGCCTCTGTGGGTCCTCAGGCCAGAGAAGCAGGGATGAGGGGTTTGCAAATGCCTCCCTGCCAGCAGCCCCACTGCTGGGACTCTTTAAGAACTTCAATTCCCTCCAAGGGCAAACTGAGGCACAAGGTTTCCCAAGAGATCAATACTTCCATCTCCGGCAAATCAAGTTGGCCTCTAGGCACCAGCCACACACGGTCATGTGCACACTCCCATTTCACACACACACAAGGCCACCTTTGTGCTAGCCTATGCCAGGAACTATAGACAGGCAGACACAGGCTCCATCGCTGGGGAACCCACGGTCTTTGGGGAGAATGGCATAACCGTAAATAACGACAACATGCGGCTAGACAGGGAACTCAGGCTCATGAGGCAACATTTATTCTTTACAGCCTCGCACACTCGTGTCTTGACTCACGTGGCCTCATAATCGATACCATGAGGTGGGGGGTCAGAACACACTCTGCAAGGAACAGAAATCTAACAAACCGGACTCAAGCAAGTAGGGGATTTAATTTCTCATACACAGTCTGGGGAGCCCAGTGAGGCTGCAATGGCAGCTAGATGTGTCCTCCAGCTCTGTCACCCTTGTCCTGAGGGTTCTGTGTTCACAGCCCCTCCAGGCATGGCTTCTTCATTCAGGTAGGAACAAAAGGTGAAAACAGCAAAGCCCAGCTCTCCAGAGGCTCCAGTCGGAACTGGACCCTTTAACTATAAACGAATCTTGGATGAGTTACTTTTAGCGGGGCTTCAGAAGCAGGTAGCAGAGCCGGAGTGCACACTCAGGCCATCTTCCTCCCAGTGTCCTCGCCGGGGCATTTCCTTTAGGAAATGGCGGCAGTCCTCACAAACACAGAAAGCAGCTCAAACCACCACACAGGTCACCAAAATCCATATCCTGGTCACTGCTTCTCAGCTGCCAAGCCAAGCTGGGTCCCCAACATTCCTGGGGAGCTAGGAGGAGCAGAGGACCAGCACATGACATTCCTGGGGAGCTAGGAGGAGCAGAGGACCAGCACATGAGGCTGAGAGGCATTCTGCAAGGTGAATTTTTGAGGCAGAGGCTGCCCCCATCACACAACTCCCTGTCAGAGGACCTCATCCTGCTCAGAAAGCTGCTCTAGAATTTAATTTACATGACTCGTTGGGACAGACACAGTTCACTGTCTTGTCTTCCACAGTGTGACAGGGGTGGCCCCACCCCTGGCAACTGAGGGCCGTGGCAGGTCCTGGGAAGGCCATCTTAAGGAAGAGCAGGCAGCTAGCGTTCCAGCTTTGGGAACTCTGGCTGGAGAAGGTGGTTCACAGATGAGTTCGGGGGCCTCAGGCAGCCCGTCACATAGGCCTTTCCACAGGGGAGGGCAGGGGCAACAGGCAGGTCCCAGGAGACCCCAGCAGGTCCTCCACCGTCCAGCCTTCATGGCACCAGGCAGAATTTACACATAGGCTCAGTCTCCAAGCCAAAGTGAGGTGGAGGCATGGTGGTGGCGGTAGAGAAACCCCGGGCTGGCTTCCAGCTAGGAGCCAGGCTGGAGGCAAGAAGGCTCAGTCGTCCGTTTCCTCCTTGATGTTCTCAACGGGGACAGGCAGCTCTGGACTTGAAGCCTTGTGGGGCGAGGCCGCGTCTAGATGCTCCTCCTTCACACGCACAGCAATGACTGAAGAGGCAGGGGAGGCGGGTGGGTGGGCGAGTAAATAACTCCGGGAGGGGTGGGGGCAGACGGAGGAGCTGGGAAAGGGACCTGGCTCCCTACAGATGGGGGCCTAGGATGCACCTTCACCCTCCAGCTTCCCTTCTGGGAGGGCAGTGGCAGCAGCAAAAGGCCAAGGCCCCAAGCCAGGTAGGCTATGCCAGCGACACTGCCATGTGCCAATCTGTCACCACCCTGCCAAGCACTAGAGGTAGGGGTAGAGATGGAGGAGGAGGAGGGGCCAGGGGCCTGGCTAGAGGGGGACTCAGCTCCGTTCACAGTTCGGGGGTGTCTGGGAAGCACTCTGGGTCCAGTGGTACAGGACTGCTTGGTGCCCAGAAAATGCCGAAGAAACCTGACTCTACTCTTCTGTGCCCAGGTGGGGAAGGAGAGGGGTCGTCTCTGAGCACGGAGCAGGCTGGTCCTGCCTCGACCCAGCCCGGTGGCTCTTACTCTCGCCAGGAACGGGCTCCGACGAGATCTTCTTGGCGCCCTGAGGGTCGTCCTCCAGCAGGGGCTTCTTGGACCCCTGTCTGAGGGGTCGCGTCTTGGTGGGCGGGATTCTTTTCCCTTTGAATAAAAATGGATTCAAACCCAGCATTAGGGTTGTATTTAGGTGAGGCTTTACGGACCAGGTCTCACCCAGCGGTCAGGCAGCGTGGCAGAGGGAAACGTGCCAGCCTGGGGACAGAAAGCCTGGACTCCAAGTCTGACACCTCTTACTGGCTGTGTGCCCTGAGCTCAGATTCTCTCCAATGGGAAGTAATACCACCACCTCCCTCAAACCAAGCCCCAGGCAGTCGTGGTTGTAGCTGCTTTTAAAATCTTCTTTTAAATAAATAATTTTTTTTGAAGAGGGTCTCACTCTGTCACCCAGGCTGGAGTGCAGTGGGCTGATCACAGCTCACTGCAGCCTCAACCTCCCAGGCTCAGGTGATCCTCCTACCTTAGCCTCCTGAGTAGCTGGGACTACAGGCATGTGCCACCATACCCAGCTAATTAAATTTTTTTAATTAGGGGTCTCGCTATGTTGCCCCGGCTGGTCTCAAACTCCTGGGCTCAAGGGATCCTCCCACCTCAGCCTCTCAAAGTGTTGGGATTACAGGTGGGAACCATCTCACCTGGCCCGTTTTTGATCGTTGATTTCTTCCTGCAACATGCACTATTCCCAGTCCTACTGTTTGAATGGTACAGAACCTCTGCCTACTGGATAAATGCCACACCCTCACTCAATTTTTTTGTTTTTTTGAGACAGTCTTGCTCTGTCGCCTAGGCTGGAGTGCAGTGGCTCAATCTCTGCTCACTGCAACCTCCACCTCCCTGGTTCAAGCAATTCTCCTGCCTCAGCTTCCCAAGTAGCTGGGATTACAGGCGTGTGCCAGTGTGCCCGGCTAATTTTTGTATTTTTAGTAGAGACGGGGTTTCACCATGTTGGTCAGGCTGGTCTCGAACTCCTGACTTCGTGATCTGCCCACCTCGGCCTCCCAAAGTATTAGGATTACAGGCGTGAGCCACTGTGCCTAGCTGCCTCACTCAATCTTAATCCTGCCCCAGGGACCTCGTTCCTGTTTCAGAACATCCTCTTCCCCACATGGTACCACACCGTGGAGCCCACCTCGCTGTCACAGGCCTGCGGCTCTGAAGGATGGCTTTGCCCGTCCCGCTCTGCCCCTCAAGTGGAAGCCAAGCTGGGCTCAGAATCTGTAGAGTGAGGCCCCACCAAGGCAAACGACACCCCACAGCCCGAGTGCCAGGTGGAGTCCCGCCACTCAGCTGCCTGCCTTTGCTCCTGCCCTCTCCCACCCTCAAAGAGGTCTCGAGGTAAGAATGAGAGCCTTGGAGAGACAGCTTCTATTTCTTCCTGCGGCTTTTCCTTTAGAACCTAGCAGCGGCGGCTTGCCCAGGCCAGGCTGTTTTTTTTCTGAACGTGGGCATCAGGGATGGGATCCCCCAACTTCAATCTCTTACCTCTTTTCCTCAGCACCCTGACCATGGCCAGAGACTGAACACTCCCTATTTATGGTCTGGGTCCCCAGAGACAGGATGAAAGGCCCGTAGGCCAAAGAGCAAGGGAAAAGCGACAGGACAGGACCACGAGGAGAGTTGCGCCAGTAGGACAGCACCTGGGAACCTCTGCCTGGGGGCTGACCCCGCCTGCTCCCAGGGGCGCAGCCCACCGCTC
Source organism: Mandrillus leucophaeus (assembly GCF_000951045.1). NCBI lineage: Eukaryota > Metazoa > Chordata > Mammalia > Primates > Cercopithecidae > Mandrillus > Mandrillus leucophaeus. Next base: position 1,458,771 of record NW_012102031.1, read on the forward strand.
CCGGGCCCACGCCAGCCTGGCTGCACTGGGACAGTACTTACTTTTCTTCCCAAACTGTTTCTTTTTCTTCTTTGTGGCCTCTTTGGCCTTCAGCGGTGTGGCCGGTTCTGTTGTTGAAAGACAAGGGTGAAAGAGATGAGACGAGGGTCCCTGGGAGGACACAGGGCACAGGCGCATCCCGAGACCCCGTCCACCCTCCCATACAGGACACCCCAAGATAGAAGGCCAAAGCTTGGCAATGGGGAGAGGGGGGGCTGGAGAACAGCTGTCCCTTCTTCCCACCCTTGTCACCAGGACTGCTCAGAGGGACCTGGGTAGTTTACCTGGGTGCACAAGGGCAAGAACATATGACAGAGTGGGCAAGATGAAGGAAGGAGCTCTGCAGGCCAGAGAGGGAGCCAGAGAAGTCAGGAGCAGGGGCTGGGTGACGGGGCTCACTCTCTACTTAGAGTGGTCCATGAGATGTCTCCATCTCATGCCAAAGAACTGAGATGGGCACAGGGGCGGGGGAAGAAGGAGAAAAGAAGAGGAAAGTCGGAGTCTCTTAGGGTCATGAGAGCCCAGACCTGCGGCCACAGGAGGCTGGAGCTGGTAGCCAGTGAGCTCACACCAGCCGACGGGGTAGATGTCCGGGGACTCGCAGTCCACCCACTGGTCGTACTCGCTGTCCCAGCCATCAAAGTGGATGCTGAGGAGCCTATGCACCACTCGCTTCACCGTGGCCACACAGATGAGCCGGGGCTCCATCAGGTCCACGGCCTCCAGCTTCATGCCCACCTTGAAGCCATGGTTTGGGCAATCCTGGGGCAGAAAAAGGAGGCAGTGGCCAAGCCAGTCAGCTCCCTACCCCAGCAGGCTCGCCCGGGCCTGGAGGCACTTGAAGAACTGGCAGGGAGGAGGCTGGGACTGGAACGCCTGCTGGGGCAAGTTCCTCTAGACAATAATCCCACTGCACCTCTTTCTCCACACCACCCTCCGTGGAAGAGGGACTGCAGTGACCAGGCCAGAGCTGGGGACTTCCCCCCAAAAGTGGCTGGTGTCAGCAGCAGAGACTCGAGAGAAAGGGGAGGAACTGTCACCGCTGGGAGCAGCAGGCAGGGCCTGTCCTGAGGCCCCCGCAGGCCCCTTGCTCCACTTGAGTCTCCTCACCATGTTAAAGAGTCTCGATGGGGCGGCTTTCGACTTGGTCTTCTCCAAGTAGTTCTCCCAGCTGAAGGTCTGTACCTCATAACCTGGAGGAGCAGACAGCTCAGATGCAGAGGGAGAGGGGAAGCAGGAAGTGGGCAGGGGGAAAGGACACATGGCTGAAGGAGCTCTGCAGGTCTTGCTCAGGACCCAGCCTGGAGTCTCCCCAGCAGCCTTCTTAACCCCTCAGGGTGGCACCTGCTCTAGCACCACAGTCCTGTTGTATAGGTTGTTTGCTGACCAACGGGATACATGGGAGCTCTGTTCATCAACCATACACTGGCCACGGGGCAGGGTCAGCCCAGCAGTTAAGGGCTGGTGGCGGGCTCTGTCACCTTTCCCGTACACCCTGAAATGCTACACTTTGGGGCCTGACTTGACCAGGAATCTGGACTTGTGGCCCCACCCTGCCCCTTCTGTTTTGTTTTGTTTTTAAAACAGAGTCTCGCTCTGTCACCCAGGCTAGAGTGCAGTGGCATGATCTTGACTCACTGCAACCTCCACCTCCTGGGTTCAAGCAATTCTCTTGCCTCAGCCTCCCTAGTGGCTGGGATTACAGGCACCTGCCACCATGCCTGGCTAATTTTGTATTTTTAGTAGAGATGAAGTTTTGCCATGTTGGCCAGGCTGGTCTCAAACTCCTGACCTCAGGTCATCCACCTGCCTCAGCCTCCCAAAGTGCTGGGATTACAGGCAGGAGCCACCGCGCCTGGACACCCTGCCCCTTCTGATGGCAAGGCCAGCACGTGGTGGCCTCTCTAGTCTTACCTTTTGGGGGTGTGAGCTCAATGTCATTCTTCTGACAGAAGGTGGCCGGGAAGATGGCATGGGAAGAGGCGTGGTAGCAGAACCAGTCTGAGCCATCTGTGGAGGGCCCCCCGTCCACGCAGATCATCAGGTATCCATCCAGGAGAACCTGGGGGGTGGGGGGAGCAGGCAGACAGATCATATCATGAACTGCACCCCATCCTGGGTTGGCACCACACCCCAACAGGGACACGAGGCAGATGGATCCAAACAGATCTAGGGCACGGCCCTCCTGGAGGACACCTGAGCCTCTCTGGGGCACACAGCACTTCTGTGATGCGTCCACGTGGGATTCTTTCTCTTCCCCACTAGACAGCAAACACCACGCCAGCAGGGGCCGCGTCCATTCTGTGGGACTGTGTTCTCAGGTGAGCACACGCGCCTGGCATGGAGCGGATCCTCGGCGTGGACGAGTCAGCAGCCTCCTCCAGGAGGGCCACGCAGGGGTGGGGGGTGCTGCTCAGGCTGAGGTGATGAGGAGGTTTGGAGCAAGGTGACCCCCGCTGTGGCTCTTGCCTAGGCCAGCACTCAAAGGAGATGGCACACAGTAAGAAGGCCCCAGGGAGGTGACAGGGAGGGGCCCACCCTGACACAGGACCCGGCTCAGGTGTTGAAGCAGCCCTCGTCCAGTGAGCCTTGGACCCTGACACGAAAGCAGATTCTGAGCAAGGGGCAGGCCAGGCCCCACCCACAAAAGTCAGGGACTCTGGGCACAGCCAGTGATGAGAGGCTGTGCCAGAGACCCCCTGACAGTGTCGAGTGGAGTTAGAGCTCTGGGCCACATGGGTCCCCTCGTGGGGGCTGGAGGGCGGCCCTGGCTCACCTTACAGACAGTTGCCACGCAGATGTTGCCCAGATTCAGGGGGTCAATGGCCTCCAACTTCATCCCTTCCTCAAACCAACCGCCTTCTGTGTAGACGGCTCGAACCTTAAAGAAATGGGACAGCTGGGGACTCCCTGGGCAGGCCAGGGGGAAAGGTAAGGGAAGCAGGCTTCAGGAGGGAAAGGGATGGTCCCAGGGGAAGAGCCAGGTCCCTCAGGCCCGGAATGGACCCATGGCCGAGGGGAAAAGCGCCCAAGGGCTGAGTCTCACCTTCTTGAACAGGTAAGGAACGGCATCACAGTAGATCTTCCGGAAGGTGGGGTGATGGGCCATGTCACTTCGCCTCTCTTTGGAGGAGATGGATAGGGAATGAGGGAGAGAAGGGAGTTGAAGGAGGCTCCTGGGCCATCTCCGCACCTCCCCTGGGAATGTGGGGCTGCTCTGCACATGTTCTCAGCTGTATCTCTGTATCTCAGGACCCCCCACCCAGAGGAGCAGACAGAAAGGTTGAGTCCAGGAAACATCCAGAGCTCTCTGTAGGGACTCTCCAGGCCTCGAAACCCGGACTGCTCCCGTATGACATGGGAGAGGATCGGGGCTGGTAGCATCGGGGTTCAAATCTTGATTTTACCACTCACAAGTTGAGTGGAGTGACTTGTCAAGCTCTCTGGAGCGCAGTGTCATCACCACAGGGTGGCCATGCCAACCTCCACCTGCTGACCTGCTGTGAGGAGTAGGAAGGTGCTCCCACCCCATCCCTGGGAAGCATAGCGTGCAGTCCCTCTGGCCTGGGGCTCTGCTAACCTGACATCTTGATGCCGTGGCCCACACGTCGTGACCAACCCACTGGGTGGATCAGGGGGCTCCACATGTGGCACCAGAAGTCGTCGTCACTGTCACCATCCTCATAGAGGAGCCGTAGGCGACCCCCGATGACTGTGTCCACCACGGCCATGCGAGTGCGTGACACCTGGGACTTGTCCACCACTTCCAGCCGCATGCCCTGCCTAAAGGGGTACTTCATGCTCTCCACCATCTGAAACGATGTCAGAACACAGACCTGCTATGGCCGAGGGCTCCTCCCACCCACCCTCCTGGACCCTCCTGCTCTGTCTCTTCACGGTGAGTGGAGGACAGGGAAGGTGTGGTGTTATCGCCCCCCCCACACCGTCAGTCGGGAGGTGGCAGATGAGACCACCTGTGCTGCCAGGCTCACCTTGGCCCTGACTCCCTAGGAGGACACAGAGGGAAGGCACACAGCTCGCAATGGGCATGCCACTTCTCGCCACCAAAACGCCAATGAGTTGATGCCAGTCATAAAACACACTTTAGACTAAGGAAAAGTGACCCAGAGAGGTCACGCTTGCCCAGAGTGACAGAGACTCATTTGTGCCAGAGCTGGGCCTGGAAGCTGGTGTGCAGCTCGTGCTCTTCGTGGCCTCTGCACTCTGATCCCCGGGCACCCTGCACTCCCCGCCACCTCCCAGCCCTCTGCCTGTGGCTCATATGAGACTCATGTCCAGAGAACTGAGTCTTCCTGTGTCCCTTTCCAGTGTCCCCTGTGTCCAGTTCCGACTCTGACCCTGATGGGCTGCAGCTCTGCAGTGCTTTCACAGTGCCTCGGTGGCAACCGACCTAATGACGGATGGTGACCAAGATGCCCTCGAGCTGCCCTACAGAGAGCCATGGTGCTGGGGTACAGAGGAGGAGGAGGTTCTTTTTGTTCACTGAGACTTCAGAGCCGTCCTGCCTGGGGCAGGGAACAGGTAGGGTGTAAGGCTTTTCCAGCCCCAGGGCACGGCTGGGTCAGGAACTGGCCGAGCCTAGACTAAACAGCGCTACTTCCAAACACACCCGGAAGGAAAGGTCTCAGAGGTCACAAAGCAGCCAATAGGCAAAGCTGCCACAGGGGTCCTAAACCAGACAGACCCTCTGGCCCAGCTCAAGGGCTTGGGATACGCCCTGACACCAATTGCCTGTCCCACATCTGGTATCCCAGAGGCTCACTCAGGAGAGTGAGAGACAACGCAGGGTAAGGCCTGGCTCAGGGCCCCTCTGGGCTGCCTTCCCTGCCACGTTCTCTTCCTCTACAGCCAACACAGTGCAGCCCACAATCCTACGCCATTTTTGTTTTTGTTTTTTTTTTGAAATGAAGTCTTCTCACTCTGTGGCCCAGGCTGAAGTGCAGTGGGCACAATCTCGGCTCACTGCAACTTCGGCCTCCCGGGTGCAAGCAATTCTCCCACCTCAGCCTCCTGAGTTAGCTGGGATTACCGGTGTGTGCCACCACACCCGGCTAATTTTTGCATTTCTAGTACAGTCGGGGTTTTGCCATGTTGGCCAGGCTAGTCTGGAACTCCTGCCCTCAGGTGATCTGCCGACCTTGGCCTCCCAAAGTGCTGGGATTACAGAGTGAGTCACTGTGCCCAGCCCAACTAATTTTTTTTTAAGAGACAAAGTCTCACGGTGTTGCCTAAGCTGGTTTCGGACTCCTGGCCTCAAGTAATCCTCTCACCTTGGCCTCCCAAAGTGCTGAGACACTGAGACAGGTATGAGTCACTTTTACCATGTACACGTGACTTAATTTTTACTAAATCATTTCTTAAAATTAAATGCCAAACAGATGATTCTGTGCCACACAGGAGTCCTAAACCAGACAGAATCCGACAGCCCAGAGGGGCCCCAGGCCAGGCCTTACCCTATACTGTGCCAGGCACACCCCTGGCTTAGAACCGAGGCTGTATTACAATTACTCGTGTGCATGGCTTTCGTTTCCTCTGCCAGACTAAAGATTTCTGGATGGCAGGGTCTGTATTCTTTGTATTCCCACATTGCCTTGTAAACAAGTATGTAAGGCTGGGCACGGTGGCTCACGCCTATAATCCCAGCACTTTGGGAGGCCGAGGTGGGTAGATCACTTGAGGTCAGGAGTTCGAGACAAGCCTGGGCAATACGGTGAAACCCCATCTCTACTAAAAATACAAAAATTAGCCACATATGATGGTGCACGTGCACCTGTAATCCCAGCTACTTGGGAGGCTGAGGCAGAAGAATTGCTTGAGCCCAGGAGGCAGAGGTTGCAGTCAGCCAAGATTGTGCCACTGCACTCCAGCCTGGGCAACAGAGCGAGACTCTGTCTTAAAAAGAAAAAAAAGGCTGGGCACAGTGGCTCATGCCTGTAATCCCAGCACTTTGGGAGGCCAAGGTGGGCAGATCATGAGGTCAGGAGATTGAAACCATCCTGGCTAACATGGTGAAACCCCATCTCTACTAAAAATACAAAAAAATTAGCCAGGCATGGTGGTGGGCGCCTGTAGTCCCAGCTACTAGGGAGGCTGAGGCAGGAGAATGGCGTGAACCCGGGAGGCAGAGCTTGCCGAGAGCCGAGATTGCACCACTGCACTCCAGCCTGGGCGACAGAGCGAGACTCCATCTCAAAAAAAAAAAAACAAAAAACATATGTAATAAAATCTTATTGAGTGAACACTTTCGAAAAATTCTATGAGCAAAGGTAAGGTTCTGGAAGAGCAAAAGGCAGACAAAGCAGCATGACTGGTGCGGTAGGAGCAGAGTCTGGGTGGGGTGGTGGCTGACACCAGGCTAGAAAGGCAGATGGCAACCATGTAGCAGCAGCATTTTTCTCCAGCCTTGCAAAATGTGGAGCTGCTGAAGATCATCAGGCAAGAGAGTCTCAGATAACATGCTCCAGTGAGTAGCATGGAGGATGGAGAAAAATGGAAGAGCAGAAGAAGGGACATCAGTTCAGGGCTCACTGCCGACCTTGATGTGGAAATCCACGGGAAGCGTCCTGGAGCCCACCAGCCGTTTCATGAGGTAGCCCTTCCAGTCGGTGAACTTGGCATGGATGGCTGTGGAGGCACCAGCAGAATCCTGGTTACACAGACTGACGACACCTCCACCGACAGGGACGCTAGCACCGACCCCGAGTGGGGGCCCCTTAGCAGTGGGGAGGAAAATAGCTGCCTCTCGAGGCCAGCAAGGACTTCATCCGAGAACCTCAGATTCCACACATGGATTGGCCCCTGGGCCTCTGAGACGGGGAGGGCAGGAAGCCAGGGGGCAAGTGGCTTCTGTTCTAACAAGACAGAGGACTCCCATTCTACCTAACACAAGCAGAGGACTCTCCCTCTACCAGGGGCCCTGCAGGAACAAGAGAGGAAATGTTCTCATCAACTCACTCCGTGGGGGCACGAGGATCTTGCTGTTGATGGCACACCAGCCAATGGGGTGGACATCCACAGTTCCCAGGTTGCACCAGAAGTCATGGCTGGCATCATTTTCAAAGCCTTCGTACCGAAGCAGCACCCGATACCCTGAAAAGAAAGGAAAGGGCACCTGTGAGGGAGGATGAGCTGGGGAAGGTATGCTGTGTTTTTTTTTATTATTTTGAGACGGAGTCTTGCTCTGTTGCCCAGGCTGGATTGTAGTGGCGCCATCTCAGCTCACTGCAAGCACCGCCTCCTGAGTAGCTGGGACTACAGGTGCCCGCCACCACGCCTGGCTAATTTTTTTTGTATTTTTAGTAGAGACGGGGTTTCATCGTGTTAGCCAGGATGGTCTCGATCTCCTGACCTTGTGATCTGCCCTCCTTAGCCTCCCCAAGTGCTGGGATTACAAGCGTGAGCCACCGCGCCCGCCCTGGGGAAGGTATGTTGTTAAGCCGTCTCTTTTCTCTAGCCTAAGCTGGACTTCTGGCACCTATACTTCCAGGCAAGTGTATTCCTGTTGTCCACAACAGTCCTAGTCAATCAAATTCATGCTCCTAGTTAGGAAAGCATTATGGCATGGTGCTGAGAGTTAATTCCCTATAACCTGACCATCCCTGGAATGAATTTTACTTTTTAAATTTTTTTCATTTTTTGTAGAGACAGTGTCTCACTACGTTGCCCAGGCTGGCCTCGAACTCCTGAGCTCAAACAATCCTCCTGCCTCCGCCTCCCAAAGTGCTGGGATTAGAGGTGTGAGCCACGACACCCGGCCCTGGAACAAACTTTATACATTGGGGTTTCCAGCCAGGCGTGGTGGCTCACGCCTGTAATCCCAGCACTTTGGGAGGCAGAGGATCACCTGAGGTCAGGAGTTTGAGACCAGCCTGGCAAAGATGGTGAAACCCCGTCTCTACTAAAAATACAAAAATTAGCCATGTGGTGGCCAAGTGGCCTGTAGTCCCAGCTATTCGGGAGGCTGAGGCAGGAGAATAGCTTGAACCCAGGAGGCGGAGGTTGCGGTGAGCTGAGATCGCACCACTGCACTCCAGTCTGGGTGAAAGAGCAAGACACCATCTAAAAAAACAAAAACAAAAAAAATTAGAGTTTCCAAGTCTGCCAAGCTGTGTGTTCCCTTCTCTGGTAGAAGAATCCTTAGAAATGGGGCATAAACCCCAGTGGGTGGGATTTTTATGAAGCCAACTCCTGCCTACAACACTGTCCACCCATCTAGAGATGTCACCCTGCAGACACATCGCTGGCCCTGCCCTGGCCAAACACCCACCTGCTGTCTGGATGACAGAGGCGATCCAGTACACCCGGCTGGGGAGCACAGCGTCGCTGTTGAGCACCTCCACCTTCATCCCTTTCATCACATCCTCCCACTGGTCATAGAGTGGGACCTGTGTGGCGAAGAGAGTACGAAGAGAGTGAGCTAACAGCGCTGGCAGGGGAGACGGGCTGCCTCATGACCTCAGTCAAGTCCTCCTTTGCACCTCCACTTTTCGCATCACCCACTGTGTGCAGAACCAGCCTCTAGGGATAAAGAGATGAGGTCCCCTGTCCTTGAAGAGTTGAGCTGGGGAGTGGAGGTGGTGGGATGCAGGGTGATGCCTAGAGACCGAGTCAGACAGAACCGAGTCCTAATCTTTACAGGACTGGTTTCTTACTGTATCATTTTGGGCACATGATGGCTTGGTGAGCCTGGATCCCTTCGTGCCCGTGCCAGCCTGAGCAATGGTGGGGCAATGTTCTTAGCACAAATATACTTTCCTTCAGTCATCACTCAAACCTGTGCTCTGGGCATCATGACCCCCTCATTTACACACAGCCATCCACCTTGCAAGTTTACTCTCTACTTTCCCTCCTATTAAAATGCTCCAGGGGGCCGGGCACAGTGGCTCACACCTGTAATCCCAGCACTCTGGGAGGCCCAGGTGGGCAGATCACCTGAGGTTGGGAGTTCGAGCAACAGGGAGAAACCCCGTCTCTACTAAAAATACAAAATTAGCCAGGCGCGGTGGTGCATGCCTGTAATCCCAGCTACTCGGGAGGCTGAGGCAGGAGAATCGCTTGAACCTGGGAGGGGGAGGTTGCTGTGAGCCGACAGTGCCATTGCACTCCAGCCTGGGCAACAAGAGTGAAACTCCATCTCAAAAAAATAAATAAAATAAAATAAAATGCCCCAGGACAGCACTGGGGTGTTTTAGTTGCCTTCCCAGTACCTAATCCTCACTTTTCTGCCAATGGTGCTTTTGACTCTCCTTTAGGAAAATCACTTTTTTTTTTTTTAAGAGTCTTGCTCATCACCCAGGCTGGAAGGCAGTGGCACAATCTCAGCTCATTACAACCTCAGCCTCCCAAATTCAAGGGATTCTCCTGTCTCGGCCTCCCAAGTAGCTGGGATTACAGGTGCCCGCCATCAATTCCAGCTAATTTTTGTATTTTTAGTAGAGATGGGGTTTCACCATGTTGGCCAGGCTGGTCTCGAACTCCCCACCTCAGGTGATCCGCCCGCCTCGGCCTCCCAAAGTGCTGGGATTACAGGTGTGAGCCACTGCGCCCGGCCAAATTCACCTTTTTTATTCTCAGCCCTAGCTTCAGCCAGTTGGGGTATCCCATTCCATCTTCCTGGTCACGAGTTTAGTTCGTCACAGATCCTGGACACAGCTGTGCTAGCCCAGGCACCCAGGGGCAGGCTTTTTACAAAGTAAATTGGATTATATGTGTTAGACACAGGTACGAGGCAACTCCCCTGGGAATGAAAATGCTGAGACTATTAGAGAATTCAGGGCAAAAACCTCCCCACTGCCACCGTCCAGCCTGAAGCCACCCAGTGAAGCAGGTGGAGGAGCAGCTCCCTGGCCGGCTCCCTGGCCTCCCTCCCTCAGCTCGAGGGCACTCACGTGCTTGAAACAGCTGACGGGAGCAGCCTTGTAACTGTGATCCTTTAGGAACTTCCCCCAGTCGAAGCCCAAGACCAGAGCTGCAGAGCAGAAAGAGGACGAGTCAGGCTGGGAGCCTGAGCAGCAGCCAGTCCAGGAGCCTGGACCCCAAGGGCCCTGTGGGACCTGCAGAGGTAGGTCCCCCACCCCCAGCAGCCCGTCTCACAGCGCTGCCCACGACACCCTCCTTCACTCTTATACCTGCTCCTCCAGTGGCCATGAGGGACCACTGTTGACTGAATTGAAAGGTGGCAAGGCTCAGGAGTAAGGAACATTCAAAGGGAAATTTCTTGCCCTTCTTCCCCCAAAGAGGAAAATTCAAATATCCCTGGGCTTAAATTCCTCCCACCTCCCTCAACCTGATTGGCCACACCCAATCTAAATGTGGGGGAGGGGTGCGCACACGCCAGGGCCCCTGCAACTGAGCTCCTGCCTGCTGAGCTCAATTTCAGTTAGAAACTCAGAACAGTGATAGCAGAGTTGCTTTATGCGTATGTTTAACTTGCTTAGCAATTGCTGTACACTCAGAGAAAGAGAAACAGGCTCCTTTCCTCTCCAAACGTGCCTTCAACCAGATCCGGGCCTTCATTGCCCCAGGGAAACAGAAACCACAGGGAGAAAAGCAAAGAGAAACAAAAACAGCCAATTCTTGGCGTTTGAATGATCATGGGTAGGAGTCCTGGTGATTTAAGGGTGGCTGAAGGGATTTTTCTGGGTAATTTCCACAATCCCCAACAGGTGAGGCAGGTGCAATCCGTGGTGACCCTGGCTTAGCGCACTTTCCACCTGGCCGGTTTGCCCAGTCTTCATTCCTAGAAAAGGCCACCCCAAACCCAGCCTCCTCCTCAGCCATGGCAGCTTCCTAAGCGGAGCCCTCTGCTATCTTACCGTCTTGTCCTGTTGGTGTCCCATCTGCCAGCTGTCCTGTCCCTTGGGAGTGGAGGAAGGCTCCAATTTTGGCAGACCAGGCAGCCTTGTGCAGGACTTTGGCTTTCTTGGTGGGTGGTTTTCCCTGGAGAGGAGAGAGGCTATGTGTAGCCCAGCGGCTGGGATCATGACTCTGGATTTGGGCTGCCAAGTTGAAGTCCTGGGCTTGGGTCGGTGACTTAACTTCTTTTGGGCTTCAGTTTCTTCATGTGTGAAACAGTGATGACAGTAACAATCCTGAGCTCAGGGGGTGGTTGTGGGGAAGGGTCGGGGGTGCTAGGCAGGGCTACAGAGCAGGGAGAGACCCATGTTCTATCTTTTAAGCCTTTCTGCCGTGCCAGATTCAAGTCTCAGTCATCTCCTTCCTCCAGTGTCGCTACCAATAGATCCAAAGCAAAGAATGGGCCTCACAGGGGGCCAGAAACGCTCATGAACTGGGAGGCAACCTTCTGTACATACACGAATGTTCAGGAGAGGGTCCACGGCTTTCATCAGGTACTCAAAGGGGGTCCTCCCTTTCCAAAGGGAATGGCCACTGATCTGGTCTGTATTTTGTAACTTAAGCACTGACCAGGAATTTACTAAGGAGATCAGTGAAGCAGAAATCTGGGTTTAAGTCCCAGCAAACATAGGGGAAAATCCCAGTTCTACAATTTTTAGTGGTATACCTTTAAGTAAGTTACTGAAATTTCTGAGCCTTTATAAAAAGGAATTTTTTAAAAAATCAAATTTTTAAAGATCATTAATTGGACTGAGAATGTCAAGCCCTTAGCGAGTACTCCCAAACTGTAGCTATTAATATTACCAATATTATTCTTAGCTCTCTGAAGAGAGGGATCTTTCTGTGCCTTGACTAACATCTACAAAATGGGGAAACAATGGTAATTGTCTCACAAAGGCGATAGTGTATGAAGCAGTAAGCGGGCTCTAGAACACAGCAGTTTCTAATAAACATCGGTGGTCCTCAAGCTTTGCTGCACATTAGGATCACCTGGGAGCTCTTTCAATCTCTGTCCAGGCCACACGCCATCCCAGTTAAATCAGAATCTTTCGGAGTAGGACCCAAGCATCAATATATTTTTTTAATTTTATTTTTCTTTTTCCCCAGGCTGGAGTGCAGTGGCACGATCTCAGCTCCCTGCAACCTCCACCTCCCAAGTTCAAGCAATTCTCCTGCCTCAGCCTCCTGAGTAACTGGGACTTCAGGCGCACGCCACCACACCTGGCTAATTTATGTATTTTTTGTAGAGACGGGGTTTCATCATGTTGGCCAGGATGGTCTCCATCTCCTGACCTCGTGATCCACCCGCCTCAGCCTCCCAAAGTGCTAGGATTATAGGCGTGAGCCACTGTACCCGACCAGCATCAATATTTTTTAAACTTTCCACGTGATCCCAGCTTGCAGGCAAATTTGGGAAGCAGTGTTGTGGATGCTGGTCACAGCTACTGGGAAACAATGTAAGATCAAGCCCCTGAGATTAGGTTCCAGCCTCAATTCTGCCATTCTCTTCGTACAGAGCCACACTAGGTATGTTATTCTACCTCTTTGGACTTCAGTATACTTAATAAATGTGTGGGTTCAACACCACATCCAAGAACCTTTCCATCTCTAAAAATTCTATAAATGTCAGTAATTTAGAAAATTGGCAAGACTTTCTAGGTAGCTGCCTGTGACATGGAGTCAGACAAGGCACGGACTTCCTGAAGCCACCATGGCTGGTGAACCTTGGGCCTGTTTCCCAGCTTCCTTTCAAAGGATGTATAAAAGTGTGGGGTGAAGACCAAGGGTGTCAGACTTCCCCAGAGTTCTTGTTTAAAATGTACCGAATACACCAGACTCTGGGGGATGAGGGTAGGGAATGGACGGTAGCTTCAGGAACCTATAATTTAAAAAGCTCCATAAATGGATTCTTCTGTCCACTGACGTTTGAGAACATAATAAATACCAGCTGGCCACCAGCAAGGGTCTTTTCAAACTTTCCTGGCCCTTGCTTTCAGTCAATTAGTGGCTCCTATCTCAGCACCAAAGGCCCTGGGAAGGACCCAGGTGACTGCCTCTCACCTGTAATCTAGCCAAGATACTGGCTTTCTTGGAGTTGGAGGAGTAGCTCCTGGAGCAGGAGACGCTGCAGAACCTCTTGGTCTTGGAGAAGAAGGCTTCCCTTGTACCCACGATACCACACATCTCACAGACAGCTGGGAAGAGAACTTAGCACATGACTCACCCGATACGGCCACCTCAAAGCAAACAAAATGATGGGCCCTTCAAAACCTGGGGCAGTGCATTAACCAGGTGAGCCCCTGCCCCGACCAGGGCTAATGGAGTAAGAGAAGGAATGGGAGGTACTGGCATGTATATCCTGAATCTACCTGAACAAAGTGCTGCTGCTTGGCCTCCCTTGGCCGCACATGTCAACAGAGGAGCTAACGGAAATCCATGAGGACAACTGGGGGAATAGGTGAGTGTTGAAAAGTTTGTGAGAGGAAAGTGAGAAGAGGCCAGGCATGGTAGCTCATGTCTGTAATCCCAGCAGTTTGGGAGGCCAAAGAGGGAGGATTGCTTGAGGGCAGGAATTCGAGACCATCCTGGGCAACCCAGCAAGACCTTGTTGCAAAAAAACACAAACAAAAAAAACGCCTGGTGTGATGGCACACGCCTGTCGTCCCAACTTCTTGGGAGGTTAAAGTGGAGGGGGGGACTGCTTGAGCCCAGGAGGTTGAGGCTTCAGTGAGCCATGTTTGCACCACTGTACCTCTAGCCTGGGCAACAAAATAAGACACTGTCTCAAAAAAAAAAAAGAAGAGAAAAAATTTATAGGAAGAAAAAGTGCCAGAGTCACTTAACCTCTATGGCTCTATTTTCTCCTCTATATAGTAAAGGGACTGAACTAGATCTGTGGTTTTTTTTTTTTTTTGGGATGGAGTCTCACTCTGTCGCCCAGGCTGGAGTGCAGTGGCACGATCTCGGCTCACTGCAAGCTCTGCCTCCCAGGTTCACGCCATTCTCCTGCCTCAGCCTCCCTAGTAGCTGCGACTACAGGTGCCGCCACTAAGCCCGGCTAATTTTTTTGTATTTTTAGTAGAGATGGGGTTTCACCATGTTAGCCAGGATGGTCTCGATCTCCTGACCTCATGGTCCACCCACCTCGGCCTCCCAAAGTGTTGGGATTACAGGCGTGAGCCACTACGGCCGGCTAGATCAGTGTTTTAATTGTGACTTCATTTTTTTTTTTTTTTTTTTGAGACGGAGTTTCGCTCTTGTCACCCAGGCAGGAGTGCAGTGGCGCCATCTCGGCTCATTGCAACTTCCGATTCCCGGATTCAAGGGATTCTCCTGCCTCAGCCTCCTGAGTAGCTGGGACTACAGGCGTGTGCCACTACGCCCGGCTAATTTTTTGTATCTTTAGTAGGGGTTTCGCCATGTTGAGCAGGCTGGTCTTGAACTCCTGACCTCAGGTGATCCGCCTGCCTCGGCCTCCCAAAGTGCTGGGATTACAGGAGTGAGTCACCGCACCTGGCCCGTGACTTCACTATTAGACCCACCTGGGGAGCTTTTAAAAATGCCTGAGCAGGCACAGTGGCTCACACCTGTAATCTCAGCACTTTGGGAGGCTGAGGCAGGTGGATTACCTGAGGTCAGGAGTTCATAGACCAGCCTGGCCAATATGGTGAAACCCTATCTCTACTGAACATACAAAAAACTTAGCCAGGCGTGGTGCTGGGCGCCTATAATCCCAGCTACTTGGGTGAATGGGGCAGGAGAATCCCTTCAACCCAGGAGGTGGAGGTTGCAGTGAGCTGAGATGGCACCATTGCACTCCAGCCTGGGCAACAAGAGCGAAACTCCGTCTCAAAAAAAAAAAAAAAGAAAAGAAAAAAAAACCTGAACCTAAAATTCTAATGGTCTGTGATGGGAGATTGGCACCTATAGTTTGTTAAAAGCTCCCCTAGATGATTCTAATGTGCGGAATCCCTGGTCTAAGTGGTCTCTAATGGTTCCTTCTAGTTCTAAATCCTAAGATTCTAAAAGAAGGGTTGGAAGAGGATAGAAGAGAGAAAGATAAAACAGGCAAGGGATGAAAAGAAGACAACATGAATAGAAAGGAAATAAGGCTGAGTGCAGTGGCTCACGCCTGTAATCCCAGCACTTTGGGAGGCCGAGGTGGGCGAATCACAAGGTTAGATTGAGACCATCCTGGCTAACATGGTGAAACCCCATCTCTACTAAAAACACAAAAAATTAGCCAGGCCTGGTGGCGGGCGCCTGTAGTCCCAGCTACTTGGGAGGCTGAGGCAGGAGAATGGCCTGAACCCGGGAGGCGGAGCTTGCAGTGAGCCAAGATTGCGCCACTGCACTCCAGCCTGGGCGATAGAGCGAGACTCCATCTCAAAAAAAAAAATAAAATAAAAATAAAAAAGGAAGTAAGATTCAACAGCAAAGAGTATTAGATTACTCTTGTAACAAGTTTGGGGCCGGGTGCAGTGGCTCACACCTGTAATCCTAGCACTTTAGGAGGCCGAGGTGGGGGATCACTTGAGCTTGGGAGTTCAAGACCAGCCTGGGCAACATGGCAAAACCCTGTCTCTACAAAAAAACCCACAAAACTTAGCCAGGCATGGTGGCATACGCCTGTAGTCCCAGCTACTCAGGAGGTTCAGGTGGAATGACTGCCTGAGCCCAGGAGGTCAAGGCTGCAGTGTGAGCCATTTTCACACCACTGCACTCCAGCCAGGGTGACAGAATGAGACCCTGTCTCAAAACAAAAAAAGTTTGGGATCCAAGGGATGGCAGTGTCATCACAGACTAGCCTGCCTCTCTTCACAGGCAGCCCACACATGGGAGGCCGTGACACAGGGGTTCAGCAGCTGTCCAAGCATCACATTTCTGAACTCAACTGGCTTCCAGATGATCCACAGGGATTCTCATCTGCCCGCCCCCAACCCAATCCTCCTACCCAGGGTCACTTTATCGTGTATTACCTCCCCACTCCCACCCTGACTTCCAAGCCACAAGCTATTTGTCCCTTCTCAGAAAGGAACCAAAACACTTTAGGTTTCCTATCTTCTAACATCCAGGCTGGAAATCCACTGTATATACTTACACAAAAAAGCAGCACCGTGTTATTCAGCGGCATCTAAACTGTGCTGAATACACATTAGTTGTATGAAAGAATGAATGAAGTCACAATGTGAAATTAGACTGGGGCCGGGCACAGTGGCTCACTTCCATAATCCCAGCACTTTGGGAAGCCGAGGTGGGTGAATCACCTGAGTTCAGGAGTTTGAGACCAGCCTGGTCAACATGGTGAGCCCCCACCTCTACTAAAAATACAAAAATTAGCTGGGTGTGGTGGTGGGTGCCTGTAGTCCCAGCTACTTGGAAGGCTGAGGCACGAGAATCACTTGAACTCGGGAGGTGGAGGTTGCAGTGAGCCAAGATCATGCCACTGCACTCCATCCTGGGCAACAGGGTGAGACTCAAGTCTTACAAAAAAAAAAAAAAATTCAGCAAAGGAAGTACCGCTGTGGCTACTTGGGGTGCTTCTGTCTCCCTTACAGAT
>NW_012102031.1:1476749-1477716 GCF_000951045.1 Mandrillus leucophaeus
TCACAAGGTCAGGAGATCGAGACCATCCTGGCTAACAGGGTGAAACCCTGTCTCTACTAAAAATACAAAAAATTAACCAGGTGTGGTGGTGGGAGCCTGTAGTCCCAGCTACTCAGGAGGCTGAGGCAGGAAAATGGCGTGAACCTGGGAGACGGAGCTTGCAGTGAGCCGAGATGGTGCCACCGCACTCCATCCTGGGCGACAGCCAGACTCCGTCTCAAAAAAATAAAAATAAATTAATTAGCCAGGTGTGGTGGCATGTGCCTGTATTCCCAGCTCCTTGGAGCTGAGGTGGAAGGATTGCTTGAGCCTGGGAGGTGAAGGCGGTAGTGAGCCATAACCATGCCACTGCTGTCCAGCCTGGGCAAGAGAGTGAGATACTGTCTCAAAAGAAAAAAAAAAAAGCCAGGTGGTGGTGGTATGCACCTGTAGTTCTAGCTACTCAGAAGGCTGAGGTGGGAAGATAGCTTGAGCCTGGGAGGTCAAGGCTGTACTGAATCATGGTCACATCATTGCACTCCAGCCTAGATGACAGAGGGAGACGCTGTCTCAAAGGGAAAAAAAAAAAAGGTGTGAAGAGCTCAAATACCATCTCTAGTGCTTACTTGCTGTATGACCTGCAGCAAGTCAATTTTGCAGTGTTTCAGTTTCCACATCTGTACAATGAGGATAGTACCACCTATTTCACAGGGTTTGGGGGCTGGCCACAGTGGCTCATGCCTGTAATCGCAGCACTTTGGGAGGCCGAGGCAGGAGGATTGCTTGAGCCTGGAGTTCAAGACCAGACTGGGCAACATAGGGAAACCCTGTCTCTACAAAAACTGGAAAAAATTAGCTGGGCGTGGTGGTTAGGGAGGCTGAAGTGGGAGGATCTCTTGAGCCAGGGAGGTCAAGGCTGCAGTGAGCTACGATTGCACCACTGCACTCCAGCCTGGGTGATAGAGAGCAACTCTGTCTCAACAAAAAA
>NW_012102031.1:1477766-1479357 GCF_000951045.1 Mandrillus leucophaeus
CTACTTTTTGTATTTTTTGTAGAGAGGGGGTTTCTCCATGTTGCCCAAGCTGGTCTTGAATCCTGGACTCAAGCAATCCACCCACCTTGTCCTCCCAAAGTGCTGGGATTACAGGTGTGAGCCACAGAGCCCAGCCCCACAGGACCCTTCTAATTGGTCTCCATGCTTTTTCTTTTCTTTTTTGAGATGGAGTCTTACTCTGTCACCCAGGCTGGAGTGCAGTGGCATGATCTTGGCTCACTGCAACCTCTGCCCCCTGGGTTCAAGCAATTCTCCAGCCTCAGCCTCCCTAGTAGCTGTGTTTACAGGCATGTGATACTACGCCTGGCTAATTTTTGTATTTTTACAAAAATTACAAGAGATGGGGTTTTGCCATGTTGGCCAGGCTGGTCTCAAACTCCTGACCTCAAGCGATCCGCACCACTCAGCCTCCCAAAGTGCTGGGATTACAGGCACGAGCCACCGCTCCCGGCCCCCTTGCTTCTTCTCTTGATCCACCTCCAGTTCATTCTTCACACAGACACTAAGCGTAATACAGACATCGAATCAGTTTACTCTCCTGCTTAAAGCCTTCAAAGGTTTTCCATTGTGCTCTCCTGCTAACTGGAACTTTTCTCCACCTCAGTCCCCATATTCTGGGTCTCTGCCCGAAATGCTCTTCCCCCACAATTCCCTTCCCAGAAATGGCTCCTTCTTATCCTGCAAGTAAAGGTATGTTCCCTACTTAGCAGGCCTTTCCCCCGTTGCCTAGGCTGTATCACAACACCTGCTAAATTCCTCCTCAGATGGAATTAGATGTTTGGTAAGTCTTCATTGTCTCCCTGAAAGAGGTAGGAAGCTCCATGAGGACAGAGAGATTCACCTGTGTTTTCCCAGAGTCCAGCATGGGGCCTGGTGCACAGTAGGCACCAAATAAATATTTGATGAGGCCAGGTGCAGTGGCTCACACCTGTAATCCCAGCACTGTGGGAGACTGAGGCGGGCAGATGACCTGAGGTCAGGAGTTCAAGACTTGCCTGGCTAACATGGTGAAACGCCGTCTCTACTAAAAATACAAAAATTAGCTGGGTGTGGCGGCAGGCACCTATAATCTCAGCTACTTGGGAGGCTGAGACAGGAGAATGGCTTGAACCCAGGAGGAAGAGGTTGCAGTGAGCCGAGATTGCACCACTGCACTCCAGCCTGGGCAAGAAAGTGAAACTCCATCTTAAATAAATAAATAAATAAATATTTGATGAATAAGATGATTTATCACTAGCAGATGCTCTGTGAAATGTATGGCTTTACTCCTAAAGTATTACTAAAAGATTAAGCAACTAACAAAGGTTATTTTTCTCAGCTGGTTTCTACCATACCGGTGTCTAATAGGATGATCATAACTACTATATACTGTGCACACTTATTTATTTTATTTATTTTTTGTAACTGGCTCTGTCGCCCAAGCTGGAGTGCAGTGGCATGATCTTCGCTCACTGAAACCTCTGCCTCCCGAGTTCAAGCGATTCTCCTCCCTCAGCCTCCCGAGTAGCTGTGACTACAGACGTGCACCACCATGCCAGGCAAATTGCTGTATTTTTTTTTTTTTTTTTTT
>NW_012102031.1:1483973-1486639 GCF_000951045.1 Mandrillus leucophaeus
AGAGACAATACAGGCAAAGCACTCAGAATAGTGACTTGCATATAGTAAGTGCTCAATAAACGTTGCCAACTTTTACTGGTTGAAAGCATAGACTATGATTTGCCTAGGTTTGAATCCTGGCTCTAACATTTATTAACTGTGTGATTTTGTGCGTATTTTATCTTGCTACCCTCAGTTCTTCATCATTACAAGAGAGATAATAAGCTTTCTTTAGATAATTCTTATGAAGATTAAGATATGTAAAGCCTAGTTCTATTTCCAGCAGTCAGTAACAGCTCTAAAAGTGTGACATGCTATTCTTATTCTCCACATTATTATTTTCCTTTACCCTTGCAGAATGTTTGAGCTATTCCACTTTATATTTGCAACTATACATGAAAATATGCTAGAAAGGAAACAGTTCAAATATAGGCACCCTTGTCAGGCAGGGTGACAGAGACCACCTATAGTCCCAGCTACTTAGGAGGTTGAGGTGTGAGGATTGCTTGAGCCCAAGAGTTCGAGGCTGCAGTGCCTTGTCATCACGCCTGTGAGTAACCACTGCACTCCAGCCAGGGCAACAGAGGAACACCCCGTCTCTTAAAACAAATATAAAGTGCCCAGAAACCAAATGATTAAAGGATGAGGCGGGGTGCAGTGGCTCACGCCTGTAATCCCAGCACTTTGGGAGGTCGAGGCGAAGCAGTCAGATCACCTGAGGTCAGGAGTTCGAAACCAGTCTGACCAACATGGTGAAACCTCGTCTCTACTAAAAATATAAAAATTAGCCGGGTGTGGTTGCGCATGCCTGTAATCCCAGCTACATGGGAGGCGGAGACAGGAGAATTGCTTGAACCCGGGAGACCGAGGTTGCAGTGAGCCGCGATGGGGCCACTGCACTCTAGCCTGGGCAACAGAGCAAGGCTCCGTCTGAAAGAAAAAACAAAAGGGATGAGTGGGTTCCAGGTTGCAGTACAATGTGAAAAGCATAACAGACAGTTTCGGAGGCGGACAGACTTAGAGCCAACCTCCTTCACTTTCCAGCCGGGGTAACTTCCTGGGGCGTCGCACCACCTCTAAGCCTCAGTGGCTTGAACGACAAAGACGAAAGAATAATACATAATTCCTATGAGTGTACTGGAAGATAATGCACATGAACGTTACAGACAAGGAGTGATGTTCAGCCAACGTTAATCGCCCTTCACTTCCCACCTCATGTAACAGGCCTCACAAGCCCTAAAGAACACGGCCACGAGACAATGAGGATAAAGAAGATTCAGGAGCTCTCACATCCTAAACCTAGTTCCCCTTCCCCCAGGCCACGGACGGCTGTTCCTCCCTGAACTCGCCGAACATTGGCCCCAGCAGGAGAGGAGCAAAAAGCAACGCCAGTCGCCTCTGGCCCTGGCTCAGTTTAACTATCTCAGTTTATCCATCCTTCCACCTTCCATCCTCCAGACGTCGCTAAAAGCCCTAAAGAAGGGTCCACGGAGCGAGGATCTCGGGGTTCCCCTTCCAAGTCACGCTAAGTCCTCTCCGTCTCACCTCAATACTCGGGGGCTTCTCCATGAGACCTCAGTTTCGCCAAGCGTCACCAGGTGCAGGAAGCCATATTGGCCTCGTCGCTCTCCACGAGAGCACTCATTGGTCGCCTCCCTGAGCCGCGGGCCAATCACGCTGCAGGAAGGAGGAAAAGCCGGTTCCGTGCTTGCTCGCGCCATTCTCTCCCTTTGGGCGGGGAAACCGCGGGCGCTTGTGGTAATTGTAGTTCGCCTTGGGTGTGCAGGGTGGGGCGTTACCATAGTGACGTGGAAACCAGGGACGCTGGAAACCTGGTGCGCCTCACGCCGACTGTTCCAGTTACGCCAACCTCTTGACTTCATTGGGATGTTATTCACTAAACGGTTATTGAGCACCTATGATAGTCACTGTTCCAGACTCCAGGAATAACCTCGTACTCTCCCGAGTTAGGTATTTAAGGTGTCCTTTTGCTGGGATGCATAGCAGAGGGACTCATTTCCAACTCAGGCAGAAACTGAAATACTCCAGATTGAAAAGAAGAAAAAAAAAGAAAGAAACTGGAATACTGTGTGTGTATGTGTGTGTGTGTGTTTTCTTGAGACGAAGTCTTGCCCTGTCGCCCAGGCTGGAGTGCAGTGGCGCGATCTTGGTTCACTGCAACCTCCACCTTCCGGGTTCAAGCGATTCTCGCGCCTCAGCCTCCCAAGTAGCTGAGACTACAGGTGCCCACCACCATGCCAGCTAATTTTTTGTATTTTTAGTAGAGAGGGAGTTTCACCGTGTTAGCCAGGATGGTCTCGATCTCCTGACCTAGTGATCCGCCCGTCTTGGCTTCTCAAAGTGCTGGGATTGCAGGCATGAGCCACCGCGCCCTGCCCTCTTTCTTTTATTGATTGATTGGTTGATTGAGATGGAGTCTCCCTCTGTCATCCAGGCTGGAGTGCAGTGGGATCTCTGCTCATTGCAACCTCCGCCTCCCATGGTCACCCTTTCTAAATCTTCACCTTTAATCCACACAGGTGATCTTTAAAACTCATAGACCTGGCTGGGCACAGTGGCTCACCCCTGTAATCCCAGCACTTTGGGAGGTCAAGGTGGGAAGATCACAAGGTCAGGAGATCTTAACCAGCCTGGCCAAGATGGTGAACCCCATCTCTATTAAAAAT
>NW_012102031.1:1492149-1493421 GCF_000951045.1 Mandrillus leucophaeus
CTCGGCCTCCCAAAGTGCTGGGATTACAGGCTTGAGCCACCGCGCCGGCCGAATTGCTGTATTTTTAGTAGAGACAGGATTTCACCATGTTGGCCAGGCTGGTCTTGAACTCCTGACCTAGTGATCCGCCCGCCTCGGCCTTCCAAAGTGCTGGGATTACAGGCGTGAGCAACCGCTCCCGGCAGTTTTTGCATTTTAATACATAGCACAATCAACCACTCAGGGATTTCCTCTTGATTTCTCCCTCTCCATCCCTCATTGTTCAATTCAATAGCAAATCCCGTTTATTCTCCAAAATCTACCTCAAATATTTGTTACTTCTATTTATTTATTTCAGACGGGGTCTCCCTCTGTCGCCCAGGCTAGAGTGCAGCGGCGCGACCACGGCTCATTGCAGCCTCCACCTCCTGGGCTGAAGCCTCACACGTCAGCCAACCCTCAAACCCCGCCCCAGTAGCTGGGACTACAGGAGTGAGACATCGCACACAGATAATCAAAAAACAAACGAACAAAAAAACCTTTTTTTTTTTTTTTTTTGTAGAGACAGGATCTCATTATGCTGCCTGGGCTGGAATTTTTACTTCTTTTTATCTCTACTGCCATCACTTAAATCCGGACCACCATCATATCAACCCTGGATCCCACTGAAGCTCCTAGCTGGGCTCCCCTCTTACCCTATCCTATTATTTTGCTACGTAGCAATCTTTTTAAAACGGTACTTTGGATGGACTAACTCCTTTGTGTCATTGATTTGCAGGACGAGGGCTTTTACCCATATGAGCCACTTTTGTCTCCTCTTCCTCCTGTTATAAGACTCCTGGGGAGGGGGCGGGTGACCCAAGAAGAAGTGAAAGAGTTAGAGAAAGGCCAGGATAAGAGAGTTATTCATTCAAATAATGTATCGCGTGCCCCTGTGCTCTGCGCACTGTGGGTATAGCAGTGAACTCGAGGACCGCACAGTTCGGGTGCTCCCAGAGCTTCAGTTCCAATTCCATCCGAAGGAAGGGAGACAAAGCTTTCCCGCGCGGACTAGCGGCCAGGCGCGGCGCTAACTGCTTTGACGCCCCGCCTGCCGCCGTGCCTTAGCTCGCCTCTTCTGCACAACGGGACGATCACTGGACGGTGCCCTCTTTTCCCCACAGGGCCACGGGGAAGGTCCCGCCCCGAGCGCTCAGCCGGAGGGCATCGCACCAAGAGCCCCCGCGCCAACTCCCGATGTGGGCGGGGCCCAAAGGTTACGTGACGGGGAAGGCGGACACGCGGGCTGCGAGC
>NW_012102031.1:1493949-1495015 GCF_000951045.1 Mandrillus leucophaeus
TGAGATAGTGGTGAAAAAAAAGAAAAAGAAAGATTGGTTCAGCAAGTGCAAAGGCCACATTGGTGGAACAGCAAGTGCAAAGGTCCTGGGGCCAACCCAAGCTTGGTACACAATAAACAGAAAAATAGGGAGAGTAGATGGATATAGCAAAAGATGGAGAGGGTGGCACAAGACGAAGTTGGAGAGAAAGCTGGAACCAGGTCATTCAGGGTCTTGTGGAGTGCTTGGATTTTATTCCGTGCAAGGGAAAGGCATTAGAGTTTGTTTGGTTGGTTGGTTTTGAGACAAATTTCACTCTCATTTCCCAGGCAATGGTGCGATCTTGGCTCATCACAACCTCTGCCTCCCAGGTTCAAGCAATTCTCCTGCCTCAGCCTCCCAAGTAGCTGGGATTACAGGCATGTGCCACCACACCTGGCTAATTTTTTGTTTTGTTGCTGTTGTTGTATTTTTAATAGAGACAGGATTTCTTCATGTTGGTCAGGCTGGTCTCGAACTCCCGACCTCAGGTGATTCTCCCACCTGGGTGAATAGGCTTGATCTCCTGACCTCGTGATCCTCCTGCCTTGGCCTCCCAAAGTGCTGAGATCACAGGCCTGAGTCACTGCGCCAGGGTAAACATTTTTTTAAATTAGCCAAGTGTGGTGGCATGCACCTGTGGTCCCAGATACTCTGGAGGCTGAGGAGGGAGGATTGCTTGAGCCCAGGAGGTTGAGGCTACAGTGAACCATGTTCATGACACTGCAATCTACCCTAGTGACAGAGAAAAAAAAAAAAAAGTTGTCTGGCTGGGCATGGTGGCTTGCGCCTGTAATCCCAGCACTTTGAGAGGCTGAGGCAGGTAGATTACTTGAAATCAGGAGTTCTGCCGGACGTGGTGGCTCACGCCTGTAATCCCAGGACTTTGGGAGGCCAAGGCGGGCGGATCACCTTAGGTCAGGAGTTCAAGACCAGCCTGGCTGACGTGGTGAAACCCCGTCTTTACTAAAAATACAAAAATTATCCGGGCTTAGTGCAGCGTACCTATAATCCCAGCTACTTGGGAAGCTGAATCGCTTGAACCCAG
>NW_012102031.1:1495065-1501303 GCF_000951045.1 Mandrillus leucophaeus
GAGCGCGGCGCGGGCCAGCTGGGACTGCTGGACAGCGGGGTCCAGGCTAGAGGGGAGCGGTCAGTGACGGCTGTGGAGGAGGGAGGCGCTGAGCGTCAGCGCGGGAATCGAGCCTGTGGGCCACTGAACTGGGGGGGCTGGCCGAGGTGGGGCTCCCGCCCTGAGGGCGCGCCTTAGGGAGGGGACAGGGGCCGGCGGGACCCTGCTTTGTCTTAGTCGCACTGAGGTGAGGGGGCTGCACTTGGCCGAGCAGCGAGGACCGTGCCCGGCTCAGAGAGAGCTCTCGGAGTGTCCGGGCTAGATTGCGGCCGCGGTGCGGGAGAAGTCGGGGGAGGGAGTGACAGGTGACGGGGCTGACAGGGCAACTGCCATTATTAAGCACTCGGCCGCCCGGGTGCCACCGCCTCCTTCCCAAGCTGGCAGCCCGGGCCACCGGGGACACGCACCTGTCCTAAGAGGGTGTAGTCTTTGAGGCAGAGGTGGGACACGAACCCGGGACGGTTTGCCCTTGGGCCACTCCTGTAGGCTGAGGGAAAAGTGTACTTAAACCAGGCTTTGAGAATTGGGCCGAGTCTGAAGCGCGGAGATCACCGAGCCCTTCGTTGGCTGTTAGAAGTTTGGGAAGACGTTTGGCCTCTAAAAGACCACATTTTCCTCCTCCCCAAAAGTGGCTGAACCTGTGAACACTAATTACTCATGTGTAAGGAGTGCTGTGCAATCTGTAAAGCACTTTCCATTCCTGTGTCGTAGATAATTCGCCACAGTGAACTTGCCAAGCGTTTTTTTAAATTTACCTTTTGTACAGATGAAGAAATTGTGTCCCAGAGACGTTTATTAAATCAGGGAGTAGCAATAGAGCCTCACTTTTTGTTTTTTGTTTTGTTTTGAGATGGAGTCTCACTCTGTCGCCCAGGACTGGAGTGCAATGGCGCCATCTGGGCTCACTGCAACCTCTGCCTACCAGGTTCAAGCAATTCTCCTCGCCTCAGCCTCCAGAGTAGCTGGGACTACAGGCACCGGCCACCGCACCCAGCTGCTTTTTGTATTTTTAATAGAGACGGCAGGGGGAGGGGTTTCACCATGTTGGCCAGGCTGGTCTCGAACTTCTGACCTCAAGTGATCTGCCCACCTCAGCCTCCCAAAGTGTTGGGATTACAGGTGTGAGCCACCACACCCAGTGGAGGCTTACTCTTTTTTTTTTTTTTTGAGATGGAGTTATGCTCTTGTTGCCCAGGCTGGAGTGCAATGGTGCAGTCTTGGTTCACCGCAACCTCCACCTCCTGGGTTCAAATTATTCTCCTGCCTCAGCTTCCCAAGTAGCTGGGATTACAGGCATGCGCCACCACGCCGGGCTAATTTTTTTTTTTTTTTTTCCCCCTTTAGTAGAGACGGGGTTTCTCCATGTTGATCAGGCTGGCCTTGAACTCCTGACTTCGGGTGATCCGCCTGCCACGGCCTCCCAAAGTGCTGGGATTACAAGCATGAGCCACCGTGCCCAGCTGAGCCTTACTCTTATACATCAAATGTTTTCCATGGTAGGAAACCACCTGGGATGAGCATCAAGCCCCAAACTCACACATCCTGTGATTTCATCATCAGAGCTCCTGGTTTAGGGCACAATTCTTGGCTGGATTTGCCTACCACTCCCCGGCTACCAACAACTGTATCTCGGCAACACAATCACCTTGGCACAACACTTTTAATTATTTGTTAAATGTTTCTTACTGGGTTGGGCTAAACCAACTGTGAGGAGTCCTTTAGGCAGAGTCAAAACTTGGAGACAGTTGGATGGGCTTGACCGGATTCTGAAAATTCCCTGAGTGTATTGGGTTTTCTTGGTGACGATTATTTTGAGAGTATTGGTGATAATAATTTTTGTCCTTCCTATTGACAGGTCCACCTCCTAACAAATTATTGGAAGGAATGTGAGAAAAGTAAGTAGGGATTTTGAAGTATCAGTTAAAAGAACCAAAATTGTTTATGTTTAGAACATTGGTAGCTAATTTGGTGATGTTATTTCTGGATGTATAAAGTTAATTGGCAAGTGCTTATCAAATGCCTTTGTGTGTGTGTGTTGGGTGTGGAGGGTGTCTGTGACACGGAGTCTCATTCACGCTGCCAGCCAGGCTGAAGTGTGGTGGCGCAATCTCAGCTCACTGCAACCTCTGCCTCCCAGGTTCAAGCGATTCTCCTGCCTCAACCTGCGTAGCTGGAGTTACAGGCACTTGCCACCACACCAGACTAATTTTTTGTATTTTTGGTACAGACAGGATTTCACCATGTTGGCCAGGCTGGCCTTGAACTCCTGACCTCAGGTGATCTGCTCACCTCGGCCTCCTAAAGTGCTGGGATTACAGGTGTGAGCCACCATGCCCGGCTCCCAAATGTTCGTTTTTGAGGAATATATTTATTAATACATTCTGAGAGGTCTACACAGGTGGTAGTCCATCACCACAAACACTGACAATATAATAAACCAAGAGATGCTATTTTTAAAAAATCTCTATAGGACTGTGAAAGGGAAGAGAAGCCAGCTATTACCCTAATGCCTATGATGTGTGTCAGGTGCTGGGGGTGATTTTCACTTATCCTATAGCTTGTTTACCCTCCCAACAAACTTGAAAGGCAGAAGTTATTTGTTTGTTTGTTTATTTATTTATTTTGAGGGTCTCACTGTTGCCCAGGCTAGAGTGCAGTGGTGTGATCACGGCTCACTGCAGCCTTGACCTGGGCTCAAGTGAGCCTCCTGCCTCAGCCTCCCGAGTAACTGGGACCACAGGTGCATGCCGCCATGTCCAGCTAATTTTTTTTCTTTTTTCTTTTTAAGAAATGCAGAGTCTCACCATGTTGCTCAGGCTGGTCTCAGACTCCTGGACTCAAGCCATCCTCCCCTCTGCCTCTGCCTCTCAAAGTGCTGAGATTACAGGTGTGAGCCACTGCGCTCGGGTTAAAGTGTAAGTCTTGTTGATGCTACATCTGAGACACCCCAGATCTGTCCAGCGCCTGCTACTGCAGATGAAGTCACTGCCATTTCTTGCCCTCAGTCCTATAACAGCTTCCTAATTTTCTGCTTCCTTTCTTGCCACCCTAAAACCTATTCTCCACACAATAGCCTGATTTATTTATTTCTTATTATTTTTGAGTCGGAGTCTGGCTCTGTTGCCCAGGCTAGAGTGCAGTGGCGCGATCTCAGCTCACTGCATGTTCCGTCTCCCGGGTTCATGCCATTCTCCTGCCTCAGCCTCCCGAGTAGCTGGGACTACAGGCGCCCACCACCAAGCCCGGATAACTATTTTGTATTTTTAGGAGAGACGGGGTTTCACTGTGTTAGCCAGGATAGTCTCGACCTCCTGACCTCATGATCCGCCTGCCTTGGCCTCCCAAAGTGCTGGGATTACAGGCGTGAGCCACCGCGCCCGGCCTGATTTATTTAAAATGTAAGACAAATCATGCCACCCTCCTCTTAAAGTGCTCCCCCAGGCCCTCATTGTGCTTAAAATAAAATCTAAGGCTAGGTGCAGTGGCTCACGCTTGTAATCCTAGCACTTTGGGAGGACGAGGCAGGCGGATCACTTGAGTTGCAGTGAGCTGAGATCACGCCACTGCACTCCAGCCTGGGAGACACAGCGTGACTCTGTCTCCAAAAATAAATAAATAAATAATAATAATAATAAATCTAATTGCTTACCTTGACCTATCAGGACCTAGTGATCTGTCAACTACTTGCTTTACAACTTCATTTTTGCATCATTTTCTCCCTGTATCGTTGAATTCCAGCTTTGTTTCCCTCCCTCCCTTCTTCCCTTCCTTTTGTGAGACAGGGTCTCACTCTGTTGCCTAGGCTGGGGTGCAGTGGTGCAATATCAGCTCACTGCAACCTCCACCTCCTGGGTTCAACTGATTCTCATGCCTCAGCCTCCTGAGTAGCTGGGATTACAGGCGTGCACCACCACGCCTGGCTCATTTTTTTGTATTCTTAGTAGAGACAGGGTTTCACCATGTTGGCCAGGCTGGTCTCGAACTCCTCCACCTGCCTTGGCCTCCCAAAGTGCTGGGATTACAGGTGTGAGTCACTGCACCTGGCCATTACCCTTCTTTCTGTCCCTGGGATGTGCTAAGCTTGTTCTTGCCTTGGGGAGTATGCATTTGTTGTTTCTAGAATGTTATTTTCCTAGGTATTTTCGTGTCTGGCCCCTAGCTATTTAGGTCTCAGATTAAATGTCATCTCCTGAGTACCTAAGTAAAGTAGTACATGAAGCTTTCTATTATATCTCCTTTTTAAATGTTCTTCTTTGAACTTACCATAACCTAATATTTAGTGCTAGTTTATTTTCTGCTTCCCTTCACTAGAATGACAGCTCCTTAAATTGTAATAGCTAAAACTTATTATGCCTTTTTTTTTTTTTTTTTTTTTTTTGGAGACAGGGTCTCGCTCTGTTGCCCAGGCTGGAATATGTCAACCCCCACTTCCCGGGCTCAAGCGATCCTCCCACCTCAGCCTCCCAAGTAGCTGGGACCAGAGGT
Organism: Mandrillus leucophaeus; assembly: GCF_000951045.1. NCBI lineage: Eukaryota > Metazoa > Chordata > Mammalia > Primates > Cercopithecidae > Mandrillus > Mandrillus leucophaeus. The sequence goes on from NW_012102031.1 coordinate 1,499,590, forward strand.
GTGCACCACCATGCCTGGCTAATTTTTTGTAATTTTTTGTAGAGACAGGGCCTTGACATGTTGCCCAGGCTGGTCACAAACTCCTGGGCTCAGGTAATGCTTTCACCTTGGCCTCCTAAATTGTTGGGATTACAGGTGTGAGCCCGCACCTTGCTAATGTTTAATCTTGTTAGGCATTTAGAATTGTACCTATTACTCTAGAAGGTGGATACTTTTATTATGCCCATTTTACAGATGAGGAGACTGAGTCTTGGTAGGTTAAGTAACTTGCACATGGTCACACAGTTAGTTAGTGGCAGAACTGAGATTTTTTATTTTTTGAAACAAGGTCTCACTCTATTACCCAGGCTGGAGTGCAGTGGTATGATCACTGCTCACTGCAGCCTTGACCTCCTGGGCTCAAGCCATCCTCCCACCTTAGCTTCCCCAGTAGCTGGGACTATGGTCATGTGCCACCATGCCCAGCTAATTTTTCTTTTTCTTTTCTTTCTTTTTTCGTAGAGACAGAGTCTCAGTATGTTGCCCAGGTTGCTCTCGAACTCCTGGGCTCAAGTGATCCTCCCACCTTTACCTCCCAAAGTGCTGGGATTATAGGCATGAGCCAGCATGCCCAGCCCAGAGCTGGCATTTGAATCCAAGCAGACAAGCTTCAGCATCTGTGCTCTTAATCAAGCGAGAGCAGGGCCTTAGCTTCGCCACCTCTATAATCGGGCACCTTGAATGTAACATGGCGTTTAGCAGGCTCTCAATAAAAACTGTAAAATGAAAGAATGTAATCACAAGAGAAAACTAAGTTATAAACAAAAACCTAGGAACTATTAGCCTTGATTTCACTTTCTCCCACTTGCAAATCTGTGAGCAGGTTCTGAATCTGAACGACTTCTCACCACAAAACGTATCTCCAGTATGTCCCTTTTCTGCGTCCCCACTGCTACCACCCTTGTCCAGCTCCTGAGTGGCTCTCTCCTGTGTTCTACCACCGCCACTCCCAACAGTTTCCCAAATCACTGGCCGAGGGAAACTCCTCTCACTGATTAGAAATCTTCTGTCCTTATTAGGCTAAAGCAAAGAATCAGGTGTGTTATTAGGGCTGTAATGTCTATCCTGAATGAACATTTTTTGGCTGTCTTATACCCTAACAGCATGTCCATTTATCCCTATTACTGGTTTCAGTGGGGTCTGATTCATATGTCATGGCTTCTCATAAAGTTGCTTCAACTGCAGTTCACTTTGTTGTTACATCACAAGACCTTTTAAGCAACAGCCAAGGGAAATGTGTGTAGACTGAACTTGGTTGTCCACGACCTCAACTGTGGTGCAGTGTGGGAATTTCTCTCATATCTCAGTTCCAAAATGTAAAAATACTTGTTGCTTTTGTTTCCCTTTTTTTTTTTTTTAAAGAGACAAGGTCTCACTCTGTTGCTCAGGTTGGAGTACAGTGGTGCAATAATAGCTCACTGCATCCTTGAGCTTCTGGTCTCAAGTGATCCTCCTGCTTCACCCTCTGGAGTAGCTGGGACTACAGGCCTGTATCACCATGCCGGGCTAATTAAAAAAAAATTTTTTTTTTTTAGCTGAGCACAGTGGCTCACGCCTGTAATTCCAGCACTTGGTAAGGCTGAGACAGGCGGATCACCTGAGGTCAGGAATTCCAGACCAGCCTGGGCAAAACCTGTCTCTATTAAAAATACAAAAAATGAGCCGGACGTGGCAC
>NW_012102031.1:1502453-1504297 GCF_000951045.1 Mandrillus leucophaeus
TGAGGCAGGAGAATCGTTTGAACCTGGGAGGTGGAGGTTGCAGTGAGCCGAGATGGCGCCACTGAACTCCAGCCTGGGCAACAAGAGTGAGACTCCATCTAAAAAAAAATAAAAAATAAAAAAATACATAAAAAGAAATGGCCAGCTGGATGCGGTAGCTTATACCTATAATCCCAGCACTCTGGGAGGCTGAGGCAGGTGGATCACTGAGGTCAGGAGTTCGAGACCAGTCTGGCCAATATGCTGAAACCTAATCTCTACTAAAAATACAAAAATTAGCCAGGCATGGTGGCTTGTGCCTATAGTCCCAGCTACTGGGGAGGCTGAAGCAGGAGAATTGCTTGAACCTGGGAGGCAGAGGTTGCAGTGAGCCGAGATCACACCACTGTACACTTCAGTCTGGGTGACAGAGCGAGATTCCATCTCAAAAAAAAAAAAAAAAAAAAAAAAAGAGCCTGGGTGCCATGGCTCACGCCAGTAATCCCAACACTTTGGGAGGCCGAGGTGGGCAGATCCCCTGAGGTCATGAGTTCGGGACTAGCCTGACAAACGTGGAGAAACCCCATCTGTACTAAAAATACAAAATTAGCCAGGTGTGGTGCTGCATGCCTGTAATCCCAGCTACTGGGGAGGCTGAAGCAGGAAAATCGCTTGAACCTGGGAGGTGGAGGTTGCAGTGAGCTGAGATCACACCATTGCACTGAGCCTGGGCAACGAGAAAAACTTTGTCTCAAAAAAAAAAAAAAAGGGCCAAACTTTTTTCCAAGATAGTTTTACTATTTTTACATTCTACCAGCATTAGATGAGAGTTCCCATTGCTATTGTCCATCATTTTGTTTTAGCCTTTTTTGTGAGTATGACTAGTGTCTTATTGTGGCATTCAACTTCATTGAGATATAATTTACATACAATAAAATCCATCTTTTTAAAATCTCTGCTTCAGTGAGTTTTGACAGACACACACAGTTGTGAAACCACCACCGCCATCACTTCCATCACCCCAAAAAGCTCCTTTGTGCCCCTTGCCCTTTCCCAACCACTTTCCCCTCAAAACCGCTGCTTTCCTTTATTGTCTTTTCTCGAAATCCATATGGGATTTACTCTTTTGCATCTGGCTTTTTTTTTTCTTTTCTGGCTAGTTATGATTACTCATTTTCTTTTATTTTATTTTTGTAGAGACGAGTGTCTCACTATGTTGCCCACGCTGGAGTCAAACTCCTGGTCTCAAGCGATCCTCCTGGCTTGGCCTCCCACAGTGCTGGGATTACAGGTGTGAGGCCTGTACCCAGGCAAATCTGGCTCTTTTCATTTAGCATAACGCTTTCAGATTCATTCATGTTGTGTTTATTTGCTGTTTGTTCCTTTTGATTGCTGGGTGATAATGCATTGTTTGGATGTATCATGATTGTTTACGCATCTAGTAGCTGTTAGGCATTCTGGTTGTTTCCATCATTTGGCTATTTTTAATAATGCTATCAAATGCTATCAACAGTCACATGAAGGTCTTTGGACATACGTTTTTATTTCTCTTGGGTAAACAGACATGGGATTGCTGAGTGGTACGTTAAATGTATTTTAAAGTTTTGATACATATATATTTTTATTTTTTGAGATGGAGTCTCGCTCTGTTGCCCAGGCCAAAGTGTACAGTGGTGTGATCTTGGCTCACTGCAACCTCTGCCTCCCAGGTTCAAGTGATTCTCCTGCTTCAGCCTTCTGAGTAGCTGGGATTACAGGCATGCGCCACCACACCTGGCTAATTTTGTATTTTTAGTAGAGATGGGGTTTCACCATGTTGGCCAGGCTGGTCTCAAACTCCTGACCTCAGGTGATCCACCCACCTT
>NW_012102031.1:1514737-1515862 GCF_000951045.1 Mandrillus leucophaeus
GGAGGCTGAAGCAGGAAAATCTCTTGAACCCAGAAGGCAGAGGTTACAGTGAGCCGAGATTGAGCCACTGCACTCCAGCCTGGGTGACGAGCAAAACTTCGTCTCAAAATAATAATAATAATAATAATAATAATAATAATAAAAAAAATAAAAGAAAAAAAATTTGTTGTAGGGATGGGGTCTCCCTATGTTGCTCAGGCTGGTTTTGAACTCCTGACCTCAAGTGACCCTCCCACGTCAGCCTCCCAAAGTGCTGGGATTACAGGCATGAGCCACTGTGCCCGGCCAATAGCTGATTCCCCTGCCCCCCCCAGTCTTTTGGATACAATCATGTAACTGATTGTTTTGAACTCTTCCCTTCTGTGGCTAAGAAGCTAAAAGTCAAATCTGTGACCCTGTCCTTGCAGGTGTATGGATCTGATGGCATGTATTTTGAATACTAACTTAATCCCTGTTTCAACTTAATTTTTTAAAAATAGAAGTGTAAATTGTATTTAATATTTTTGCACCATATTCTACCGTTATAATGATTTCTATAATCATAACTTAGTTCTATATGCTCTAGAACTTCATATAAATATAATCATGCAGTATGTACTCTTTTGAGTTCTCCTTCTACACAGCATAGTGTCTTTCAGATTTAGCCATGTCAGTGCACATATTAGTAGTTATTCATTTTTGTTGCTGTGCAGTATTCTGTTGTACCAATTTGTTTATCCATTCATCTGTTGCTGGACATTTGAGTTGTTTCCAGTTTTTAGCTACTGTAAATAATCCTGCTGTAAACATTCTTTTTGTGGACAAATGTTTTTATTTTCTTCAATAAATACCAGAAGTAGAACTCCTGGGACATAGGGAAAATGAATGAGTAACTATATAAGAAATGGCCAGCCGGGCATGGTGGCTCACGCCTGTAATCCCAGCACTTTGGGAGGCTGAGATGGCCAGATTACCTGAGGTCAGGAGTTGGAGACTAATCTGGCCAACATGGTGAAACCCTATCTCTACTAAAAATACAAAAATTAGCCCAGCATGGTGGCAGGCGCCTATAATCCCAGCTGCTTGGGAGGCTGAGGCAGGAGAATCGTTTGAACCTGGGAGGTGGAGGTTGCAGTGAGCCGAGAT
>NW_012102031.1:1515912-1521181 GCF_000951045.1 Mandrillus leucophaeus
CTACAGGTGCACACCACCACGCCCAGCTAATTTTTGTGTATTTAGTAGAGACGGGGTTTCATCATGTTGGCCAGAATGATCTCGATGTCTTGAGCTCATGATCTGCCCGCCTTGGCCTCACAAAGTGCTGGGATTACAGGCATGAGCCACTGTGCCCGGCCAACTTTATTCTTTTTGATGCTGGCCTTTGTCCTTTGTCTTTCAATAGGATGACCTCATCATTAACATAATACTGTCTGGAGATGTTTCCTTGGTTGTAAAATGAGAAGCCTAGGGAGATTATTTTTATGATTCCTTAGTTGTCCCCCTCCCCTCCACTTTTCAGTGTTTAGTCTGTATTTTGAGTTTGCTTGAAAGAGGTCCCTACGACACATCTGCTGGTTAATCTGCAGCCATCACTGGGGCTTCTCTACCGTAAAGGAGATAAAGGACATGGAGAGCAATGGCTTTGGAGTCCAACAGGCTATTGTCCTGGTAAGCCTTTTACTGGCCGTGTGATCTTGAGGACGTTATTTCACCTGAGCTTGTTTTTCATTTGTTGAGTGCGGCTGTTACTGAGGATTCAATAGGCGAAGTGAATGACAGCACCTGGAGCACTGCTAGCCTGCTGGGCCCACTTCATAGATTGACGTGCCATAACAGCCTGGGAGGGTCTCACTTGGCCACCCTAGCAGAAGTGCAGTGCCACAATCATGGCTCACAGCAGCCTCGATCTCCTGGGCTCAAGCAATCCTCCCCTGTCAGCCTCCTAAGTACCTGGGACTCCAGTGTGTGCCACCATGCCTTGTTTTTTTTATAAATTATTTTTTATCGTAGAGATGGGGCTCTCACTGTTACCCAGGCTGGTCTCCCAACTCCTGGCCTCAAGCAATCCTTCCTCCCTCAGCCTCCCACAGTGCTGGGATTACAGGTGGAAACCTGCACCTGGCCTCTTCCTAACTTTTCATTGTGAACATCCAAAAAACTACAAACGTTGAAATCATCTTCTTGTATTGCTGACTCTGGATTAATCCATATCTTCTACCTCCATAACACGATTTCTGATCTGGGCAAGGGCAGATTTTCCCCCCCTGCTCTTTTTTTTTTTTTTTTTTTTTTTCTGAGACGGAGTTTTGCTCATCTCCCAGGCTGGAGTGCAGTGGCGTGATCTTGGCTCACTGTAACCTCTGCCTCCTGGGTTCAAGTGATTCTCCTGCCTCAGCCTCCTGAGTAGCTGGGATTTCCAGTGCCCGCCACCACACCCAGCTAATTTTTTTTTGTATTTTTAGTAGAGATGGGGTTTCTCCACATTAGCCAGGCTGGTCTCAAACTCCTGACCTCAGGTGATCCACCCGCCTCTGCTTCCCCAAGTGTTGGGATTACAGGAGTGAGCCAGTGTGCCTGGCCTCCCTCCTATTCAATGACTTCTGCTGCTACTTCCTGCTTTCATTATTGCAGTGAGAATGTGCTGGTCTAACACTTCAACCTGGCTGTCTTTAGCCAGAGGCAGAATTTGAAAACTGGGAATTTACTGCTTGGAAATGGGATAGAATTCTAAACATTTTCTTTTTGAGGGTTTATTCAGATGAATCCTGGGCCTAGTCTTAGGGAGCTGAAAGGCTGTCTTTCTGGAACAGGTATTCACTACTTCCTGGTCTCAGCTAAGTAGACCTGGAGCTACTCCCTGGCAGAATCTGGTGCACTCTTCTGGGCGCCTCCTCTTCCTATCTCCGCTCCAACATCCAGCTTCCATGCTACCCTTTCCAGAAACATTTCCAATTCCCATCAGCTAGGTTTTCTTTTATAGATTCCCTCTTGCATTCCTTGCATACATCACTTGGTACTTTGTCACGCTGTCTTCTAGACTTTAAGCTGGTTAGCTTGAGGGCAGGGCTGCGTGCTGTTCATGTGTGCTCTGCCTGGTCTGGCACAGATGTAGCTGCTCCATGGCTACCTGCTGGGTCACTGAGCTGAAGCAGGTGGATGCTTGATACATTTTCTGGGGCTGGCTCTGATTAATGCTGAGTGAGTTCACCTCTCATTAAGATGCTGGTAAGGTGGCTCGTGCCTGTAATCACAAATTGGGAGGCCAAGTTGGGAGGATCACTTGAGTCTAGGAGTTCGAGACCAGATTGGGTAACATAGCGAGACCTAGTCTCTATAAAAATTTAAAAAATTTTTATATGTCATGTCAGCCAGGCATGATGGTACACACCTTTGAGTCCCAGCTACTAGGGAGGCTGAGGTGAGAGGATTGCTTCAGCCCATGAGTTTGAAGCTACAGTGAACTAGAGTTGTGCCACGGCATTCCAGCCTGGGTGACCAGACTGTCTTAAAAAAGAAAGATGCTAGTTTTTTTCAGACTGTAAAATAGTAGCAACAGGTCAAGGTATCTGAAAATCTTCTTTAGCAGTCATATATGGTTAGTGTAAATCTCTGTGATAAAAGATCTGGAACTGATACCAAAGCAGCTCAGTACTTTTTAGTGTACTAACGTTTTAAGAACTTGTTCACAGCCAGTGCAATGTTCAGTTGGAGGATCAATAACCAATAACCTCTCCATAAGCATCTAGCGTATTACTGGACTCGTCATCTCTCTCAGCCTTCTAGGTTTTATTTCCACACATTTTCCTTCCCTTCAACCTGATTCCAACTAACTTCTTAGTATGCAGTTATTAAACAGGAGTGTTCCCCTAGCTTCGTCTTGTTTCTTTTTTTGAAGGATGGAGTCTTGCTCTGTCGCTCAGGCTGTAGTGGTGCGACCTCGGCTCACTGCAACCTCCACCTCCAGGAGTCTAGAGATTCTCCTGCCTCAGCCTCCCAAGTAGCTACAGGTGCCTGCCACCATGCCCTGCTGATTTTTACATTTTTAGTAGAGATGGGGGTTTCACCATATTGGCTAGGCTGGTCTTGGAACTCCTGTCCTCATGATCTGCACGCCTTGGCCTCCCAAGGTGTTGGGATTATAGGCATGAGCCACCGTGCCTGGCAAGTCTTGTTTTTTTCAAGAAGTTACTTGGAACTTAGGCAGGTATGATCCGTCGTCTTAGGTCCTCCTCCTCATCCCTGTAAGATGGCGATTAGAAGACCATGTGGTCATCCTTAAGCGATCCTGTATCAAGGTGTTAAGTAGGTATCACTTCCACCTTGACTGTTAGCTGGTACCTGCAGTCCTTTTTCCCAGAACTTTGGACAAATTAACCAAGATCTACTTGTGAAAAATTGTATGTAGTAAAGAGGCTATAAGCTAATGCTTTCACTTTTTCCTCTGAATCCTAAGCACGGGGCACTTAAACTGGTGCACACCAAGCCAAAGATGTGTTATCAAGTGAAACAAAGTCAGGGTGTCTGTCTCACACAGTTTATTTAACAATAGGTAATAAGAAATCAAATTTAACAGTCTATACAGTGATCCAAAGTTCATATTTATAAGTAATCAACTTTAATTGCATGATTTACAACAGTTGAGGGTTTTTGCTCTCTATTTTCAAGTTTTATAGAAAGTGTGTGTGTGTGTGTGTGTGTGTGAGTGGGGGCAGGGTAAGGAGGAAGAAAACAAGCAAAGAAGAAACCCCCAGGGACATTTTGCATGTTAAAATCATCCCACCGGAATCGTTTCTTACCCTCTTTTTAATTTTTTTCCTTTGTTAGATGTAAAAATAACGAAAAAAATTCTTTCAAGAAACAGAAACCACAATATATAATACATCAATTTGGCAGCTGCCCCTGTATATTTTTGAAAAAGTCATTTTTCTCTCTACATGTACAAATTATTTTAATACTTGAAGTTTTACGCTCAGACTTACAGAATAGAAAATTTTCTGGAGCACAAAAGTTGACTTGAGGGGAAGAAAGGGAGGTTTTTTTTTTTTTTTTTTTAATGTTTTTTAAAAGAATGAACATCTTTGCACCCAGAGAAAAAAAATTGGTATTTTAATATATATTTATATATATTTATATATATATAGAATGTAATTTTAAAGTAACATTAACCCCTTTTGTCCTCTGGTTTTAGAAATGTTTTAACTCTTCCATAAAGTGAGGAAAATAGGGAAAAATGTCAACCATCTGCACCAGTAAATAATAACTATTAATATTACATATTTTCATTAATTTAAAAAAAATAATAAAACCTATTGGAGGTGCAAGGCAGGAGCATATTGTTTGGCTTCACAGGCCTCAGCCTCCTCCCAGTGCACACTTGAACCACACACACAAGGGGAAAAAAAGGCTGGTGGTAACCAGCCATAACAAAAATATATTCTTTGTATTCTATCATCCCTCAGGTTCATCTTGCATGTTTGCTTTAAACCACAAACGGCTACTGCACAGTTCTTACATGTTCCAAGGAAAATTGTCTTTTAGGCTACGAAAGATTCAAAAAAATTGTTTTCAGTACAAAAAGTCTTGTTAAGAGAAAATAATCTTTTTGCTCCCAAAATACTACAAGGTGTCTCTAGTGTATGTCTAGTGTACTCTGTGAGAGGTTTGAATTCAAGTCTGAGTTATCGGTGCTGAGTCCCAGGTCCGTGGCGCTTGCACCATGGAGATTTGCCATGCCTGGATTGCTAGCAAGCTGAGAAAGCATTGAATTCTGGTCCGGGCTGGCAAAATGCCCTTGTTCCATGGGGTTGGCCTGGGCAGCTACCAGTCCAGGATGCGGGGAACTTGTCTGTGGGGAAACGTGGTGTGGAGAAGGCTGAGGCTGCATCCTTGGAGAAGGGCTGGAGTGGGGGGGCTGGGACTGTGGCCGTGGAGAAGGGACAGGCTGCGGAGAGCGCACTTGATTGGAGAGAGAATTAGGGATCTGCTGGCCTTGTAGGTGTGGAGACTGGGCCTGATTTGGGAGCATATGCTGCTGGGGGCTCATGGGGTTGGGCTGAGCAGGAGACCCCATCTGTTGCTGAAGGAGTCGCTGCTGATAGGCCTGTAGACTGGCACCTGCCTCTGCTCCCAAGGCCTGGGGGAGCTGCCCCATCTGTCCCATATTTCCTTGTTGCATCTGTTGCATGTGATGTTGCATCCGCTGCTGCTGCTGCTGCTGTGGTGGGTAGCCAACTCCTTGGGGTTGCTGGAACTGGTTATGGTTGGCCATTCCTGGGCCTATTCCTGGCCCTGCTCCCTGTTGCTGCTGCTGTTGCATCATCTGTTGTCGTCTCAAGATGTCTCGGAATTGTGAAGGCATGGTGTTGTGGTTCATGTTCATCTGCTGAGCCTGGGGGCTCATCCCTCCCATGGGAGGCTGGAGTTGCTGCTGGGGTTGCTGCTGGGGCAGGCCAGCCCTCTGGAC
>NW_012102031.1:1521231-1521711 GCF_000951045.1 Mandrillus leucophaeus
AGGTGCATGCCATCACGCCCAGCTAATTTTTGTATTTTTAGTAGAGATAGGGTTTCACCATGTTGGCCAGGATGGTCTCGATCTCTTGACCTTGTGATCCGCCTGCCTCAGCCTCCAAAGTGCTGGGATTACAGGCATGAGCCACTGCGCTGGGCCAACTCTGTTGAACTTTTTAGAGGAACTGCTAGACTGTTTTCCATTTTCCATGATCACTAGCAGTGTATGAGGATTCCAGTTTCTCCCTATTCTAGCCAACACTTGGTATTGTCCTTTGGACTACTGCCATCTGAGTGGGTGTGAAGCAGTATCTCATTGTGGTTTTGACTTGCATTTCCCTAATGACTAACGGCTTTGAGCATCTTTTCACGTGCTTATTGGCCATTTGTATATCTTCTTTGGGGAAATATCTATTAAAATCCTTTGCCCATTTAAAAAATTACTCCTTTTTTCATTGTTGAGGGTAATTTTTTTTTTTTTTTT
>NW_012102031.1:1523031-1551872 GCF_000951045.1 Mandrillus leucophaeus
CTGCTGCTGTTGCATCATCTGTTGTCGTCTCAAGATGTCTCGGAATTGTGAAGGCATGGTGTTGTGGTTCATGTTCATCTGCTGAGCCTGGGGGCTCATCCCTCCCATGGGAGGCTGGAGTTGCTGCTGGGGTTGCTGCTGGGGCAGGCCAGCCCTCTGGACACCCGCCTGCATTGGATTCATGTTCTGCATGGCTGGATTGGAGTGGACCCCCTGCTGACCTGGCATGGTAGGTGGCTGCAGCCCTGGTTGCCCCTGGGGCATGCCAGGCTGCCCAGGGATGGGTTGTGGATTAGAGTTGGCATACTTGGCAGCCCGCTGCTTGATGAATGCAGCCAACAGCTGGGGGTTGGCGTGAAGAATACTAAGCACCTGTTGCTGCTGTAGGGGAGAGCTGGGAGACCTGAGAGTCCGCAAAAGGTTTTGTAAGGCTTGTTGAGACACAGTGCCTGGTTTGAGTGGGCTCACACCTATCTGGCCCAATCCTGGTTGTGGAGCCATGTTCAAGGGTTGACCATGCTGGGCCACTGACATCATGGCTGGCCTTGGCATCCCAGACTGTAGTTGCTGGGGCTGAGGCAATCCTCCTTGGCCCCAGGGTGGCTGTTGCTGCATCCCCGTCGGTCCCATCCCTGGCTCCAAATGCCCACTGGGACCTCTGGTCATGGGAGGTGGGTTCATACCCATGGGGGCCATGGGAGTCATCGGGGGCATCTGATGTTGGATTGGCCTTTGAAAAATTTGCACGTGGGCCATCTGGCGCTGCGTCTCTGCTGCTCTCTGAATCTGCATTGCCATTTCCACTGCTGCAGGTGGGGGCCCTGGAAGGGTTGGCTGAGCAGTCTGAGGAGGGGTTGGAGGGGTCACCTGGCCTGCTGCCTTACCCTGGGACACAGGGCCAGCAGCTTGAGTCCTGGGCAAGTAGGGTGGCATACTATTGGGAGGGGTAGGCTGAGGCTGAGAGGTGGGCTGGGGCGTCTGTGGGGTGGTTGGCTGTTGGCCAGTTGGTGTCGTTGGAGTGGCAGGAGTAGGGGAAGGGAGGCCCTGTTGCTGCCCGACCACACCAGTCCGCTGCATGCTGGCCATCCTCCTGCGAAGCATTTGGGCCTGTTGTAGTCGGTGCTGCAGCTGCTGCTGCCGGAGCTTCTGCTTGATGTTTAGGCAGAACGGCACTGGGCATTTGTTCTCCTGGCAGTGCTTGGCATGGTAGCAGCAGAGGGCGATGAGCTGCTTGCAGATGGGGCACCCGCCATTGGTTTTCCGTTTGCAACCCTTGGTATGCTGCACAACCCGCTTCATCTTCTGGCAGGATGGCAGGGAGCAATTGGCATTCCGACACTGGCAAGCATGGACCAGAGACTGGATGCAGCGCTGGATACTCAGGCGGCGAGAATCGCCTGGGCTCTGGGTGGCTGCAGCCTGCTGGTTGTTGCTCTCATCATCTAAGCCAAGACCTAATTTCTCCATTTTGTGGTCATGGTTTTTAGTGTTATAGCAGGTGATACACAAGTCATAATCCTAGAGAAAAAACAGGAAGTGCAGGTAAACTCTCCAAGATTTAAATCATTCAAAAGTATTTTGGATACTCTCTGGGCTGGAAAAGCCCCTTTCGTAGAACAAAAACTAGCCTCTTCAGCTCTGCCTCGCAAACACAAGGCCAGGCCCCTGCCATCCCACAGGCCTATATACAACACGAGGCTGCATGGCCCCTCAGAACAACCCTGCAGAGCTCACCTCCTTGTTCCCACAACCCAGTGCCTACCTCACAGACAGTACAGTGCCAGCGTGTCTCCACATGGTGCTTGCATTCATTGCAGGTGTAGACAAAGCGGTCCTGGCTCTGCGTGTGCAGCTCCACCAGCATGCACATGGTGGACCACTGGGCTCTTCGGAGTGAAGAGAACTCCAGGTGCTTGTCTCTTGCCAGCGTGAGAAACGCATCCCGACCATCCATCAGATCACAGGGGATGAGAGGGTCAGGATCAACAATGGGAGGCAGGGAGTTGGCAGTAGGGCCAGCAATGAGGCGGATCACAAAGAAGACCTGCAAAACACACAATCTCTTTTTTTGAGACAGGGCCTCAGCCTCTCACCCAGACTGGAGTGCAGTGGTGTGCTCTTGGCTCACTACAACCTCTGCCTCCTGGGCTCAAGCAATTATCCCACCTTGGCTTCCTGAATAGCTGAGACCACAGGCCCACACCACCACACCTGGCTAATTTCTGCATTTTTTGTAGAGACGAGGTTTTACCATGTTACCCAGGCTAGTCTCAAACTCCTGAGCTCAAGTGATCTGCCTGCCTCAGCCTCCCAGAGTGCTGGGATTACAGGTGTGAGCAGGTAAAGCAGGCTAAGCACCAATGAGACTGGCGAATGCTGTTTCATTTTGTTTTTTTTTTGTTTTTTTTTTTTGAGACAGAGTCTCTGTCACCCAGGCTGGAGTGCAGTGGCCGGATCTCGGCTCACTGCAAGCTCCGCCTCCTGGGTTTACGCCATTCTCCTGCCTCAGCCTCCTGAGTAGCTGGGACTACAGGCGCCCGCCACCGAGCCTGGCTAGTTTTTTTTCTTTTTTTTTTTTTTTTTTTGTACTTTTTTAGTAGAGACGGGGTTTCACCGTGTTAGCCAGGATGGTCTCGGCCTCCCAAAGTGCTGGAACTACAGGCTTGAGCCACCGCGCCCGGCCATGCTGAGTTAGTTTTACCATACTCCTCCTGCTCTCCTTTTCCTGCTTTACCTTTTTGGTCTCTTGAGACTGTCTATAAATAGAACTGAAATGCACATCCTGTGATTTTTTCTCCCTCATTCAATAACTCCTTCAGAGTAAGAATGGTCTAGGTCAGGTAGAGCACCACACACAGTGGACATTTTGCCCCAAGGCAGTCTACTTTAAGATGCAATCCATGGTTTAACCTCAAACTAATTACAACAAACCAGACAAATCCAAATATGGAGACAGTATGAAAAACAACTGGCCTGGACTCATGAAGGTCCCCTGTGCAACTTTCCTGTGTAACTTTTCCTACAGGTTTGAAAGGGAGTGGAATGGATAAAAAATCTTAGTCCTTGTAGACAGAGCAATAAAATTCTGGTTCACTGAAGTTTGAAAAGAACTCGTTAACAACCATCAATTCTCATAACCATTAGTGTAAAAGGTATAAAAAGCTGGTATTATTATGTATTTGACATTAATTAGTATATAACTATAAATGCCTATTAAAGTAACAAAATGTAAAACATCACCTTAAGAAATTAGGAACTTGTGAGAAACTGCTGTATTGATAACAGATTATTCAACATCTGTGCACACTGGCAGCCACACTCACAGTGTCTCTGGCCAGCAATGTTCGCTGCTTCTGCCACCCTACAACCAGGCCAATACCTACATTTACAACCTAAATTGAATGTGTCCACAATTTAAGTCAAACCTATTACAATATATTCTAAGGGCTTTTCCCAACTGCCTAGGATTCTGTGGCATTACTTACTGCTTGAAATAGCTAGTAACTATTGTTAATAATCATTACCTAAGTGAGGTAACCTCCAAAGTGCTGGGATTACAGGCATGAGCCACCATGCCCAGCGAACAGTGATTTTATTCATTTTTTTTCTTTTTGGAGACAGAGTTTCGCTCTCGTTGCCCAGGCTGGAGTGCAATGGCACGATCTCGGCTCACTGCAACCTCCGCCTCCTGGGTTCAAGCAATTCTCCTGCCTCTGCCTCCCGAGTAGCTGGGATTACTGGCGCCTGTCACCACACCTGGCTAATTTTTGTATTTTTAGTAGAGACAGGGTTTCACCACGTTGGTCAGGCTGGTCTTGAACTCGTGACCTCAGGTGATCTACCACGCCTGGCCAGAAATCTTGCTGTTTTCCCCCAACTGTGTGGGTGGCTGCATCTTACCTCTTTATGCTTCTCCATGGTGGCATATAGTTTCTGTGAGAGGTCGTTAGATACATTGGGCATCCCAGGTTTCTTCTTGTTGCCCCTACTTAGGCTGCTCTTATTTTTGCTGGTTTTCTTATTATTCTTCTTTTTAGCATTTTTACTGTCTCCCTTGGTCACCTGCAGAGTAGCACAAAGGAGACAAGAAAATAAGGTTTTTGTTAAGTAATCTGGGAATAACACTATTGAATATCTCCATTCTTTGAAACTAGGTATCATAATCTTACGCTTGTATCTTATTTTACTAGCTGTTCTCTTCACTTATTCCTTCTCCTTTGTTATTTGAACTAATTTTCTCCCAGTGATCCTTCATTAAGGCAATGGCAGCCCTTTAGCTTTCTGCCTAGAAGAGGCCACAGAATGTACAGACCCTGTAGATTGAATGTATCCCAGATTGGAGTTAGGGAACAAGGAAGGGTTGGCACTTTGGGGTAGTGCAGAGTGTATCAAAATGGGGAGCCAGAAGACCTTGGTTTTATCTCCTTCCACCCACATTCTAAAATGTATGAGCCCACAAATACAAAACGATAAGGCTGTAAGAGTTTGTTAACAGACTATTTAAGGGAGCCTTTTGTAAGTTAAATTCAATGGAGGTAATTCTAGATATGCTATAGGGAAGTAACTGGTGAGGTTACTAAGCCGTAATAACAGGTAAATTCTGGCTCAGGCCTGTTTTGCATAGCTAAGAATGGTTTTTACATTTAAAAAGAGCGTGTGTGGTTTTAGAAGAGAGAAAATATGCCAGAGATATGTGACACACAAGGCCTATAATATTCATAACCTAGTCCTTCCACATAAGTTACCAGTTTTTCAGGATTTCCTTCAGTTTCTTTTATCATTTCACATTACTCATAGTCTGAGATACCATTTTAAAATGGGGTCTGATGCTTTGGAAGTTTAATACCACTGAAACGGAACCCTAGTAACCTTTCTAAGCCAACATTTCTTGCCCAACTTAAAGAGCTCTTTCACACCTGAGAGGTTTAAAACCCAATTGAAAGTTTAAATGCACTTCTGGATTAAATATTATAGAAGTTTCAAAGGAAACTCAATGCCCTTACATCTGTGCTTTCATTGCTGGTGTTTTCTTCTCGTTTTCTCTCTTCTTCCTCCTGTTCCAGTTCCTTAATGCTTTCTTCCAGAACATTGGGCCAGAAATCACCCTCGAAGTAAGGCAATTCCTTTGCACTTGTTAATCTATCTTCAGTAGCTTGTTTAAAAATATCCTGTGAAAACAAGCATGTACAAATAGGAATTCCTATGTTCTTTTAAAGCATTGATTATAAAGAATCATGGCTGACAAGAAACATGAAAGCTTAAAATGTCTTGAAAGCTGGCAGACACTATATACCTAAGCCATAAACCAGGGAGCTATTTAGAAAAACAGTGAAAAGGCCTGGCCTAAAGTCAGTATTTCTGGTTTTCTATTTCTTCTACCCACAAAAGCAGGGAGCTTATCTGCCTTTATATAATCAAGTGGCAATTATCCTTCGAGGATCGATGTCAGGGTGGTAGCACCATCATGCAAGCCATGGCCCTTACCACAGAGTATGTGGTGTGAAGCATGCCCTCCTCACACCCATCTTTGGAATTTCAGCAGCTTTTATTGATAGCTTTGTTCAAAATGCCCAAAACTACAAATACTGGAAACAGTATCTGCTGCAGAATGATTCGCTGGGCAGCTTAGGAAAACTTCTTTATTTAGTTGAACTACTAAATTGAGGAAGACAAGTCTGTATCATGAGACAGCCTATATTCATGAATGTTTAAAATAATATTAAGTAAGAATATATTTTTGGCCAGGTGCAGTAGCTCACACCTGTAATCCCAGCACTTTGGGAGGCTGAGGCACGTAGATCACCAGAGGTTGGGAGTTCGAGACCAGCCTGACCAACATGGAGAAACCCCATCTCCACTAAAAATACAAAAAATTAGCCCAGTGTAGTGGTGCATGCCTGTAATTCCAGCTACTCGGGAGGCTGAGGTAGGACAATCGCTTGAACCTGGGAAATAAGAGATTGCAGTGAGCCTAGATCGTACCATTGCACTCCAGCCTGAGCAACAAGAGTGAAACTGTCCCCAAAACAAAAACAAAAACATATTTTTGGCTGGGTGAGGTGGCTCATGCCTGTAATCCCAGCACTTTGGGAGGCTGAGATGGGTGGATCACTTGAGCTCAGGAGTTTGAGACCAGCCTGGGCAACATAGTGAAATCCTGTCTCTACAAAAAATATACAAAAATTAGCCAGGTATGGTGGTGTGCACCTGTAGTCCCAGCAACTCAGGAAGCTGAGGTGGGAGGATGGCTTGAGCCTGGGAGGCACAGGTTGCAGTGAGCAGATATCATGCCACTGTACCCTAGAGCTTGGGTGACAGAGAGTGACCCTGTCTGAAAACAAAACATCCCCACCCCTAAAACCCTAACCAACCCAAACCAAACAAAAAAACAAAAACAAAACAAAAAGAGCTATTTTAAGGCCAGGCACAGTGGCTCATGCCTGTAATCCCAGCACTTTGGACTGCTTGAGGCCAAGAGTTCAAGTCCAGCCTGGGCAGCATGGCAATACCCCAACTCTACCCCCCTAAAAAAAAAATAAAATAAAATTTTGGTTACATGTTTAAAACAGGGATCTCTTGATCTTCTTGATCTACCACTCTTCAAAACCTGGTTTTTCTTACATTAGAAAATTTTGAATATACAAAATAAAAGCAATCAAATTAGCATTTTTAGGAATTACATGCAAGAGGTAGAACAAATAAGACTTGTTTAAAAAAAAAAAAAGTTAAATGACAGAATACAGAGCAGCAACATTAGTGTATTTCCAGATCTACCGTCAGCACCTGGCCCCCATGTCCCAACTGACCTTGTAGTCATGGACAATACGCTCTGATACAGCCTTGTCAAGCATTTTTTTGTACCATTCCTGCAGTCGCTTGGGCTTGGGTATCTTCTGGTCAGGAGGATGGCAATGGAAGATATAATCATCTCCCTCACTTGGTGGACATGCCCAAATATGCCCTGTTGTGTAACTAGCAATACAAAGAGAACATTAAGGAAAAAAGATCATCTATTCTAGAAGGGCTACACTTTAAACCACAAAGTGGAGTTGATATAGATACCAATAATTTTTCCCAAGATAACACAGTGTATAACCCAGCATGAGATTAACATTGTGAGACCAAAATTAGGCATAACTCACAGTAATTTAAACAATGGATCTCATACTGCCTCTATTTTTGGAGGCTATGGCGGGATGTTGTGAATCTCAGTCAGAAAGCAGATGACTTAGCCCTGGATCCAAAAACCCTAAGTTTGCATGTTAAGACCAAATGAAGATTACGTTGTGAAGGAAAATGGACCCGTTTAACAAGAGAGCTAAATTAAAAGGCACACTATTCAGAGAAACAGTCTTCAAGATGAGGGAATGAATGTTTCCAATGACATACATACTCTAAAGGTAAGAAGTATTTCCAGAGCTGTTTCTGGTCTTGATACCCAGGTTATAAAAGGATCAAATGCAGTTAAAATTCTGCCCTCAAATGAGAGGCACAAATCAAACTTCAAAGCAAACTGGACCCAATAGCTCAGCTGAACAAAACAAAACTGATGTTGGATTGGTGATAGAGTCAACATATCCATTTCTCTCCTACTGACAACATTAACTTCAAAGGGGCTCTAACAAAGTTGAGAGACTTGTTAGGTAAGAACTAAAATGAGGAAAAAAAGGCAGAGTTACATATTTGCAAATTTAACCTGTATCTCACCAGAATGCCCTAATAAAAAAAAATTTATCAAAATATGCTTACCCTAATTTCTTGACATATTCTAAATATCCAATCAGGATTTCATGATAGACTGCAGTCCTCAAGCATTTAGGACGGAAGAAATGAACACTATCGAGGTAAGATATGTATACTCTCCTATACAAAATGAAGAGAAAAAAAGAAAAGTCAAGTCTACTGAGTTATTTACTCCATGTGCCTAATAACTCTCTCTCACTCTCCCAGGCTCTTTGCTCACGTCGTTATTTGTGAAACTCATCACAGGCAGGTGGGCGACTCCACTGTGAACCCTTCAGGAAAGTTCAGCAAGCCTGTGGTTTCCTTCTATTTGAAGTAACTAGCAGTGCCTGGCACATACACATCCATCAGTATTTGGTGATTCCTATACATTATCCAGATTTAAGCTCATTTTCTGAAGAGTAGTACGTTTGTTTCCAAATTCCCATTTCAGGTTGCTATTCATATCCTTTATTATTATGGCCACAGAAGAGCAGAATCAAGCAGTTATTTTGTTTGGGGGTTTGTTTTTTAATCTGTTTCACTTTACAATTATTGTACACTTGAGATTCTGCATTTCCAAACCAAGCACACTCAACATTTTCTTGCCTGTTATACTCTTCTGCCTATTATAATTTGGAACTCCCACACAAATCCGGAGCTAGCCACTGTGAGCCAGTCATACCTCTGGTTGGGTGGAGGGCAGTCAGAGCCATACTCTTGAACATGCATGCCAAAGAAGCACAGGTCAACGCCATCAATTTCTTCAAAGGCAAAGAGGGCTTTGGTTCGGTATGGAAAGGATTCTGCCATCTCTCCACTGTCCACAAACCTATACGATTGAGATAGTGGGAGGACCACAACATAAATTCATTCAGATTGCAATCACCAATGGTAACCACGTATGAGCAATTTTGGATCCATGAGAGAAGAAAAGTGAAATGACTAGATACCTTGCTTTCATGCCTGGTTTTACTTCCACGGTTTTGTCAGAAGCATGAACTACTCTAACAGTGACCTCTCCTGACTCAGGGTGATTCTGTCGCCTCAGAAAGTCATTCACACGATTCTCTAGAAAGGTGCCAAGTCTGGTAGATGGCAACCCTAGGAATGTAAAAGTTAAAAGTTACTGAGGTGCAGATTTACTATTGTTAGTCTTAAGGTTCAACCTTAAATCTCATTTGTACTTTTTTCAATACAAACAGGGTAACTTGGTGAAATTTTAAAAAATCACAGCATATTTAAGTATTCACTACTTTGCAGATTTGCATGTCGTATTAGTGCAGGGAACATGCTAATCTTCTCTGTATCATTCTAATTTTAATATATGTGCTGTTAAAGCAGACACAGTACTCAATAATTTCTAAATGTCATTTTCCCCAACTTGTCATTTTGAAAAATTTCCAATTTTGGAAGAGTTTATAAAAATACAGAACAGGGGCTGGTTGCAGTGGCTCACGCCTGTAATCCCAGCACTTTGGGAGGCTGAGGCGGGCAGATCACCTGAGGTCAGAAGTTCGAGACCGGCCTGGCCAGCATGCTGAAACCCCGTCTCTACTAAAAATACAAGAATTAGCTGGGCATGGTGGCACACGCCTGTAATCCCAGCTACTCAGGAGGCTGAGGCAGGAGAATCGCTGGAACTCGGGAGGCGGAGGTTGCGGTGAGCCGAGATTGTGCCACTATGGGTGTCAGAGTGAGACTCTGTCTCAAAAAAAAAAAAAAACCCAAAAAACAAAAACAAACAAATAGAACAATGGCCAGGAGACAAGGCTCACACCTATAATCCTAATCCCTGCACTTTGGGAGGCTGAGGTGGGAGGACTGCTTGAATCCAGGAGTTCAAGATCAGCCTGGACAACACAGTGAAACCTTGTTTCCAAAAAACAAAAACAAAATGCAACCAACCATATATATATATATATATAAAAAAAAATATAATGAACATCTCTATGTACTTCACCTAGATTGCAGTACTATTTTAAAGTAACAAAGACTGGGCATTTTGAGAAACCTTACAAGAATCAAAGTAATCTGTAGATCAGTAAAACACACCAAAACTAAATCAAATGCTACATTTAGATTATTAGTGTTAATTACTTATATGATAAAATTTTTGACATCCTCCTGGCACAACAGAAAAGAATCACATACGGCCAAAAGGCAGCCCATATAAATGGTGTGAACTGAGGGGCTGGGTATGGTGGCTCACACCTATAATCCCAGTACTTTGGGAGACCAAGGTGGGTGGATCACCTGTGATCAGGAGTTTGAGATCAGCCTGGCCAACATGGCAAAACTCCATCTCTACTAAAAATACAAAAATTAGCTGGGTGTGGAGGCACATGCCTGTAGTCCCAGCTATACTGGAGGCTGAGACAGAAGAATCACATGAACCTGGGAGGTGAAGGTTGCAGTAAGTTGAGATCGTGCCACTGCACTGCAGCCTGAGTGACAGAGCGAGACTCTCAAAAAATAAAATAAAAAATAATAAACAAACAAACAGAGGGATGGCAATTCTGGCCAATCATTTCCACGCCTTATTCCTCCTTTATGAAATGCCTCAAATAGGGAAAAATATAAGAACAGGAAAAACACATATTTTGTGCATTCCACAAATCCGTTCCTTGGAAATTTTTCTTTGGTCTAATAGATTTCACACCAAAAAGCATATTGCAGATCAACTCATAAAGAGATTATAGAATTATTTTATTTTCACTCTGATTACCACTGTGATTAAAAACAAAGTAATTCACTTTGAATGGTTTCTTATCTAGGCTTCAGGTAAGTTTTGCCAAAATTTACCTTTAAGAATAAAACTTACTTTTAGCAGAAAACTTATTTTCTTTCCTAGTTCGTGCACTTTTCTTTAAACAGCCATCACAGACGAATCTAAATGTAAACCAAAACTTTGCTTACACAACTTAAAGAAACCATTAAATTTATATTAACAAAAAGTTAAAATTCAAATCTAGCGGAAGTATTTCTAAACTTCTAGCGAAGAGTTAATAAAACTAATATACAAAGAGCTTTTAGAAACCAGTAAGAACAAAAAAGATAACTGAAAAACAAGCAACAGACATGAAGGGCATATAAATTGGCTTACACATGAAAAGATGATCAAGGATCACAAATCAAGGTAGGATTTTTTTTCCCCAACCACACTGGCAAAACCTAAGTGGTGACATTCCCTATATGCTACTAGTTGGAATGTACATTTTGAGAGTAGAACCAATAGTTTCAGTTACTGCAGATGCACATGATATGTGTCGCTAAGTAGAGTTTCTTGTATAAACTTGTTCACCAACCAAGTAAATAAATGGATTATAGTATATTACAGAATACTATGCATCCATTAAAAATGCAACAGATATACGTAAGTGTCTATGACCAGCTGGGTGTGGTGCCTCATGCCTGTAATCCCAGTACTTTGGGAGGCCGAGGTGGGTGGATCATTTGAGGCCAGGAGTTGACCACCCCGACAACATAATGAAAACCCGTCTCTAATAAAAATACAAGAATTAGTCGGGCATGGTGGTACGTGCCTGTAATCCCAGCTACTTGGGAGGCTGAAGCAGGAGAACTGCTTGAACCCAGGAGGCGGAGGTTGCAGTGAGCTGAGATCGCACCACTGCACTCCAGCCTGGGCGATGAAAGTGATACTCAAAAAAAAAAAAAAAAAAGTCTATGACCTATAACAAGATACAAAAATTAAATACACATAAATCAAGAAAATGTGCCGGGTGCAGTGGCTCATGCTTGTAATCTCAGCACTTTGGGAGGCCAAGGCAGGCGGATCACCTGAGGTCAGGAGTTCGAGACCAGCCTGACCAACATGGAGAAACCTCGTCTCTACTAAAAATACAAAATTAGCTGGGTCAGGCGTGGTGGCACATGCCTGTAATCCCAGGTACTAGGGAGGTTGAGGCAGGAGAACTGCTTGAACCTGGGAGGCGGAGGTTGTGGTGAGCCCAGATTGCACCATTGCACTCCAGCCTGGGCAACAAGAGTGAAACTCCATCTCAAAAAAAGAAAAGAAAATGTATGATTCTATGTACAAAAGAGTGTTATTCCTGTGGCGAGGAATCTGGGTGGGAAGAAAGAAGCTAAGACTGTCACTTTTTACTTCATAAATTGTCATACTATTCAAATTTTATAATGAACATAAATTACTTTTAAGAAAAAGGAAGCTTAACACAGTAATAACAGATTATTTTCATTCAGCTGACTGATCCTAAATTGGAAGAACCACGAGAAGTCTCTTAATCATTCTTACAAAGTCTGTAAGGAAAGCACTAAAAACGCACACTTAAAAGACAAGTCATGCTGAAGATAAAGTATCCACTAAATCATCACCTATTTTCCTTAGTGTTATTTTCTATGTGAAAATAACAGTGAAAAAAAGAAAAGTGGAATTTGTCAATTAGCCTGCCCTTTCTTGTAACCTCCAAATCAGGAACAACAATCAGTCCAAGAACAGAGCAGAAGACATGGAGATCCCATCCTAATGAGAGGCACTGGATGTCCCATATACCCACTTCCTTTGGAACATGGCTGGGATTAGTTCCTCTTGTACAGAGCGATAGCCCCTCCCTTTTACTAGGCAATTACACTATGACTACAGCCTTATAACTTGCTGTCCCTGCCCTAACCAAAAGGTGACACTTACCAGGGCCAGACCACTTGGTATGCCATTAGCAGCATGATCCTAGTTTCTAGATGCCTGAATAAAAGCATTTACTTTTTGCTTCGAGACAGAGTCTCACTCTGTCACCCAGGCTGGAATGCAGTGGCGTGATCTCAGCTCACTGCAACCTCCCACTCCCAGGTTCAAGTGATTCTCTTGCCTCTGCCTCCCTCCCGAGTAGCTGGATTACAGGCGTGCACCACCACGCCAGGCTAATTTTTCTATTTTCAGTAGAGACGAGGTTCTGCCATATTGGTCAGGCTGGTCTGGAACCCCCGACCTCAGGTGATCCACCCACCTCAGCCTCCCAAAGTGCTGGGATTACAGGCGTAAGCCAGCTTGCCTGGCCAAAAGCATTTACTTTGGATGTGTAATAACTACAATATAATTTAAAAAATCCAGCAGAATATATTTATATGGCTAAAAAGAATGCATAAAAATAAGATAAAAATCTATTTTTGGATACTAGGTTACTTAATTTTTAAAAAGTGAACTGTTAATTATCGAGGCCAAAGAAAACAATTTAAAGATAGTGACTTTGAAGATATAATACAGTCATTGCATAGAATAAAAAAACTTGTTAATATTCATGATAACGAAAAATTCCAGAGAAAGTAACAATGTAAGCCTTACCCAGCGGGCCAGATGATCTCATGGTGAAGGACACAAATCTGATGCATCTTTCTTCCGCACTCTGTACATTCAACAAACCTGGAAGAGCAGAGCCAGTTCCAACATTAACCCCAAACCTTAACCAAATGAAAACTTCCAGTATTTCCCATGACTTCTGACAAAGACAGCCAAGGTCATGACCAAATAACCAAAATAGTTTAAATAAAGTTTCTGTTTCTTTAGAGATACGGTCTCTGTTGCACAGGCTGCAGTGGGTGGCACGATCACAGCTCACTGTAACCTTGAACTCCTGGGCTCAAGCCACTTTCCTGCCTTGGCTTCTCAGCTACCTGGCTAGGACAGGCACACACCATCGTGCCTGGCTAATTTTTTTTTTTTTAGATGGAATCTCTCTCTGTCACCCAGGCTGGAGTGCAGTGGATCTTGGCTCACTTCAACCCCTGCCTCCCAGGATTCAGCGATTCTCCTGCCTCAGCCCCACCGAGTAGCTGGGATTACAGGCACGCACCACCACGCACAGCTAATTTATGTATTTTTAGTAGAGACAGGGTTTTGCCATGTTGGCCAGGCTGGTCTCGAACTCCTGACCTCGGGTGATCTGCCTGCCTTGGCCTCTCAAAGTGCTGGGATTACAGATGGGGGCCACTGTGCGCAGCCAAGAGATTACTGGTGCTGAAAATTCCAAATAAATCAAAATACCATCCCATCCATTTTAGGAACATCTAGAAAACACACATTTCAGTCCTCCATGCTCTAAAAGGCCTCACTGCAAACTAGAAGTTTAGATCTTTAATGTTTCGCATTCAACATCAAGAACATTAAAATTAACATTAAGAAATAATCTTCCTTAGTACTTCAATGTTTTCCATAGTTTTACTATCCATTAGATGTATGTTATGTAGATTTAGCCCAAAAATATAGGATCATCTGATTGGTCATGCAAACCAAGAGAATAAAAGGGAAAAAGAAAAGTCAAAGCGTACTGACTATTCAAGGGGATCGTACTTACAGTTCAGGATCCAGTGTGTCATTTTTTCTTTTGGAAAATTGTTCTTTATTTATTGTACTAAGGAGAGAAAAGGGACACAATGAGAAAAAGAGATAGAGATGAGCAATCTGACTGTATTCTAACCAAAGTAACAAACTTCAAAGTATAAACAGATTCAGGTTTTTAAAGAATACATATTTAAATAGCTGCATTTCTGGCTCACACAAAATGCATGTTTATGTAAAGGAATGTTCTATAGGACTTCATAGTAAATAAATTTCCTCTTATCAGAAATTGAGAACCCAGGAAGAACTAGAAATACGATTCCTTCTTTTCCTTTTAAAATCTTGTCTATTACTACCCTTGGTGTTAGGTATTTATATCTTTTTACAGTTTAATGTTCCTAGACTGAATTACAAAAGATGGTGTGTATACTGGGAAGTAAATCACTACTTAAATAAAAAGTCTTTTTTCACAAACAACTTTTTACATCAATATAAAATTTCAACATTAAGAATGCATGTTTTGGGGTAATTTTGAAGTACAAAAATCCCATATTTAACATTTTAAAATTTCACATGGCTTCCCATCCTGAAACCCTGCATTAACACACTGCTCATAGCCTCACTACATACAAAAGCTAACAGTCTTACCATTCTCCAACTAGAATTCACATTAGGGGGCCCAACTTGGACTTCCGTTATACTTCCTTACAAAAATGAGGACATGTCCACACTGAAAACTGTGTCTTATACTAGTTATGGTCTAGAGATTCATTCGTCTCTGTTAATAGCATTTTCCTGAATGGCCTGTCTTGCTACTCCAAGTGCAATCTGAAGACCAGCAGCACCGCAACAATCTGGGAGTTAGAAACAGACACTTGGGTCCACCATAGGCCTGCAGAATTGGGAAGGGTCCTGTTCCTACACTTTTCAAAGTTAGAGATGTACTGCCTTAAAGTTTAGAGTATTTGGTAAGCCACCTGAGAGAGTTCAATGGCAAGGCTTACATCTCTTCTGGCATCAAGGAAACTTACCCTAGAGCTAACCTTCCTGGCTTAACCAAGTGTCAAAATGTTTCAAGGATCAAAGCCTCCTAGTAACTACTCTCCTAGCTAGCACCCAGACACTGCTATCATTACAACCCAATTTAGAAAAATTAACCAGCTTTTCTCAGAAGCCCCATTTTTACTAGGAACAAGACAATTCCATATGTTTGTGCAATGTCCTAAACAGAAGAAAGAACCTGCAATAATATTAAATTTACACTAAACAATTTTTCCTTCTTAAATAGTCCCAGTATGAATTCTAAAACTATTAGACTATCTGTTTGAAATTTTTTTCTTGGCCATTTACTAAGTGGTAAGAGCTTGTGAGATTGCAAAGCACAAGCAAATCTCTTAAACCCCTGCATGTTGTTAAAGTCTATTATTCACTATAACAGTGACTTGGATCTTCTGTTAACCTACAAGAGAAGGGCATAAGGTGGTTATCAGTTCAATTACCCTCAAACTCAGAACAGTTAATAATGATATTTTCTTGTACTAACCTTCCAATTTTTCGAAGATAAGCTGATTGCTTCCTATACAGAACACTTTTACTAGAACTAAGATGACTGCCTACCGCTGACATATTCCCTAGTTCAGTGATGTCTCCATAAAGCTTTATACTATGATGGATATGTTCTCTATCTGTGCTGACCAATATGGCAGCCACCAGACACAGCTATAGCTACTGAACACTTGAAATGTGAGTAGTCCATGTGATAAACAATTTTTATTTAAATTAATTTGCATTTAAATAGCAACATGTGGCTAATGGCTACCATATTCAACAGCATAGCTTAAGTTCATTTGGAAATAAGCCTATGCATAATCACCAGACAACAAACTAATTAGCACTTTTCAAAATAATGCAGTTACTTACGTTTGAGGCTGGGAAGGGTCATCCCCCAAAGAAACGCTCTCCCCTTGGATCTCATTGAAACACTTCTCACAGAAATGATACCTGTCGGCAAGAAGGCCATACTGGGGTGAACTGTTCCGTTCACACAACACAGCCCAAGCCAAGCAACGAAGCCACCAATCACAGCAGGCCAAGGAGGGGGACGGGAGCAGAGAGCAGGTCATCAACGGCGACAAGGACATTCAATGATGCAGATATATGGGCCCCACAGTTTGGGTTTTGTTTTTTTTTTTGTTTTTTTGGTTTTTTTTGGTTTTTTTGCAATCAAAGCCAAGTGCAGACAACGACAAGCATGAGGGAGAAAAAAAAAAACACAAAACAAACGAAGAAATGAGGGATTGCAAGACAACAAAAAACATAAAAGCAAGACAGAACAACACAAAGCAGAAAGCCAAGGCAAAGCACAGATTAGCATTAAATATCTCAAATGGGATCACAAGTAGCAAATGATTACTGCAAATAAAAGCAAAAGTTTCAATTACACAGACCCATATCCTTTCATTTCAGCAATTAACGCTATGTGATGTAAATAATCAAAAGGAGGAAGAAGGATAAATATACCAGGGAGAGAAGAACTGCTACTCATTACCTAAGTATAGACATCACACCTCTTCCCACTTACAAAACAAAAAACCACAGCCCCTGCCCCCGACCCCAAAAGCCCACTATAGATACAACTGCAGAAAACAATAATCTAAAACAACCATTGCCAGGCACAGTGGCTCATGCCTGTAATCCTAGCACTTTGGAAGGCCGAGAGGGTGGATCACCTGAGGTCAGGAGTTCGAGACCAGCCTGGCCAACATGGTGAAACCCTGTCTCTACTAAAAATACAAAAATTAGCCAGGCATGGTGGCACACATCTGTAATCCCAACTATTTGGAAGGCTGAGGCAGAAGAATCGCTTGAACCCAGGAGACGGAGGTTACAGTGAGCTGAGATTGCGCCACTGCACTCCAGCCTGGGTGACAGAGTGAGACCCTGTCTCAATAAACAAAGAAAAAAATTTTTTACTGAAAAGCCTGCACAAGTAGTTAAATACTGACTACAGCCATCAAGTGACACATTTCAAAAGGAAGTGATGTGTGCAGGTACCTGATTAAAGATGGCTTGGTGCAAAGATAAACACTTTAGACTACTGTTGTAGTAAACATGAGAAAAGTTTCCTGTCAAGTTACTTGCTTTTTTAAACATAAGATACTTATAAACAACTTGAGTCCCACCTTTTCTAGGTTTCAAATGAATAAAAAGCTAGAATTTTACTCACTGCAAAATCAAAGCATTAGAAGCACACCTAACTTTTTGTAAATAAAAGAAAAAGTTTAAGTGACTTTTCAAAGCTAGAAATGCATCTGCAGCACACAAGTTCAGCAAAAATGAACACCATGGATTTGGTATTAACAAATAAAGGGTAGACTGGGCACGGTGGCTCACACCTGTAATCCCAGCACTTTGGGAGGCCAAGGCGGGTGGATCATGAGGTCAGGAGATCGAGACCATCCTGGCTAACACGGTAAAACCCCGTCTCGACTAAAAAAAAAAAAAAAATTAGCCGGGTGTAGTGGCGGGCGCCTGTAGTCCCAGCTACCCATGAGGCTGAGACAGGAGAATGGCATCAACCCGGGAGGCAGAGCTTGCAGTGAGCTGAGACAGTGCCACTGCACTCCATCCTGGGTGATAGAGCAAGACTCCGTCTCAAAACAAAAACAAATAAAGGGTATTAATACCATCCTGCCTTATTATTGTATCAGAGCCCCATATAAATACCCAATGCAAGCTGTATTTGTAGGTGATCACTGATAACAGCAGACAAATTGTGGTTAAGATAGATTAGTGAATGCGATTTATGTAATTACAGCCATTGATTGGGCAGGAGAAAATAAGGGAGGTGCCTCGTTTATTAGACTCAAATCATCCTCTGTCACATACAAGGCTGTATTGAGAAAAGTAAGGTACAAACCTATGTGAGGTTTTCCTTTTAATTTGCTTAATGAGGCAAAGAAAAGACTCCAGAATCCTGTTTTCATGTATTCTAAGAACAACTACTTAGGGATAGGCCTCATATAAAAAGGAAACATTTCCAAAACGCTGTCTAGCGAGTTTCAAAGTTTAAGAATCTTCTCAGTTTTGCCTCAGGCTGTGGTGATCACTAAAAACACAGTAGAAAGAGAAGTGGGGCCTGGCATATAGGCCCATCTATGCCAACAACTCACAAAGTTGCTTAACTTCTCAAGGTTTTGGGAGGAACCCTGGTAACTGATGCAAGGCTACTCTGATAGAAAATTTTATAATTCTGCAAACAAAGGCAGAAGGCAAAAAACAGAACTTGTGCTATACAGCTGTCTTCAAGCAAAATACACATGAACCATGACTGTATGTGTGCTGGCCCATCCGCATGCACTCCCTGGACAAGTGGACACATGGACCATAGCCCACACCTGGCCAAGCTTACCTGTTCTGGTAACTGTAATAAGTGGCATCACGAGGTATTGTGCACAACTGTTTGCCGTAGCAACACAGTGTCTGTGGAGAGAACTCCAACTGCAAAAGAAACCATTTGTTAAAATGCACAGAGGCCTTAAGGACAAGCTAGAACAGTAAGAATGGCAAATTAGAAACAAAAGTCAGTGGTGTCTTAGTTCTCATTTATGTTAATTATAATGGGCTAATTCAGTTCTTGAAAATCATTCTTGGTATACTACTACATTATTTCAAAACACTGAGGTAAGCTTAGCAGTCATATCCTTCCATCACTTTACCAAAGAACCCAACAGGAGTATCTGGGCAGGGTAGCACATGCCTGCAGTGCTCAGGAAGCTGAGGTGGGAAGACTGCGTGAGCCCTAGAGTTCCAGACCAGCTTAGGTAACACAGCAAGACCACAGTCTTATTTTAAAAACAAAAAACCAATTATGTGAATTAGTATGTACAGGAAAGTCAGCACATGCTGAGGAATCTGCACCCATAGGTGAATATAAGAATGCCCCTACTCCAGATGAGCTCACAGTCTGTTGATTATTTAATTGATCAACTTTTCCATACAATTGCCACTTCTGAAAAAATGCCTTTAAAGAAAGTCCATTTCTTTTTTTTTTTTTTTTGAGACAGAGTCTCGCTCTGTCGCCCAGGCTGGAGTGCAGTGGTGCAATCTCGGCTCACTGCAAGCTCCGCCTCCCGGGTTTACGCCATTCTCCTGCCTCAGCCTCCCGAGTAGCTGGGACTACAGGCGCCCGCCACCTCGCCCAGCTAGTTTTTTGTATTTTTTAGTGGAGACGGGGTTTCACCATGTTAGCCCATGTTAGGATGGTCTCCATCTCCTGACCTTGTGATCCGCCCGTCTCGGCCTCCCAAAGTGCTGGGATTATAGGCTTGAGCCACCGCGCCCGGCCCAGAAAGTCCATTTCATATTAAGAGACATTACTACTGTGGCACACATTAAGAGACTGTGTCGGCTGGGAGAGGTGGCTCATGCCTGTAATTCCAGCACTTTGAGAGGCGGAGGCAGGAGGACTGCTTGAGCCCAGGAGTTCAAGACCAGCCTGAGCAACATAAGACCCTGTTTCTATAAAACAAATTTAATAAAAAAACCAGGCATGGTGGCGTACAGCTGTAGTCCCAGTTGCTCAGGAGGCTGAGGCAGGAGAATTGCTTGAGCCCAGGAGGTTGAGGCTGCAGTGAGCTATGACCTCACCACTGCACTCCAGCCTGGGAGAGTAAAACCCTGTCAAAAAGAAAAAAGAAAAAGGGGGAGAAAAAAAAAAAAAGCCATGTCAAAGCCAGAAGCAGGATATTCTCTTACCCTAGACACCACTGTATTATTCTAGGCATCCTAGAAAAGTTAAAGTCAAATCTGAAACACATTTCTTACCTTTCTGCCACAACAGTATCCAAGGCTTTGCATCACTGGGTCAATTTCTTGTTCAAAGACCTCAGAGAGCTTGGAGCAGTATTTGTATACCCGTGATGTTTTCCGGTTATATAACCAGGCATTATTGAACATAAGCCAAATATCATCGACATATTGCCAGGGCTCCTGATACTGTCCAGTGTCTAACTTCCTCTTAATGGTAGAAAGATCCATGGGGCTCTTCACAATATCAAAGTAATCCTAGAAAGATGACAAGTGATATCAAACATTACTCAAGTCTAACTATTTTTACGGGAGATAGAGTATCATCCATTATCATTGCTAATCTTCAGGCAGTGTTTTAGTTTCTGGCCTGTCTATATTCCCCAAGAGGTGACTGATGTCTATCACTTCTTTAAATCATTAGTCTACAGAGATATTAAACTACTCAAAGGGCAGAGAAACAGAACTGCTATGGACTTTCCAGACTTCAGGCTGATAGTCTACTGAAGCAACTTCAGGTACTTTATGAAAGTACATGTGAGATCAGTAAAGTTAAAGACGCTTAAAATTTTAGTACTAGAAGGGGTGTACAATGAGGAAACTAAGTCCACAGAACTTAAAGTGTTCCATCTGAAATGACAGCAAGATACAGGAAAAGAAAATTCCTAAAAGGCGTTTGTCTCTGGAAGTGCTTGACCTTTGAGACAGAGTCTCTGTCAACATGTTGCCCAGGCTAGAGTGCAGTGGCGCAATCCTGGCTCACTGCAACCTCTGCCTCCCTGGTTCGTTCAAACTATTCTCCTGCCTGAGCCTCCCAAGGGATTACAGGCGTGCACCACCATGCCCAGCTAATTTTTATATTTTTAGTAGAGATGCGCTTACAACAAGTTGGTCAGGCTGGTCTTGAACTCCTGACCTCAAGTGATCTGCCTGCCTTGGCCTCCCGAAGTGCTGGGATTAGAGGCATGAGCCACCATGCCCGGCCAAGTAACAGTTTAAAACCACCAAATGAAACCTGCCAGCACCCCAGTATATGGAGGCAACTTTAGAGAAACCCCGTCTCTACTAAAAAAAATTGGCCGGGTGTGGTGGCGCATGTCTGGAATCCCAGCTACTTGGGAGACTGAGAGACAGGAGAATTACTTCAACCCGCTAAGCAGAGGTTGCAGTGAGCTGATATTGTGCCACTGCACTCTAGCCTGGGCAACAAGAGTGAAACTCCATCTCAAAATAAAACAAAACAAAACAAAAGTAAACAAACTGTATAACCCAGGAATTCTGCTCCTAGGTAAATACCAAGAAGAAACAAAAACTTAAATCCATACAAAACTTATACATCAATGTTCACTGTGGTCCTATCTTAATAGTCAAAACGTGTAAACAACCTAAATGTCTATCAACTCATCAACAGGTAAAGAAAAATAATGGAATATTATTGGGCCATAAATAGGTATGCGGTACTGATTCATGCTACAACATAACATGGATGAACCTTGAAAACATTATGCTAAGGAACGTCCTGGCACAAATAATCACATACTATATGTTTCAATTTAATGAAACGTGTAGAACAGACAAATAAATCCAGAGAGAGAATGAAGTCTGCTGATGTTGAGGATTGGGGTGCTACGGGAGAAAACAGTGAGTGACTATTAATGGTAAAGGATTTTTTTCAGATGATGAAAATAAAAGTGTCATGCATAACTCTGTGAATATACTAAAAATCACTGAATTAGGCCAGGCCCAGTGGCTCACAACTGTAATTCAGCACTCTGGGAGGCTGAGATGGGCCAATTGCTTGAGTCCAGGCGTTCAAGACCAGCCTGGGCAACATGACAAAACCCCGTCTCTACTAAAAAATACAAAAAACTACTAGCCAGGTGAGGTAGCGCATGAATGTAATCCCAGCTAACTCAGGAGGCTGAAATGGGAGAATCACCTGAGCCCAGGAGGTCGAGACAGTAGTGAGCCAAGATCGTGTTACTGCACTCCAGCCTGGGCAACCAGAATAAGACCCTGTCTCAGGAAAAAAAAAAAAAACACTGAACTGTAAATCTGAAATGAGTGGCTACACTGTTTGGAAAGTAAACTGTCTCTCAACAAAGCTGTTATCAAATTAAAAAACAAAGTCAGAAGTACCACCAAATACTTACAGGAATTCCTAAAAGCTGAGGGTCCACAGGTTGACGAAAAGGAAGGGATTCTGGATCCTGACGGTAAAGTGCCTCCAACGTTGGCATCAGTGCCTGTCGTAGTTCTTCTGGTTTGAAAACTAAAAAAGTGCATTTGAAATTAGTTATCAATTAAGCAAAAGAACTTTAAAAAACCATTCAGGCTGAAGCTCTAAAAGCATCCCAAGAATCAAGTAACAAAATTAACTACTCTGTCCCCATGGAAATATCGCTACGGGCTCAATTACTGATTCTAGATTCTAAGCCCTGCTTTGCTTCAGGCAGCTCCTAAAAAACTGCATCTTATCACCTTTAAATACCCTTCACCCTCAGCTTAACTTTTCAGTCACAAATTCAGTGAAGACAGACTTGGTCAATTAGAAACAGAATCCAAAGGCTTCTAAAAATTTATGAAGAGATTGCCAAATGGGACAGTCCATGGGACCAAGCACAGTGGCTTGCGTCTATAATCCCAGCACTTTGGGAGGCTGAGGTGGACGGATCACTTTGAGGTCAGGAGTTTCAGCCTGGCCAACCTGGTGAAACCTCATCTCTACTAAAAATACAAAAAATTAGTTGGATGTGGTGGTGCGCTAGTCTGTTACTCAGGAGGCTGAGGCAAGAGAATTGCTTAAACTCGGGAGGCAGATGTTGCAGTGAGCCGAGATCGCGCCACTGCACTCCAGCCTGGACAACAGAGTGAGACTCCATCTCCAAAAAAAAAAAAGAGTTCACAAGATACAAGATACTCATGTTTAGAGGGAGATGCAGTCAAGCAAGAAAGGAAAAGTCTTTCTTCATGACATCAGTATTTAACAAGTCAGGAACTAGACTAGATCTGGTATTGTCTTATACTACAAGGAGTCAGGGGCACAGAACAGAAGACTCCTTCATTAAACTGCTTGGTATTTTAGACCCAAAGAAAAAGAGACACGTACTATTTTAATGACGAATGTTAGGTTTAAGTTTAAGAGACGGCCGGGCATGGTGGCTCATGCCTGTAATCCCAGCACCCTGGGAGGCTGAGGCAGGTGGATCACGAGGTCAGGAGATGGAGATCATCCTGGCTAACACAGTGAAACCCCATCTCTACCAAAAATATAAAAAATTAGCTGGGCGTGGTGGTGGGCGCCTGTAATCCCAACTACTCAGGAGACTGAGGCAGGAGAATGGCATGAACCCAGGAGACAGCTTGCAATGAGCCGAGATCGTGCCACCGCACTCCCTCCTGGGTGACAGAGCGAGACTCCGCCTCAAAAAAAAAAAAAAAAAAAGGCAGGGCGCGGTGGCTCACGCCTGTAATCCCAGCACTTTGGGAGGCCGAGACGGGGGGATCACGAGATCAGGAGATCGAAACCATCCTGGCTAACACAGTGAAACCCTGTCTCCACTAAAAATTCAAAAAAAATTAGCCGGGCGTGGTGACGGGCGCCTGTAGTCCCAGCTACTCGGGAGGCTGAGGCAGGAGAATGGCGTGAACCTGGGAGGTGGAGCTTGCAGTGAGCTGAGATCGTGCCACTGCAGCCTGGGCGACAGAGCGAGACTCCGTCTCAAAAAAAAATAAAAAAAAAAAGAGAGAGAACAAAAACAATGTTGCTAAAACAAGTTAGTTGATCAAATTAAGTTCAAAAGTGTTCTCAATGATATTTCCCTGAAAGTCCGGAAAAATTTGCCGGTGTGTCCCAAATAGAATTAAACAGTTATGAGAAGCTAGTGATTTAGAAAGCTTTCAATTTCAGCAAGGGTCTTATTTTTTCCTAATTTGCAAAAAAATTTTCATCATGAGAGTATATTTGTTACTTTAGATATTTTTCACCTCTGGGGGGTTGTCATGGAGGGGGGAAAATCAGACTACAAAGATGCTTGTCGCTCATACTTAGCTATGCTAAAAATAAGGACTACTTGAATAAACTTGTAAAATTAAATATTTTATTTATTTGTTTGAGACAGAATTACTCTCTGTCACTCAGGCTGGAGTGCAGTGGCACCATCTTGGCTCACTGCAACCTCCTTCCACCTCCCGGGTTCAAGTGATTCTCCTGCCTCAGCCTTCCAAGTAGATTGGACTACGGGTGAGAGCCACCACACATGGCTAATTTTTTTTTTTTTTTTTTTTTTTTTTTGAGACGGAGTCTGGCGCTGTGGCCCAGGCTTGAGTGCAGTGGCCGGATCTCGGCTCACTGCAAGCTCTACCTCCCGGGTTTGCGCCGTTCTCCTGCCTCAGCCTCCCAAGTAGCTGGGACTACAGGCGCCCGCCACCTCACCTGGCTATTTTTTTGTATTTTTTAGTAGAGACGGGGTTTTCACCGTGTTAGCCAGGATGGTCTCGACCTCCTGACCTCGTGATCCGCCCGTCTCGGCCTTGCAAAGTGCTGGGATTACAGGCTTGAGCCACCGCGCCCGGCTACATGGCTAATTTTTGTACTTTTAGTAGAGACAGAGTTTCACCATAATGGCCAGGCTGGTCTTGAACTCCTGACCTCAAGTGATCTGTCTGCCTCGGCCTCCCAAAATGGTGGGATTACAGGCGTGAGGGATCAGACATTTTAAAGAGAGATTGCCAATAGTAAGATTGGGTTTGTTGCAGCCCATATTAAAACACCTCAATATATACGAGTCTTATTTTTAAAATGAAAATAATTTTTTAATCCTGACATTTTACAACACATTGTATTAATGGAACACTTTTTAATATACATCATCTGTAAGAGCGAGCAGACTCACTCCTCAGGTATGTCCTACCTGGTGCCTTTTGCAGATCACTAGAGCTACAAAAAGTTCTAGTCCTAAAATAGTCAATTAACACTTGCTGGAATGGCTAGATTTGAGCACTCTGCCTCAGACTGCCTGGGTCTGCATCCTAGCCTACGCACTGGGGTCAGCTGAGTAACCCATGGAAAGTTACTTAACTTTGCTAAGCTTCAGGCCAATAACCTCAGAGTTGTTGTGAAATTATTAAATGAGGCCGGGCGCGGTGGCTGACGCCTGTAATCCCAGCACTTTGGGAAGCCAAGGTGGGCCGATGATGAAGTCAAGAGATTGAGATCATCCTGGCCAACGTGGTGAAATCGTGTCTCTACCAAAAATATAAAAATTAGATGGGCATGGTGGCATGCGCATGTAGTCCCAGATACTTGGGAGGCTGAGGCAGGAGAATCGCTTGAACCTGGGAGGTGGAGGTTGCAGTGAGCTGAGATCCCGCCACTGCACTCCAGCCCGGCGATGCAGCGAGACTCCGAATCCAACAAAAAAAAGAAAAAAAAAAAAAAAAAAAAAAAAAAAAAAAAAAAGAAAAAAAAAAAAGACAGACAAAGAAAGAAATTATTAAATGAGACAATGTGGGTACTTAGCACACAGGAGGTGAATGACAAATGCTATTATTATTGCAATTCTTTCCTGCATTTTAGTCAAGGCTATTTACAAACATTTCTCTCTTGAAAAATAAGAAAATTTTTAGGGGGTACTAACACACGGAACCCTGAAGAAATGAGGGGAATGACTAACTCATTGGTTGCTGCAAGTGAATATTAAAAAAAAAAGAAAGAAAGAAAGAGAAAAATTATTAATAACAATGAAGAGACCAGGCCCAGGGCTTCAAGGTTAATGAAATCACATTAATGGCAACTTCTGAGGCCCAAGAGGCATGATTGCAATTCTGCCCTGGGTCTTTGGTTTCTTCATCTACCTCCAGAACAAACGGTTTAAGAGACTCACTCTTTTTCTTTGACTGTCCTGGAGCTGGAGATGACTGGGTAGCTGAAGTACTTGGCTGATCTTCCTCCTCTTTTATTTCAGTTTTTAACTCAGTGCTTCTCTCTTCTGTTTCTGTAGGTTCCATTTTACAGTCTTCCACTTTAGACTAAAAGGTAAGAGTTTTTAGTATTCCAAAGATATCTAGTTGGGAATCAGTAGTCTGAACATCCTTTCTCATGCAAAATCTATGCCATGAGATCTAATTATCAAAGTATTTTTCTGCAATATTTCTCAAAAACTGGGTTCCTAGACTGGGGTCCTAACCAAATCAAACAGTAATTGCCCTACTCTCTCACCTCTGAAATATCCTCCGGTTGAGTATCTGCTGGTTCTGGTTGATCCACTTCCATTTTGGCCTCCATCTTCACTTCCTGGGAAGGCTGCTTCTCAGGAATGGCCTGAGAACTCACTTCTGTGCTGCTAGTAGATGGAGGGTTTGACACCTGTCCTTCAATGCTTACAGCTGGCTGGGAAAGCTGGGCAGAAAAACAAGGGGAGTGGGTGACACACACACAGAGTTTGCCAATGATACAATCAGAATGTAAGGTAAGCAACAAGACAGCAGAATTAGCCACCTATTTCTTGGCTTATATTCATTCACGGTGTTTTCATTTGCTCTGCCCATTTTACCTCCTTTAATTATACTTAAGAACAGGAGAATTAAGACTTGTAAATACTGGTTGGCTGGTTGTACATCAAAGAGCCAGCAACTATTTCATTGATAACTATCATTATCTGGCAGTGTGTGGGGATTTCAAAGATGTCTGCTTCAGAGGAGCTCACATTTATACAGAAGCGAGTGAAAGAAAATAATAAAGACTGGCTATCTTTTTTGTTTTTACCTTCTCACCAGAGAAAATTTCAAAGATACAGAAAAGGAGACAATAAATATAATGATGTCCCACAGAGTGGCTGTTTGGAATCACTAGATTCTAATGAGATAACTGGCATTCTCTGTCTTTTCCCTAAGGCTTGTCATAAGAAACCTCCTAATGAGAAGTCCGTATTTTCTGGAACTACTTTGATTTTATAAAGAATAAAATCAAGCAGATCCACTGGTTCCTCTCTCATTCTGTCCCTCCTTGTCTATCAGAGGCCACGATGAACCAGTTGTCCATCAAGTACAGTACTTTATAAAATGGCTGTGACTCATGGGACTTCTCAGTTCATCAACGTGACTGAGAATATATTAGTATCGATATCAAAGTAGAAGCTTCTAAACCCTTAAAAAAAGTTATAATAATAAGGATTCAACTATTAGATAAGAATTTGGATTTTTATTATATACATAACCAACCTCTCACAAGGAAGCTACAGGTTGTTCTGGGTATATAATTCTCTCATCTTAGATAATTTTTTAACTTTGGTTAGGGCCACAGGGACTCATAAATCTGCAATTTTTTTTTTTCTTTAAAGACAGAGTCTCACTCTGTCGCCTAGTCTGGAGTGCAGTGGCGTGATCTTGGATCACTGCAACCTCCATCTCCCAGGTACCCACTACCATGTCTGGCTAATTTTTCTATTTTTTTGTAGAGACAGGGTTGACCTGTCTCTGACCACCACGTTGGCCAGGCTGGTCTCAAACTCCTGACCCCAAGTGATCTGCCCGCCAAGGCCTCCCAAAGTGCTGGGATGAAAGGTATAAGCCACCGCGCTTGCCCAAATCTGCAATTTTTCAATTTAATCTCTAAGTTTTATAGCTCAAACTGTTTGAAAAACATTCTTTAAATATATGTAAAATTTATGTGTTACACTAAATAATATACTAAATAAAGAGAAGGACTGTGTCCCCTTGTCATACCGTACCTTCAGACCTCAGGATACAACATGAAACATAATGGTCAAAGTCAGAGCTAAATAAAACCTTTACACTCCTGCTACGTTAGGTCCTATCACAGGAATGCAAAACAGGATAAGAAAGTCCCTAATGAAAAACAGATTACACTCTACTTGTGGAGAAAACAGTAAGAGATAAAGCAAAAGAGAGTAACAGAAATGACCCAGAAATAATATAATACTACAGTACAGCTCTAATGATTCTGCCTAAATCAAATCTCTACTTACTGGAGTTGCAGGCTGTGGAGCAAGCAGCGGTGCTGTTGGGGTAGGAACAGACGCTGCTGTGCTCTGCTGTGAGCGAGGCTGCTGCTGGGGCTGGTCAGCAGAAGGTGCAGCAGGAAGTGAAGGCTGTACTTGTTGGGGAAGTTGTGTTGTTGGTGGTGTAGGTGTCTGCCTTGGAGGGGGATGTAGAGCCTGGGACTGTGGCCCAGGTGGCATGGCAGGAGGTGTAGGAACAGGGGCTGGAATTGTTGTTGCTGGTGGCTGTTGAGCCCCTATGCTTGGGGGAGTATGGTGAGGGGTCGGGGTACGACTAGGTACAGGAGAGGGTGAATTCTGATGCAAAGCTGGTTGAGGAAGCTGGGGACAGTGAATGTGGCTCCCCTGAGACCCCGGAGGCATTATAGGAGAGTTCACCGGGCAGGAAGAACTAGACATTTGTGCCTGTTAAAATAAAAAACATAAGACAGCAATTCAAAACAGAATTAAGGAAATACTTACATGGCACGTTATATGAATTTAGGACACAAACTGGTTAAACAAAGAGTAGCAATGTGTCTATTTCAAAATGTGTACAATACCCTGTTACTGGAGATATAGCTTTGGACAGCACCATTGATACAGTACTTAAGTAAAGAGACTTCAAACCATTCAGCCGAATGGCCTCAGCCACTGCAGAAAAACGACAGAACTGAGTGCACGGTGCTCTAGGGCCTGCCTATGCTCTCTTCAGCCAGAATTCCTTCTACATTGTGTTTAATTCTAAGATTTATTTAAAAGTGTTCACTACTAAAAACAAAACCATACATTTATATTATTTCCTAATTTGTAACAATTAACACCATTGCTATGTCACAGAATAATTTCTTAAGGTTCAGAACACCCTAAGTCTAAAACTGTTATTTTTTTAAAAAATCATGTTTTTTTTTTTTTTTGAGACGGAGTCTCACTCTGTCGCCCAGGCTGGAGTGCAGTGGCCGGATCTCAGCTCACTGCAAGCTCCGCCTCCTGGGTTT
>NW_012102031.1:1552833-1553356 GCF_000951045.1 Mandrillus leucophaeus
TTTTTTGAGATGGAGTCTTGCTCTGTTGCCCAGGGAGGAATGCAGTGGCGCAATCTCAGCTCACTGCAAGCTCCGCCTCCTGGGTTCACACCATTCTCCTGCCTCAGCCTCCTGAGTTGCCGGGACTACAGGCGCCCGCCACCACACTCGGCTAATTTTTTGTATTTTTAGTAGAGATAGGGTTTCACCATGTTAGCCAGGATGGTCTCCATCTCCTGACCTCATTATCCACCTGTCTCAGCCTCCCCAAAGTGCTGGGATTACAAGCATGAGCCACCATACCTGGCCTGTCCACTTTATTTTATTTATTTTTGAGACGGAGTCTTGCTCTGTCACCCAGGCTGGAGTGCAGTGGCACAATCTCGGCTCACGGCAACCTCCGCCTCCTTGGTTCATGCCATTTCCTGCCTCAGCCTCCCGAGTAGCAGGGACTACAGGCACTCACCACTATGCCCGGCTAATTTTTTGTATTTTTAGTAGAGACGGGGTTTCACTGTGTTAGCCAGGATGGTCTCGATCTCCT
>NW_012102031.1:1553406-1556301 GCF_000951045.1 Mandrillus leucophaeus
ACAGGCGCCCGCCACCTCGCCCGGCTAGTTTTTTGTATTTTTTAGTAGAGACGGGGTTTCACCGTGTTAGCCAGGATGGTCTCGATCTCCTGACCGGAGATCACCCGTCTCGGCCTCCCAAAGTGCTGGGATTACAGGCTTGAGCCACCGCGCCCGGCCAAAAAATCATGTTTTCACCCACTATTTGCTGCCACTCTTTCCTATAAAAACCTACGTCAAGAGAAATTTCAAGAATCAAAAAAAAGTAAAAAATCCACTTATGAGACATACTTGAGACACTGGAGCTTGACCACTGGACGGAGCCAAAGGCATATTTGTTACATTCATTCCCTGTGATGGGAACTGAGTCTGAGGAAGGAACTGGCTCTGGTTGGAAGGCTGCTGCATACGAGGCCCATAGCCCATAGGCTGCAAAAAACACAGATCACCAAACTGCTTCATTACAGTTATTCTATAACTAAAATCATCAAAAGGTCCTAATGTCAGATTTATTAAGCAAAGTCAAAGACAGGAGTATAGGTGAAGAGGGCTGGAGAGGAGAAGGAAGAAAGTTGTAGAACAACTGACTCTTGTGCAGAAAAAGGGAAATAGCCTCACAGTTTACCTAGGTCTACTCTCAAGAAATAGTAAGAGGATGGCACAAACACACATTCTCTTGGTACACAAATATGTCTAGCACAAGGATAGCAGGTAACTTTCTTTGCATGCTCTGTTAAGTGAGGAGAGTTAATCACAATTTCATGAGCTCATGTCAGTGATGTAGTAATAACACAAATTCTAAGACCCATAATATGTAAACACAAGTGAAATCTTACAAGTTGTGGCAGAATCTGGTAGCATTCATGGTCCACAAATGCTCTAGCAATGTTATATTTCATTTCTAAAATTACCCTACACAAATTCAGGCCTTAAAAAAAGAAATCTCCAAAGGCAAAAAACTTCATAAGACAAGAAGGGGCCCCAAAGGGGCCAAGATTCAGAGGCACCAGCTAACTCTAAAGGGCAGCAGGAGGGTCGGGATCAAGGTAGAGAGATGGAGTGGTTAAGAGTTCGCATAAGGAGCAGAAGGCTAGCCTCTCTTCTCCGAGCTCAAGAACCAGGCAAATGCACCATCAACCTTGCAAAAAGACAGTTCTCTGCCTGGAGAAGGGAAGACAGACATCAGGGAAGAGAGGAAAACGCATGCAGGCCACTAAACATTGACACTCCAGGGACAAGGGCCTGGCTGTTTTCATTTTTTGGTCAGCTTTCTAGTAGAATTAAATACAGAAGAATTACAGAAGAACTAGGAGTTATGGTCTGTTTAAATAACTGTGAGCATTTATAAATTAGGAACAAACAGGATTTTCAAAATACCAGGTAAAGGCCAAAATGATTACTAAAGACGTCAAACTAACCGGGTTGAGCGCTCCAGGCTGAGCCAATTGTCCATGGTGTTGAAGAGGAGCGGTTTGCCGGGGTACGATAGGGGGCTGGGCCATGCTCATCTGGCCAAATTGATTCAAACCTGTGAATATGTGCAAAATATTAGATCTGAACGCCTTTCTGAAACTGAAGAATAAAAGACAGAATTCTTATGTCTGATTCTACATCTTTTTTTGAAACAGAGTCTTGCTCTGTTGCCCAGGCTGGAGTGCAGTGGTGTCATCTCGGCTCACTGCACGCCTCCCGGGTTCACGCCATTTTTCTGCCTCAGCCTCCCGAGTAGCTGGGACTACAAGAGCCCACCACCACGCCTGGCTAATTTTTTACATTTTTAGTAGAGACAGGGTTTCATCGTGTTAGCCAGGATGGTCTCGATCTCCTGACCTCGTGATCTGCCCGCTTAGGCCTCCCAAAGTGCTGGGATACAGGTGTGAGCCACCGTGCCTGGCCCTCATTCTGTATGATTTTATCAAGACTAATAAACTGGCTTTCAACCTTGTAAGTATAAATAAATATGTCTCACAGCAGTTGTAAACAGACATTATTAACAGGATCTTCAAACTGAATTTTACAAATATTACAATCTGCTTTTTTTTTTTTTTTTTTTGAGACGGAGTCTCGCTGTCACCCACGCTAGGGTGCAGCAGCAAGATCTCGCTTCACTGCAAACTCCACCTTCTGGGTTTAAGTGATTCTCCAGCCTCAGTCTCCCGAGTAGATGGGATTACAGGCCTGTGCCACCACACTTGGCTAATTTTTGTATTTTTACTAGAAGGCAGGGTTTCGACACATTGGCCAGGATGGTCTCATACTTGACCTCAGGTGGTACACCAGCCTCAGCCTCCCAAGGTGCTGGGATTACAAGCGTGAGCCATTGCGCCCAGCCTGCAGTTGTTTTTAAATGGATGTTTGATCATTTAATGTCACCTGCCCTGTGATCTGTCAGCCAACCTGCTCTTCACCCCCTCTTCCTCTATGGGCAGGTAATCATGACACTTGCTGTTGGTATAAAGTGGGTATCAAGGTAGCAAGTATTATCTTGCAGTACACCAGGGATTCTTTTAAAATAAATTTTTTTTTTCACTATTTACCAGATTGTGGAGTTATCCGAGGCATCATCTGGTTTGGCACACTGCCACGGATCATAGTTGGGTCAGGCAGAGGACCATCTAGAGTAAAAAAGAGAAATAAAGAAGTATCTTTGCACCATCTGCCCTTAAACAACCAAAAAAACCTCACTGCACACACAAACCCCACAAAATATTTTTAATAATACCTTTGAAAATTGAGTATGAATCACACAAAATAAAGCTCTGAACTAGACAGAAACTTGAAGAAAATGTTATTTCTGGAATACAGAAAAATGTCTCCAAGAGGATTTGTTGGTATTCCTTTATAAGCCTGGGTGCTTTCAATGTTGATAGAAAAATAAACTATTGAAGCCATTATAGGCCAGGCACAGTGGCTCAC
>NW_012102031.1:1557602-1558204 GCF_000951045.1 Mandrillus leucophaeus
AAAAAAAAAAAAAAAAAAAAAAAAGGACATGCATAATCCATGCTCGTTACATAAAAATTGTGCAGTGGCACAATCATGGCTCACTGCAGCTTCCACCTCCTGTGCTCAAGTAATGTTTCTGCCTCATCCTCCTGAGTAGCTGGGACTACAGGCACATAACCCCATGTCTGGCTAACTTTTGTATTTTTTGTAGAGATGCAGTTTCTCCATGTTGCCCAGGCTGATCCTGAATTCCTGAGCTCAACTGATCTGCAGCCTTAGTCTCCCAAAGAGCTGGAATTACAGGCGTGAGCCACCACCATGCTCAACCCTTTTTATGCTTCTTTTATTTTCTGTGTATCAGATAAAGGTAAAAATCTCATTCTACAAAATGTCAGATTTAGTACGAGCTAAAGGTCAATATATACTTAAGGCTGATACTCAGTTCCACTACCATTTATTCCTGCTTACATCAGTACCATACTGTTT
Source organism: Mandrillus leucophaeus (assembly GCF_000951045.1). Lineage (NCBI taxonomy): Eukaryota > Metazoa > Chordata > Mammalia > Primates > Cercopithecidae > Mandrillus > Mandrillus leucophaeus. The sequence continues at coordinate 1,558,071 of NW_012102031.1, forward strand.
ATACTGACATTAGAATACAATTTAATATCTCAGAGACTTTAGACTTGGCTCAAATTTCACCCAGAACTTGAGTAAATTCTACCAAAACCAAGTATCTCATGTATGTCCACTTGTTTTTGTTTTTTTTTTTTTTT
>NW_012102031.1:1558744-1582792 GCF_000951045.1 Mandrillus leucophaeus
GTGTTAGCCAGGATGGTCTCGATCTCCTGACCTCGTGATCCACCCGCCTCGGCCTCCCAAAGTGCTGGGATTACAGGCGTGAGCCACTGCGCCCGGCCTTTTTTTTTTTTTTAAATCTTTAGTTACTACGCAAGTTCAAATCATGTACTGAAGCAGTCTCAACTCTAATCTCGACTTTTTCATTCCTCAAAATTTGTTCTCTAACAAACTACTCAAAAAATATGTGTTTTTCCTTACTATTGGGCAGCCTCCACATATGCTATTTCCTCAGCAATGTTGCTCCTGCCATCTTTTTACACATCAGAAAACAGTACCTGGCACACTTCAGTTAGCAAATGAGGCTGCTAAAGGCCAGTGGTAACCAATGGTTATTTACTTTACTACTTCAATGAATGAAAGAGATGAACTTCTTAGCCCACCTATAATCTACTGATGGTATGAGGTTTACTACCTGCTGGCTCAGCTGGCACTTTCTGATAGGTCATGAGCATTTCCTAACTCAGTAAATGCAGGTTTTTCCTATCACAGCCTTGCCCACAGCATTTAAACAGCCTGTGTCATTCCTGAAAATGGTGTGCCTGCTCCATATTTCACTACTTTGATCCTACCAATAAGTCAAAGATTAAGACAATTTATCATAGTCTTGGCTATCTGGTTAATTCATCAGGTCAATAATGATGCTATAACCAGAAACTGAAGCTGTCAAAATGTAATTTTAAATGATGCTTCTAGGCAGGGAGTGGTGGCTCATGCCTGTAATCTTAGTACTTCGGGAGGCCAAGGTGGGCTGATCATTTGAGGCCAGGAGTTTGAGATCAGCCAGGCGAACAGGGCAAAACCCCATCTCTATGAAAAATAAAAAAATTAAGACAGGCATGGTGGCACGTGCCTGTAATCCTTGAACGTGCCTGAATCCTTGCTTGATTGAATCAAGCAATCCCAGGTTGCTTGAACCTGGGAGGCGGAAGCTGCAATGATCCAAGATCACGCCACTGTACTCCAGTCTGGTTGACAGAGTGAGACTCTTGTCTCTTTTTAAAAAACAAAAACAAAACCAAAAACCTCTTTCCCTAAGCGGCCTGAGGTAATCTGTGAAAATGGTTCGCTGTTCACTTGACCCGGAGAACCCCACGAAATCATGCAAATCAAGAGGTTCCAATCTTCATGTTCACTTTAAGAACACTCGTGAAACTGCCCAGGCCATCAAGGGTATGCATATTCGAAAAGCCACGAAGTATCTGAAAGATGTCACTTTACAGAAACAGTGTGTACAATTCCGACCTTACAATGGTGGAGTTGGCAGATGTGCCCAGGCCAAGCAGTGTGGCTGGACATAAGGTCGGTGGCCCAAAAAGAGTGCTGAATTTTTGCTGCACATGCTTAAAAACGCAGAGAGTAACGCTGAACTTAAGGGTTTAGATGTAGATTCTCTGGTCATCGAGCATATCCAAGTGAACAAAGCACTTAAGATGCGCCGACGGACCTACAGAGCTCATGGTTGGATTAACCCATACATGAGCTTTCCCTGACACACTGAGATGATCCTTACTGAAAAGGAATAGATTGTTCCTAAACCAGAAGAGGAGGTTGCCCAGAAGAAAAAGAGATCCGAGAAGAAACTGAAGAAACAAAAACTTATGGTAACGGCAGTAAATTCAGCATCAAAATAAATGTAATTAAAAGGAAAAAAAAAAAGAAAAAAGAAAAAAAGAAAAGCGTTCCTAGCCTTAGAATATTTTATGTAAAGAAGGAAGTGTGACAGTGTAATATGATATTATGTGTGTTACAGGGCTCCTGAACCTGGTCAGCCTACAAACATCTACTGGCTACTTACCACACAAGCCAGTCTCAGAGAAATCTGTGCATATCTGTAGGCTATCGCTTTCCAGGTGTCACTATTAGCGAAGTTTACACCTTGGGCTCTAAAAACATTGCCAGATTATCAAGGTATGTTAAGTACCATGCCCAGACGTCTTAAATATACTTGTTCTGCTGTTTTTACTAGTAGATGAGTTACTTTCTCTGCAAAGGCAAATGGTTATTTAAAAAACTCCAGAATAGTTACACAAGCTTATAGAAATTAATGACTCTGGATAGAAACTATTTTATTATCAATTTCTCTCAAATAGAAATATAACAAAAAACACTTACTAGAAGTCATTCCTGGTTGCGGCTGTCCCATGTTAGGCCCTGGATTCATGGAAACTGGAACCATGCCTGCAGCATTTGGTAGCATGTTCTGTTTCTGTAGTCTAGTCCTTCGTTTTTCTTCTAGCTCCTTCTGGATCTTATAGATTTTCTCAGCTAGAAGGTGGTAGTACTCCGCCTTTTGAATTGTTGAAGTAAAATAAGGGAGATGAGGAAAAAAGGAACTACCACCAGGTAACAGAAAAAATCTGAGAACAGATACTAGTTTCATTCTATATGGTGCCAATTTAGAAAGTTCAACTTACGTAGAGAAACTGAACTGCCGTTAACAGTAGTAAGTCGCTACTTCATTATATTCCAGTGAAGAGAGAACAGAGCTTTTAACAGCTCAGCACCATCCCCTCCTGTTTTTAGGAGAGACAAGGTCTCCCTCTGTTACCAGTGGCACAACCATGAATCACTGTAGCTTGACTTCCAAGGCTCCAGTGACTCCCCCACCTTAGCCTTTTGGGTAGCTGGGACTACAGGCATGCGCCACCATGCCTGGCTAATTTTTTGTATTTTTTGTAGAGATGGGGTTTTGCTATGTTGCCCGGGCTGGTCTCCAACTCCTAGGCTCAAGTGATCCGCCCACCTCAGACTTCCAAACTGCTGGGATTACAGGCATCGAGCCACTGCACGCACTCAGCCACTTTTTAGGTTGACAGGACAACCAGATAAAGTGCCACATGAGTGCATTGCATTAGGAGGAAAAACATAAAATTCTTGATGACATACACTTAAGAAATTGCATTGTTATCCTAACTGTGCTTGGTGATAATAAGACAGGGTAGCTACAGCGTGTCCCCGTCTGAAGCACATGTACTACTTGTACATGCCAAAAAGGAATAAAATAACCACAACAGGCTCGATCTTGGCTATTAATAGAAAAAAAACTAGACACTCACTCGATTGTTTGCAGATTCATACATGTCTCCTTCGACTTTCCGAGCATATGCAACTAGGTTTTCCATCCGTCTGTCTTTTAAAGCAGCAGGATCCGGTGTAGGAAATATGGCTTGGACGCTGGAAAAAGAAAATCCTACCAGTGTAATAGCATGTCAGCTTTTTTTTTTTTTCCTGAGACGGAGTCTCACTCTTGTTGCTCAGGCTGGAGTGCAATGGCACGATCTTGGCTCACCACAACCTCCGTCTCCCAGGTTCAAGTGATTCTCCTGCCTCAGCCTCCCAAGTAGCTGGGATTACAGGCATGTGCTCCCATGCCCCACTAATTTTATACTTTTAATAGAGACGGGGTTTCTCCATGTTGGTCAGTCTGGTCTCAAACTCCCAACCTCAGACAATCCGCCCGCCTCGGCCTCCCAAAGTGCTGGGATTATATGCGTGAGCCACTGTGCCCGGCCAGCATGTCAGATTTTAATTAGACTTTTTCCAATTTTTATACACTGAACACACAGAGGAACACATAAAAAAAAAGTGGCAAGGTGAGATACATTAAAATATAATACTTACTGAAACGAAATTGTCTTTCTGTGATAAAAGAATTTGTGTCTGTATTTCCGAGCACAATATAAGAAATGACTCTATAAAAAATACTCTTTGGTCCCTGTTACTCTAGATGTAAAGCAAAATATTACAGTGGGCTACATACTAAAGACAACGAGGAAAACAGGCCTTGTCATAGAATCAGGTAGCAGAAGCCTTCAGAGCTCCATCTACTCTTCTAAATTTATTACTTAGCTTACTGAAATAAAATGTATTAACCACTCTAAAATGTGAAGACATCAAAAACTTGAAGTGTTTTGACAAAGGCTTATAAAAAACAACCAACCAACCAAAAACCCGAAGTGGAGAGAGCAGAAATTCATAATGATTCTGTTAGATTGTTTTTCACTTTCATGCAATTCCCTAACAGAATGTTTTGCACTAGTATTTCTTATGACTAATAAATGTGGTCTTTAGGCATTAATTTTATTTGGGTATCTCGTACTCAGTTGCATAGGACTTGAAGGAACCAGATAAAGAAGATATAAATGGAAGACCAGAAGAATACCAAGTTGGTAGAAAAATTGAGCATATATAATAAACTTTTAATGTAAAGTCAAATATCAATCCCAAATAATCATCTCTGTCCACTAAATAAAAGTTACTGAATAGTTTGTCACAAAATAAGAGATTGGTTATTCTTTATTAAAGGAATAATTTCATTAAACTTGAGAAGTTCTTTCCTTGTCAAATTCCATTCCTCAGTGCTACCAATGAAGAACTCCTGGCTGAACGCAGTGGCTCACGCCTATAATCCCAGCACTCTGGGAGGCCGTGGTAGGTGGATCACCTGAGGTCAGGAGTTTGAGACCAGCCTGGCCAACACAGTAAAACCCCATCTCTACTAAAAATATAAAAATTAGCCAGGTGTGATGGCATACACCTGTAACCCCAGCTACTTGGGAGGATGAGACAGGAGAATCGCTTGAACCCAGAAGACGGAGGCTGCAGTAAGCCAAGATCATGACACTGCACTCCAGCCTGGGCGACAGAGCAAGACTCTGTCTCAAAAAAAAAAAAAATTCCTAGATGATTGGCAAGCATGGGTTCCTGGGAGAAAAAAAGAATTCCTAAATGAAACATATATAATTGGTAGTCTGGTGTAACTCAAAAACAAATTAAGACAAAATGATAAATAGTTCCTCAATCAATTAAAAAATATGGATACAGTAAAGCAGACCCTGCTATTAACTGGAAGTGAAATGAAAAGACTTCTCCAAGAAAAAATACTGCATGGTGTTTGAAGGGTAAACTCTGTAATCGGCGAGGTCCAAGCTCTACCTTTTTATGATGCTGAGCACATTTCATTACCTTGCTCTATATGCCTCCCCCTCCTTCATCTGACAAAAACTCTTTGGATTAAGATGGAGTTTATAAGGGGAGAGTACCTGAAATATATCAACTTCTCAAAAAATAAACTGCCATGTGCACATTTGGAGGACGAGAAGCCCAGAGAGACCAACCTATCAGATTCAACTTATCAACATAATAAAAGTTCTACCAGGACAGGCGCGGTGGCTCATTCCTGTAATCCTAGCACTTTGGGAAGCCGAGGCAGGCGTATCACTTGATGTCAGGAATTTGAAGTCAGCCTGACCAACATGGTGAAACCCCGTCTCTACTAAAAATACAAAAATTAGCCAGGTGTGGTGGCGCATGCCTGTAGTCCCCGCTCCCTGGGCGGCTGAGGCAGGAGAATTGCTGGTACTCGGGAGGCAAAGTCTGCAGTGAGCCAAGATTGTGCCACTACACTCCAGCCTGGGCAACACAGTGAGACTCCGTCTCAAACAAAAAAACAACAAAAAACAACAACAACAACAAAAAAACCCGCTCCACCAGGAGTAACAGAAAAGGATGTTATCATTGCAATATTTTAATGAGCTGAGGCCTAGTTTTTCTCAGATATTTAAGTTTTGCAAAGGCAACAGCTAAAAACAATGTTTAATTAATGTATTATTTACTGGTACTAGACAGAATAGTTCACATACTATTAAAGCTGAAAGACTACTATAGATGGTAAGAAAGGTTGAAAAGGAAAAAAGCAGCAGCAGTAAGAAATCCACAAGAGTAGAAGTATCGACATCAATGTCCATGCTACAGAAAATTAGCTAATATTCCTTTAGTGATTAAATGCCCAGGAGACTGAAAGCATGTTAACATAACATCTCTTTACGAATGAGATGTGTCGACGATCTTACTTACAGTTTGTGAACAAGATGATTTCGAAGATCCTGAGTAATATCTTCATGCCACTGTTTCCGAATTCCAGTAGTGGATGGTTGAGCTGCTGTTGGCATAGGACCCAGGGAGGGCACACTCGCATTTTCACTCATCATTGGGCTTCAAAAAGGGGTCACCAAATAGTTTTAGTTAAGAAAGGTAGGAGAAAGAAGACCTCATTTAATTCAAGCTGACACTTATTATTGTAATGGGATCAATATGCTATGTCACTTCTATTTGCATTTAGGAGTCAGGCAGGGAGAACTGTGTAACTAGACTGATTTTAAAGTGTGCATGCGAACCTGTGTGAGGGAAAGCTGTATTTCTTAGGAGGGCAGAATGACGTCCTAACACAAAATATCATAGGACTTAATTTTCTGGGTTTTGTTGGTTATGTTTTCTTTTTTTCTTTTTTTTTTTTTTGAGACAAAGTCTTGCTCTGTCACCCAGGCTAGAGTGCAATGGTGCAATCTTGGCTCACTGCAACCTCTACCTCCCGCGTTCAGGCAATTCTCATGCCTCAGCCTCTTGAGTAGCTGGGATTACAGGCGTGCCTCACCATGCCCAGCTAATCTTTTGTATTTTGTTTGTTTTTGAGATGGAGTCTTGCTCTGTCGCCCAGGCTGGACTGTAGTGGCACAACCACAGATCACTGCAATCTCTGCCTCCTGGGTTCAAGCGATTCTCTTACCTCAGCCTCCCAAGTTGCTGGGATTACAAGGCACCCGCCACCATGTCTGGCTGATTTCGTATTTTAGTAGAGATGGGGTTTCATCATGTTGGTTAGGCTGGTCTCAAACTCCTGACCTCAAGTGATCCGCCTACCTGGGCCTCCCAAAGTGCTGAGATTACAGGCGTGAGCCACTGCACCCAGCCATTATTTTTCCTTGAGACGGAGTGTCACCCTGTTGCCCAGGCTGGAGTGCAGTGGCGTAATCTCAGCTAAATGCGACCTCCGCCTCTGGGGTTCAAGCGATTCTCCTGCCTCAGTCTCCTGCGTAGCTGGGATTACAGGTGGGCGCCACCATGCCCAGCTAATTTTCGTATTTTTCGCAGAGACAGGGTTTTGCCATGTTGCCCAGGCTGGTCTTGAGCTCCTAAGATCAAGCAATCTGTCTGCCTCAGCCTCCCAAAGTGCTGGGATTATAGGAGAGCTGCCATGCCCAGCCCACACTTAGTTTTCTAAGGCTTGTGTTATTGGACTAAGCTGTCATTTTAACACAGCTCACCTCAGGGAATTATTTGGATGATGGACTAATTCTTTTTTTAAAATAATAATTATTATTTTTTGAGACACAGTCTCACTGTCACCCAGTCTGGGGTGCAGTGGTGTAATCACAGCTCACTGGAGCCTTGACCTTCCAGCCTCAAGTGCTCCTCCCACCTCAGCCTCCCCAGTAGCTGGGAGTACAGATGCATACCACCACGCCTAGCTAACTTCTTTCTGTTTTCTTGTAGAGAAGACGTCTTGACATATTGCTGAGGATGGTGCACTAATTCTTAACATCAGGATAACGCCGACTGTTACGGAGCTGTAACCTTGCAACATCCTACTCTATTAGGGAAGGTGTAGGCCACACTAGATAATTAATACAATTTCAATTAAGGCTGTAGAAAGAAGAAAGAATAGGCCGGGCAGGGTGGCTCAAGTCTGCAATCCCAGCACTTTGGGAGGCTGAGGCGGACGGGGATCGTGAGGTCAAGAGTTCAAGACCAGCCTGGCCGACATGGTGAAACCCCGTCTCTACTAAAAATACAAAAATTAGCTGGGCATGGTGGCGTGTTCCTGTAATCCCAGCTACTCAGAAGGCTGAGGCAGGATAATTACTTTAACCGGGAACCAGGAGGCAGAGGCTGCGGTGACCCAAGATCGCACCACTGCACTCTAGCCTGGGCTACAGAGCGAAAAAAGAAAAGAATGGACTCAAACATCTGTCTGTATTCAAAGACATCGTCAAACCGAGGAAACTATGTTAAAAATTCAAACAATTAATTGTTAACCAGTATTTGTAATATGACTCAGGGTACAAACCATGGTAAGACTTACTTTTGAGAATTTATGGCTGAATGCAACATTGAGTCAGAAAGAAGACTCGGCGTTTGAACTCCTACACCTCCATTTACTCCCATAGGACTAGCACCTAAGTCAAAATGAAATAACAAAAGACAGAAATAAATACAACAGCCACCATACAATAAATACCATAAAGTTAAGACACAAATGACAAATCAGGAAAAAAATATCAGCAGCACATACAATAAATAATTGACAATATAACTGGCAACACATATGTAAAGGCTGATTTGAAGTACCCTTATAAGCAGGTAAGAAAAACATGAACCACCCAACAGTAAATATAGAAATCTAAACAAAAATAAATAAATAAATAAATGCAAATGTGGCCGGGCGCAGAGGCTCACACCTGTAATCCCAGCACTTTGGGAAGCCAAGGTGGGCAGATCACGAGGTTAGGAGTTCGAGAACAGCCTGGCCTGGCCAACATGGTGAAACCCCCTCTCTGCTAAAAATACAAAAAAATAGCTGGGCGTGGTGGCAGGCACCTGTGATTCCAGCTACTTGGGAGGCTGAGGCAGGAGAATCGCTTGAACCCAGGAGACGGAGGTTGCAGTAAGCTGAGACCATGCCACTGCACTCCAGCCTGGGCAACAGAGTGAGAATCTGTCTCAAAAAAAAAAAAAAAAAAAAAAAAAAAAAAAAAATGTGCACAATAGCAATTATGGTTAAACTTAAAACATATTTTCATGTATGAAATTCTCAAAACTTTTAGAAGTTGATTTTCTAAATCCAAGTGTTGAGAATGATGTGTGGAAATACACATTTTCAACCAAAATGCACAGATGTATATAAACTGATAATCTCTTGGAAGAGCTATTTGGCAAGTGCTAACATAAAAACATTCTTGAATATATTCTTAGAATTTCCACTTTTGATGTCTTACAGTTATATATGTCTAGAAGGAGCAAAGAATTCTCAACCCAAAATTGTTTAGAGAATTTAACTATACATGCAAATACTTCCATAAGCAACAAAAATTTATGTAAGCAGATAGAAGCCTAAGTACAGATCCTTAGAGAGAGGGATACAAAGCAGTGTACGGGTGAAAGAAAAACACATTTTATCGAACATTCCAACACTCCTTCAAAATGGCTTAAATAGCTCTAATGTGCATACATTACTTCTTCAATTAACACCTTTAATGAATATCCTTTCTTTTTTATTTTTTGAGATGGAGTCTTGCTCTGTCACCCAGGCTGGCAGTGGCACGATTTCCGCTTGCTGCCTGCTCCACCTCCCAGGTTCACGCCATTCTCATGCCTCAGCCTCCTCAGTAGCTGGAACTACAGGCGCCTGCCACCACGACTGGCTAATTTTTTGTATTTTTAGTAGAGACGGGGTTTGAACATGTTAGCCAGGAGAGTCTCGATCTCTTGAGTTTGTGATCCACCCACCTCGGCCTCCCGAAGTAGATGCCGAGCGCAGTGGCTCACGCCTGTAATCCCAGCACTTTGGGAGGCCAAGCCGGGCGGATCATAAGGTCAAGAGATCAAGACCATCCTGGCCAACATGGTGAAACCCTGTCTCTAATAAAAATACAAAAATTAGCTGGGAATGGCAGCACGCTCCTGTAGTCCCAGCTACTTGGGAGGCTGAGGTAGGAGAATCGCTTGAACCCCGGAGGCGGAGGTTGCAGTGAGCAGAGATCACGCCACTGCACTCCAGCCTGGCTATAGAGCGAGATTCCATCTCAAAAAAAAAAAAAAAAAAAAAAAAAGAGATGGGGGTTCTCACTATGTTGCCCAGGCTGGTCTCAAACTCCTATGCTCCTGTGTTGGCCTCCCAGTTGTTGGGATTACACGCATAAGCCATCATACCTGGCTGTATATTCTACTGCTTTAAACACTAATAACAACTTAAGTTACTGGAGAGATAAAACAACAAATGAACAAACAAGAAAGAAAAACTAAAAGCATTCAAACCCATGTTGTTCAATGTAAAACAAAAACAAAACAAACAAAAACACTAAAAACAACCAACAGCAACACTCACATCAAACCAAATTTTCATGTGGTTAAAAGACTTTTGATACACAGTTCTATTAATACACCCCTCAAGTTATTTTTAGTTAAAAACAAAACTTCCCACTAAAATGAAAATAACTGGCTCAATTTACAAACAATTTTTAAAGAGAGAAATGCTGTTGTCTTCCTTCATCATGCTCCCTAAAAGCTTAGGCTAAACTTTCCTTCACTGTTTTGTTTTCGAAACAAGATCTCACTCTGTCACCCAGGCTAAAGTACAGGCACACGATGATAACAGCATCCTGAAACTCCTGGGTTCAAGCAATCCTCCCACCCTGGCCTCCCAGTGATGGAATTACAGGCACGAGTCACTGCGCCTGGGCAAAATTTTCCTTCTAATATTACTAGGCTCGCTCTCTGAAATTTAGCTGTTAGAAGTGGTCTTTTTCAAATAGAGTTGTGATGTCATTAATTATGTATGTGTTACTGTAAAAATCTTGTGTAAAATTACATTTGTATATAAATTATTAATTTAACAAATTTTTTTTTAGTTCAATGAAATAAAAAACTGATTACACTGTACATGAATCTGCTTATCTTAGTGCCTTCTGATGGTACATGAAAATACAGCTACACATTCTTTCCAAGGTCTCCAGGTCTATTCTAGAGATTTTTGTTCACTAAGACAGTTATTACTACAAAGGTACTATTAACTGAAGAAATAAAAACAAAGGAAACTTGAGTGATCTTAAATCTAATTCTAAATAAGACACCAAGAAATGGGGGGAAAAAATCCCCCAAAATTATCATTCAAATAATTCTGCATATATATAAAAGTACATAGGCAAGATAATATAATGAGAGGAAAAGAGCTATAATAGGAACTATACAAAGAAGTTTGAAAAATAAAATGGAACTACCCAATTACAACAATGAAATTCCAGGCCACGGGAAGATATCAACCTAAGGTCAATATCCTAAAACTTAAGGAAAAAGGTAAGATGCATTCTGCATAACACGGAATGGGAGATAAAAAAAAGTAATGCTGGGCATGGTGGCTCATGCCTGTAATCCCAGCACTTTGGGAGGCTGAGGCGGGCGGATCATGAGGTCAGCAGTTCAAGACCTCCTGGTGAAACTCTCTCTCTACTAAAAGAAAATACAAAAAGGTGGTCCCAGCCACTCTTGGAGGCTGAGGCAGGAGAATCGCTTGAACCCCAGAGGCAGAGGTTGCAGTGAGCTGAGATCACGCCACTGCACTCCAGCCTGGGTGACAGAGTGAGATGCTATCTCAGAAAGAAAAAGAAAGAAAAAGAAAAAAAAGAAAGAAAGAAACAATGCTAATTCCAAGATAGAAGATATAAAACAAGAGGGGAAAATATGCTAGTCTCCAAGTCCAACTTTCCATTACTCCTATACATGTATTTTCAATACAGAAGAGGTAAACGGAAGCCTGAAAAGGCAAGATTGCTCCTCATCCCTTTTCCTAGTCCTGCTTAAAAACTCCTCACTCAATAATTATTTAACAAGTTAGCACTGATTGTCATGGAAGTAATGAAAAACACAAACTACTTTGGGAAGTTGAGGCTGGTGGATCACTTGAGCTCAAGAGTTCAAGACCAGACTGGACCACATGGCGAAACCTTGTCTACACAAAACATACAAAAATTAGCCAGGCGTGGTGGTGCATGTGTATGGTCCCAGCTACTTGGGAGGCTGAGGTAGGAGGATCGCTTAAGCCCAGGAGGCAGAAGTTGCAGGCCAAGATCGTGTTACTGCATTCCAGCCTGGATGACAAAGCAAAACACACACACACACACACACACACACACACACACACACGAGACCAATCTCAAACACACACACCCGTTTCTAGTTATCAGACCCAGTCTCAAACACACACACGCACAGGGAGACCAATCTCAAACACACACATGTACGTTTCTACTTATCCAAAATTTATCTAAGAGAACTTATCTAAGTCCCTGATTAGATAAAAAGAAAAACATCCTCTTTGAAAATACTGCTTTCAAGACTGAAATCAGAAAAAAAAAAAAAAAAAAGAATAAAATCAATGGACCAAGTAATAAACAATAACAATAGGGCAGGAATGAAGAATCTGAGGAGTATTAAAGTAGAATCGGTGTGGTACAATGAACATTATTAGCACAACTGTCTAAAGCAGTCATGCCAGTGACTGCAAAATCTGACTTACAAACTTGAATACAAGAAGCTCCACGTCACTATCTACCTATCATTTTGGATCTTGAATTATTAAAAGTCAAAATCAAAATTGATGGGTCTAAAAATGTTTGCATTTCACTCTCACAACTTGCAGTTTCCGACAAAACAGTTGTTAAACAGTTTATGAACACAGGTAGCATTAAAACTTCACTGCACAGTGGCTCAATATGTGCTTAAAAGCAGATCACTGGTTTGAAAATACTATTATTACAGTAAAGAAAATATATAGCAAAGAAAAAGCGGAAAAAGAAAACATCCTAAAGATTAATTCAAAAACTAAAAATGGGAGCAACAGAACACAGCAGTGGAAAATAGGAAGAAAGTAAAAAATAGCAGTATGGGTTTGGCATCCCAAATACAAAAATCCAAAACTTTCTGAATGCCAACATGATATTCAAGGAAAATGCTCAATGGAGCATTCTGATTTTTGGATTTGGGATTCTCAACTCAACCAGCAAATACAAACATTCCAAACTCCGAAAAAAATCTGAAGTACTCTGTTTTCAAGCATTTCAGAAAAGGGATACTCAATCTGTACTAAAAAACAATCTTAGAGGGCCAGGCATGGTGGTTCATGCCTGTAATCACAGCACTTTGGGAAGCCAAGGCAGGCAGATCACCTGAGGTCAGCAGTTCAAGACCAGCCTGGCCAACATGGAAAACCTTGTCTCTATCTAAAAACGAGAAAATAAAAAAATTAGCCGCGTGTGGTAGAGGGCACCTGTAATCCCAGCTATTTGGAAGGCTGAGGCAGGAAGAATTGCTTGAACCCAGGAGGTGGAAGCTGCAGTGAGCCAAGGTCCGTGCCACTGCACTCCAGCCTGGGTGGCACAGCAAGACTCTGTCTCCGGGGGAGGGGAAATAATCTTAGGCCAGGCGCGGTGGCTCACGCCTGTAGTCCCAGCACTTTGGGAGGCCAAGGCAGGAGGATTGCTTGAGCCCAGAATTTTAAGACCAGCCTGGACAAGACGACCCCGTCTCTACAATGCTGGATGTCTAACTACTCAAACAAAATAGCTTAGATATTTGAATTGCTTGACAGTAGAGGAATAGACACAGAAAAAAGCTGTTTGATTTTATCATATGCAATTAGAGAAACATACATATTTCAAAATTAAGATACTAGAACAATTCTCCCAATTTTATCGTATGCAATCAGAGAAACATATATATCCCCAAATTAGGATACTGGAATACTACTCCCTCTTCCCTCTCAGTCATACAACAGGAAGTGAGGCAAACAAGTCACAAAAAAAGTATTTGAAAAGGCACACTATTCCTCCTGCCAGACATGAGGAAATCATTACCAACTACACTCACTTCTGTATGTTTCAACCCAAAATGCCTCAGGTCAAAACACAACAATTTCTGTTGTATAGTTTAAAACAGCAGAATAATTGGAGATCTTAATGTCCATCTGTAAGAGATTGTTGAGCCGGGCGCAGAGGCTCACACCTGTAATCCCAGCACTTTCGGAGGCCCAGGCGGGCAGATCATGAGGTCAAGAGATTGAGACCATCCTGGCCAACATGGTGAAAACGCTATCTCTACTAAAAATACAAAAATTAGCTGGGTGTGGTGGCGTGCGCCTGTAGTCCCAGCTACTCAGGAGGCTGAGGCAGAAGAATCACTTGAACCCAGAGGCAGAGGTTACAGTGAGTGGATATCATGCCACTGCATTCCAGTCCACCTCAAAAAAAAAAAAAAAAAAGAATGACATACTATACAACCATTTAAAATGATACATGGAGTACTGACTATGAAAGATGTCTACACAGTTTTGTTTTTTTTGAGACGGAGTCTTGCTCTATCACCCAGGCTGGAGTGCAACGGCTCAATCTCAGCTCACTAAAACCTCTGCCTCCCAAGTTCAAGCCATTCTCCTGTCTCAGCCTCCCATATAGCTAGGATTACAGGCACGCACCACCACACCCTGTTAATTTTTGTATTTTTAGTAGAGACAGGGTTTCACAGTGTTGGTCAGGCTGGTCTCAAACTCCTGACCTTGTGATCCACCCACCTTAGCCTCCCAATGTGCTGGGATTACAGGCATGAGCCACTGTGCCCAGACTGTCTACACGATATTAATCAAAGTTTGTTGTGGAATAACATATGGGATCTCATTTCTGCAAATCTAAACTCACATAATGCAAAAAAGGATCAAGGAAGATACAAATCAGTGGCGGTTACCTCTTGCAGATGAACTGTAAGGGCCCTTTTACACTGTAATCTTTAAAAAATTGTTTCAAAAATTAATCATGTAGCAGAAAAAACAAAAAGGAGCTAACGACCCTGTATTTATAGCTGTCATTTACTGACACAACCAATACTGTTACTAGGATGACACAAACTTACTCATGTTGCTCATGGGTCGCATGCCTTGGGGAGACTGCCCAGGCTGCTGATTCTGCTGGTTCTTTGCTTGCACCTGGGGTTGTGTCGGCATCTGATTTACTTGATAGGGTAGTCCGAGAGCTGCATAGGCTCTTTCTATAGAGCTGGGATCAATCTGACTAACAGTGCTTAGGCTGGGGGTAGACTGTTGACCCACCCCTAGAGAGCTAGGATTTCCAAGTCCAACAGGTGCTCCAGTCAAAATTGCTAGAGAAGACAAAAGATATAGTATTACAACATTAACGCTGGTGAGAAAAAAAGACTAACATGTCTAATAAAAAAAAACACACATACACACAAAATTATTGTTACGTGACTATGAAACATCTGAGTATGTGGATCGTCTTCCATTATTTCCTTGAAGAAATTTCTAGATGCAGAACTGATTCGTAAAGGGGGACCACTGGCATACAAGACTTTTGATTCTGAATGCCCAATAGCCTTCCCAAAGGGCTTTATTAAAGTTCCTATCAAATGCTTTAGAGCCATTCAACTGCCAACACCTGGCAGCATCATTTCTGCCAACACGACAGGAGAGAAATGGTACCTTATTTCTCTTCTTAATAGTGAATTATATTGGGAGTTCCCTTCTCTCCTCCCACCTCTGGTGAATTGTCTATTTTCTATTCCCAATTCTTGTTATAAAATTTAATTCCATTTTCAAATGCTGTACAATACTTCCCAAATTTGTCCTTTAACCCTAAAAGATTAAATTTTTGTTGCTACACAGATGTGGTAGTTATGCTTTTAAAATGTTAGTCATCTTTTCTCTTAAAAAAAAAGTTCTCCTCTATCCCAATATTATAAAAATAATCTCAATTTTTTCTTTTTAAAATAATTTCCAAGTACTGGAACGTTTAGATCACAAGTATAAAAGAGTAACTTGCCCAATGAGAAAGCAACAGTCTTTAAATTTTCATACGTTCAAAGCAGAACATAAATTTACCTATTGCTGCTTGTAAAAAGAATGAATATTGAGAGTTACTGGATCTTATTTTAGATGTTAAGCAGTGTTTAGTTCTTTCTTTTCTTTTTAGACAGGGTATCACTGTGTCACCCAGGCTGGACTGATACGGTACAATCATAGCTCACTGCAGCCTCCAACTCCTGGATTCAAGCAATCCTCTCATCTCAGCCAGGCACACACCACACACAGTTACTTTTTAAAGTTTTTGGAAGATACAAGGTCTCGCTAAGTTGCCTGGCCTCAAGGAATCCTCTTGCCTTGGCCTCCAAAATTGTTGGGATGACAGGCGTGAGTCACTGCACTGTTTTTTTTTTTTTTTTTTTTTTTAAATAGAAGCAGGTTCTCACTCCATCACTCAGGCTGAAGTGCAGCAGCATGACCATAGCTCACTGTAGCCTCAAATTCCCTAAGCAGTTCAATTCTATGCACTAATATGAGGGAAGCAGAAAAATTAAAAGGGAAAAAAACATTTATTCAACATAGTACAATACCACAGGTCCCTCACATAATCAAGTAGTACTATAAATGGCACTGGTGAGACTTTAAAAACTTTTCATATAAACCTTCAAAAGATTTCATCACTTACGCTGTTGATTTCTCTTATCACCAGCATTTTTGAGGGGCAGACACACAGGACAGTCATGTCTTGTACAATTCTTCCAGTGTGAAATGATTTGTCGAGAAGATGCACAGTGTGCCACTAAAGAGAAGAAAAAAATTTTTTTTTTGTTTTTAAGAGCAGGTTATGTTTTTACATTAATAATAGCTAACTTGTTGACTACTTAATAAGTAATATAAATGCATTAACTTATTTCATCTTCTCAACAGTCCTGTAAGGTAGCTCCTATTAATACTCAGAATTTACAGTCAAGAAAGGCAAAAAGAATGGGTAAAGAATTTGCACAAAATCAGAGAGTACTCAAAGTGAGATTCAACCTCAAGCAGTCTCGCTCTAGAGTCCTCATTTTTCATCATCATACTATACAACCTACTTTATTCTAAGCAAATGTACTCTAAATCAATGGTACGACACACATGAACACTTTTTAATGACTCCACACAAACTGTATTAGATGGGGTAAAAATGATTCTAGCAAATTGTATTAAACTGAACACTTGCTTACATGACAGCAAACCCTCAATAACATTTAAAGTATGCTATGCTGGGGCAAATAAAAATCAAAGTCTATGAGGATCACCACATGGGAAAACCTTTGAAATTTCTTCTCTTCCCATATCCTTAGATACATGCTCACAAAAATGATACCATGTTTTGGCCGGGCGCAGTGGCTCACGCCTGTAATCCCAGCACTTTGGGAGGCCGAGAAAGGTGGATCGCGAGGTCAGGAGATCGATACCATCCTAGCTAACACAGAGAAACCCTGTCTCTACCAAAAATACAAAAAAAATTAGCCAGGCGTCATCGCAGGTGCCTGTAGTCCCAGCTACTCAGGAGGCTGAGGTAGGAGAATACTGTGAACCCAGGAGGCGGAGCTTGCAGTGAGCCGAAATTGTGCCATTGTACTCCAGCCTAGGCGACAGAGCGAGACTCTATCTCTCAAAAAAAAAAAAAAAAAAAAAAAAAAAATACTATGTTTTTATCATTTCCTAAAATAATGTCACTACCAGTAAAGGAGTCTCAAAATTGATTTTGTTTATGGTAGCTTTATCCATAATTGCCACAGAATGGACGCAGTCAAGACGACTTCTACTGAGTGAGTTAACCGGGATGATGCATTTAGTCAATGGAATTTTTAAAATGCTTTGAGGTATAAATATTTTTTAAATTGCACATACTGGCCAGGTGCGGTGGCTCATGCCTGTAATCCCAGCACTTTGGGAGGCCAAGGCGAGCAGACCACGAGGTCAGGAGATCGAGACCATCCTAGCCAACACGGTGAAACCGTGTCTCTACTAAAAATACAAAAAATTAGCCGGGCGTGGTGGCAGGTGACTGTAGTCCCAGCTACCCGGGAGGCTGAGGCAGGAGAATGATGTGAACCCGGGAGGTGGAGTCTGCAGTGAGCCGAGATGGCACCACCATACTCTAGCCTGGGCAACAGAGCAAGACTCTGTCTCAAAAAAATAAATAAATAAATAAATAAATAAATAAAATTTAAAAATTGCACATATTTATGCACACTTTGTTTCTTTGAAATATAGTTTGGCTTTATCGTCCAGGCTGGAGTGCAGTGGTATGATGTCGAATCACAGCAACCCCTGCCTCTTGGGCTTAAGCCATCCTCCCACCTCAGTCTCCCAAGTAGCTGGGACTACAGGCACACACCCAGACACCTGGCTGATGTTCTTTAGTATTTTTTGTAGAGACAAAGTTTCACCATATTGCCCAGGCTGGTCTTGAACTCCTGACCTCAAGTGATCTGCCCACCTCAGTCTCCCAAAGTGCTGGGATGACAGTCATGAGCCACCGTGCCCAGCCTTTTCTTTAAAGACATGGTCTCACATTGTCACCCAGGCTGGAGTACAGTGGTGCAATCATAGCACCCTGCAGCCTTGACTTCCTGGGCTCAAGCAATCCTCCTTTCTCAGTCTTCTTAGTCCCTCAGCTAGGACTACAGGGGCATCATGCCTGGAGAGGTCTTTCTATGTTGTCCAGGCTGATCTCAAACTCTTGGCCTCAAGCAATCCTCCCCACTTGGCCTACCAAAGTACTGGAATTATAAGTGTGAGCCAACACACCTGTTCTAATGTATACATTTTGGTGACTTTGTACATACACAGACACCATCACTACAATTAAGGTACTAAACATATCCATCACCACAGAATAGGACTTGATCACATTTTCCTTCTTCTCCCTGACTGTAAAAATTAATTGCTAAGTACAGTAACCCTGTGAATCCACTTACCTTGGCAAGACTTGCCTGACTGGCAGTGTGTCATGTGGTTTAGGACATTCTTCATTGTGCGACAGTGGGGAAGGTTGCACTGCCTCACTTCCCCATTGGCCTGCTCCCGGCGCTGGCACTTGTGAGCATGCAAAAGGAGAACAAGTTGCTGCTGGATGAGCTTGCGCTTCTCTGGATCAGCTGTATGTGCTCCAGAACCCATCCCTTGGGCAACTGGAGTCACCAGGCCTGGCTGCTGAACCTGCGGGGCTGGTTGTTGACCCTGAGAGATATAACAATATATTTAATGGTAGGAGTCATAGAGATGTGCATATTTTCAATTAAAACCTTTATGGTTAGTCTACTATAAGCTAGACTCCATTTTTCGACATAGGGAATTCATAAACCAAGGCTCCTACCTTTAAGAAGCTCGATTTAGTAAGAAAAAAATGACATTACGAAGTGATGTAAGTATGTATAATACACAGAGAGTAAAAGCAGAGAAAAGGACATGGTAAACTCCAGTGGGAGAGGGAAGGGTGAGAAGGTGTCTGTAGTTAAAAGCACACCCAAATTAGGTTTTAAAGAGCAATGAAGAACTCCTCAGGAGACTCGGCAAAGGGGTCTTTCAGATTGGCGAAAAACTAGTTTCTCTAAACTCTGGGAGAAATTTAGTTTTTTAAATTAAAAAGTGAATATTTCAGGCCGGGCATGGTGTCTCACGCCTGTAACCCTAGCACTTTGGGAGGCCGAGGTGGGTGGACCACCTGAGGTTGGGAGTTCGAGATCAGCCTGACCAACATGGAGAAACCCTGTCTCTACTAAAAATACAAAGTTAGCCGGGCATGACAGCACATGCCTGTAACCCCAGCTACTCAGAAGGCTGAGGCAGGAGAATTGCTTGAACCCAGGAGGTGGAGGATGCAGTGAGCCGAGATCACACCACTGCACTCCAGCCTGGGCAACAAGAGTGAAACTCCGTCTCAAAAAAAAAAAAAAAAGGGAACATTTCTCAGAATAGAAATGACATGTTTCATTCATCTGTATAGCTCTAGTATTTGGCAGAGTATCTGAAATATAGGCAGTCCATAAACATAATGACACAAAGGACAAAACTAAAACATCTGAAAAATCATTTTTTCAGACAATTTTTTCCAAAGTTGAATGCAGACACATTTACTATTAGTAATTTGAGTGTTGTTCAGAAACAACACTAGAAGTTTCTGAAAACTTTATGTAACAAAAATCACTGTTTAAAACAATACATTACTTTTAAGAGGGAATTTACTTTTGTGTAGTAGAATCAAATAATATCGATAAATATGGTCACTGAGAGTTCGAATCCTTTGCCAGAGAGTCCTTCCCCCAAAAGAGAAAGGTTCCACTTTCGCATCCTATGGAAATACTCACAAGACCAAGCTGCTGAATGGCAGGCCCCTAAAACTTCAACATAGCAGTCGACCCTGTTTGGATCAACACGCTCACTGATCAATAACCACAAGGAACAAAAAACCACAAGAAATGGAAAGGAAGCACAAGCCTCCTCACAGGGATGATGATTACATATCAATTTAGGATCCTAGTGGGTACAAACCCCGGTTTATATAATAGAAGGGTGAAAGTTTAACACAATTGTTTTGTCAAAATGCCAGTTTGAAAACAACTCTGTAATGGATTAGTACTCACCATGTTGGGCATTCCTCCACCAGGAACTGTCTTTTTGTCCATAGTAAATGGAGATAAGTTATTTGATAGTACAGTCTTTGTCTGAATCTGGAGACCAAGGCCACTGGCTCCAATCTGCTGTCCAGGATTCTGAGTGTATGGTGAACCGTAAGGATTGGGGTTGTTCATCATTCCCATCTAAGAGTAAGAAACAAAAGAAAACAAAATGAGGAATAAAATTTAAGACATTATTATTCCTTTTCTGGTTTTACTTCCTAGTTCACAAAGACAGTTTCAAAGGAAATTCTCAGCTTCTATTAGAAAACACACTACAGCCTGGGCCACGTGGCAAAACCCCAGAACTACTAAAAAATACACAAATCAGCTGGGCATGGTGGCGCATGCCTGTAGTCCCAGCTAATTGGAAGGCTAAAGTGGGTGATCAGTTAAGCCCGGGAGGTAGAGGTTGTAGGGAACTATGATCGCAATGGACCTAGTGGCGGGCCTGGCGACTCACACCTGTAATCCCACCATTTTGGGAGGCCAAGGCAGGAGGGTTGCTTGAGGCGAGGATTTTGCGAACAGCCTGGGGAACACGGTGAAACCCCATCTGTACCAAAATACAAAAAAACAAAGACAAACAAACAAACAAACAAACAAAAAAACCAGTCCAGCACGGCGGCTCACGCCTGTAATCCCAACACTTTGGGAGGCTGAGGCGAGTGGATCATGAGGTCAGATCAAGACCATCCTGGCTAACATGGTGAAACCCCGTCTCTACTAAAAATACACAAAATTAGCCGGACATGGTGGCGGGCACCTGTAGTCCCAGCTACTTGGGAGGCTGAGGCAGGAGAATGGAGTGAACCCGGGAAGTGGAGCTTGCAGCGAGCCGAGATTGTGCCACTGCACTCCAGCCTGGGCGACAGAGCGCAACTGCATCTCAAAAAAAAAAAAAAAGAAAAGAAAAGAAAAGAAAAGAAAAGAAAAGAAAAGAAAAGCTGGATGTGGTGGCATGTGCCTGTGGTCCCAGCTACTCAGGAGGCTGAGGCAGGAGGATCACCTAAGCCTGGGAGGTCAAGGCTGCAAAAGTGATCAGGCCACCGCACTTCAGCCTGGGCAACAGAGTGAGACGCTGTTTCCAAAACAGAAATAAACAAACAAAAAAACCCACTATACAAAATATGCTAATGACAATACATTTTCAAGATTAAGATCAAAATTCATATTTAGGGGCCTTGGGTATGGTAAATTTACAGAGCTATTTTCGTAAATATTTGAAATAAAGATGTTTTAGAAATACTTTTAATCATCTTCATTTAATTCTATCTGCTAAACAAGGTTTGCCATTCATTTCCATTAAGTCATACATGATGCTATTTGGCAAATTCAACTTAATAAGCCATCTAACCCCTTTGTCATGCTCAAGCATTTGAATGTTTTCTTATTTTCTTTTCTTTTTTTTGACTATTAAAAAATAGAGACAGGGTCTTGCCATGTTGCCCAGGCTGGTCTCAATCTCCTGGGGTCTAGCAATTCTTCTACCTCAGCTTTCCAAAGTGCTGGGATTATAGGTGTGAGCCACCACACTCGGCCTCATTTGAATAATTCCTGTATTTTGTTTATATAGAAAGTAGAAAACACAGGGTTTGGGAATATGTCTTTTTTGTGTAGGGACACTGATAACAGTTTTTTTTTTAAACTTCTGATTCTGACTCCTTTACATAGAGCATGTGAAAGTCCAGACTCCACACCATTCCTTACTGTTTTAAACCTAGCTGTTCTATTAAGTCACCTGCTTGGCCCTTCAAGTCATTTGATTTTGCAACCCTGATGTACTTTTCTGTTTTTGAGATGAAGTCTCGCTCTGTCACCCAGGCTGGAGTGCAGTGGGGCAAATCTTGGCTCACTTCAACCTCTGCCTCCTGGGTTCAAGCGGTTCTCCTGCCTCAGCCTGAGTAGCTGGGACTACAGGTGTGCGCTACCATGCTCAGCTAATTTTTTTACTTTCAGTCAGGACGGGGTTTCACCATGTTGGCCAGGCTGGCCTCGAACTCCTGACCTCAAGTGATCTGCCCACCTCGGCCTTCCAAAGTGCTAGGATTACAGGCGTCAGCCACTGTGTCAGCTCCCTATGTACTTTAAAAAGTAGTTTCTTTTCTATATTTAAGTTCACCTGGAGCCAATATACTGTAATAATAATTGAAAAACAGCATTGATTACTCAAAGGTCAAACGTTTTACTGATAATGAAAATTATAAAAATGCATTTTCATTAATCTTTCAAATTATTTTAAATAATTCAAAAACGGGGTCAACTTTATATCCCAAACATAAAGTTTGAAGCCACCCGCCTCTTCTGTCAAATTACACAGAGCATCCCAACTATAAGTCAACATCACTACTAGAAACATTGAGTAGCTGGGCACAGGGGCTCACGTCTGTAATCCCAGTACTTTGGGAGGCCGAGGCGGGTGGATCACGGGGTCAGGAGATCGAGACCATGGTGAAACCCCGTCTCTACTAAAAATACAAAAAAACTTAGCCAGGCGCGGTGGTGGGCGTCTGTAGTCCCAGCTACTTGGGAAGCTGAGGCAGGAGAATGGCGTGAACCCGGGAGGCGGAGCTTGCAGTGAGCGGAGATCGTGCCATGGCACTCCAGCCTGAGCGGCAGAGCAAGACTCCATCTCAAAAAAACAAAACAAAACAAAACAAAAAAAACATTGAGCAAGCACTCAGAGTAACTCAAGATGCTATAGCTACTGCCCAAGTAAAGGATTCATACCAGACTTCTCTCTCTGTCTGCCAAGACCAGTCAAAGGGTCCTTCAATTCTACCTGTAAAAGCACACATGCACCCTAAAATCCTTCCCATGTATTCCTACCCACTGTGACTGTCTCAACTCAAACCTATCCCAGTGCTTGTACAGACTGTGGACAACAGGTTTGCCTGTCCTCTGTTTTCACCTGCCTCTATAAAAGAAAAAAATCAATCCCACAGTACGTATACCAAAGTCTTTATGAAGTCTGACTACCTACCTATGGTATCTTATATAAATTTCCCATACTGATTTTTTAAAATCTGAAAGTATCATGCTCCTTGAGCCTCCAGCATTTGCCTCAAGCTTTTCCTTTTCCCTACAACTGAACAGTAGCACACTTCCTTTCCTATTTGACTCCTTAATGCTAACCTGGAAATAAACATCAAGTTCACAGAGAGGCATTTTCCGTTGGTTCCTTAGATAGTACAACCTAACTAAGAAACACCTGCAGATTCTACTCATCCTTATAATTTCAAATGTTACTACCTCTGTGAAGCATCTGTTTTAGACAGGTACAGAGCTCTTGATAAAATCTTTTTCTTTTAAATTTTCTATAAAAAGACAGGGTCTCACTCTATTTGTATGGTACCACCATACAAATAGCTACCTCAACTAAAAAGACAGAGGGTGAAGAAGCCACACGCAGTTCTAGGCAGCTACAAGAAATGGGTCCTGCAGACAACTGTTCTTTTTTGGAAAAAAGAAAAGTAGAGATGGGGTCTCATTACGTTGCCCGGGCACATCTAACTTCTGGCTTCAAGAGATCCTCCCACCTCAGCCTCTGTTGCCTAGGCTGGAGTGCAGTCGCATAATCATAGCTCACTGTAATTCTCAACCTCTGGGCTCAAGCAATTCTCCCATCTCAGCCTCCCATGTAGGTGGGACTATAAGGCTGCACCACCATGCCCAGCTAATTTTCACTTTTATTTTTGTAGAGATGTTGTCCAGGAGTTGACCGAACTCCTAGCCTCAAGCAATCCTTCTGCCTAAGTGCTGGGATTACAGGTATCTCCCACCATGCCTGGCCTAAAATTTATTCTTTAAATCATATGCAGTATCTATACTCTGCAAATCTATATGAATATGACATCTTTATTGGTTCGGCAGTTTGCCTCTATTTTAAAAAAGACAATTTTTTTTTTTTTTTTTGAGACA
>NW_012102031.1:1583458-1591942 GCF_000951045.1 Mandrillus leucophaeus
AACTGAGACAATGCCTTGTTTTTTCTAATACCGTGGATGGTGGGAATTCCGGAAAATAACCAGTTAGCCCAGCTACTCAAGGCTGCGCACCATACCTGTCTCTTATACACATCTAGATGTGTATAAGAGACAGGGATGGGAGGGGAGGGGAGGGGAGGGGACCTTCTTGCCAAAAAGACTGCAGAGGCAACAGAATGCAGAAACAGGTTTAAATCAAGTCCAGGCTACTTTTGGTAGTTACAAATCTGGCTGCAAGTGCTGCTGCCGCCTATGTTTTTCTTTTTTTTTTTCTTTTTTAAAGTACTAGTATTTATCCAATGTGGCTCCAGTAATATGCATACCTATACATGGGGGAGTTGTTTCACCTGTTTCTTATTAGCATGAAAATTCATGATAGACATAACATGAAAGTCATTCTATCACAGAACCCGCAAGACAGACAATAAATTATGCCCTCAAGAGTCCTATTATCTGAATCAACAAAATGCTGGAATTTCTAAGCTGCTTTGTTGTCTCTTGTTAATAAATGTAATGTCTTTATCCAAATATTTCCCCAATTTGGTCCTTCATGATTGCATGCCTTGCCTGCCTAGACCAACTGAATTTCAACCAGTTCCTGACACTGCTTGTTCCCTTAATCACGATGCATTACCTGGAAACTCCAAGCTCCTCTATGGGCAGACTATGGGTTCAAATACACAGACTACACTGATTGCTGAGATCAGCTGGCGGTAATTTCTTCCTGACACTTTTGGTCACTGTGACCAAAAAAGATTCTCTAGTTTTTGTTTTTCCATCTCCCACAGAGATCTGTTGAAGAGTTAGAAAATAAAATAACAACCAACCTCCAGATCATTGCCCCTTCTATCTCCTGAGCCCCACTTCTTTACTCCCCACACTAAATGTAATAAGGAATATTTTGTACTTAATTTCTGCTACACTATAGTTTTTTGATTTTGTTTCTTTCTCCATAGCTAATATACTCCAGATGTCCAATGACCTACCACCATACAAATAGCTACCTCAACTAAAAAGACAGAGGGTGAAGAAGCCACACACAGTTCTAGGCAGCTACAAGAAATGGGTCCTGCAGACAACTGTTCTTTTTTGGAAAAAAGAAAAGTAGAGATGGGGTCTCATTGTGTTGCCCGGGCACGTCTAACTTCTGGCTTCAAGAGATCCTCCCACTTCAGCCTCCCAAAGTGGTAGGAATACAGACGTGAGCCACTGAGCCATGCCTATTTTTTCTTCTTGAAAAAAAATGTGGCCAGGCTCAGTGGCTCCTGACTGTATGTAATCTGAGCACTTTGGAAGACCAAGGTAGGTGGATTGCTTGATGCCAGGAGGCTGAGAACAGCCAGGACAACATAGTGAGACCCTGTCTCAACAAAAATAAAAATAACTGGCAGGGCATGGCAGTCCCTGTAATACCAGCTACTTAGGTGGCTGAGGTAGGAGGATCGCTTAAGCCTGGGAGATCAAGGCTGCAAGTGAGCTGTGATGGTGCCACTGCACTCCAGCCTGGGTGACAGAAAGAGATCCTGTCTCGAAAACAAAAGTAACTTAAAAACATTTTGGCTTTGATTAGTTTATGCTGAATCTAAAGATTGGGGTAAAAGGCAATATGATCCAAGTTTCTTCCCATAAATGACCATGGGTCAGACTTTTGGAAGACAGCTGTAGTAGTAGCATCACCACCTGCCTGCACATCCTGAACCACAGATTCCTCCATGAAAAGAACTGTGTGCAAAAGCTGATGTCATTTGCCAACAGGCTTACAGTCATCAAATCTCACTGAAAACTTCCTCACACCTTAAATCCTAATTCTTAAATATCATGAGTCTTAGGAGTTTTAGAAGAAACGTAATGAGTGTAATTCACTCTACAAGATAATTTTAGGACTTGGTACAGTGGAAGGGCAACTGTACTGGTGTGGGTGTGCCATGACACCAGGATAATTTTTTTTTGGTAGAGATGGAGGTCTCACCAGCTGGGGCTGGTCTGGAATGATTCTAGGTGTGAACTGCTGCACCCAGCCTTAAGTGGTTATCTTATCCTAAACCTATGTAACTTAAAATTTTTTTAAAAATTTATTAAACAGGAGCGATCGTTTCCTGGTCCTCGCCTCCTCCGCGGTCTCCCTGGAGTTCTTGCAAGGCGGCCAGGGTGTCTCAGGCTGAGTTTGAGAAAGCTGCAGAGGAGGTTAAGCACCTTAAGACCAAGCCAGCCGATGATGAGATGCTGTTCATCTATGGCCGCTACAAACAAGCAACCGTGGGTGATGTAAATACAGAACGGCCCAGGATGTTGGACTTCACGGGCAAGGCCAAGTGGGATGCCTGGAATGAGCTGAAAGGGACTACCAAGGAAGATGCCATGAAAGCTTACATCAACAAAGTAGAAGAGCTAAAGAAAAAATACGGGATATGAGTGACTGGATTTGGTTAGTAGGCCATGTGTTTCTCCTAAACTGAGACAATGCCTTGTTTTTTCTAATACCGTGGATGGTGGGAATTCCGGAAAATAACCAGTTAGCCCAGCTACTCAAGGCTGCTCACCATACAGCTCTAACAGATGAGAGGCTAAAACGATCACTGACCTTCCTTGAGTAGTTTTTATATCAATTAAAAGTGTATTTGTTACTTTAAAAAAATATATATATTAAACATTTAAATCTCCCTCATTTGTCAAACACTGATATAAGTACTTTACAAAATATCAATATAGGCAGGCTCACTTTAAAATAAGGAAATAGGTCCGGGCGCGGTGGCTCATGCCTATAGTCCCAGCAGCACTTTGGGAGGCCGAGATGGGCAGATCACTTGAGGTCAGGAGTTCACAATGAGCCTGGGCAACGTGGTGAAACCCCTTCTCTACTAAAAATACAAAAATTAGCCAGGCATGGTGGCACATGCCTGTGGTCCCAGCTACTTGGAAGCCGAGGCAGGAGAACTGCCTGAACCCAGGAGGCAGAGGTTGCAGTGATACAAGATCACACCACTGCACTCCAGCACTGGCAACAGCAAGACTCTAATAAACATAAAATAAGGAAATAAAATATCATTTAACAGAAGTTTAAAATCTGAATTCCTCCTTCATATCAAAACACAAGCTCCACAAGGACAGGAATTTTTGTTTTGTTCACTTTTATATAAACCCATTTTCTGAAAGAAATTTAGATTACAACCGTAATAGTGCCACACTCCCAAGTAGTTGTCAATGAGCCTTTCCTTCCTTTATTTTTCTCCATAGCACTTACCTGGCATACTCTAAAATTCGTATCTTATGTGCACAGTAGAAAGTAGGTTACATGAAGTAAATTCATTCACTACTTTAACCCTTAAGTATTTTGTCCACCAGGGAGGGTTTATTTTAAGTCTGGCATCCCTCCTCTCCATAGCAGAATTGGTGGCAAGGACTTTATCTCTTCATAGCTATGTTCCTAGATTCCAGAAAAGGTACTTAATAATTTACCTTATTGTTTCTTTTCTCACTCCAAATATTCTAAGTAAGCTACACTGACACGGCAATCTAAAAGTGTCAGAGGCTGGGTGCAGTTGCTCACACCTGTAATCCTGGCACTTTGGGAGGCTGAGACAAGAGGATCACTTGAGCCCAGAAGGAGTTTGAGATTAGCCTGAGCAACGTAGTGAGACCCCACCCCATCTCTTAAAAAAAAAAAAATCAGCCAGGCGTGGTGGTGCATGCCTTTAGTTCCAGCTACTCGGGAGGCTGAGGAGAGAAGATTGAGCCTGGCAGGTTGAGGCTGCAGTAAACCACGATTAAGCCAGTGCACTCCAGCCTGGGCAGCACAACAAGACTCTGTCTCAAAAACAAACAAACAAAAAAATAAGTGGCAGGAGGTGAGGGGCAGAAAGCGAGAACCTACAAAGCAGGAATGCTAAAACAGAATCCTAACTTGTCAATATTCTTGTAGCAAAAAAACCATTTAAGGCTTCTGAATTCCTACATGTCATCCCAGTTTCCCCCAACACAAGTTTTTCCATCTGTCTTCAATTCACATTTGCAGTCTCTGTCACCATCAAGGTTCTCTTTTTTTTTTTTTCCCCTTAAATAGAAGATGGGGGTCAATGCTACCTGGTTGGTCTCTAACTCATAGGTGCAAGAGATCCTCCTGCCTTGGCCTCCCAAAGTGCTGGGATTATAGGCATGAGCCACTGCACCCAATATTCTCAGGAACACAGAAGTCCTGATATCTGCTCAAATTATTCCTGTTACAGAGAAAACTTGCTCCTGACTCCTTGTGAAAATTGTACCTATCTCCAACTTAATCTTCCAAGTGAAGCCATCATGCCAGGCACTGGCAACCATAGTGTGATCCCATTTTAAGAAAAACGGATAAAATATGTAAAGAAAAATATGGAGAAATAAGCACTGAAGTATGTGTGATTATGTCTTATTTATGTATACAGGGTACACATTTAAAGAGTTTAAAGTATTTTAAATAATATACTTAGCATTCTCTAAGCTAACAGAAGTCTTTGGCCAAGTTCTGGTTCACTGAAACATCTACACTGTTGAGGTCTCATATAAACAAATGCACCTTAATTTCCATCAACCAATAAAGAAAAATACCAGTTAATACATTTCTTAGAATAAATGTCTCTCTTGAAAACCAAGGAGAGTCAAAGCAATAGGAACAAATGGAGTCTCCATCTGAAGATAGTGTAATGCCATCCATCTCCAAACTGTAATTTTATAAGGAGGCTACAAGGCTAAACTGGACTTGGAAATGAGATAAAAACATTCCAATACTTGTGCCAGAGAGAACCAGTATTAGCCAGCAATCATTTGGAAGTATGAAGTTATAGAATACCAGTTGTAAAATAAATGTTTTACTTAAATTTAATACAGGCACTTCTTAAAACTTATGACAGCCCACAGTAAACTCCTGTCGTGTAGTATGTGGAAACTGCTATACAATGTAAGGCAAACCCTCCATCCGTCATGGCAATACTCACATGTGTGCCAATTGTGCACACAAACCACAACTGTACTTACCTTAAGAGGCTGGGGGCCTCTCAATCCTGTTTGTCCTCCCATCTGGGGAGAGCCCTGCTGAAGAGGCTCAGTCAGTAAGTTGCCAGCACTTCCCATGCCTGGGTTTGGGTACTGCATATTCTGTCGCCCTCGGCCTGCTCCAATTGAACCGTTCATGACTTGATTAGGCATTATCCCTTGTCCATTGCCTGCAGCCAACATTCCAGGATTCATGCCAGCATTCATCCCTGTGTTCATTCCCATGGCAGGCTGATTTACTGGACTGTTCATCATACCTGTTGACTGCGTGGGACCCTGATTTGGTCCACTAGTGCCCATCCCCATGTTGGGAGAAGTCAAGCCTGCCTGTGTCATTGGGCTTTTCACCATGCTATTTATCAAACCTAATCCAGGACTGTTTTGTTGGGCCTGGCTGGCCATGACTTGACCTGGGCCACCAACTCCCATATTGAGGTTAGGGGAACTACCAGATCGCAGCAATTCTGATAGCTGTTTATGTTTAGAAGCTGCATCTTGTACTATGCCAAGACTTGTCTGAAGCTGATTAATATCACCACCATTGGTTAGTCCCAATTCTGTAGAGTTGATTAATTCATCTGGTAAGTCGTGCTCCAAGTCAAACAGAGAGCCAAAATCTAAAAGCAAAGGGAAAACATAAAGGTCAAAGTATGACAAAACCAAAATTTAAAAACTGCCCTATATTTTGTTCTTAATAAGCATTAAATATCATTTCCAAACCTCACTCCACGTTTTTCTATTTATTTGAGACAGGGTCTTGCTCTGTTGCCCAGGCTGGAGTGCAGTGGCGCAATTTTGGCTCACTGTAACCTCCATCCACAGGTTCAAGTGATTCTACCATCTCAGCCTCCCAAGTAGCTGCAACCACAGGTGCGCACCACCACACCTGGCTAAATTTTGTATTTTTAATAGAGGTGGGGCTTGACATGTTGACCTGGCTGGTCTTGAACTCCTGAGCTGAAGCTATCTGTCCGCGTCGGCCTTCCAAAGTGCTGGGATTACAGGCATGAGCCACCACACGCAGCCCTATATATTATTTGTATCGTAGTTTTTTAGGTCATACTAAAACAATTGTATAGATTTTTTAAATTGAGGGGATATTTGGTTACCTCAACAGACTTAAAACACTTAAGAACTGTACCTAAAATAAGACCAAGGAATAAAGGGATTGAAAGTACAACACCCCCCAACAATGATAGACTGGATAAGGAAAAATGTGGCACATATACACCATGGAATACTACGCAGCCATAAAAAAGGATGAGTTAATGTCCTTTGCAGGGACAAGGATGAAGCTGGAAATCATAATTCTCAGCAAAATAACATAGGAAAAGAAAACCAAACACCGCATGTTCTCACTCATAAGTGAGAGAGCGAACACATGGACACAGAGAGGTGAACATCACACACCAGGGCCTGTCGGGGAGTGGGGGGCTAGGGAGGATAGCATTAGGACAAATACCTAATGTAGATGACAGATTGATGGGTGTAGCAAACCACCATGGCACGTATATACCTATGTAACAAACCTGCATGTTCTGCACATATATCCCAAAGCTTAAAGTATAAATTTTTTAAAAAACCCTAGCATTCTAAATAATGTTATAGAATTAGCGTAATAATTGAAATAAAGTTTTATTTTTAGTTAAAAAAAAAAAACACACAACACCCATTATTACATGGGTTGCCAGCTAAAGGTTTGTATCCACCATCATGGAAAAAAGAAATGCAATTAAGCTGTATTAATATTCCCAAGTTCCTTAGAAGAACAGTTAAAATAACTTATCTATACACAAACTAAACTCAGGATGGGAAAAAAAACATTTTAAATATTGTAATACATAAAGACAGACAACTGATACAAAAGACCCGTCATTTGTGGAACATTCAGTGTGTGCTCCAGTTAAGCAGAGGGCTATCCACCATTTTTACCAAGTTCCTATATAGTACCTGTCTCAAAGTAGGCCCTCAACAGGCTGGGTTTTTGACCTGTAGCCTACAGAATAGCTTTCCTTAACCAAAATCTAGCCAGAATAGGGTACAAAACCATGCCTCTGGCTCCTTCACCATCCAAACCACCCCTATCAAGAACAGTGCTAGACTAGCCCTGGAGGTTCACATCTGTAATCTCAGTACTTTGGGAGACCAAGGCAGGAGGAATTCTTCAGCCCAGGCCAACACAGCAAGACCCTGTCTCTAGAAATAATAAAGTTAGCTGGGTGGGGTGGCACTAGGCTATAGTCCTAGCTATTCAGGAGGCTAAGGTGGGAGCATTACTGGAGTCCAGGAATTTGAGGTTGTAGTGAGCTCTAACTGCACAACTGCACTCCAGCCTGGGTGACAGAGCAAGACCCTGTCTCAATAAAGAACAAACAAACAAAACAGGGTGCTAAGTATAGATTAATGCAGGGTTGGTTTCTTAACCTTAGCACTTAACATTTTGAGCTGTGTGATAATTCTTCGTTGTGGGTGGAGGGGGATTGTCGTGCGCCCTCGAGTATCATCAGGAGACTCCTGGTCTTTCTACTTATGCCAGTAGCACCCATATCCCAATTGTGACAATCAAAACTGTCTCCAGACATCACCAAACGTCCCCTGGGGGAACAAAATTACTCAATATTGACCTACTGACAGTATTAACCTATTATAGAAATTACTTGAGTTTTCTTCCCTTTTAATTCTCTACAGTAGTTTTCACATTAAAGAGGCATTACTGGGAGCTGGGCACAGTGCTACACACCTATAGTCCCAGCTACTCAGGAGGCTGAGGCAAGAGGATAGCTTGAGCCCAGGAATTCACATCAAGTCTGGGCAACACTGTGAGACCCTGTCTACTAACAACAACAAAAACTCTACAGCTATTAGCCTCTTAAAAAACAGTCCATCCCTTGAAGACAAAATATTTTCTTAATGGTCTACTGGATCCAATCAATCTTGGTTCCTAAGTATGACTCTTTCTGTATGTGCCCTTCCTATTCTTGTTTTTTTTTTTTCTTTCCTTCCCAGTCCTGCTCCTTCTATATCTTACAGCATTTTATCATGTCACTGAAATTATCTCCGGGTTTGCCTCCTCTCCTCCCCCTGCCATCCCTTGTGACCACCCCTCACTCCACTCATGCGCTCTTTGGGAAGGACATGTTTTACCACTTATACACCAACTCCTTGCCTACAGCGTAACATAGTAAGCACATGATCATATACGAACTAAACCAAATTGTATCCCAAGATCTCAGGGCATGATTTAGAGTCCAGAGTTTTACAGAATTACTCTTTCCTTTTAAAATATCATATGGGCCGGGCGCGGTGGCTCAAGCCTGTAATCCCAGCACTTTGGGAGGCCGAGACGGGCGGATCATGAGGTCAGGAGATCGAGACCATCCTGGCTAACATGGTGAAACCCCGTCTCTACTAAAAAATACAAAAAACTAGCCGGGCGAGGTGGCG